>NW_017728992.1:194013205-194016317 GCF_001723915.1 Gavialis gangeticus | reverse complement strand
GCACCTCCTGTATCAAGTGGAGGTCCTGCATCTCAGCCAGAAATGTTGTCCTCAGCACAATGTTCTGAACACAATGTCCTGTTGTCATCAGCACAAATGTTCTGAACCTATGAGGCCTGTCACACCTGGGATAGGGCCTGGAAAAGGGAAATCCTGGCTGGTTGTGGGGGAGGAGAAGGAAGAATGAGGTATGTCATGATTTCTGAAGCAAGAGGGCTGGAGCCCTAGGATCCCACCCCTTCCCCAGAATCCAGTATGCCTGGGAGGGTCCCCACCTGAAGAAGATGGACTGCTTCTTTTCTGAATGTTGCCGTACCCAACTTGGGTTTTAAACCATGCAGTTCATAGAAGGCAATGCCTCCTTCAGTAGTCAAAGAGGTTGGTTCCCTCACTTTATCAGCCTCTGGTGGGCTGTGGCATTTTCCTTCCTTCCTTCAACTACTTCATACCCCATCCCAGAAAAGGAAAAGGCTTTGCAAAAGGTGCAGTAACACAGACATTCTTTGTGCCCTGAAACCAACCAGCTAGAATAAGGTTGGCCAGGAAAGGATATCCAGGGTGAGAGCAAGTACCCATGTTTGACTCAAGGGAGTGCCCATGAGGCATAATCTGTGACCACTAGGTGGCTGCTCTGCTGGTACCTGAGCCTATTAAGCTGTCTCATACACTTCCATAGGAAACAGGCCTGAAAAAAACCACCAGTGTCATCAGATCTAGCTTTTGGCTATTGCAGGCACTCACCTTATGGACACTGACAGAAGTGACATTTTTCACACAATTGTCTCCTTGAAAGTGCTTTATAAGTGTACCCTGACAGAAGTGCATGGCTGCAAAGTGTTTTAAAAGTGCCCAGTCATATGACAAATTAACCCTCATGTAATGAGGATTCAGCTGAAGGAACTCCAAAGCTAAGCACCTTCATTAACTTCTGTCTGCCCCTGTAATCAATTGGAGCAGGGACAGGAGAGAGGGCAAATGGAGGGGGTTGGGGAGGGGGAGAAGTAAGGGAGGGAAAGTGACCTGTGGCTGGGGGTTGCCCAGCCTGATCTGGAGGGGGGCAAGTGGATTGGAGCCCCCCAAGGTGGAATTAGTAGGAAAAGCCCATGGAGCTTAAAGGTGGGGGGCTCCAATCCACCTGCCTCCACCTCCAGCTCAGCCTAGCAAACCCCAGCCTGGAGCTCCCTCCCCTCGTTTCTCCCCATTCCCATCCTGCAGACAGCATCAGAGCTGGGAGGGGAGAGGGGTGGGGCTAGTGGAGAGAGGCTGCAGACAGACAGCTCCTCCTGGATCAGCTCCAAAGTGGAGCTCAGTCCCAACCCTCCAATCCAACAGCTACCATCTGTTGGGTCAGGGGTTGCTTTAACTCATGGTGCTTTCTGTGAAGTGCCATGAGTGACAGTGGAGATCTGCATGTCTGTCAGTGCCCATTTTATTGTACTCCCTGTGATCCCATTTTATTGTACTCTCCTGTCTGCCTGTATCCACCCACCAATTCTTACAATCTAAGCAGAAGCAAACTCTTTGTGGGTATAAACTTTGTTCAGTGTTTGTACAGTCTGAAAGTCAATGAAAGAAGTGTGATACAAATAATAAATGATAAGTGTTTTAAGCTCCACATTGTTTTTGATATGCTCCACATGCTCTAATTCTACGTCCATGTTCATCTCCACCCCACCCCACGCCATGTTCCATCTCCCCACCCTGTTCCTTCCACTAGCTCCCCTTTCTCCCCCACACCTCTTTTTTAAATTTCCTGATATGTTCTTGAACATTTGTCTTTTCCTACCAATTCCCCTTTTCAAGTACATGCAGGAAGCTAGCAGATAGGTAAGTTTCATGACATTTTCGTGAGACATTGAGTGCTGCTGCCTGAGCCAGGAAGGAATTCCTGGATCTCATCTGTGGAGAGAAAGGACAGCACAGGCCCAGCTGCAGGATAACATCAGTAAAAGAGATAATGATCAATAAAAGAGATGTCGTAGTTTCATAGTTGTTAGGGGCTGGGAGGATCATCAGGTCCAGTCCCCCTGCACTTGGGCAGGAAAAACTGCTGGGATCAGATGTCCCCAGCAAGATGGCCATCAAGACCCTTTTTGAAAATTGCCAGGATGGGTGACTGTACCACCTTTGGGGGAAGCCTGTTCCAAACCCTTGGCACTCGACATTACAGAGGATGTTTGACAGCTGAGTTATGACAGGCATGAGAAGCAATGCCAAGCTAAGCTGCTGCAGCTGTCGTATCAGAAGACAAGGGCAGCCACAAGAAAATCTAGGGCCACCTTCCATACCTTCTTCTCCTAGGATGAGTCCCATCATATTGGTGGAAATGATACCCAATCCTCATATATGACACCTTGGGCACGTCTACACGAGATGCTAAAAGCACAGTAGACTAATTCTACTGCACTAGCATGTCATGGTGAAAGCCATGCTAATGTACTAATGCATAGTAGAATTAGTCTACTGCACATTAGCGTCACCTAAAAGATGTTAGTAGTGCCAATCATGGAACATTAAGTTAATACTTGTTATGACAGCTACTAAATTTAATGCACTGCAATTATGATGCATTAATGTACATGTAGATGTGCCCCCTGAGAGGCTTATTCCTGGGCCTTGCTGAGGTTCCTAACATGATCAACCCACTGAGGGGTAAAGAGCCAGAGGAGGCAAGAGAAAGAACTCAGAAGGGAAAGAGCAAGGGAGCTTAGTCAGTAAGGTATATAATTGCATGAGGCCTTTTTCCCTGGGAGAACAGAAGCCCTTTACCCCCACCTGCCCCTTTCAACATGGTGACCTTTGCACGCAGTCAGAGAACAAAGGTATTCACTCTTTCAAACAGTTTGTTTAAAAACTTCCGATGCCAATAAAGTAAGAGACTAGTAGTCATCTTCTTGGGAGCAAAGTAAAATTTCAGGTCTCTAAATGCTAGTATAGCAAAAAAAAAAAAAATCAATCCATTGCTAGGACAAACAGAAATATCATGAAATTGCTACCCTAGCATAAAAATATAAACATAAAAAATCAAAAATACTCCTTGTAAGAAAAATAGCTAGTGACCAATCAAAGCACCTGGAAATCAAGAGGAATGGTAGGATTTCTTCATGTTTTG
>NW_017728992.1:194004688-194008205 GCF_001723915.1 Gavialis gangeticus | reverse complement strand
AATTTCAGGTCTCTAAATGCTAGTATAGCAAAAAAAAAAAAAATCAATCCATTGCTAGGACAAACAGAAATATCATGAAATTGCTACCCTAGCATAAAAATATAAACATAAAAAATCAAAAATACTCCTTGTAAGAAAAATAGCTAGTGACCAATCAAAGCACCTGGAAATCAAGAGGAATGGTAGGATTTCTTCATGTTTTGCATGTATTTGTCTGTGAGGAGCAATCTCAGAACCTGGTGCCTGACTGAACACAGAGGTGGTGTTGATGGCCTACTCTATGCCCCTCTGGAAGGATGCAAAGGCCAGTGTGCCCCAGAAGGCTTGTGTCATGGGCCCAAGCAGTAGTATTAGGACTAGGGGGTGACTGGTGCCCCCCTTGGACACCCACTTGGAAGGAGACTTATGAACAAGAGCTGCCACAGCTATACTGGCTCTTGTCATTGCTGTTGCTGTGCAAGCTGCAGACCCTGGCGGTTATACTTCTGGAGCCAAGTTCCTTATTGGCCATATGGTGTCATGTCCAGATAGACTGAGCTAGGTTTCTCTGTGGAATCTCCATACTTGGAGGATTTGAAGACCTGGCTAGACAAAGCCCTGGCTGGAATAATACAGCTGGAGATGGTCCTGCCTTGAGCAGGGGGTTAGACTAGATGTGACCTCCTGAGTTTCCTTCCAACCCTCATTTTCTATGATTCTATGACACTTGTTCCTCTCTACATGTGGAGCCTAAGAAAACTGAGGCAGGGCCAGCAAATTAAAGGGTTGGGGTGCAGGCAGCATTGGAGCCTCTTCTGTATACAGTGCCCTCTCAAATTGGTTGCTGCCTCCCTGCCTTTGTCCTTGTCTTTGCTTCCTACATCCCAAAGCTATTTATCCAGTTGTTTGCTCCTTGCTAGACTCCTTCCCACCAACTTCCATCTACCAATGACCCTACCATGTCCCTGCTTTTCTGCATGGGGACACCCTGCAGTCTTTCTGGTCTTGACTCCCTGCAGTTACCTTTCTCCACACTACCTGGCTATTCTACCTGTTCCTGGGCACCACCCCTTATCCCTCTCTTTTCCACTTACTCACACCCCTTTCCTGAGTAGCTTTGTAACCACGCAGTGCTCTGCCCTTTTATCTTCCCTTCTCCACAGTGTCTACCTGTTCTTCGGTCTCTCGCTTGCTCTGTGTCCTGCTCACACTCTGCAGTTCTCAAGCTCACCCTCCATCCTTCTGTCTCTTGTGTGGGTGCCTTGCCCTCCACATTTAACCTTCCTGTTGTAGGCAAGGACCCAGTGTTAGATGTGGCCAGAGCACACCTGGGGTTAGGATGTTCCCTTTATATCTGGAGATTACTGCATTGGTGCCTTGAAGCAGTCAGTTTGTGAGGTATCTGAAGGTGGCAGATGAATTCCTGCTGATGTTTGCTGCCTGGGTCTGTGGTACAAGTTGTGCTATGTGCATATACTATTTCCATGGCTACTGCCATTTTCAGCATGTGGCACTAGCGGTTGGTGCCCAGGTGCAACGAATCTCATACCAGAAACTTCCTCTAGTCATCAGAGCACTTTGATTGAAGAATAACTTCCAAAACAGTGCAGCCAAAACCACAATCAGATGTCATTGCCATGTCTGTTTAAAGAGCCTGTTTATTACAAGGCAATACCTAAAACAAACTATATTTTACTTACAGAACTGCAGCACTGACAGCAAGCCAAGGAAACAGCAGGGAGCAGAGCAGTTTCCAAAGTCAGTGTATGCACACATAGCTTTTCAACCCATCTCCATCCAAGCCCCTCAGCCTTGAGATTATATGATTTCTTCTACAAGTGAGTATTCACTGACTCTGCTTTCTTGTTCTTCTTTTTCTTCCATCCTAGGCCATGTTTGCATGTACAGGGGGAGCAGTCCAACTTCATTCATTCCAACCATGGCCTTGTTCCCCCTTTAAATCCAGCTTGGGTATGCCATAGTTGGCAATAACAGGTCATCTAGTTGATGGTCAGACTGACTTTGGTTGTGCTTACAAATTTCTTCTATCATCTTCTGTTATCTCTTTATCTTCTGCAGGGTTCCTATCCTCATCTCTAGCCTTGTGCCTTGATTTTGCTATCTATTGTCCTTCTAATTTTTTTTTAATTCATCTTCATATCATTTAACTTTACACTTGCCATATCTTGAATTCTTATCTCTATGGCTTCTAGTCTTCTGATGCCTGTTTTCTTTAATGCAGCAAATACCTCTCCATAATGTAATACTGTTACTACACTGGTTTGGTCAACTTATAGTTTGGTAGCCATTGTACTGTTTTACCAGTCCACAATCTCATGTTTATGTTGTAGCAGTCCTAGCCATTGAACAGGCTATAATGTGGCTTTCCTGTGAGCTGGATGGATTGGACTGACCTAACACATCATTACACCAAAAACCCATTGGTTACAGAACAAGTAGAGTAAACTAACCTATACAGACTTTATTTTTTATATATAATTGTCATGGCACAGGGTCCCCAGGGACCGCTGTGATGCCTCAGGGCTCCATGATCATGTCAGTTCTGCCCTGCAGGCACCTTCTTTTCTCTCCTGCCATGTCTTGTTGGTATAATTAATAAATGAAGAGGCCACACACGAGTGGTCTGTTCGGTCACGGTCTTGTTGGGCCCCACTGAACCCCATGGGTTCTTGAACTCCTTGCTGGGTCCCGCACTGAGTAGATGCCTCACAAGATACTGTACGCCTTATGGGCTAGATGCATGGCTTCAAAACCTCCCCTTTACCATGCCTCATGCCTTGCAGGTGGTATTTAAATGTTGTCCTTTTTGATGAGGCCCCAGTCTAACTTAGCCTCCTGTTGTCACTGGGTCCTTGGCCCCTGTAGCTGCACCCTCTCTGATGCTGGGCTCTCTGCAGCCCTGTATCTGCTACACCCTCACTGGCACTGGGGCTCTACATGGTAGTGTGTCCCAATGAGGCCTCCTCCTCCCCAGTTAGCCTCATCCTGGTCCACCGGTTCAAATAACAATGTAAATATGAGCCCCCAGGCTACAACATAACAATAACAATGACACTGAAGGCCATACTATGCCCCTTTAAGAAGGCAAGCTTCTCCCTCACCAATGTGGGCCTCCTAGCCCCAGGTACTTTACTAGCTCTTAGAGCCCATTAGTCTAATCAACAGCAGGACAGGCAACCCAGCATTTGCGAGTAGCTTTTTCTTCAAGAGCTCCTTCCCCTTGGCTGCTGCCAGACAACTAACCCCTGCCAGCCCCAGCCCTGGGGATTATATGTGCCCCAGCCCTGAGCACATTCAGTCTGCTGACCGGGTGCAAGTACAACCTAGTTCCCTCATTAGCCTGCTGCCAAGGCTACCTGCAGCTGTGAAGCACTGCCTAGCTCTCAACGCTCTCTAGCTAAACTGCCTCTGCTCGTAAAGCAGCAGGCACACCGTAGTGCCCCATGACAATAACTTTTATGTTTCACCAATATGCAGAGGCTTCATAGAATCATAGAAGTCAGGTTGGAAGGGACGT
>NW_017728992.1:193994866-193999688 GCF_001723915.1 Gavialis gangeticus | reverse complement strand
ACCTGTGCCCCCATCTCCTTAAGCTTGTCCCCCAGAGCCTTCAATCAGAATTGAATACTAGCCATTCTACAAACATACAGGAAAACAGAGCTCCTGCCTCAGAGAGCTTACCACGTAAGCCCTTGATTTTACAGATGATTATACATGTTTAACTCTACTGCTATGAGTTGTCTTGTTGGATTACTGTACCAAAGATAAACATGTGAAAAAGTGCTGGCAAATGAGGTCTCAAATATGCGATCCTGCACTTATGTCCTCACTGGCACTGGCACTGGCACTGGACTACCATTCCACTGGGGGCCTTCTTATGTCGAGCTCAATGCACATTCAGGGCTGAAGACTTTCCAGTAAGGCTACCCATTGTGGTCTTATGTAAAAATTATGTCCATTTGAAGACTAAGAACTCCTTTTGCAAGGTCACTTGTGTTCAATTACATATAGGGCAGCTCCCTACTAGGGAGATGAGTGCATAGATAAATCACATAGTAATCACTGACATGGGACCTTGTGATACCAAAGTAAAAGGCTACAGAAGTGCATTAGCAAATTGCTGAGCTGTAGAGTCCCCTGGCTATTTAGTATATTAAAAATATGCACCTGCTTAAAATACATCTTGGAGCCTTTACTACAGCTTGGACTTGTTATACTTGGCAGAATGTCCTGTGCATTTTTGTTGGGTGAATATGCCATACAAGATTTTATTGGGGGTTTTTTTATTATTTTTAGTTCTTCAGAAGAAAAACAAAAAGGTTTCTATGCTCTGTTTTGCTTGGGCTGAATCTGACTGGTTTGCAGTTTATATTTCAATTACAGCGATTTACTGTGGGATGAAACAACATGTTTAGTCATCTGCATCCGTGTGAAACTTTGCAAGAGGACTCCAAAACCAACAGTTACATCAGTGCATGGTGGTTAATTTTTATGGTATTTACAGCACAAATGAATCTTCATGTTTCTGCTATTCAGGCTGGATTTTTGCTCCATGTTGTGTCAGTTTTATTTACAGCTTCATTCCCAGAAGTGACAGAGAAAGAAATAGAACAATAGCAGTTGGTTGTTAAATAAACCAAGTCAATCACTGGGCAGTGGGAGCATCTTACTCCCAGAAAAATAAATCAACTCCAGGAGCTTGGTGTAACACATCTTAGATACGAAGATAATTGTGTGTTGCTACATTTTATATTAACACACAATATTTCTCCCATTCTTCCTGTCTTTTGGGACTGTCTGGGTATAATTCCTGTAAATTAAATGTGTAATTCCCACTTTAATTATTACATCAATAATGTGCCGATTCAGTAAAATGCATTACACATGTGCCAACTTCAACTACATGAATAGTGCTGTTGGTTTCAATGGGATTTAAAAGCTAGGCACGTATTCTAACACCTTGCTGAACTGAGACCTAATTGCATTATGGCAACTATCAATACCAAATGCTGTTACATCAGCACATTTAATATTCTTTTGCATAAAGGTGGTAGCCTCCAATCATTATGAATGGATAGAATCCAGAGATATGTCTGAAATCGGTTGTTTAAAATTTGTATGAAGACTTAAAAACTACTATTTGAGCTACTGAAAGGAGTTAAAGCAACAATTTTAAAATGTCATGGACCAGATGACCTCCTGAGGTTCCTGCCAACCCTAACTGTCTATGATTCTAAACCAGAAATAGTATTTTCCACGCTGGGAAAAATTTCTACTTTTTCCACTAATGCAAAAGCTCCTAGCCAAAATACTTAAATATTTTTTAGGGAAAAAGAAATCATGTGCTTGAAACCTGACATTTGTTTTTGTTTTTTAATTGTTTTAATGGACAATATTTAACAAGGCCTACAAAACAGAGGAGGTCCACTGAACTCCCTGTGGGTTTAATTCTGCAAGTGCACACATATTTGAGGAATGGTGTTAGCACTACCTCTGTGAGGAGCTATTCGTGGGAACACATCCTACGTTAGCAAAATCAATGATGTGTGAAATATGACAGTAATCTCTGATAGGCCTTCTGTACTCATTCAGATAAAGAAATGTTTCAGAAATGAGGAAGAGAATTCATCTAACCCAGAGGCATAAATGGGCAGTTCTGTGCACTGAGCAGTGGCATCATATGGCCCAGTACCTGCAGCCAGGATGTCAGGGGTGGAAACCAGGCCAGCAGCAGGATGGTGGCTATTTTTGTGCTTCCTGTCCCCCACTGAGTCACCCCCAGGTCACCCACTTTTAGTTATCTTAAACATCTGCAACTTCAACTTGTAAGATGTTGATATGCCAGGAGCACATGATAGGGGAGCCATAAAGGGCGTGATCCTTGTTGCAGCCTTGTAGCCCCAGGCCCTTTCCCACCATCCACCCAGAGGCATGTGTGCCAAGTAAAATGTATTCAAATGCCACCCTCTGGCACCCCTGCTGGGAGTTGCCTACTCCTGGACTAGCCTCGTAAAACATGACACGCAACAGAGGATGATCAAAAGCAATCTCTGTTGTTAGTTCAGTCACTCCCATTGATTTATGCTGAGGATGTATTTGGCCCAAAGAGTAAGGGTAGGTTTTAAACCGCCATGCTGACTGCATCTGCAAGCATTATTCATCTTCTTTGTGAACTCCACATCCAGCTTATTTGGTGGCAGTCACCTGCAATCCCAGATGTTGATATCTAAGTTATATATTATTATGATATATTGTGATATAAAGCTTGGAAGAATTTTCTACATGAATCAAAACAGCTGGAAGTTAGCAACTTAGCCTCATTTACATTGGTGTCATGACCTAGCAGTAATAAAATGTTAAAAATGTCTTTTCGCCCTCTTCGGTTATTCAAAATGTTGCCATAAGCAACTGTGGAAAATTGCTTTGCCATTAGTAAAAGCAATAGTGAATTGTATGTGCAGGCCAGGAGGAATACTAAAAAGGGTCAGAGGTCAGAGTAAGCTTCCCTTTGTCTTGATCAGGGTATCCTGCGTATTGGAAATGCAGGAGGTCTGCTAGGCATGCTGTCGCTGTGCGATGGCTCCATAAAGTATCTTTTCTAGCAAATTAATGAAGCCATGCGTGGCAGACAACAGGAACAATTGTGGGCCAGCCCTGCAGCCCCACAAACTGGCACAAGCAGCAGGGGGGATTTCCACTTTTAAATGAGAAATCATAGGGATTAGAGTCATAAGCCAGTGGGCCAAAGGGAGAGAACAGGTAAAAGGTAAGGAAACTTCAGTACTGTGGTAACATACACTCAGCACCTTAGTCCCCACCACACACACACACACCTGGAGATATCCCCAAACAAGACTTTAGTCTCTAGTGCACTCAAAGAGCAGCCCCCAAGTCTGAATCCAGCTCCTTCAGTCCACGGTCCTGGCTGCCCGAGCCAGTGAGATCTCCAGCTCCTCTGTGCAGGGCTGACCAAGTTCCACCTGTTGTTACACACCTTACAGTCACATTACAATTGCTATATAAATCTCTCATTATGATATGTTAGGCTGGAATTAAAGCCCAAGCATGATTTATGTGATTGCCGAGGGAGCAAAAGGTATGGCCATTAACAGCTTCATCAGTGCCAACAATTAGTTTCTGTACTTTTACCAACTTCTCACAAACCAAGTGCATTCCAGCATAAAGTTGCAGGATTGTAGTGATGTATCTGCAGTAATGGAGTGGTGGTGATGGCCTAGAACTGATGGTCCAGGAATATGAGAGAAGCGATGTTTGTGCAGTGAAGGCACACTTCATATTGGGCCTTCCTGACAGGTAGATTTTAGCTACTTTTCTGTACAGCATCTGGCACAGTGAAGTTCTGGGTGAGGGTTTCTTGGTGCTGACCCTGTAATATTAATACTGGCAATCTAACTCTGTTAAGGTGAGAAATAGGATCCCATCAGAGGACTAAAGGGGAGACTTCCTTATCTCCAATCTTTATAAGGCAGCATTTAAGGGGGAGGGAGGGGAGATTTAGAGGGTACCTATGACTCTCCTATATATTACTCTTTCTTTCCTGGGCTACCACAGCAGGTGTGCCTTCCTCTTGAACCTTTGAATGCTAGTGCTGTGGGATTTTCTAAGCAGATCTGAGCACTGTTCCATCCAATCTGATGATTGCTTTTTATTATACCTTGTGCCTAAGAGCTTTGGTTCTGAGCCAGCACCATAGGGTACTGGGTGTTGTGCAAACAGCACTAAGATGGTCCTTGCCTCAAAGAGCTTGAAATCTGAGTTAAACGTTCTACAGTCAATGGTGGCCGATGTCAAAGTGCAGAGGAAGGATGGCCCTACCCCTGGGAGACATGGCTGATTATGTAGACCAGGAAAAGGGCTAATGGGGCGCCAGTCCCTTCCTGACTCCAAGGAGGAAAAGTTTATACTCCGAGATTTCTGTTGTTAATATGGCAGTGGCACTGAACAGCAGCACCCGGACATGGAGTCCCTGTATCTGGGCTAGATACTTGGCTATCTCTTAGGTGCTGAAGCAGTACTTAGGGCTGCCTATACAAGTGCTTGGAGGTGGGGGCGGGGCATTGTAGTTAGAGTGGTTCCCAGACAGCTGTTCTTAATTAAAACAGCTCACTGTCATGTCATGTGTACTAAACCCCTAAGAGTTTTGAAATGGCCATAGGACACTTTATCTAAAACTTATTTGATGAGGTTGAATTAAAACACCCCCATGGACATTTTGAAATGCACAGGGGCTTAATACACATGACAGTGAGGTGATGCTGGAGTGTTTTAATTGGAACCTGGACCAAACTCAGTTAATAAACTCTGCTCCATACATGAGCAGGCACATCTATAGGCAGCCTAGGGTGTTTATACATGTGCTCTGGGGGGGGAG
>NW_017728992.1:193980825-193994733 GCF_001723915.1 Gavialis gangeticus | reverse complement strand
GGGTGTTTATACATGTGCTCTGGGGGGGGAGGGTGGGCTTTAATAACAGCAGCTTTCAGAGCCACTCCAATTAAAGCGCTTGGAGCATCTTGTATCTCAGCAACCCCACACTTCAGAATGCTAATGGAGGCGCTTTATCTAAAGGTCATCGAACGAGTTTTAGATAAAGTGCCCCTGATGCTATTTTGATGTGTGGGGACACTGATACACAAGATGCTGGAGGCTGCTGGAGCGCAGTAATTACCACACTCCGGTAGACTCAATTAATTGAATCTGCTCCAATGCACTGTAATTACTGCGCATCAGAGCAGCCTCGCTGCTCATGTATATGTGTCCTAGGTGCCTATGTTCAATCCTGTTTCATTCTGCTTGAGTCTGTCTCACACACACACACTCACACGCACACGCACACGCACACACACACACACTGCCTTAGCGGGTTTCAGGGATGCTCTAGGCACACCACACTGCCCCAGACAGGCTGACTTCTAACCCAGAAGCAATGCAGCCAAGTCTGCATGGTGCCCAGGGGGGAACTAAATAGCTCAGGGCACATGTTAATTGACCCAGTCAGCAGTGCACTCAGCCTACCCAAAGCACTGAATAGGGGAGGCCACATTACATCCAGTTCAGCAACAACTGTTGGCACTGGATTTATGACCCAGATACCTTGTTCCAGGTGGACCCAAAACCTCAGACCAACCACAAACTCTCCAGTTGATAACAGGTAAATTTTATTGATGCACAGTGATAGCAGATAAGAATTTCATAGATTCCATAGACATTAGGGCTGAAAGGGATCTCGGAAGATCATCAAGTCCAGCCCCCTGCCCCAGGAGCAGGAAATCAGCTGGGGTCAAAGGATCCCAACAAGATAAACATCCAAATGTCTCTTAAAAGAGTCCAGAGTAGGTGCTTGCTGGTGGCAGTCTGTTCTAGGCCTTGGGGGCTTGGACAGCAAAGAAGTTTTTCCTTATGTGTAAAATGAAACAGTCTTGGAGGGGTTTGTGACTGTTCAACCTTGTCATCCCTTGGGGGCACTATGATGACCAGGCGTTCACCCAGATCCTGATGCACACCTCTTATATACTTATAGGCAGCCACCAGGTCCCCCCTGAGCCTGCACTTTTCCAGGCTGAAGAGTCCCATGGCTCTCAGCCTCTCATCATAAGGCCTGTTCTCCTGACCTGTGATCATGTGCATGGCTCTCCTCTGGATTCTCTCAAGCTTTTCCACATCGTTTTTCAATTGTGGAGCCCAGAATCAGATGCAGTACTCCAGCTGCAGTCTCACCAAGGCTGAGTACAATGGGAGGATGACATCCTGGGATTTGCTTGAGAAGCATCTATGGATGCAAACCAGAGTTTTGCTCACTTTACCAGATGCAATTGGTGGCTCATATTCATGTTGTGGTCAGTCATGACCTCCAAGTCCCTTTCGGCCATGATGCTAGCAAGCATAGCACTGCTGAGCCTACAAGCATGCTGCAGGTTTTTCTTCCCAAGGTGGAGTACCTTGTATTTTTCAGTGCTGAACACCATCAGATTTTCATCCACCCATTTTTTGAACTTGTTAAGATCGGCCTGGATCACCATCCTGTCCTCGGGTGCAGACACTTTACACCAAAGTTTGGTGTCATTGGCAAAATTGGCCAGTCTTTTTCTAATACCAATGTCCGCATCATTAATGAAGATGTTAAAGAGTATAGGCCCAAGGACAGAGCCTTGAGGGACCCCACAGGTCACGGCGCACCACAATGATTGACTTCCATCAACTACCACTCTCTGGGTCCGACCGCGGATCCAATTGCTGAGCCATCGGACTGTGATGTAGCCAAGGCCACAGTTGGCCAGTTTTCCTATGAGATGATTATAGGATACCATATAAAAGATACCAGGCTTTTTTAAAATCAAGATATATGATGTTAATCTCTTATCCCTTGTCCAGGTAATATGTCACCTGATCACAGAAGGAGATGAGATTGGTCAGGCAAGACCTACCCACAACAAACCCGTGCTGGCTATCCCTCAGGATGTTGCCATCAGCCAGTTTTTCAAGAATGGTTTCTTTGATAATTTTTTCCAAGATCTTCTTGGAAGATAGAGGTTAGGATGATGGACCTGTAGTTCCCTGGATCCACTTTCCTCTCTTTGTCGAACATAGGTACCACATTGGCCTTCTTCCAATTTTCAGGTACTTTGCCTCAGCACCACGAGTTCTCGAAGATCCATGCCAGTGGCTGAGCTATGATGCTTGCCAGCTCCTTAAGTATCCTTGGATGTAAACTGTCTGCGACGGCTGACTTGAAGGTGTGCAGCCTCTCAAGGTGTTCCTTCACATGGTCTGTATTGATGAATGGTAACAATTGTCCCTCACCCTGGCCATCCCCTACCGTATTGAGCAGAGCCGTCCCTTGGGGCTGGTGAAAACTGATGCAAAGAACCCATTAAGCATTTTCCTGAGCATCAGTTGTCACTTGTTCCATATGGTTTAACAGGGGGGCTAATGTTACCCTTGCTTTTCCTCCGGTACCCCACATGTCTAAAAAAGGACTTTTTATTGTCCTTGATACGTGTAGCCAGTTGGAGTTCAGTTGCAGCCTTGGATTTCCCGGTTCACTCCCTACAGGTCCAGACCAGTGCAGAGTACTCCTCCTTTGGGGTGGATCCAGTCTTCCATCCTTTATAGGTCTTTCTTTTTAGACTCAGGAGGTCCACTAGTTCCCTGCAGAGCCAAGGGGGCTGCTGTGCCCTTTTGCTGCCTTTCCTCCGAGATGGGATAAACTTTGCTTGTGCTTCCAGGATCACTCCCTTGAAGAGCAACCACTCATCCTGAACTCCCCTCCCCTTTGGGTCATGGTCCCTTAGGGCCCTGCCAACAGGCCTCCTGAGCTTGTCAAAATCAGCTTTCCTGAAGGTGAGGACTTCTGCATTGCTGACTGACTTACCAGCTTTATGGCGGATGTTAAAGGTGATCAACTCATGGTCGCTGTCTCCTAGCTTCCCTTCTATTGTTAGGTCACTGATTAAATCATCCCCCATTGCCAGTACCAAGTTGAGCAATGATTTGTCTCTCATCAGTCTATAGACTTCTTGAGTCAGATAGAGCTCATCCACGTACGTGAGGAAGTTTTGCGACCACATCCTGTCCATATTCTGCTCTGTCCTGTCAGCATATTCCTCTGTTTCCCAGACCCATCACATACACACATCTTAATTTGGTCATTTGCCGGTGTCTTAATTTGGTCTGTCCACAAAAATCAGAAGTCTCAAGGGCTCTGCAGTTGGGCACTGTGATCTGGTACCAATGCTGCAGAGCCCCTTATTGCTGTTTGGGTACACTGTTCATGTTATGGAAGTGTGGCACATGTCTTCAATCTCCCATCCTGTGTGTCTGCTGGCTTCAGACACCTGGGCCTTGAAAGAAACTTTGTCATAATCAGGCTTTTTGAAACCAATTAACCCTTGCCATGGACCATTGGTCCAATGCAATATCTACTTCAACTACAATCCAATCCCCAAAAGAAAACCTCTAAATATTATTTTGTAGCCATCAGCAACCAGCCTGGAGCGATATGTTTTGTTTGAGTGTGCTGCTGCCACTGGAGATGGTAAATTTACCACACAGATATGTTCCTACTGGAGACAGATAATAGTTACACTAGCTCAGCTGATACATGCACCTGAGGGTTACATCTCTAAAATGTTGTAATTGTACATCTCTCCACACCTTCAGATAGGAAAAACAAGTTATTAGGGATAGAAGCAGCCACAGGACTGGAAACTCTGTCCCCAGAGTGGGAAAGGGGTGCAGAGAAAGCCAAGAGGCCTTCTCAGGAGACTCTAGCAATGTGAGGTTCAGTCTTATTACATTTAGATTCCACACATTTTCCTTTTCTTCTCTATTGATTGGCTGTTTGCTCTGACCTCACATGTCCTCCCTAACCAATCCCACTCCCCATTATCACGTTGAGAAATTGGGGCAAAGTTTGTCCTCTACAACTTACTCAGTATTACCCAACAAATGCAAATCCTTGTGAAGAATCAAACCTGAGAGCTGCTACTTGTGCTTCCTGTTCTAACCACAAAACTCTGGTCTTTCCTGCTCCTGCTGCTCATGGAATCATTGCTTTTGCTCTGGCCTGCAGTGTGAATGCATGTACACATACACACACACACAAACACACACACACACAAACTCACATTCCCTTTCTAACAGAGTGAGGAATCCTCCTTCCTGAGTTGCTGAACTGAAGGGAGCTAGCAGGAACCATAGAGAAGCTTCCCTACTGTTTAGAAGTGGGCAGCTTGCACAGTTAAAGCGCAGATGCATTCAGCAGGCAGTAACAGCTCCTGCAAACTGGCAAGGGTAGGAGAAGACCAAGCAGCAAATGTATTAGCTGAACATAGTTTGAGCAGCGTCTCCCTTTTTCTTTTTAATCTTCTGATAAAAGGATTGATTCAGCAAGAAGTAAGAAAACCAGGCCTTTCCTTCTTGCATGTGAATGTCTTTATGAGATGCTAGGCTGGTTTTTGACCTTTTTAATTCTAGGGCTCTATGCATCTTATTTACCTGAAAATGAAAAGAGAAATTAGTTGGGTTATCAAATATACAAGCATATAAAAGATTGGAACTGCAGCAGCTGGCTTTAAAAAGTATGCAGTGGAAAGATGATGTAATTTCTATCTATAAAACTACTGTAATACTCTGCAAAAGTTAGCAGCGCAGAACTTGCTGGAGCCCCGGGGCTAGAAGCAATGCACACATCCTGCCTTTGAAAGGAGGCCTGAAACACTCCACAAAATGTGGTTAGCTTAAAAAATGTAGCTTGAAAAAAAATTATAATTCATAGTGTGTTAGAGCTGACATTTATAAGGCCTCAAGCTTTCAGCCAGGATGGTCTAATAAGCAGAAGGTCTGGGGAAAGTGGAAAGGTAAGAGAGAACCTTAGTGGGTGGTTTTCATTCCTGTGAATTTATTGCCCTTACATTTAGGATTTCATTCCCTTTAACTCCTTTAACAAAGCGTGATTCATTGCTGCTATGCAAGTGACGCATCAGACTTGGAAATTAGAGATCTCTGAAAAGCTTCATAAGAATGATATTGGGGAGGGAGGTCTTTTTAATGAAACATTTGATCCAGTTTTACTTTTTGTTTTATGTTACATGAACAGGAAGTGGGAGAACAGTGAATAAAAATATGGAAATGTTTTCAGAGAGAAGATGTGATCTACTTCCCATCAAAGTCAATGGAGAAATTTCTATTAATAAAAGATTAAAAGTATTTTAATTCAGTCACTGAACTGTAAGGGGGGCATCATTTTTAAAATTCAGTTTTATTCACAAGCTTTTGTATGCATTTATCACCGGTTAATCAGGTGCTCTCGTAAGGGCTAATGGGTGAATCCTCACAATTAATGCTGGACTAAGAGCAGGATCCCACATTTCTGAGATGTTTGGGTGTCTGTTGGATTCATACCAAAACCAAAAGTTTTCCAAAATTCCTGTAAAATGGAAATCATGGGGAAATTGACTTTGGGAACACCAGAATGCTTTCTGGATTCCCACAACAGGTGGGTGAAATTGAGTCTTGTGAATGTCACCAGTTTCACTGGGTGGATGCGGTGGGAGAGGGCAGGATCTGTGACATTAGGACAGTCCTATCATTGAAAATAGAATTGGAGCTGTAGACCCTAAGAGTCTGACTCTGGTTCATCAGAAAACTCCCAACCGATAGCTTAGAAAATGGTATTTAAAGGTTTGCTTTTGGGGAATTGGCTTATAGGTATATGTATTTGCATTAGAATGATTCAGGATGGGCAGCAGGAGTTAACTAATTTCTAAAAGTCTGGGTCTCATAGCCTTGGAAGTAGACAAGTTGTCTGGACCTGAGTCCCAGTTTTGGGGGAAGAGACCAAATTAAGAGAAGGCCCAGAAAGACAAAATTAGTATGCGTGCATGTGAAAAGCTACGTGGATGTATGACAACCACAGGGAGAGACCAACCAACAATAGCCACAGATGAAGAGTCATCAGGAGTCATCAGGATGGAAGGGGAATACAAAAGAAGGACTTTGGAGCAGCAAAGGGTCCCTTCCCATCCCTCCTCGTCCCCCCTCATCATTCCTCGCTGCCCCAGAACAAGGCCTCTGGGGCCTAAATCCAGAGCCAACACCAATCTGCTCTATTGCAATATCCCTATGATGTAGGGAAGTATTGTGCTCCCCAGTTCACAAACAGACTGGCAGAAAGCTTTAAAACTCTTGCCCAGGGTTACAAAGAGTATCTATTGCAGACTTGGGAGTCAAGATTTGCTAGGCCTCTGTTTAGTGCTGTACTACTGAACCATCCTTTCTCAAGCTGTATATTTGTTTGCATGTGGCTGAGAAGTTGCTGTGCTGAGCCAGAGCAGGAGTATGTAGGGGACAAACATGATTCCCCTTCTCCATAGGCTGCTCACTTGCCAGGTGATTTTGAGTCAGCTAATAAAATGTATCTACCAGAGAACTGTATTTTGTGGCTTATTCAGTTAACCTAGGTGAGGTTTCCTAAAACCCTCGGCTGCAAGGGGAGGTAGAAGAACAAATTATTAGTGTGACCTTTCTCAGTGCTATTGATTCGCTGGGAATTGCTATAACCATGGCAGCGCTACTTGTCTAGATTCAGGATGACATTCTCTACGGGTACACACAGCTGTGTCCTCAGTCATTAAACCTACATTTTTAGAACTCATGTTGTCTAGATTCAGGATGATATTCTCTATGGGTGCACACAGATGTATCCTCAGGCATTAAACCGACATTTTTGGGAGTCATCACTAGTAGATTTTCGTCATTTGATGTATGGTCAATGCAGAGCTCTGGAGTTTGAGTTGTGAAAGCCAATGGGAGCTATGCCTTGAGTATAGTTCTCATAACACTGGATGTGTTTACACGAGACGCTAAATGCACAGTAGACTAATTCTACTGTACATTAGCACATCATGGCAAAAGCCTTGGAAGCATTAGCATCACTAAAAAGGTGTGCACTGGCAATACTGCACAGCAGCACCAGTTACTGCATATTCACTTAGTATCTTTTATTACAGGTACTAAACTTATTGTGCAGTGCCTACAGTACATTAATGCACATGTAGACATGCCCACCAAATACTCAGAAAAATTAGAACCTATCTGGCTTAAATCAGGCACCTAAAATTAGTGGGATACTTTATCTTAATCTTTCTGTGCCTCAGTTCCTTTTCTTTAAATACAGAAAACAGTGTGGTTGCTTTTTGGTTTGGTTCTGTAAATAATCAAACTGTAGTGATATGTCCCATAGAAAAGTGCAGGAGGAAATGTTTTCTTTTGTCTCAAGGTCAGTGTTTGAATACTGTGTGCCAAATAAGTTGTGGGACCACACAATGAGAGCAATATGGAATAGCTCGTCCTTCAGTTAGTACAGAGCTCTTCACTGGTTGGAAAAATAGGGTGAAGTCAAGTAGTCAGAGGCTGGACCATAATGCACCTGCATAAGTAGAAGGCATCACAGTCAAAGTCAATCAGGTTTCCTTTCCTAAATGTTGAGTGATTGAATTTGCAACCTGATTTTTTTTAATATAAATCTTGTGTATGTAATATCTTAAATACAGTAGTAGGGACCTATGGTATGTAGTATAATTTAATTCCTGAGTCTGTTTTGAAATATCAATCTTTGGATCCCCAAAAGCTTAAAAAAAATGCAATGTGGCTTTTAAGAAGTCGTGGTCCATCAGGGATTTTTTGTTGGTCTCTGTGGGAAGTGTGTTACTGAATACAAAAACCTCACTTTATGTGGCTTACTACAGCTTTAGCTGTGACAGATATCATGAAGTTGTATTCCCAGCTTGGCCCCAGATTTCTAGAGCAACCTTCAGCAAGTTACGTGGGTCCACATCTAAGTCCCCTTTAGGCAGAGAAGCAGCATTACATATCCCAACTCACCTTGGCCTTAAAAATAATCGGGTCTGGTCATTTTTCCTCTGTTGCAATTGTGGTCCCCCAGGAAGGCATGTAAAGGCTGTGTACAACCCTGAGTCTTGGCTGTCCATGGGACCAGTTTCAACAGGAGGGGTGGAAGGTACTCCTGGTCCTGTCTAGCCCATGGTCTTGTGATTAGGATACCATGATGGGAAGGTCAACCCCTCCTTGGGTAAGGGGGGGTGGCAAATACCCCAACTATTTAGACTACCAGCATGAGAGGGGGATAAGAGGGAGGAGCTTCCTTCTTTGGTTTTTGTGGCTTATACAGAATTATGTTCCTTCCTGGGGACAACCATTCCTAAACACTGTATAACTGACCTGCGATGCCATTTATGCAGCTAAAGATAGCTACAAAAGTGCTACTTACCAGTGGAGTATGATTTGGCCTTAATATTTGCATCTCAGCACCTGATCATCCCCTGGGTGGTCCCTTACTGGATATGGTAACTGCTATGTTGGCCAGCACCCTGCAACTGAACTAAGGACTTCTGGAAAGCATGAATTGCCATGGCTTTGGCAAATGCACTCTGCCTGGGGTATAACAAACACATGACCTCCGCAGGTTAGGTGCAGAAGGGTACCTGGGATGCATGTACGACAAGGCCGGGGTGATGGTTGGTAGTCTAGATGCTACTGTAACATAAATAATAAAAGTTCTATGTCCATTTGAAAACTGGCACAGAGGAGACATGCATTAGCTTCCTATTTCTCTGCAATATATCAAAAGGGGAACAAAACATGCAAGGTGCCAAGAAACCTCTACTCCCATTGTTTTGATCATTGCTCAGCTATTCCTAGAATCTGGTCCAGGGATTGGCAACTCCTCTAAGGGAAGAAAAAACACATTGCTCTTGAACACCTGATGAATGGTATTTGGTAACAGCCCCAAACAGAGGTCAGGACTGAGTCACTTGTCATCGTTGTATGAAGTGGGTTTTGATGTGAGTGCCAGAATCTTTGGTGTGGGATTTTTTTTCTCATCTTCTGAGGATATTCAAACCCTGTTACTTGCTGTTATTGACACACCATGATAAAGAAACGCTTGGTTCAGCAGCTGGGATCTTGTGTGTCCTTTGCGCAGATTTATATCCTAGATTCTTTTCAAGTTAAACCTCAGAAATACAATAGCAAAGATGATATGGAGAAAAAGCTGACCCAGAGCTGTTACGAGATTGTAAATTGCCAAATAATGGTGGAAGAGACACAATGCATTCATTCTTCATGGGCTTCACCTTTTCACCTTCCCTGAAACTGTTGTACTAATAGGTACTGCCTGAAGAAATGAGTTCAGCAGTTGGTATCCTGATGTGCAGTAACCAGGCCTTTTGACATACCGGAAAGTCAAAGCCTATAGCTATTAAAAAAATTATTTGAAGAGTCTGATTCCACAACACTATGTTTTCAAATTGAAAATAAAGGTTGTGTTTGGGGAAATGTGTGAATGGACTCTGATTTCTGTAGGGTACAGCAGACACTCCACATGGCCTTCAGTGTCCTTTGCCTAGTTCTAAAATTCAGTTTTGTGCTGACCCCCAGCCTTATCTGAAATCTTGTCAGAAATTGGTGGAGAAGATGGCAGGAAGGTTATTTTAACCTATAAACAGGTCACATAAAATAGCACTGCTGATTGAAAGCACAGAATGAAGTTGACATAACTAAGTATGTTGGACTAAGCCCTCACTAATTATTGGTTTCTAAAGTTCCAGATGAGGTGGCAAAATTGTTATAGCAATGAGAGAAGTTACTTCCATATTTGTGTCTTTACTACCCTTCCCTGCAGGATTGTTGGGTTAAGTTTTGGGTCATGTACTACATATGGTGTCGGACTAGGTGACCATGTTTGTCTATAGGGCACCTATACATGTGACAGAGCTCTGCTTCAATGTGTACTAATTAGCCTGCATCAGAGCAAACGCGATCAGCTGTGAGTCTGTTGTGAGTCTGCTAGAGAGTGCTAATTAGTGCACTCTAGCAGCCTCCGCATCATGTGTATTCAGTGTGCCGTGCTTCAAAATGGTGGCGGGGGTACTTTAACTAAAGCTCATTCAACAAGCTTTAGTTAAAGTGCCCCTACCACCATTTTGAAGTGAGGGACACTTAATACACATGATGCTGCAGGCACTCTAATTAAAGCACCTCCCCTTATACACACCCTATAGGTACCCTATGGGCATTTTTACACATGCAAGCACCACAGCACTGGACACTTTGAAAAGTGCCTGGTGCTGCATCACTTGCGGTTGTATCAATGGCGAAATGCACATTGGAGCTGAAAAAATGGTGGTGGTGATCTTTTGAACTAAAACACATAGAAAGTGTTTTAGTTCAGAAGTGAACCCCTGTCATTTTCTGGGTGCTGACGTGCATTTCACCACTTATACAACTGCACATCGTGCAGCACAGTTTGCATCAGCTCGCGTGTGGAGCAGACTCGATTAATCTCGATTAATTAAGTCTGCTCCAAAGCAGCAGATCCCTGGCATGTCACAGGACAAAAAGTTATGTGTATAAATGCCCTAATAGTCTAAATAACTCAGGAAGTTTAATTTTGATAGGATACTTATTTGTTGCCACGTTGGGGGATTTTTTTTTTCTCCCTGAGGATCATGCAGGAGCAATAAGCTCCCAATACCAAATGTCATCATCACTGTCAGGGTCATCAAAGCCACCACATGCTGGAAAAAAGGGATTTTTAATGTGGTAACACTGAGATGATTTCATTCTAGTCTGTTTTTTCCAATCTGTGTCCCAAAAAGTTGCTGCGATATGAACATAAGGAACCTGCTGGCCATCATCACCACCGTCCCCCTGCCCAGGGTATGTCAGTTTTCACCCAGACTTTAGCTAAGTTCTCTGCCTCTTTCTCCCTCCACCTCCACCTCCCACATTTGAATGTAATATCAGCCTGTCTTAGACAGTCAGGACAAATCTAAATAGTAATCCTTTGCTGTAGCTGAATTGTTCTCAAATGGCCTGAACTATGGTTAAAACAGTGCAGAAGAAGTTGAAGCATGTTAGTGAAACATTTCCCTAAGAGAGGGGAGTACATCCCAGCTTCAGGCATGGCCAAGTAAGCCCTGTTTGATGAGCCATGCACATATAATATTCCAGCAGCTTACCTATATTTCCAGAACAGAGGATCATTAGCATCAGAAATGCTAGACTGAATTATCCCTTAGGTCCATTTAGCCGAGCATCCTGTGTCTCTCAGTGGCCAGCTCCAGGTTTTTCAGAGAAAAGTATAAGAACCTGGCACTAGTCAGATAGTTTGCTTTCCTCAATAGCAGAAACTCAGACAAATGCTAATAAGAGACTGGCTCCAGTCTGAAACACGAGGCTTAATATTCCTCCTCAGTGAGCATTAATTATTGTAACTGTGAATATCCATGCCCTCTGTGAAAACATCAGCTGCCTTTTTGAATGTTGCTAAGTCCTTGATCCCAGTGACTTTTGATGAATTCCACAGTCAGATTCAGCATGATCTGAAAAATGCATTTTATTGTACTGTTTTTGAACCTGCCACCTTTCAGCTCCATGAGAATGCCGTTGTGTTATCAGACCGGGGGAGCAGAAGCTCTGCCTTGTAGAGCTCTTCTTCTATCATAGGAAAGACTTCCTGGCTGTCAAGGTAGTTAAGCTCTAGACTAGACTGCTAAGAAAGGCTGGGGAATCTCAGCCAGTAGGGAATTTTAGGAACAGATTAGACAAACATGTGTCAAGAATGGTTTAGGGAGACTTGATCCAAAGGTGACAGAAGGTGGACTAAAACTTTCAAGGTCTCTTCCAGCCCTACTCTATAATTCTGTGATCTTAGGCATGAAAGGATTTATGCATGGATGCATGGGTGACTGGTGCCTCCTGAGTCTGGGGTGGCACCCACAGAAGCCGGGGGCGGCATTGGCGGTAGGGACGAGCCTGGTGAGCACCCACAGAAACTACTGGTGGTGTTAGTGGTGGGGAAGGGGCTGGCGAGCACCCGCAGAAGTTGCCAGCAGCATCAGTGGCAGGCACCACCCTGTCAGGTGAGGGGGCATGTGCCCCCCACCCCCAGTCGCATATGCATGGATGTGCAGTTCTGGTTATTTGATCTTCCTAACTGCCTTGTGCTGACAGAGAGACTGAGCATGAGAGAGACTGGACATATGGATATTGCAGAAAAGCAATCAGGAGAGAAAAGGAAGGAGAAGGAGGCTTTCTTTGCTACTTAGCAGCTCCCCTAATAGGTAGAAGGAAGGGTTGAAAGGAAAGCCTTACTTGGGTCTTCCCATGAACGACACTGGGAAAGGAAAAGCAAGGGTAATGGGTGGGAGCATCACTGAAATGACTGACACTTGGCAGGTTTGAGATGTGAGCTTCTGAAATGGATAGATCCATAATGCATGACCTGGGCAAAAAGATAAAGCACCTGAAGCACCTCTAAAACAGCCTCTCTCAAGTTCTTGGAGCTGCTGTGTCATTACCTGGCCCTGTCTGGCAGCAGTTCAGACTTCATCTGCCTGAACAATGTAACTTCATCTCAAGGGACACTACAGCTCTCAGCCTCCCCTTCAGAAGGAGCATCAACATTCATGAAATGCAGGCACCCCAAAGGCCTGCTGACACTGCTAATCTAAAGGCAGTACATCCCATAACAGGATTTACCTTTGGGTCTGAAATAAAGTGTTTATGAGTGATTCAATAAGGTTTCATTTCCAAAATGAATTAAAAGGCAAAAAAAAATCTTTCCCTCTCAAGGCCTGGGATCCCTCTCATTTAACACATCCCTTCTATCAATGTCATCTTGTGACATCAGTGGCATTTATTTCTGATTGACCCTATTTTGAGATCAAAATTGTTCTCTCCATTTTGGAGAGACTAGATGCTTCACTGTGGAATTCAGACTGAAGATTTGAAAAGACAAGTTTAGAAAAGGTGGATTAGGAAAGTGTTGTAACTCAGTAGGCAGTTGCCATGTGAATATAGAGACGGGGCAGATAAGTAGCTATCAGAGACAATATTGTTGGCTATAACTACTGTAATATGAGGATAAAGAAGATGGATGGTAAGTTCTTTCTGTCCAAGTTGCCTAAGGCTTTTCCTACCCATAAACTTTTTATGGCCAAGAATTTCAATTTGAAAATACTGTGCTTCTAGTAAATGTACTGTTACCACCTTTGACCTAAGCGGTTAGCCAAAAATTCACAATTGTCCGGGTTGTTCTATTCAAGGAGCTAAAATGATGATGGAAATGAGTGTTGCTTTGATACAGCAGTGTTTATTCACAAAGGACATGCAAAATCCCATTTCCTTGAGCACAGGTGGAACCAAGCAACAAGAAGCAGTTTCTTTCCTCAGTTCTCCCAACTCCATTCAGCTAAGTCAGCTCTAATCTCTCTCACTTTGTATTATGTGTATATAGCTGAGCCTGGTACTTCCTTGAGGTCTTTCCTCTTTGCTTCTCTGGTCTTGTCTGCCTCACACAGACAAACAACAGAGAAGCCTCAAGCTTTTTTCCTAAGCCCTCTCCAGACCCTTTGCTTCCTGACTGAAGCCCCTGGTCTTGGCTGGTCAGGTGCTTTCATGGCTCTTGTTCCTTGCCTTGGACATAACCACCGGAAAAAATGACCCACATTCTTGGCTGTTACAATCTCAACCTCCTGGGGCTGTTGTCTGACAAGGTTACAGGCAAAATGGTTGATTCAATGCCTTTCATTCCTCCCATCTGGAGTAACAATCTTACATGACTGGCTGCTTGCCTCTACTTCTACCAATCAGAAAACGAGAATCATAGAGAAGTAGGGCTGGAAGGGACCTCCAGAGGTCAGCTAGTCAAACCCCCTGCCTGAGCAGCATCCTCCCTCTCCAAACCATCCCATACAAATCCACAATCTAACCTCTAAGTAAAACTGCGCAGGCAACCCTAACACAGCA
>NW_017728992.1:193952038-193975825 GCF_001723915.1 Gavialis gangeticus | reverse complement strand
TCTGGGCAACCCTAACACAGCACAAGACATAAAACCCTAACCTGCCACAGGTAAAGCAGGGGGGCCGTGGCAGCCAACATCCTACTTCTGTAAAAGGCTGCTAATCTATGCTCAAGAGATCCCAAGTAGAGGTCTATGGCCCCCACTACAGAGGAAGCAACCCCCCCCCCCCCCCGCACACACATACAGAGTCCATACTTACCTGCGGATGGGGTAGAATTCCTTCCGGACCCCAGATATGCTGATCAGTCCAACCCCAAGAGGAGGGCCAAGACTCTCTAGCCAGAACATCCAGGTTTAAGTCTCAGAAGGAGCATTGGCATACCCCAGTCAAAATACCCAGCCTTGGCTACAGTACTACCCAGTGCCTCTGAGGAAGGCTTAAAAAAACCCTGACGTGTAGCAGCAAGTGGCAGGGAGGTGGGTAGATGGAATTCCCTTCCAGCTCCATGGAGCAACCAACAAAGTTGTGGCAAATCCCAAGACTCCTGGCCATAACAAGGTTTTTGTTTTGTCTTCTCTGTTTCTTCATATATCTACAAGTCCCCAGTGACTTTGGCATCAGTTTTAAACAGCACAGACATTCATATTTTGTACCAATCCAGTGGACTGAAGATAATGGGAACTAGTAATGATGTGTCTCAATGTATTCTTCACTGCAAGCAGTTTAAATTTAAACTATTTAAGTGCATGCCCACTAAAACAGTGGCCCACTGCCAGATATTAAGATGTTGGGTGGACCATGTCCAGTGAAACTGGATTTGATATGCATGATCAATTGCCTGTTTAGCTGTTATCTTCTGGTAGGGCTATCTCAAGAAGTACGAATAATACTATAAGACAAGTATATAGTTTTTTCCAGCCAATGTAATTTAAACTGTGCCTACTTAGATCCCAATTTTTTTTGGGGGGGGGAATTATGTCAAGATGCTAGTTATTAATAGCTTTAATAACTTTCTGCAGGCCTCATTCTGAATAGTAGCTATGGCAATCACATTCAATATCTTGTCTCTTTTTGGATAGAGTGGTCAATATTTTTGCATCTGCATCAGATTGACAGAAGCTAAGTGGAACAAAGTCCAGAGACAGATTATGTATATGCTGAGTGGTCTAGAGTCTTTATCTGCACATACCAAACCTCTCCCAGGTTTATGCTCAATTTGCAAATAATTACCATTGGTTGGAAAAATAACCTCTGTTGTCTTGGGAAAGTGTTTGCCAAGCTTCTTTCTGGCAAGAGCAGTAAATAGTTTGTGGTTAGTTTAAGCTAGCATACGCCTTCCATAATAAAGCCCTGGGCTAAGTACCAAGTACAGGCAGTCAAAAGGCCTGAAGCTGAATTGACTCAGTCTTTGCAAGTTAGTCTAAACTGAGAGAGTAAATTGAAACAGAAGTGAACAGACATTCAGTAAATGCAGCCACATGCCAGCATTGGCTCAGGCCAGAAGCCAGAGGCGCTATCGCACGGCTTTCTGGCATACAACCAGCATGGGCTGTGTGCTTGCTTCCTCTTCATGCTGCACCCAAAGTCTCTAGGATTTGTAGTCTAAAATCACAGCAACAAAACTCTGCAGGGTTGCTCATCATTTCCTCTTCCTGCTTCCAGGTGCCTCTGGGATTTGTAGTCTATAGTCCACAGTAAGTTTGAGTGGGGGGAAGGAGTGTTTAACCCCCCTCCCTGGCCCCAGACCCCAGTTGGAGTTTGGCACCCCACTACCAAACCAGACTGGGATGCATCCTGAGCTGGGCTAGCCCACCCTCCCGCCTGCTTGTCAGTCAGCCCTCATTGCTCCAGCTAGGGAGCAGAGGGGCAGGGCCAGCCCTGCTCTCTGAAGCAGACAGCACATCCTAGCCCAGGGCTGCAATGCATGCTGGGATGCTGGGGAACTATGATTTAAGTTTAACCAGGAAGAGGTCTGGGACAGAAGTTTCATAAACCAGTTTGACCCAAATCAGTTAAGTCAACCAGGTTTATCTTAAACCAGTTGCAGGCATTTTGCAAGTTATTTATGTTCACTGAACTTCTGTTATAGGTTTAAACCACTTTCTGATAACTTAAACTGATTTATGCATAACTTCTGTCCCTAGCCTTGAAGGTCCTCTCTGGTCCTGGCTCAGGCAGCTAGATGAGCCCAACTTTCTCCCAGCTATGCAGCTGATCCAGTAAAAGAGAGCACCAAAAATCCTTGCCCCTGTTCAGTTCATTATTCTGAGGAATCTTTGAACCCTTCTTTGCCTGGTGGGATGGGTATGTCAGTGATGGCCTCCACCTTCTTGTGATCCAGTTTTCAGCCTGATGCCTTAGGGCATGACTTTTTCTCCTGTGTTTTTGTTACACAGATTATTAATGCTTTGTTTAACTATAACCCAGCAACTCTGGGTCTTACCAAAGCTGCTCAAAATCTCTGGCTGTGTCCTTCAACTGGTTCTCCTTTACATCAAACCTTTATAAAACTTGATATGCTCTTTCCTATCAAGATTTTTTTTCCTGCGAATCATGTCACCTAGCTTTCTGAGAAAATAGCATCTTCCAGAGGAGATGCTGAATGTGCACAGGCATGTTTTCGTTTCCCTACAGGCACCTGCAAGAACCCTGCTGACAAACCAAACATAGAAAAATATTTAACTTCAACCATCTCTCAGAATTTCTCCCCTATTAGGTAGTAGAAAATGTTCCCTTCTTATGAATTTTTCCTTAACTCTTTATGAGCTACAAGGAAGCAAAGTTTTCCATCTTTTCCCTGTCTTGAACACTGAGCATGCCCACAGTGTTCGTTCTTTTACTCACGCTGAAATTCCCAAAGCAATGAGCCTATTATGATCCTCTTTTAGCCTCTGCCTTAGGGCAAGCATAACTTTCCTAGTGGTGTGAACAATGGCACAGTTGGGCTCTTCCAGGTCTATTCTGCACTCTGCTGAGAGCTGCCTTGCCATGTAGATAACTTCTTTTTCAAACTCTTCCTCAGTTGTTTTTGTCCCTTGGCTGTCTGATGAGTGCTTCCATTTAATGATAGGATAGACTTGATATATTTTGAACCTAGTAATGGGTACTTAAATTTTATCTGGCTATACTGAAAATTGTGTCTTTCCCAGTCTGGCTTGTGTACCTGTATCCAACTTACAATGAATAAATATCCTGGTTCCTTTGAGGCTCATAGTACATTTGCTTTCTGCAGCAATGTTGCCTGTTGCTCTTCTGAAGCATGTCCCTGGATTTGCAGTGCTGGTGTCATCTTCTTTGTGCTGTGTAGACTTCAGGCACTTGCACACACCTCATTTTACTGGGCTGCAGTGCTCCTCACATGTCTGTACTCCATCATTTCTGCCTGCGCTGATTGAAAATGATTAAACATTTGCGCTTCAGAATTACATCATCTTGGAAATAAGGCTTTGGTCTCAAAAACCTGTGATCAGAAGTCCTGAGAGCAGGGAGCTCTCCACTGGTGCCTGTTGGTGAACAGAGACTAAAGCAGCAAAGAGCTGCTTGAGAACCTCAGAGAGGGTGAGGGCCATCTCAGCTGGCATCAGCAGGTGACCAGAGGGAACACCTGAATGGGCCAGGCCTCGCTTGCATCCCAGGTCTGTGATTGTTTAGGGTCTGGACAAGAGAAAGATGCTGAAGAGTCACTCGCACCAGAACTGCCTTCTGAATTGGTTGGGCATGAGAGCTCTGGAAAGGCAACGAGTGTAAGAAAGAGTAGAGGGGCTTCTACCAGGAGTGCTCACCCTCTGGGAAAATACTTTGTAGTCCCGTGTATCACTGCCCCCTCCCTGAAGACTGAGAGGGCACAGAGGTGGTTTTGATGGCTGTGGAGAGTCAAGGGGGCACTGAGCTGGCTGGGAGGTACTGAGTGGAGCCACAAAGTTACAGAATAGCTGTAAGGTGTCAAGCAAAATGAGAGAGCAGAGGTGCCTGGGAAGCACGGAGGAATGCTGAGGGTGCAGAGGCAACAGAGAAGTATCCCGTAGAGCTGAGTCCAACTGGGCTGGTGCAGCCCATCACCAGAGCTGTGGTCACCTCAGCTGGGATAAATGATGGAGGCCCCAGAGCAGCAACTCTTTCAGGGACAAGAGATGGACCTGCCAGCACCTGGGCTTTGGCACTCTGACCACAGACTGTGACTGGAATAGAATTGAGGGAAGAAAGTGGTGGGTAGCATATCATTATCCCATGAAGCTTGAGAGAATCCAAAGAAGAGCCACGCACATGATCAGAGGTCATGAAAACAGACCTTACGACGACAGGCTGAGAGCTATGGGACTCCTCAGCCTAGAAAAGCGCAGGCTCAGGGGCAATCTGATGGCCACCTATACATTTATAAGGGGTCTTCACCAGGATCTGCGGCAACGTTTGTTCACCAGAGCGCCCCAAGGGCTAGCATATCATTATCCCATTCCCAACCCTGTGAGGAGGGCTGGGGTTAGGCTATTGCCAAGATGACTTGGGGTGAGCTAGGTGTCTTACCAAACGCTGTTGATTTAATATTGATAGGTTTCCCAAATTTGGTGTCTCCTGTCATGCGTGACTGGTGCCACCTTAGTCAGGGGAGGCATGTGCCCCCCCAGCAGCCAATCTCGCTAACCGGGGGGAGGGGGGGGTCCCCCACAGCTGATAGCAACAACAGGGAAGCGGCTGTGCCACTCCTGGAAGTGGCCATAGCACTTCATCTGGTGTTCCCACTCTCTGGGCTGTGCTTGCAGGGGGGCACCGGTGCTCTCGCCTGCCCACCCTGCCCATTGCCTAAGCAGGAAGCGCGGCTTGTCAGGGGGGTTCATATGCACCCCCGTGTCCCCCCTACATGTTGCCACTTCCTCCTACCCCCCTAAAGTTCTCTTTAAAGCCCTGGCATGTAGTGCTTGTAGGTATGGAAGCACTGCTCAGCAAGGACATCCAGACAACGTGATTGAGTATCCCAAGTTTCTGGAAGAGGAATTAAACTGGTGGTAATTTTAGGTTTTTCAGAAGGAAACCTTGGCAGCTGACCCCGGCCCTTTTTTCTGTACCTGGCAGAAGAGTTATGTTCTGACTGTCCTCCTTTTTGCTGGTGTCCATTTCTTCTCCCAGATCCAGAGTAAGGAGCTGTTTAAACCATCTCCAGCTGGTCTCAGTATTTCCAAAGGGTCACTGCTTTATTATTCCACTCACAGTACATCTGGGATCATGTGTTGTTCAGTGATCACTCAGAACCAAGCAGTCTGATGGACATCTGGTTCATTCAAGTCTAAAATGGATGGTGACAGGCCTGCATACATGCCATTCAGGCATGTAAAGTAAAAAATGATTATACCCTAGCAATGTTAGCTAGGGATTGTGGAAGGTTTAGGCCCTCTTGCTGACTGGGTCATGCTAGAAATACCCCATTGTGGTCACAACCACACCACCAGATGAATGTTTAGCTGCTATCATTAATGGAGGTTACATATCTATGCAGTAGAAGATCCCTATCTGTCAGTGGCAAGTACAGACAGTCAAAAAACCTGAGGCTGAATCAGTTCAATCTTTGCAGGTGAACAGACATTCACTTTTGATTCTGGAAATGCAGCTATATGCCTGCAGTGCCCCAGGTTAGAAGCCAAGGGGCGCTAGAGCACACCTCCCTGCTTGGATGGAACAGACAGCTTGGGCCAAGACTAGCCCACCCAACCTGTAAGTGTGTGTGTGGGGGGGGGGAGAAATTTCTGAGTTAACTTGAATTTGGAGGAGATCTGGGGAAGAAATTCAATAAAATAATTTAACCTCAATCAATTAAGTCTAATACTGCATCCATGCAGATTTATCTTAAACCAGTTTTGGCCATTTTCAAAGCAGTTTATACACACTGAGCTTCTGCCGTATTGCAGATGTGAACTGGTTTCCAATCACTTATACCAGTTTATGTGCAGTTTCTGTCCCTAGCCTGTGTGCTCTAGGGAGTTTTGCTGGTGTGGCTATAGATAGAGATGCTGGAGTTTTCACTATTTAGCACTGCACAACATGACCTCTACACACAGCATGGCAGTTGGTTGCCGTTCTTGCTAGATCTCCTTAAAGGTACAATTCCCTTCAATGTGGGCAGCCTTCTATCATGTAGAAGATATTCCACAGTCACTCCTGAGTGAATGCACAGTCACTCCTGAGGAATTAAACCCTCAATGGTTCTCAGACTGTGATCCATGTCACACAGTAAGGCTACATATTACTCCAGGGTATCCTGCAGATTTTCCAGAATAGCAGTTAAGCTGGTACCTGGGGAAACTGGCACTTTATCCAGACTAGAAGCTTATGTATCTGTCTCTGTACAATGCTGCCTTGCATTCCTGACAGTGCCTCCCTATGTTCCCAAGCCTGTTTCGGTGGCTACTCAGGAAATGAAGTAGGTTAATGTGTCTTTTGCTGTTCTGGGTGTTTCTTTGGTATAAGTTATACCATGATTGCATTTTTTTAAGGTTATTGGAACATGTAGAGAGCACAGAATGAATAAAAACCGCTCAGTTCCCAGTAGTGACATACTGGAGTAAGTAGCACCCATCCTATTTCATCATCTTTCTTTCCAGTGCAACTTTTAAAAACTAAATACTATGATTCCTGCAAAAAAAAAAAGGTTTGGGATCAGAAGTGGAACACGGGAATATGAGCATAAGACAATCTCTACGCAGTCCAGGTGGTGAGAGCTAGAGAGGCACTGCCTCATCCTTTCATGTCAATCTGATCACTCACTGGGTGTGTGGGAATGAGAGTGGATGGTTGTATTTACCAAACTTTGTTTTCTACCTGATACCTAAAAGCAATCAGCAGTTCACTCAGCTGAGCCTGATGAACCAGATGTACCCATGCCCTGGGTCAATGGAATTATGCCTGGGAATAAATCTGTTGCAATGTGAATTCAATTAATCACATTGTCAGTGTACATGCACACAGAATGGGTCAAGATAGCTGAAGAAAGGCTGTTCCAGCAGCTGCAGTGTGCCCTGCTATGTAGAAAACCATTTGCTTCTAGGAGGGAACAGGCAAGACTGTGAATTCTGTATTCTCATCCCTTATGGAGGATTGGGCAGGAGAATGTCTCACATCACTCCTAAGTGAGATTTCCAGCTATAATAATGTCAGGTTTTGAGTCATGTCTAGTCCTGCTTGGCTGGAAAGAAAATGGATACAATTTAGCATTTTAAAGCTAGGAAGGAACTGAGAAGAGCACTGAAAATACCATTATTTAATAGGTTTGCAACCTCAGCTGCCTGAAATGATATTTTCAAAACAGGGTGTTGACAGACCTCTGAGTTCACAGTTTTAAATAATGAAACTAGTAGCCAGTGTCTACTCCCATTACAAAAACGTTAAATGAATGGACCCAAAAAGCTGAAGAAAGAGGTCACCCTTACTAAGATTTTCTAGAATCATAAACCATAATTTGAAAAAAGCCCCAGATAATACAAGATGAAGAGTACATGAGTACTACAAATCCCATAAAAGATACTTGAGGAACTTACACACTCCTTAGTCTCAAAGAAGATATTAACCAATAATTGGTTCAGTTTTAAATATTAGAGTCAGAGATGATTACTAACAATTCCTGGGCATTCTCTAAAGGCATTATAATAACTATACACCATAAACTGCATAAAACCACCATAGCTGAAATATTATCTTGAACAAAGACCTACAACAGAAACAAATAAATTAGATCTTCATAGGCATTTTTATTGGAGATCATCACTGTATTTTTGAAGGACTCAGCTCCTACCCTTAAATCTGAGGACACCAAGGCACAGAATTGTTAAGCAATGTACCCAAAAGAGCAGAGGTACAGCCTTGGCTTGAACTCAAACCTCCTGGTGCTTGAACTCAAACCTCCTGGTGCTCTATTTGTGCATTTAGCACGTGACAACAATGGTAGGGAAAGAAGATGTACCATTTAAGTTAAAGGAACAAAAAAGGAATGGTTATAAATTTTCCATAAACAAATTTAGACTGGGAATGAGAAGGTTTTTAACTATCGAAGGAGAAGCATTCTGGAATTACTTTCCAAACAGCGCAAACATCCTAACTGGTTTCAAGATGGAGCTCAGTTAGTTCATGGAAGGGATTGCTGGACAGGAGCTAGAAATTAAACTTTGTGATCAGAGGTGCCAGGGACTCAATGTGTTGGTATCAGAGGGTGCTGGCAGAGGGGACACTGTCTCATGATTGACCCCCTGAAGTGTCCTACAGCCGTGCCCTTACAGAAGAGCATGGCTGGAGCCCCTTCATTAATTTGTGTCAGCTTGTACTGGGAGCAGGGCTCAGCTGACACAGCCCAACCCTGCTCCTGGCACTGTCTTCAAGGGGGAGGGGGAGAAGGGAGGGGAGGAGTTCCCTCTGGAGCGTGGGCAGGTGGATTGGATCCCCTTCAGTGCTGACTGGGATCCCTCCACTCCCTTCCCCGCTCCCCTTCTGAAGACAGCACCAGAGTTGGGAGGGGAGAGTGGCAAGGCTAGTGAGAGCAGCTGAAGACTCAGAGTCACTCATCCCCCAATCCCCAGGACCCAACAGGGATTACTGTAACTCATGGCACTTCCTGCAAAGCGCCATGCGCTATAGCAGGGAGCTGCATACCTGTCAGTGCCCTTAATGCAAAGGTTGCAAGAAGAACTGATCACTGCATGTGATTGCGATTCATTCCTTCCCTCTTGAGCTCTCAATATACTTCTGATACTCGTTGCATCATATTTATATTGCAAACCCACCTGTAGTGTTTTCTGCTGGTCCCCTGTAGAAGTCAGGAAGGACATGTTTTTTGGCCCTGCTCATGTAATGTGACTTTATGGTGGTTTTGCTTGGCAGCTTTTTGTTCAATACTATTGCATAGCATGAAAATATGATACACATAAGAACAGATTGGGCAAAAAAATGCTTGTTGTTCACAAAATCTACTGTCAGTGGCCCTGCAGGTTCCAGTTAGAATTTTCTCTCAGACTGACAGCAGCCTGACCCCATGCCGTTTGTAGCAGTTACTGCAATCCCCTCTTTTAAGCAATTTTCTTCCAGCTGGGGTTCCTGAGTAGATCATCATTTTCTTGTTCAGTTTGGCGCAATCTGCTCCAAGCCATCTTGACACACTCACACTGAGAATGTCAATACCATCATTTTCCATTTCTCTTTTAGCTTGAGCTGATTTTCCATCTTACAACATCCTGCATGCATCCCATAATCCTATGCATAATGTAGAGCAAAGCCAGGCTGTTCAAGTTTCTTACTGCAGCAAGGTTTGGCTGGTACTTCTCATACAGTTTGCTCACTGATGCAGGAATCTGAGATTGAGATGGCTGAGATCTTTCCTTGGTTTCCATGGCAAACATTTTTTTAGAGCAAGAGATTGCCAGCCTCACGCTCAGCCCCTAAACCTGCACGGAGAGCATGCAGACTGACTTTTGTCCAACCTCTACCCCCTGACTGGGTCAGCAGGGGTGTCCCTCCCAGGAGCTGAACTTTTTCTTGCACAAATCATCAGGTCACAGAAGCTTGTAAGTAAGGTGTGTGTCTCAGCAGGGGTGCTTACCTTCAAAGACAAGAGTGATTTTGTTTGTTTTTAAATAGAGTCAGCCTTGGAAAAACATGTTGGTTTCTATTACAGGAAAAAGGTTAATGAATTCCAAACCTCTTTGCAAACTCAACACTATTTACTCACAATAGCTACAGTTCAGTGAAGTTCACCCTTTTGCTCTGCTTCTCTTTGTGATTCAGTTCTTTCCTTCTATAACTTAAAAAAAACAAAACAAAACAAAAACCCCAAAACAAAAAACTTTTCATTTGCATTCCTGGCACCGCCAGTACCTCATGTTGTGGGACCTCCATCAAAACCATGTCTTAATCATATACAGTCTCTTGCTTTCTCTTTCTGTTCCTGCAGTTCTGGGTGGTGGTGGACTTTTCTATGAAAATAGGGGCATGCATAGTTATTTGTCTCTCTGAGCTAACCTGTAGAGCTAGTGCCTTATTTTATGGTCTCAGATGTTGACCATTTTAAAGGCACTGTGCCTATAAGTTAGCTACAACTGGGGAAGGGACAATATAGAGCTGATGTCAGAATACTACAAAGTTCAGGGCAGCTCCAGGGCCACTATTTATTTAGGTCACTTAAAAAAGAGGCCATTAGAAAAAGAGACTAAAATTGCAGATCCAAATATGGTTTTGCATTTTGGAACCTCTGACAAAGGCTAGATTGAACTTCTGAGAAGTTTTGAAATCAGAAGACTGATTTACTTACATAAAGCCTCCAATTAATTAGCATTCCAATAACCACAGGCAGGACTCTTCTGGACTCTGCCCACACAATGAGATAGATTCAGTTCTTATTCCTGCTCTTCAAATAACAAGAAATTGATGCGTGAAATCGCACTACAACACTTACATTTCAACATCGCCCACTGTGCATCCGAGAAAATCCATCCAGTACCAGACATGGTGCTAACCAGATAAGCAGAGAGTTTCTGTGTATCAGGAGTGCTTTCATGCCACCATCACTATCACCACTCACAATTCTTACTGAATTCACAACAGCTTTGTGAAGTGACAAGTACTGCTTACCACGTCTTGCAGAGAGGGAATTGAGACCATAAGTGATAAAGTTACAAGGGCTGTGTGCACATGTTCAAATGATCCATCAGAATTCTCTGGGTTTTGTTTTCCTGGTGGAAAACTTACCCTAACAACACTGAACACACATTTCAATGCCAAGCCACTGCACATTCGGGGGATCCCTATGCACACACCTCAGTGTGCTCCACAGCCTCCCCAGCCTGCCTGGTGGCAAATGACAGCAGTGTACAGGTCAGCCCTGATTGGCTGACCCAGACTGTCTCACAGTCTGTGTCTCAGCAGCACATTGTGAGGACTGTGAAGGGCTTCGTGCTCAGTTGGAGCAGTAGAATCTAGCCCAAGTGATATATTGTCTCCCTGGACCATTGTAGAGGAGAGCAAGGTGCTGTAAGCAAATCAGGCTGGCATGCCAGAGAATTGTGCTACAACATCTCTCAGAAGGTATGTGTACAGAAGTTCAGTCTCCTAGGAGAAACTCTCCTGGGAGTGATTTAATTCTGGTTGTCCTTGGGAGGAGTGGGGGGTTTCTCCTGGAGTAGCCATTTTTGCTCTGGGAGAAAAATCCTGAATATCTGTGCACTCCTCATTTCTAATAAGACAGCAGCAACTCTCCCAGAAGAAAGTGAATGTCTGTGTTTGGCCAAAGTCACAGAGAAGAGTGTAATGGAGTTAGGAAGTGAAATCAGCTTCACTTAGGATGGTAACCATCGCACCATTCTTCTCAGATATTTTGTTCTTAGCAACATCTTTAAAATGAAGTTTCCCCCATGGATCACCTTTTCTCAGAATGGGAGTTAATTGTAATTTGTTCTTTCTCCAAAAAGAGCAGAGGTTCCAAGTTCCAGCTTGTAAAGTCTGTATGTAGTCTGTCGTTCAAAATACCTAGCTCCTTCCTTGGGAGTCAGCTGGAAATACAGGGCTGCCTGTTTCTCACCTGTCTGCTACTCAGTTCCATACTTATCTAGTATCTCTCTTTGGACTTGGCCTCTGGTATCAGAACTGGGCTCATGTGTCCTTTCCAGGTGCAAGATCATCTTTTGATTCAACTAATGTGTAACTCTACATCTCATTGATGGATCAAGTTTTACTTCTCAACTTTTCCTAAATAAATCCTGGAAAGAATTCCCCTACATTTCCCATCAGAACTTTGCACCCTTGTTGTCCACTCGCTTTCCAGGTCATTACTTAATGTGTGTCTGACCAATTCTGTTGCTGCCCAAATCAATTTGCTTAGCCTTACATGTCACACCTATGGGAGAGGAAGAAAGATCCATCGGCAGCAGACAACAGAGGGGACCAAACTAGGATGGAAAAAAAGAATCTGTTTATCATTAATACAAAGACTAGCAGTGATCGGGTATTAAAAGCAGCGCAAGATAAAGATCAGAGTGGCAACAATTTTTCATTGAGATGGAGCTATTGTCAGATGTCCAGCTTCCCTGACTGTATCTTCACGCAGTGTTTCCTGAACAAATACTGGAGAGAAAACAAAGGTTTCTCTTGACCCCTTAGGGAAGACCAAGGAGAAATGTATGGAGGCCAAGTCTTTAGCTCTGAATACCTAAAGACTCTTCATATTTTAATGGTCCTTTGATTACACAGCTGTGCTTTTTTTAACCATTGGCTATTGGCTTGGTTTACCCTGAACATGCAGGGAAGCTTCAATCATTCTGAAGCTGGCTTCTCTCCTGTTTTGCTACACTGTGACTTTGTGTTGGCTTGAAAGGCTGAAAAGATAGTTTGTGTTTTGAAGACCTTGCTTCAAGGTCTCTCCTTTCAAACATTGCAGTAAAGGTGCTTTCTTCCCTAGATCTGTTTTTGTCTTCTGCATGGATATAAGTAACATGTTTAAGAAGTTGCGTAAATAGTGAGTGAGAGTGTGTGTGTGTGTGTGTGTGTGTGTGTGTGTGTGTGTGTGTGTGTAATCTTTCTACTCCAGAACAAAAGTCACATGATTGCCAAGGGTATGGCCTGATGTAATGTTTATATTACTTCAAACAATTTTGAAGTGCTGTAGAAATTGGGCTGACAGACGGTATGCAGGGCTACAGTGCTAAAAATTAGTCTAAACCACTGGCAATGCATAGTGCATCTACGTGCACCCCTGAGATTAGCCGTTCACCCTCTGGAAGTGCCAGCTGTGAAACCAGAAGTGCCTCTGGCGATTGGCTGCTGGGGGATGCCCCCCCCCACCAGTAGGTGATTGGCGGCTGGGGGTGGGGTGTCCACCCAGATACAACCCCCACCCCCGGGAGGCACCAGTCGCCCATGGTCTGAACCATATAAAAAATGATTGCAGATGAAGTGGGGAAGATGCTGATACACTAGCTGGGGGACTGTTGTACATCTGTGCAGTACTGGAGTTACACAAATTAAAAGCAACTCAAAATGTCTGAATTTGAAGTACTTTATATAAATGTAAGTCCACCCCCGATGTGATTGTATCAAAGATGTGCTAATATGCCATTATTTTAATTTAATTTAGCATATTATACCAATGAATGCAAACATAAGGGGCTAGTTCCTAAGTATATTCAGGCACCTAATTCAAAATTGTTTGTTTCCTCATGCAGTTCTAACAGCACACCATGTCAAATCGGACACCGAAACCAAACCTTCAGATCTCAGGGCTCTGACTGGATTTGTGTTGTCAACCTGCTCCAGTAGGTGGAGCTAGAAAGCAGAAACAAGCTTCCCATAGGGTGTTAAAGGACGAGGTTACCAGAGTATGGACTGGGAGCACAGATACCGATTCCCCCCATCCCCCCCCAAATCCATGCAGGACCTTTGCAGATGCAGGGTTTCATTTGAGATTCCAGAACAAGGACAAATACCTGTCTGTTCTTTCATTTACATCTACTTAGCACTAGGCCTTCATTAATCAGACATAGCCTGTACTCATATTGCCTTTTACATGAGCAAAATATCTTTAGCCTTTAGCTTCAGCCTTTGCAGAACTTCTGACACAGAGGTGTTGTGGTCCCCGTCTCCTTTATTGCTTTTCAACTCCCAGGGTGTTCTGGCATCAATCCAAAACTGGAGTTTCGAGCAACAAGATCACCACTCCCAGGAGAGCTATTTTCTGTGAATAGATATGGATAGCGCCCAGTGGCCTTCCCCACCGATAGTTACTACAGAGTCTGTCTTTGATCACATGCTGCAGAGTTGGCTCCCAGGTGGTTCCTCCAAGCCAGGCTGCCGACTGGCTGCTCATAGGCTGCCTGCAGCCCACAGGGGCTTACGTGGCAGCCACGGGGCTCCCACCTGGCAGCTACTACCCTCATTGCTCTGGCTGCGGCAATCTCTGGACTCTCTCTCCACCCTCCAGCTTTTGCTGCCTGTCCCCAGCCCAGGGGCAGTGGTGTGGACTGGGGAGCTGAGAGGGAGCCTGGGGCCACATGCTGCAGCAGTGGTGGGGCACAGTGCTGGGGAGGGGTGCAGGCACACGATGCAGCAGTGTGGGGGCACAGTGCATAGAAGGGGGACTGGCGCATGGTGCAGTGTGTGTGGGGGGAGCACCTACGTAACATGCATCTAATTGCTGTTTTCAGTCTGCTGGGTGGTAATTAATTGGCTCTTTTTGTTGCTTCCATGTCGTGAATTATCTGATTTCTCCCATCAGCCCCACCTTGTCTTAGCTTTGGTCCTGCCTGTCATCCTTTGTGCAAGTATTTGATAGTTGTGTCCAGACCTGCTTGCCAGTGCATGGCACCTTAGGTCCTTGACTACATTGATGTAGCAAATGATTGACTGATCTTGACATTCACTAAACAGATTCTGGTGTCTGTGTCCTGTCTGCTTGGCTTCAGTAGACTGCCCCCACACGAAGCATTGTCTTGGCTCTTGGGCCCATTAGGCCCTGGGCCAGGTTGCTGCCTTGTGCCTGGGAGGGTGTGATGAGCTCATATTGCCAATTATAGATCACTTCCTGTGTGTTTTGTCTAACTCCAGCCTCTTGGCTGCCTGCACTGCCTTCCTGTTGCTTTGTGAATACCTGTTTGGTGCTGAATCATTTGAGTTCTGTGCAAAGCACTGCAGTCCATTGTCTGAGTATAGTGTGCCTGGTAGGCCATACCTGCAAAGCATCCAAGGCATGTGATTTCCTTGCCACAAGTCTTGCCTGAGTGCCCTCCACAGGGTCCACCTCCCAGAAACTAGACAAGCGGTCTCCTGGCCGCTCTTGCCACCAAAATGGAACAAACCCATTCTGGCCTTTTCCCAGGCTGAAGTTAGGATGTCCCCAAGTTGTAAGAACTTCCCTCTCTTATTGACCACTGCATCCTGTACACACTGCCCACTGGTTCATGGATTCTCCCTAAGCATGAAGCACGTGTCCGTCATGATGTCAGCTCTTTTTTAAGCAACATCTCATTTTGCCTGCACAGCTCATGCCTCACCAGGTGGCATGGGGTAAACGCTACAGCATTTAGGCTTTGCAATAGAGCCAGCCCTAAGCTGTTTTGTTGCTGGTAGCACACCATCCTGTTTAGTGCTTTGCAATAATGCAAAAATGCAGTCACCAGTTTATGGACTGTCTCCTGCCCCACAGAGCTGCCTTGGTGTACCTGGCTCAGCAGTGCCTGGCTCAGCAGTGACTTTCCTGGGGAGCACCTTTATCTTTGGCAAAGATTGTATTAATTTGAGAGCACACTGTATGTAGTAGCTTCCTCATGATGCCTTCCAAGGGCTTCTGATCAAGCTGTGCATCCACCTTGGGCCCAAAGGTAAATGAATGGGATCCTCTTGTTCCAGACAGCCCAGCCAGGAGCAACTTTTCCAGACAAGCACATCTGTTTTCTGTTTGTGCCAGGGCTCCCCTAGCACATGCTCCCTGCTTCTGGCTGTGTATCCATGCTCCCAGGCTGCTTTCTGAGACATTGCACTGCAGTTGCAGCTGCTCTGCAGTAAGGTAGTACACGAGGGCTGGTGTTTTCACTTCTGATGATGTTTCTGTCAAATGCCTGTTTGCAAGTCAGCGATTGGTCCCGTGCTGCATCGTGATGTGCTAACTCTCTCAAAGGCAGCTGGCAGGTGTGCACAGTCTCCAAAGAGACTGGGTATGCCCAAAGGCACCGGGGAGCGCTGTACTGAGAGACTGTGCTGCCCTATGGAGCAGCTTGCCAGGCTCAGTCGAGTTGCCTTACCGTGGCACTGTGCACACCAGTAAACTGTGCTGAGAGGCAGAGCTGACCAGTGTGTGCTCAGTGCTATTCTCAGGCACCATGTGACTTGGTACAGTGCCTAGCACTGTAACTTAGCAAAATGGATGCAACCATAGCTGTGTAGCCTCTATAAATCACTGGACCCTGGGCAGAGCTGGTAGTCTGGCCTCCGGGGTTGCAGGTGGGTAGTGTCTTCTCAGCCCTGTCTCCAGAGGTTGTGAGATGAAGCAAGTTCTCCTTTTACATGAACACTTCCTCACCCGTGCAGCTTGAGCTCCGAGGGAGAGTCCTATAACACACCCTGCAGCTGCTTGTCTGGGTGCCTACAATTAGGCTCTTAAACTTTGCTTTATATGCATTGGAAATGTTGTCCCTAACAGATTACTTCTTTAGAAAAGTGCCTCAAGCCCAGCAGCTGTTACTGAAGTCCATGGGAGCTGCTGACTGCTAACCAGCTGGTTTAGGTGTCTCTCAAAGCCAAGCTCTTAGCCCTGCTTCCTAGATTCAGACACTGCAATGGCAGGCACAGCTTTCCTCTGGGGCAGCCAGGTTGTCAGGTTCTGTCTCTGCAATGATATTTCATAATTAAGCGCGTTTTTCATGCCACCTGTGCTTCTTGGGGTACAATCAGCTTGAAGCATCATCCCATCTCTGAAATCAACTGCTCCAGGGTCTTGGGATCATTTGGAGTGACTGGTCACCAAGAACTTCCAACAGTTTATGAAGAGGCAACATAACCACCCCTGTAATGAAGACTTAAGCAAATATAGTGCAAAGAGTTTTAAAGTGCAGGAGGGGGTTCCCTGGAAGCCACTGAGCTACACAATGCAGGTGCTAATATGATATGGTGCTTTCAAGCCCATTCTCTCTTTGGCCGCAGGTCCTGTGCTTCCTGCCTTAGATCACAAGGGCTCAGTGAAGAATATTGCCATGACCTGAACAACGGGTGGAGAAGGATATTTTCCCAACTGCACCCTGGGTTGCTTGGAAAAGATTGGCAAGGGAACCAAAAGCACTAACAAAGACAGGTGTTAACTAGGCCATGGATGTGTTAAGCTATTTCATTCTGTGAGCATGCCTACTTACCAGGAGAGTGTTTTAATTATAGTTGGAGCTGTTATTACTGAAACATTATAGCAGGTGGTAATGGCTGCAGAGAGGTGGGATTTTGTTATTCGAGGAGCTTCATGGAGCTTAGCAACAGTGGGCATCTAGCAGCTGAAATCAGTGCAAGATCAGACACCAGGGCCTGATGCAGGACACAGACCTATGATGAGGAAAGCTGCAGATGCTACGCAGGGAGATATCTGAAAGGTCACCTTGGCTCCGCAGTTGCATTATTTAGGAAGAGCAACCACAGGCTCTCGGCGGTTATCGCTGTCCATACGATCAGTGTTCCCAGCGGTGTCTGAAGTTCTCTTTACCTCCATCTACAGCAGGTGTTTTCTTGCCTCTCAGTTAAGATGCCTTACTCATGGCGATTGACAAGATAAACAGGGAAGCTGGCTACATTTTGCGGAAAGTCTGAGAAATGACACCGCTTTTCATCTGTTTTTTCTAACAGTGCATCTGAGAAGAACTCGTGTGGGACATTCCCTGCGTGTGAGCATGTGCCATGGGCCACTTCTCGTTCTGTTCAGTGCAGTAATGTGTCACTGAAACAGTACAAAGATAGGGGCAGTCACATCGGACTCCCTACTAATACCTGGATCTACCACAGGCCCACCAAGCTCAGTCTCTTGCTTCGCGCAGTGGCCAGGCCACGTATCAGGAAGAGACCTGATAAACTGTGCAGTGCTCCCTATGGGGGAAAGACCGAACTCCTTCCTGCCCCTGCAGGGATCAGGTGACTTGAAACATAAAGGCTGAGTGAATAATATTTATAGGGAATAAAAGTATCCAGGCTCTCCGACTCTGAGATCTTTAACAGCATTCACCTGCACAGACTGGTTATATGCTATCTGTAGGAATAAGGCCATAGATACCCACCGGAGACTGTGAGCCCCTCAAGTACCTATCCCAAGGATGTCTGTGCCTCTGTCAGGTATTTCTACCTGATCCATCTACATTAAAGCTGAGTTGGGTATGCCAACAGTGCTGCAGACAAACCTCTGAGTGCAGTGACAGTGTCTTCATGCTGTACCTACACTCCGTTAACATGGTGCCAGGGCCTGCACAGACACTCTTGTTGCATCTGAAGTCTAGCTCATAGCAGTTTACCCTAAAACCTAATCCCAAGTGACTTAAATTAAACTAAAATACCAGAGTCCACACAGGGTTTGCTCTGCTTTCTTCAGTTAACCCACTGCAACTTTCTGTAAGGTTGTGCCCTTATTCTGATTTACAGGTGGCCTGTTTTATCCAGGACTCTTGCTCATTGGGTGAAGTAATATGAAGTAAATGAACGTCAACCAGAGTGTTATCAGTTTAAGTGTGTCCACACAGGAGTTTACAGTAGTTTGCAGTCTTTGAAGTAACAGACTTCAGATATAAGGGACCATGGGCCACTTTCAGCCTCCACAAGAGAAGGCTAAGGGGGGACCTGGTGACTGTCTATAGACTCACTAGGGGGGACCAGAGGGGTTTGGGGGAGACGCTGTTTCCCCTAGCGCCCGCTGGCATAACAAGGAGAAATGGGCACAAGCTGTTGGAGAGGAGGTATAGATTGAACATCCGCAAAAACTACTTCACCGTTAGGGCGGCTAGGAGCTGGAACCAACTTCCAAGGGAAGTGGTGCTGGCCCCTACCCTGGGGGTCTTTAAGAAGAGGCTGGATGCCCACCTAGCTGGACTCGTTTGAGTCCCATTTCTCTTTTTGGGGTTTTTGTTGTTCTCCCGCCCTGGCGGGGGGTCGGGCTAGAAGATCTACTAGGTCCCTTCCGACCCTTAATCTATGAATCTATGAATCTATAAGTTTGCAGAGTCTTGTCCCAAGACAATTAAGTCACCTTTTCCTACCTGTAAAACAGCCCTTTGAAAATGAAAGGGGAAATCCTAAGTTCTCTGTGCACTTCGGTAGGATCCTGCACTGCACCTTTTCAAGGAAGTTTTTAGTCTAGACAATGCTAATCCCCTTGGCATGTAGCACTTATCGGTATGGAAACGCTGCATTCCAGGGGATTAGGAGGTAGGGGACAGGAATTCTGGGTCTCTCTTTTGCTGCAGACACATACAGGAGCCTGGCTTGTCATGTTGCAACTGCTCCTTTGTAAGCATGTACCTAAATGCTCACCACAGGCCTATGTATGCTAGAAAAACTATTCCTGAAAACTCTGTGTAGAGATAATGTAATTCTGCAATAGGAGTGCACTGTTCTGGGTACTGTAAACTTCTTTGCTACACACTATATGGACAACAAAATTGCTGGGCTGGTATAAACTGTACCTCTGCTAGGAGGTTTCGCTGACATAACTATATCAAGATGATTCAGAGAGGCGTAAGTTGTCATAAGCAACAGCTTGCTTCATCAGATGCCATGAATGGACCTGCTCCCTGCAGGTCGATACATAGCATCTGACAAAGTAAGGTGTTGCTTATGAAAGCTTATGCCTCTCTTAATTACTTTGTCTGTACCAGGGGTTGGAAAAATATGGCCCGAAAGCCATATTTGGTCTGCCAGTTGACCCTATCTGGCCTACCAGCCACTGCCAGGAGCCGGGGGTCGGGGGGCTGTAGCCTGAACCGCTCCACTCTGCCACAGCTGGGGCTGAGTTGAGCCACACACTTCACAGACTCCTCCACCCCCCAAGTCAGTGGCGATGCATAGGGGGTGCACGGGGGAGCACGTGCACCCCTGAGACCGCCGGCTGGGAAGTGTGAGTGCCAGATCTAGGCCGGTCGGTGAGATTGGCCATGGGGGACCCTCCCTCCGCTCCCCGGTCAGCAAGATTGGCTGCGGGGGGCACCCCCCCACCTAGTTGGCACGATCGGCCATGGGGGGACCCCCCCAGTTGCTGACTGGTTCCTGGGGGGGCATGCGCCCCCCCAACTAAGGTGGCACCAGTTGTCCATGCCCCAAGTGCCACTCTGTCCTGCTTCCTGCCTGACTTCAAACTAACACAGCTAACTATCTCTCAGTCTAACTGCTGGTGAAGGGCTGTGCTAACTGAGCATTTAAGGCAGCTTGCTACTCCTGTTCCATAGGCATGAGTCTAAACCTCACTTCAGACTTGTACCGAAGGCTGTCCCCAGCCAACCCATAGAAATGGCGACCTTTTTATTTGAATTGAGGGGTCAAGACATGACGCTGGTCACATTATTCCCCCAGGAGCTGTTGGGTATAGAAAGTGCCTTAACCATGTTAGCCAAATGGGCCACTAGGCCCAAGAAGACTTTGGGATTTTTTTATTTTTTTATAACAGCAACCTGGTTAGTCAATAAGACTATAGTTCCTCTCCTATACAGTGAAACTCTAGGAGGTTGCTTTTTCATGGTGGAGTTTCCTTCATCATATGTTTAGGCTCAGGAAATGGGCGGATGAGAACCTAATGGTGTTTAACACCAAAAAATGAAGGTTCTCCACCTTGGGAGGAGAAACCAGCAGCATGCTTATAGGCTCGGCAGTGCTATGCTGGCTAGTACTATGGATGAAAGGGACTTGGGGGTCATGATTGACCACAAGATGAACATGAGCCTTCCATGTGATGCTGTGGCTAGTAAAGCGAGCAAAACACTGGCATTATCAGAGGTCAGGAAAACAGACCTTATGATGAGAGGCTGAGAGCCATGGGACTCTTCAGCCTGGAAAAGCACAGGCTCAGGGGCAATCTGATGGCCAGCTGTAAGTTTATAAGAGGTGTTCACCAGGATCTGGGGGAACATCTGTTCACCAGAGCACCCCAAGGAATAGCAAGGTCGAATGGTTATAAACTCATCCAAGACCATTTCAGGCTGGACATAAGAAAGAACTTCTTTACTGTCCAAGCCCCAAAGGTCTGGAACAGCCTGCCATTGGAGGTGGTTCAAGCACCTACTTTGAACACCTTCAAGAGAAATTTGGATGTTTATCTTGCTGGGATCCTATGGCCCCAGCTGACTTCGGGCTGGACTCGATGATCTTCCGAGGTCCCTTCCAGCCCGAATGTCTATGAAATCTATGAAATCTATAAGCTAGCTGGCAAACTGAAGGTTATGACGATGCTGAAATCTATGCTTTGGAGCAAACACCAAAGCAAAGAGGCAGGAAAGAACATGAGAAGACCCATCTGTTTGTTTTTTGTATGTGGAACATGTAAAAGCCCAGGTTTTGTGAGTTTCCATCCAAAGGGGCTTTTTAGTGGCAGTTATAAGTAATGTCTGAAGCAGAAACAACTGAAGATTATGTTATATATCCACAGAAAGCCTTGCACATTTGGGATTTTTTCCTGTGCTAGCTTATAGTGCTGGCTTCCCTGTGGCTGGTAATTAAATCAAGAGGAGAGAGACCTGAGGAGGCAAACTACATGCTGATCTGACCTGTTAGCTCAGATAACATTTGGTAGTTGGGTGGTCTTTGCTAAGCCTGAGAGAAACAAAGTATAGGCCGCTTTCAAGTGCTGCTGCCAGTCACTTAGATGTTTAGTAAGCCAGCCATGGAGCTGCATGACTCTCAGGGGGTTGATATGTGTACTTATGGGAATGGGTCGCTGTATCATAGCCTAGTATTTAGTGAAATGGGGATGCCTGTGGGCTCAATCCACGGTTATACATGACAGACAGAAAAAGGAGCATTAAATGAGTGTGCAGGGCCCCGAATAAATACCTACAGCAAAGAGCTCTTCTTCAGCTGGGTCAGAACAAGCATAAGGACTTCATGCTGGCTCTGCTCAGAGCTATTGCATGGTGCTGTACAAGGTGTGGCAGTAACGTATTGCCCAAATCCTTTATTCTGGTTCAGAAGAGGCCCTAAAAAAAAGCCATAAGAACCAGGGCATCCCTAGGTCTGGTCTTGCACCAGGACAGTTCTCGGAAGGAGGAACTACAAGATGGCTTAAAATAAGAAGGAAATGACTGAGAATCACCACCCCAGCCTCAGGTTCATAATCACGGGAGTTTTCAGTCCCAAGCACCATCAAAATTGCTGTTTCTATAGACACATTCAGGTGTTAAAACTGTATTCGGCTGTTCTACCCTCCTATGAGGTGGACTCAGGGGGATGATGTTATCTCCATTGGCATCTCTAGACTTATCTCAAAGACACGTTGGAGCTGTGTGTCATCTGCACCTGATTTGCATGTATAGATGTATTAAGGCCTGCTACTCAATCAAGCAGGCTGCCTCACTACCTCTATAGTGAGATGAGCATAATATAGACACTCACCACATACAGAGGCAGCGAATAGAAATTAGAGCTGTAACCTGGGAGAAGGCCATCTGTGAAATCAGTGAGATATGAGAAACTGAAATGGAAAGACACTTTCTACTCCAATATCCAAAGCATTAGGAAGCTAGGAGAAGGGAGTTTCTTCTGTTATCAGCAAGGATAAGAAGAACCCCCCCCCCACTAAAAATCATCCAAAACCCTGTGTGAGGACTGAGACAGTTCAAGCTAGGAGATGCCTTGCCAGCAAATCATGAATGGACATTAATGGCAAATAGTTACAAGAGAAAATAATCTGTCAAGATTCTGGGTGCACACTTGTTGCTTCTGTATCTACCTCTGGCAAAGACCTCAACTACTGTCTTTTTTTGTCTTGACAACACTTATATAGCTTATCATGCCAATAAAGTGCCTCTGAGCAGAAGGAAAGGATTTCTCACACTTTCTCTTACTCTCACCCTCACTTGCACACATTCACTCACGCACACTTTTCCTGCACTGCTCTTTGCAAAGTTGCCACGGAAAGTAGATGGAGGGCTCTAGTCTAGCACCACAGGACATGAATAAACACCATTCCCATTTCAATGGGAGTTATTTGTCTCCTGCGGTGGGAGAATACAGTGCCAGTACACCGCTGTTGTTAGATCTCTATGGGAAGAGGAGGGCTGCAACAGTCACCAATTTTCTCTCCTTTTTGTTTGCTTTTGTTTTGTTTTCATTGAAGCAGTCTCTGTTAGGAGACAGGAAGAAGCTTTCCCTCTGTTCTCCTAATCCATTATGAGGTTTTTTTTCAATGATCATGATGTCAGGATCCAAACCAAACGTCTCATCTCCCCGGCTGTTCTCATTCCTACCCTGTTGTATGGGTGTGAAACTTGGACGCTGTGTCAGAAACACCTGAAAGCTTTGGAAAGTTGCCATCAGCAATGTCTCCAGAAAATCCTCCAGGTCAGCTGGAAGGACAGAAGAACAAAACACCATCAACATTGCAGCCAGCTCCATTGGACAGGGCACATCATTAGGATGCCTGACAACCAGCTCCCAAAACAGGTCTTATACTCCCAACTTTCCAATGATCAGTGCTCTAGAGGTGGGCAAAAGAAGAGAGTCAAGGACACCTTGAAGGCCAAGCTGAAGAAATGTTATATTAACATCAATACCTCGGAGACTCAAGCACTGAGTCATTCCCACTGGCATCATGATGTACAATGAGGCGTTTATCATTTTGAGCAAACTCACTTTGCTTTGGAGATGGATAGATGAGAGAGACAAAGGGAAAAAGCTGTGACCTGACATCACCAGGATAGGATATATTACTTCCTCCTGAAACTATTTGCCATGTCTGCAGCTGAACACATGGATCTCAGATCAACCTCCTCAGTCATTTATGGACTTGGCAATAACTTCCTTATTTACTGGACTGTCACCCTTGTATTGAGGGACTGCTGATGACAATAGATTTTTTAAAGTCTCTCTGACATTTGTGCCACCCACTTCTAGGGATCAAATATTGCACTAGATGAACCTAGGTACATAGATGCTACAGCGGGTGCTATGTTTTTCAAATGTATTGTACATGGTCGTAAGAATCTGTGCTGGAAATGTGCTATAAATGGAAAAGAAAGAGACCTATAAAGATATGCACGTGATGTGAATTATGATCCAGTAGCTTGTGCTTTTGATTTTATTCTTTCTCTGCAGCTGATACGTTGGACTTGCATGCTGATCCATAATCTCAGATGCCTTTAGGTTGTCAGCTGCTTGAGTATCTG
>NW_017728992.1:193939217-193947038 GCF_001723915.1 Gavialis gangeticus | reverse complement strand
GTTGGACTTGCATGCTGATCCATAATCTCAGATGCCTTTAGGTTGTCAGCTGCTTGAATATCTGAGTGCCTCATTTTCCACTGTCTTCCCATTTGCAAGGCTTTGTGCATTTGTTTGGATCGAGTCATCATTCAGCCAATTTTTCAAAGTCACTGGCTGTTTCAGGCACTGAGACTATATAAAAAAGGCAAGCTGGAGACTCCACTGTTCTATAGGTTTTGGACTGCGTGTGTTTTTGTTAAAACACAGATGAAAGCTGATCCCTTACAAAGGGTTCTTCTGGCCACAAAATTTGGTGTCATCATCTTATATCAAGTATCATCCATTTCTGGTATTACTAATCTGTATTCCAGGATAGTGACCTGCCCTTCATGCGTGCAAAGTGAATGAATACACTGAATACCATGCAATTTACTGTGTATGAAGTCTCCAAATGGGATCTTAAAAACAGAGCTTTGTAAAATGATGATCTCCTTGCTCTTTGCATAAAAACATAGGGTTTTCTTAAAATCCTTGGTCAAGAAGGCTGTGCAGAATGCTGTTTGCATGACTACATCTCACCGGTGGCTGTATTTTAGAGGATCCCCAGGTATATATATTTTGTTAGTCTGTGCTACAAGAGTGGCATTCTTATGCTTGAGAAGATCCTGTGTGAGTATGAGTTCTGTCATAAGTGCTTTGGAAATGAAAAAGCTCAGCAGCTGTGCTTGATCTATCATGAACTCAAAAGTGTGTTTTTTCCTACATTAGGGTGAATGTATTCATGACAAATATGTTATTCAAGGATTGTGTGATTTTTCCTCCCACTGCTTGCGAACAGATGCAAAATTGTCCCAGTATTCAAATGATTGGCATGTTCCTTCACCCATGTATTCCTGGGCTGCAACATACTTGTCAATGGATTGTTGGGAATACCATTTTAATTTTCAGTTTAGTGCCATATTGGTTGCTTAGAAAAGTCATGTGATCTTTTTTCTCTCCTTTGACTGTCACAACTAACCATGTCAGACTGGACATTGGGACTTCTCTAGAAATACAGAATTGTGCCTTACCCTGCTAGGTCATTACAGGGGTGGAAGGGGAGTGGAGGCAGATACACTGGTATACTGGGTATACCCCTCTTTGATTCCTGGATTCCTGGTCCACCCAAAGTTTAAAACCAATTGCTTGGCAGTGGCAGTAGCATTTCTAGTCAGACACTGCTGAGGGAATCACTTGACTCATTATAATCTACTTGATCCCTTCTAAACTCATTCCACAGGTGTTAACAAACCTCTCTTCTTCTTAATGCTCTTGATATTCTGCCAATTAAGCTATCCTTTTTGATGCAACTCTGGTAATGAAATTCCTATTTCACAGCCCTGCAGATCATTTTTAACTCATTCTAACATGTTATATTTGTTTTTGCTGTAATATTAAACTGAATAATACAGCCCTGCACCCTTAGCATATTAATAAAGTTTCTAGGCTTTATTTTTTTAACCAGAGAAAAATATATGTTGTTTTATATGTGATGGTGAGCCTCACCAGCTTCACCTCTCTTTTCAAAATTGTAGAACTGCCCGTGGGTTATTAGTTTAGCACAGGGGTTTTCAAACTTTTTTAATAAGCGTACCCCCAGCAGCCAGATGTGGAGCAGGGTGGGTGGCGAATGGCCAAACGTGGAGTGGCAGCACGGGGTGGTGGATGGCAGCGGTGGCTGCCACCATGTGCAACTTCTGCCCCACTCCTACCCCACTGTATCCAACAGACTGGGTACCTATGCAGCCCACAGAGGGGTGCTGCTGCCCTACCCCAGCCCCAGCCCTGCTCCTGGGAGGCCATGGTGCAGGGTGGTGATGCTCCGTCCCTGCCCACCCACACATACTGCCTAGGGCCTTCCCAAGTACCTTCGGAGGTACGCATACCCCCAGTTGACAGCCCCTGGTCTAGCATTCAAAGCAACAATGGGATTTAGCTGCTGATGCAGCAGAAGAAAACATTTTTTTCCTGTGGGTTGTGCAATGCTCCACATTTCTTCTTTTTTCCTGCCATGATTAAGTAACACTTTGATGCAAGAGATTTGATGATCCATATGACCCTATTAAACTGCATGGCTCTGAATACTGCTCACCATTTCCAAATCCCCAGTTTCCTTTCTTTGTACTCAGTGACTAGTACCTTGCCATGTGAGCAATCCATATAATCAGAAATAATCGCACACCAGGTATGGATGTGGTGTCCACGTGTGTAAAGTAACTTGCTATGGCTTGACAGCCCTGCTCTCTGCACTTTTGCCAAAGCCTGCCCCCAGCTGAGCTGGCTGCTGTGGGTGATCAATACCGATGTGCTTGAAGCAAGTCAGTCCTATGGGCTGCCAGGCTTGGGAAGACCCTGTGGCACATACCAAAGTATGATGCTAAGGAAGGAAGGCAGCAACAGATTTTTAGTTGCCCAGTGCTCTTTTCAAACCATTACTGATAAATCTTTTTTCAAACCAAAATCAAAACCTCAGAATGTCATGAATATCCCTTTTGAACCCCCAAAATAAAAATGGGGGTTTATCTCAGAAAGGGGCTGGCTCCCACCATATCCTGTGTTGGGAATATCTTGCAAGCTCATCATTCAGGATTGATTCAGCTCATCAATTAGGATTAATGAAGAAACAGGGATTAGAGATGAGTAGTAGCCAAGGCATGAGTTCTCTGAAGTGGGAAACCTACATCTCATTGCCTCATCAAGTTAAGGTCCCTGGGGGTGTCTGTGTGAGCTGCTCCTATGGTCTGTGGAACAAGCTGCAGCACTAAGAGTCTCCTGTTTACTGGTGTTAGCATGGGTGGCAACTACTCCATTGCACTTGGCACCATTCAGCTCCTGAAAATGAGGTTTAAGTAGGACTTGAATATACCCTAAGCCTTGTTCTGGCCATCAACATTGCACCCTGCCATGGCTGACATCTATAAGCTGCTTGAGGAGCTCTAGAAAGGATTGATCACTAAGAGATGCCCCTCTGAGGCACAGGGTCCCTGTTTGGCATAGGGCTGGGATGCTGCTTCATTCACCCCTTGTGAGAAATAGCATACGGCCCCCCTGCCCTGAGTGCCCTTGGCTGGCATGGTGATGCCATGTAAAAACATGGCTCTGAGTCTTCTCAGCCCCACCTTAAATCCCATGCCAAGCCTGGCTCCCACTATGCCACTAGCTTACAGGAGGAAGTAGCAGGTATATGGGTCCCTGCTCCCTCCCCCACCTCCAGAGAGATCCTGTGTCACCTACACAGGGGGAAAGGGCTGATTTGAGGCTCCTCTGCTTATGTTGTGCAGAGTCACTCAGCTCATCATCTCAAACTAACCTAGATAGTTTTGAAGATGGCATGCATCTCAATAACAGCTGGAGCCCATGAGTGAGTTCAGGGCTGAGGACAATGGAGTCTAAACCCAACAGGAGCCTTTGGCCATGATGCTACTTTCCAGATCTCCTTCAGCAAGGGGCACTTCCTTCTGTCCCAAGCCAGACATCTGACCCAGTGAGAGTAAATCATTCACCAGAGGGACGGATGAGTGGCAGGGGGTATGTGCAGTTCCTCAGCCTGCATGGCTGGGGATTCAATGCCTTTCATGAGACCTCTCAGTCATCTCTGATAAGGCTGCCACAGGCAATCGACTGAGTTCCCATCTGCTGGGAGAGAAGCACGCAGAATGAAACAGGGGGGCATGAATCATTGTTTCACTTTGTTTAGGGGAAAAAATGAGATTCTGCAGGAAATTTTCTCCCCCAGATGTTTCATTTTTTTCCCAAAACATCTTATAGCAAATAATGATCATTTTTGGCCTGTTCCATACAGTCCATTATCTGCCCTTCATCTCCAGGCAGGAGCTGATTTGCTGAATTGCACTGGTACAAAGGAGAATGATATCTTGGTACTTCTGTCCTGTTTTTCTGAATTTCAGCTTATATGGAAGGAAGGTTAAGCTTTAGCTTAAAAAAAATATTCGCAAATGAGAACTGAGTGCCAATGATAGAGATGTTTATGGGAATCTACAGAACTATGGGAGTAATAGGTTTGAACTACCTCATTCATTTTAGCAAGTTCATTCACGTGTCTAGTGATGCAGATTTACATGTCGACCTTATCTATATCAAAAAGGAGGGTCGAAAATAAAATTGTATGAATAACTTCCAATGTCTTCAGCTGCATTTCATAAAAAATCCAAACCAGTCATTTCACACTGGCCTAAAACAAAAAATATACAGTTTTGGAGAACAGAAAAAGTTGAAAAATATCTTTTTTTCCAAACAGCATATCTTCTTTTTAAGCTTTCTCAGACTCAGACTTTAAAATATTTTTTAATATTGAAATTGATTGCAAAAATAAATATTTGAATAGAAAAAATGAGACCTTTTATTCTGATGTATTCTATTCAGGGGATGAAGGGTTGGCAAAAATTATACAAATGTGCAAGATATTTTGATCAACCCGTATCTATAGTTTTTAAGTTTGGGCCAGAAAAAATTCCTGATTTCCAGTCTCAGAGGTGAATAATTTATTATGAGTCATTTTTTTGATATCTCAAGTGGCTGTTGGTTGGGAGAGGCCCCCACTTATTTTTTTTCCTCAGTCAAAATGAGACCAGTCACCTGTGGCCCAACTAATGAACATGCCTGGGTATTCAATCCCCACAGAGACAGAGGGAAGCTCTCTCAGGATGGGTCCAAGTGGAGTTCAGAGAGCTGCAAGGCCGTATTTTGAATGTCTGCACAGTCTACTGAATGTGCTATGAGTGGCAGCTAATATGGACAATCAGGACTCGTGGTAGAGATGATATCTTTTATTAGACCAAGATTTTTGCAAAAAAAATCTTTAATTGCAAGCTTTTGGGCACCAACACCCTTCATCGGGCATTGGAGAAAAGATTGTCAATGTTCTCCTGGGTAGAACTGAAAGTTCATATTTCATAGGATTTCACAGAGGAGTCAGTAGATGGAAACCTCCTCTGGACAGTCAGTTCATAGCTAGTATGGAGCCTCTCACCTCTTGTGAGGAGCTAATATGGACAGAGTCTTTGTGGATGAAGCCTAGAGAAGTAGCACCACCCTTTTCCTCCCAGTTTCACCATTATCCCCTGCCCCTGTGCATTTACAGGAGACCCAAGCTTCTTCCTGAGGCCAGCAAACCTATGTTTTATTTCTCATTTCCTTCAGTTTCTCTTCTCTCTTTCATGATCTGCTTCTGCATTCTCCTCCCTTCCTCCTCTTCCTTTTCATCTCTTTTTGCACTGCATCAAACTGATTCAATTAAGAGCTTCTCTAACCTGACATGATGGCATGTTATTGATTTCTGGGTTTCGATCCATGCAGTTTATTCATTTACTTCTCTCCCCCCCTCCACCCTGCTCCAAATGCCATGGTTAAATGTTGCATGATGTCAAACAACCGGATGTTTCCAACCCAGAGTACAGTATATGCATTGTGTGAATAATGTATGTCAAGCACTGGAGTTCAAGAGAGTTTAACCGTATGCTGAACTGTTGGAGTTTGGGGTTAGTTTGACAGGAATCGTGCTGATGGAGGACTTTTCCTTTCTGTAGCCTGTTGTTTTGCAGTGTCTTTCAGGGATGCACAGCAGCTCTGTCCTAGACAGGGCCCCTCTGTCTGACAACTGAATTAGGCTCCTCACTTGTTTTCTGCAAAGCTAAGTTGCTTTGGCTAGACAAGAAACAGCCAAGCTAATGGACAGAAGGGGATATTAATTTGCATTTGAATACAGCCCAGCACAGTTACTCAATGTTACTGCTGGGTAATGGGAAAATTAAGCTAAAAAGGGGTTAGCATATGGAAAAGAAATGTAACTGATGCTGAGAAGACAGACTGCAGTTGCAGTCAATTAGTGCCCACAGCTGTTGTGCGGAGATACCCAACAGACCTCAGTGCAGGTAGCATTTCAAAAGTAAACAGTCTCTCTTCTTTATTTGACTTTCCCTGGTGTAGTCAGGGACTGCTAGAGAAATAAAACTAGCTCCAAAGTAACTTCACTCTAATATGAAAGGACAAACAATGACACAAGCCAAAGGAATGCAGAGTTACAGGGATGCTACCTAAAAAATCATATATATGTGTACACGTACACACACGTACACACGTACACACACACACACACACACACACATATGTCCTAGTAGAGAGGGGTCTGAGCAGGAACATTTACTTAGTTTCAGATATGCAACTACATTCCCGCTGAGTTGACAGGAGCTTGCCTCCATGCCTTTGTTTGCATTTCTAATGACACCCAGGTTATTATAAGTGAAAATGACATTTTCCATCACTTAGGGCAGTGATTTTCAACTATTTTAGACTTGAGAAAACCCCTTTTTAGGCTTGAGGCACCCCTCAAGAAAATGCTACCTCTTAGTTTTCATTTGTTTTTGACTAGAGAAAAATTCTAGAGTAATTCTTCTGTTGCAAAGAACACAGAAAAACCACAGCAGGGCAGAAGGTTTTTGACACTATAGATTCTCGTGTTAAATCTCTGCATTTAGCTTGTGAATCATGTTTTGCACACCTCGCAGGACCTCGTGGCACCCTGCAGCACCCTTAAAAGGATCTCAAGACACCCCAGAATGCCACAACACCCTACTTGAACATCACAGACTTTATGTATTTTATTTAGCTCAGTGAAAAAACATTTGCTTAGATAAGGTTTCATGCTCCTTCTATACAATGCAGAGGCAGGCAAAATATGGCCCATGGGCCAGATCAAGCCCACCAGGCTATTCGATCCAGCCCACAGGGCCCCTAAAAAAAATTAGAAAATTAACATTTATCTGCCCCGGCTGCCTGTCAAAGATGACAAGGTGCCAGCAGCAGAAGGACCCAGAGGGAGTTGGTGGCAGGACCCAGAAGTGGCAACAGCAAGGCCCATCTCACCCCCAGCCCCCAACTGGAAGCTTCTACCTAGAGGCTTTTGGCCTGGGACCCTATGGCTGTTCCCCCACACTCCATCAACTCAAGAGGAAAACTGAGATAAGAACAGACAGAGGGAGCAGGGGGTGAGGATAGCCAGTGCAGCAGGAGTCAGCCTGGCCCAGATGCCACAGTTACCAGCTGGCTTCTGCTATGCTGTTCAATCCTGGCCACACATCTGGGAGCTGTGTGCTGCCAAAGATGCCCACAGGCAGACAGAGGTCAGGGAGCGGTGGTGGTGGGTGGGGAAGGAAGGGAAGGGAAGTGGCCGGAGAAGGGCAGTAGCGTCAGGTTGGCGGGGAAGTGGCAGCAAGCAGGCAGGGAGGAATGCCCCGGGGCCAGGGCCAATGGCAGCAGGAGCCAGCTGGGAACCATGGAGCCAGGTTGGCTTCTGCTGCAGTTTGCAGTCCTGGCCATGCAGCTGGGAACCATGTGCTACCTATGATGGGTGAGTGTGAGTAGCGGCAGCAGGTTGGAAGGAAGGGAAAGGGACCAGGGCTGGCAGGGGCCCAGGGTTGGGGGCGGGCAGGAGCTTTACGGAGCCGGGCCAGCTCCACCCCTCTGCCTGCTGGTGGCCCGGCCACATGCAGTCCTGGGGTTTGCCGGGACCGCATACCACCAGGGGTGTCCACCTGCTACAAGCCATGACCACCATACACATGCACCCACAACCTCCAGTCACCCCCCATACCAACATCCCCCAACAAACCCCAGCCACTCTCCCCCTCCACACATGAACTCCCCTCTTGTCAGCACGGAGGTGGAAAAGGATCTGGGAGTCATTATTGACTCCAGGATGAACATGAGTCGGCAATGTGGGGAGGCAGCTAGGAAGGCCAACTGCACCTTGTCATGCATCCACAGATGCATCTCGAGCAGGTC
>NW_017728992.1:193936555-193939095 GCF_001723915.1 Gavialis gangeticus | reverse complement strand
GGTTGGATGACCACCTTACTGGGGTCGTTTGACCCCAGTACTCTTCCTGCCATGGCAGGGGGTCGGACTTGATGATCTGCTCAGGTCCCTTCCGACCCTAGAAACTATGAAACTATGACATAACCTGCCCACCATACAAATCCTCCCACAAACCCCATACCCACCCACACCCAAAACATCCAGTCCCACAAAACCCCCCAGACACACATACTCTTCCACACCCCACATACATCCACACCCACACACACTCACCCACAACCCCCAAAAACCTATACCCACCCACACATACCCCCCACACTTGTCCATACTCCCCCACAATATACAAAAGTAAAACTTCATTTTAAGTTATTATGCAATCACCTCTAACTACACTACATAAGCACGTAAATCAGGACAAAATATTTTTTGAAATCAAACTAATGTATTTTGTTTCATTTTTAAAATATAATTTTTGTCCCAGTGCCAAGATGGCAAATTCCCTAGACAAAAGGAGTACTTCTGGGATCACAAGGAGGGACTTCTGGTGGCAAAGGTCAAGGGTTAGGAGGCAGGACTTCTGGTTTCAAGATGGCAACCAGGGGGCAGGGCACCTGTAAAGGGGCGGGGCTACCCTTGCAGACCTTGACAGCTCACCAAAACTTGATAAGTGGACCTCCCACTGAAATAATTGCCCACCCCTGATATTACATCACCTATCTTACGGTTAAAAATTTCAGACTTGGCTCCTGCTTATATGAATAAGGTTTATTTTTCAGAGGTGCTAGGAATTTGCAGCTACCGCTGAAGTACTCAGAAGCTGCAGTAGTACTCAGGATCTGGCTGAATGTGTGCCAGCAAGGGAAAAAATTGGGGGAATGGGTTAAGATTTTAAAAGCACATCTTCCACTGACAGTATTTTGCTGACTCCTCTATGCTGTTTTGAACTTCTCAGCCATGACTCTTAAAATGATACTGAATGTATCTCATATTGGTTGTGTCAGCTGAGTCCCTCTTCAGTCATTCATTTGCTTTGCTGATCTAGTTAGAAATAATTAAAGTTTCTGTCTGGTTCATTTTTAATGGCCATTTAGTTTTAAAAGCTCACTGTTGCTCGTTTGCTGTAAAAGTCTACTTCAATCTGCCATCCATGCACCCTTGTTATTATGGCATTCTCTCTGAGCATTTGCTACATTGATCGTAAATCATTAAGCTCACATATAGTAAATTTAATAATGGGATCTGGTTGCAAAACAACTTGCACAGCAGAGCCACTTTGGCTTTTCATCTGGAAGAACTGCATGATCAAATGCGTCTCCTTATCAGGGTAGCTACTTCAACCACTGATACTTGTTCTAAAGTGTCACATTTAGGGACCATCTTATTTGTAAATTGAGGGCAGCATGTGGTCATTCAATTGAAATGTTCCTCCCTAGTCCCCATTGCCAGGAAAGAGGTGGGGGAAGGTTTTTTTCCAGTGTGCTAAGTTAAGGAGGAAGCTGACTTGTCAACTTCCATGGAATAGATAGGTAGAAAAGACAGCTTGATCTTCATCTGATGTCAGTGAGGCTATACTGATTTACACTAGCTGGTTAACTGACCCTTACTCTATCTACGGATATAAACAATTTATTAAGTAGACACTGGGCATGTAAAGGGACCAGAAGTTCATCAGCTTAGATCTGACTATCTACCTCTGTATCTTAGGCCATTTCTATCTAAGGGCAACCAGAAAAAGGTTAGGCCAGAGCAATCTAATATCACTTTATACTAGAATGGAAGCATCCATGTGGGAGTTTGATGCACTTTAACTCTGTAAGCTGACTTGTTACCTGTGAGCTGACTTTCTTTTGCTAGCTGTCTGAATATATTCAAGGCTTTTGGAACTTCTTTCATGCCATTTTCACAGCATGTCAGCATCTTTTGATCTTGAATGTATCTTCTCTCACTATGCTGCCGTGCAGCGAGGAAATACGTCTTCACCCAGCTTGCAGTTGAGAAACAGAAGCAGAGACAGAGGGTGGGATCCTGGCTCCAATGAAGCCATTAGGCCTCATTCACTATGCCACCCTTAGTGAGTCACCTCATGTCACACCAGCTGTCTATGGCAGAGTAAAGAGTTGAATGCAAGATTCTCGGTGCCCTAACCACTAAGCAATTCTTCTCTTTTTCTTTATGTCAGTCTTTATGTCAATCCTCCCACCTTCAAAAAGGGGAGGAAGGAGGACCCAGGGAACTATAGGCCAGTTAGTCTTACCTTGATCCTGGGCAAGCTTTTTGAGACAATTATTCTGGCACATGTCCACGAGGGGCCAGCAGGGGAGATTATGCTTAGGGACAACCAACACGGGTTCATTAGTGGCAGGTCCTGTCAGACCAACCTGGTGGCGCCTTCTACGACCAGGTCACCAAATCCTTAGACGCAGGGGTAGCAGCGGACATAGTCTTCCTGGACTTTCAGAAGGCCTTCGACACTGTCTTTCACCCCATTCTCATTAAAAAGCTGGGGGACTGTGGTGTCAACACCTACACAGTCAAATGGGTCGCCAACTGGCTGGAGGTCC
>NW_017728992.1:193908159-193936072 GCF_001723915.1 Gavialis gangeticus | reverse complement strand
CTTGCTGGGGTCATTTAACCCCAGTACTCTTCCCTCCTATGGCAGGCGCTCAGACTTGATGATCTGCTCAGGTCCCTTCCGACCCTACTAACTATGAAACAAACTATGAACAGGAACAGAAATTTTGAAGGACAGAGCAGCTACAGTCTCAGTTCCCACAGATAAATGACCACATTGCTAAACCCAGCACCACAGGGCTGGCACTGATGGTTACCTTTGCTGGCAGCCTCAGCAAGGGAAATGGATGATCCAGCGCCCAGTGAAACCTATTTCTAACCCGGGTGATATGTGGCTGGTACCCCCTCTTCAGTTGAAGGGATGTCAGCAGGTGCGGGTATGCTGTGGGAGTGTAACTGCCTAGCTGCAGGCCAGCTCACCTCCTTCACCTACAGAGCACAGCAGAGACCAGGGACACCCAGTGATACTTTGCTATTGACAGGTTTCATTATACAATATTATATCAAAGTTATAAACATATACATATATATACTTACATATGTATATTACACACACACACACATATATATATTACACATGCACACACACACACACACACACACACACACACACACACATATGCTATTTTCAAATATAGGTTTACAAGGACAATACCTCTTGTCATCCCCAAACTCAGGCATAGGCCTTCATCCTCTGTGGCCTTCTGGTTAGTATGCAGCCCGGCCCTCAACAGGGCCCTCCAGGCAGCAGGCATGGGAACACTCAATGATAAATCACAGGTTAGACAGAAAATCAGCAAAGGGAAATTTGGCAGTGATGAGACATTGGCAAAACATGCACAATGATGTTACATCAAATGGGATACCAATATATATCAATAACCAAAACAATGATTTCAGATATAGTCAGGGTCGCGCTAGCAGACCCTACTAGCAGGCTAAATAGAGCAGCTTGCAATCCTCTACTAATGCTACATTAAAGAAGCAAGTTTAAATGACAATCCCAACAACATGAGGAACCAGAACACAACAATGGCACAGCAGGTGTGCCCCCCAAGAAGAAATGGTACCAGGGGCAGGAAACTGGGACCCTAGGTTTCTCTTTATTCCCAAAGGGGAGTTGTCCCCCCTCCTCCTCCGGGGCTTCCCTTTGATCACCTGAATCGGGTGAAGGCCCCTCCTCCCCTGTGGAAATCCCTTTCCCAGCAGCTTTTGATGAGCTTGGCTTGTCTCTATTTGTGAGATGGATAGTGGGGACAGGGTTTCTTCCTTCGCTAGGGTGGTCGACCCGCCCACTGCTGCTTGCTGCAGAAAGGCAGCCCTCTCTCAGCCCTGTGCACCGATCCATGCACCAAGGGCTCCTGCCGCCTGCAGGGTTGAGGACACGTGCTGACTTGTGCAGCCGTAGCAGTCCCTTCAGCTCCACAGCCCTGTGCACCAAGGGCTCCTGCCTTGTGCAGGGTTGGACCCACGCTGCCTTGTGCAGCTGCTGAGGTCCCATCTGCTCCCAGTCCCGCTCCAGCCCTGTGCACCGATCCCTGCACCGACGCTGCAGCTCCTTCCATGGCAGGCTTGGGACGTAGCCACTTGCTGCCTCCTACTCAGGAAAGGCATCCTCTGGGCATTTCCAGGGCAACTGCTCCACCCCGCTGGTCAGTTCCACCAGCTCTTCTGCAGCCTGCTTTGTCATTGCCCATCGAAGCTGCCCAGGTGCTGGGCACACGGGCTTTTTATCCCTTCTGCAGGCTCCACCCCCAGATTGGAAAGAGACCAGTGGGAAAGCCTGAAGGGTCAGTTCCCCCTCAGGTCCTCTTCTTCACCTTGCCCCTGGATCAGGGTAGGGCAAGCCTTCTTCCTGCCTTCTCCTGATTGGTCGGGAAGGGAAATGTCCCCACCAATGGGCCTGAGCCATCCCGCTCTAGCCATCAAGCCAGGGACTGGCCAGCCTACCACATATTAGTGACTCTCTTTGACTTCAAGGTTCAGGCCTCTCTCATCCAGAAGGAGATCCCTTCCCTTTCGGCTCCAAAGCTCCTGCCTTTCACACTTTGCTGATTTGAAACCATAGCGGAGGGGGATCTGTCTCTTACGGATATGAAATGTGATGCATTCAACCATAATAACTTCATATTAGTGCCTCATTAAAACTATAATAGTAATTAAATGCATTATTTACATAATAACCCATAATGGCTTCCCAGACAGTCATTTCTGGATGTTGTCTTCAATTTTGTTTCAGCCAGATTCCTCCCCAGCCAGCTTTTCCCTGGATTCCTTCTCCTCGCTGTTGCAAACTCACCACTCCCCCTTTAACTGCAGCATCAGAGATGGAGCAGCGGGGCAAAGGAGAGGGCTGTTGTGGTGTTTTTACATAAGTCTGGTCCGGTATTTATGGGAAACACAACGGTTCACAGAAAGATTCAGAAGTTTGATGTATTGTGACCGTGGCATGTGAGTTAACAGGCACCTTTCTCTGTCCTGAGCCATGCAGACACTACAGAGGAACCAGAAGACTCAGGCATTATGGCGGTGGGGTGGGAGGGAGAAACTTGTCATATCCTCAGAGCTGCCAAGATGCCCATAGTGGTGAATATCCCAGCAGAAATTAAGCTAGTGTAAGTAGCTACTCTGTCCCCAGGACAGCGGGTATATCATCAGGTGAGGACGTCTATCAGGGGCAGCAGAGGATTGGCCCAAATGTACTGTGCTCATGCTGTGCTCCCTTAGGGACCGTTGCAGGTGGTACAGGTTATAGCAGCCTGTTAGCTATTCTACCAAGACTGCGGCTCATTATTTACGTAATAACCCACCACGGCTTCCAAGTCATAGTCTGTAGCTGTTGATGTCCTTTGAACCAGAGTCATCCTCTCACCGGATATCAAAATAGCTCTCTAAAAGCCTCTCTCCCAGGCTGTGCTGAGCCTGCACTGAAGGATGATAATCTGTTGAAAACTCACTTTTCCTGAGTTTGATGCAAAGACCCAGAGCTTGGGCAGAAGGGCCCTGTCTCTGTGAAGGTTATGGGCATGCACAGTCCTTTTGCTCCTTGCTATGGTCCAGCTCTGTGTTTATTGCTCCATTTTTTTTCACGAGTGGTTCTCCATGCCAGGGCTGTGGTCTCTCAGCTGGAGCCTGCCTCTGTGCCAGCACTCAGCAGGAATGCGTCTGGCGTGACAAACATGAGCAAATGGCTGGCTTTGCCCTCTCGCTCTTAGCCTCTTTCCCCTGTTCAATAAATAAGATCAAGATGGTGGAGGATGTGGCAACTGAGGTGAGGCAGATATTAGGGAGCTATAGGTCCCTAATCATCCTCCCTTCAGTGCGCTGAGCCCTGGGGTAGGTTATGGCTTCTTGGGAGCTGATCATTTTTTATCTAAATTCCTGACTTCCCTGCTGAAGGGGCTGCACACCAGAATGCAGTGTGCCAGTGTGTGGTAGCTGTACTGTAAAGGGGGGAAGGAGAAAGCCACCCAAGAGGTAAGTGCTATAATCTTGCTTTGTGGCAACTGAGACAGAGGTCACCAACTCCCAGGGATTCACAATGGCCAGCTTTCCAGGCCCCTGGCATTGCTTTGGTGGCTCGAGAGGGGACACGATGCAATGCAATGCATCTCCAATGGTAAAGGGGAGCTGTGAAGGAGCCAGGATGGCCGAAAAGGGTGCTCCCCCCATGCAGGTGAAGTGCACAGGCAATGTGGTCCAACACTGCCCCTTCCTTGCAGTTAGCATGTGTGTCTGGGCTGGCCTGAGTAATGGCCATTGGGCTGAGAGTCCTGGCCAGTTTGAGCTGTACAGCAGAGGAGGCTGCCCAAAGCTAAAGTAGCCTCTGGCACTACTCCAGCTTGCCTTGGGAGACTAACCACGGCTCTGACTTGCAGCCATACTCGTGCCGCTGTTGTCTGACTTCTGATGGAGACTCTGAAGAAGCACAACACTGAAAACTGACACTGATCTTTTGGGTTAACAGTTTTATTCTATTCCGGGTTTTTCTGCTGCAACCATTGCCATGGTCTCTGGCTGTTGCTGGACTTTATGAAAGCAAACTGGCACTTTTTCTCACTGATTCCTTACAGTCACATAGTTTGCAGCAAGTATTTAACAACCAGTCTGTTAGACCCCAACTCCATACGGTGCCCGACGACTAGGGAGACAACAATCCGATTGCTCATGGGTCCTGTTACTCATTAACCAGAGCAAGCAGGGAGCAAACACCAGCACACATTGCTCGCAACAACTTTATTCAGAATGGAGACAGCTTTGGGTGAGCTTGCTCACAGACACACAGCACCTGAAACCAGGGGAGCAGCGTTGAACAATAGTTTTTTCCACATTTATACACTTTGGTTCATGCTCATTAACATTCACTCCACCTCTGTCCCTCCTTTTGTCCCACCCATTTCTCCTCCCATCTCAAGCTCCGCCTCTGTTTAGTCTTTGCTTCATTAGCATGGAATTGCCTGTGAATTTTACTCATTTTCATGTCTTTTTGCTATGAGCGCATGTCTAAGACCTTAACTTCTCTTCTTTGATCAACGGGCAGACTTTGACCAAAACCTGGAAGCTTCTGGAGGCTTCTTAACAAATCCTCATTCACCTTTTTGCATACATTCATCTCAGATTCTGCTACCAATTACTTGTTATTTTTCACAGTCCAGGCTGTTTTTTAGTCTCAGGTTGTACCATCTTCTACATTCCTAAAACTTCACCTCATTCACAACACACAGACTCACTTCAAAGGCACAATTAAAATGGTTACTTAACATAAGCAAATGGCTGGCTTTGCATAAGCATTCATAAGCAAAATCTGTTGGCCTAAGCATCTTGCAATATACTTTTAATATATCAAACTTCCTTCTGGTCAGCAGCTGTGCTGGGCCACAGGTCATGCCTTCATTCAGGTGCAAATCCAGTGCTCCCCAAGATTCTGATGCAGTCACCCTCACACAGCCTATAACGGATCCAGTCACTGGCATTGAAACGCTCAAATCAGATTAGTCAATAATACAATGGCACTAAAGTGTATTTTGCCAAAATCTCTGTCCTGTTAACTGCACCCATATAGCCCATCCCAGAGGTGGAGGTGTTGCTAGTCCTGAGCTTAAGTCAAGTCACAGGAATCTGCACTGTTCAGTTAGTGACAGGTTTTAAGGAACTCATGGTGCAAACCCTCCTTGTCCATGCCACTCTACTGCTTTGGCCGGACCTCTGTGCAATGGAACTGCTTTGGGCAGCAGAACTGAGCAGATCTTTGTCTTCCCAACTGTCCTGTTATATGTTGGTTTTTTATACTACGAAGGCAAGCAACAGCGGCACAAATAAACTTTTGGCTTTTTTTTATCGGCTTTGTGCACTGAGACGTACCTTCTGATTAGTGTGCAGCTTGCTTTATTTTGCCCTATGAAAGAGAGGATGTGACCCCATAATATCTCCAGCTCTGAGTTGGTGATTGAATACGCTTCCCAGGCTGCTGTTCACACTATATCAGTCAGATTTTGCTAAGAGGTTTACTTTAAATCCTTCTGAAGCCGTGTGGTCAGATAAAGTGCACGTAAACTTGCTCTGCTGCAAAACACATGCTTGCCATTAATTATTTAAGATCATATTATCCTCCTGAAATGAGCTCAGACAATCAAATACAAACAGTTCTTTGGCTTTGTTTTATTTAACGAATGTGAACTTCAATGTTCAGTAATATCTAACTGATAACCCAATTCCCTAGACCCCAAAATTTCAGTGGCCACATCTATTCGAGATGCTGACTACGCAGTTGTTACTGTGCAGTCATTTAATACATATATACACACTTGTATACTTGTGTGTACAAGTACTAAATGACAGTGCAGTAACCAGAGTTATTGCCAAATGACTTTTAGGTGATGCTGACTGCGCATTAGCTCATTACTACTGGGCAGTAGCGTTGCATCACGCTTTGTGCCATGTGACACTCCTGCGCAGTAGTAATGAGCTACTGCATCTCATGTAGACACGGCCGGTGATTATCTAAGCAATCTCATCATCCTGAGTTAATTTGACTACACTTAGAAAACACATTTAAGCAAAATAATTGGGCAACAACACAAAAAGTAGAACTGCCCATGGGTTTCATCTTGTCTAACCACTCCTGTTCCAAATATTGGAAATGTACAGCAATGGAATAACGTTATTACTTATTGTCAGTGATGACTTCATCCACTTTAGTTATATGCTGCTCCCTTCCCCCCGCCCCATCTATCAACGAGTCACTCATGAACTCTATGATCAGAGTCCATGCCTTCCTCTCTATTTGTGAAGCACCTGATACGCTATGAATACTGCAGGGAAAGACAAATGAAACAAGAAGCATCATTTAGGGCCAGGTTCTGATTTCTGTTACAACAGCGTCAGTCTAGAATCATTCCAAATGTGGAGAATGAAACTTTAAGAGGTGAGCAGTAATATTGTAAACAGTGCAAGAACATTTTCTAAACTAAATACAATGCATAAGTCATGTGCAAGGTTGTTAATAGCATTCTTCTAGCAGTTCATTCAGTATGTGGCTCGTCTTTTAGCAATAGTTTTCTAAATACTGGCTGACAGTCTGTCTGTGTTCTATGGAGCACCTGTTTGTGGTCTGTGGAGAAAGAACTGGCCACATGGATCTCAGTTCAGCAAAGCTCTTAAGACTTTACTTAAGTCTCATGGCTGTGTTCGTTCTCTCTTCTGTTTCTTAAACCACATCCCTTAATATATGGTCACACCTGGGCACAACAGAGACTTAAGCTTAAAACGAAGATCACACTTAAGCCCTTTTCTGTACTGGAGCCATGCATCTTTCTCTCTTTTTGTTTTTATCCAGCTGCTAAATTTTATTAAATGAAAAGTATACATTAAGGGCACAATCCTATTCCATCTTTTAGGCACCTAAGCGGACTTAAATATCTAGGTGTGATCCTATTCCACGTGGTTCAAGCCCCTGAAAATCCAGGAATGCATCTATATAGCTTTGTAGCCAGGTGTCAGCTTGGCCATTTATAGACATTATGTTTTCCTAGGTTTAATCTGGACTATAGCCATCACTATATACATATGGATGTCTGTAGCCCAAATTAAAATTGGCTCCAGTCTGAATTAACTCATCCTCATTGAGCAGGACAATGCAACAAGGTGTCTTGAGCAGGCATACAATCTCCTTCATTGGAGGTTTTTGAGAAAAGGCTGGGCAGGCATCTGTCTGCGACAGCTAGCAGCTTGAATATGGGCAGCGGGTTGGATTTGATGAACACTGAGACTCCTACCCACCCCTATCACTGCAGTATTCTCAGACCTGTGCCTGAAGCTTGATTTTGAAATTCTTCTTCATTATTTTATCTCTGTTTTACAGAGAGGAAGAGAGAGCTTTGTGTGCCCAAGGTGATGCAGGACAAGAAGGGAATGCTTGAGAGCGGGAATGAATGTTAGCGATCGTCCGGGGGAGGGAATGGACACACATTCATTTTAGATCCTTTAAAAGCAGAGGGGAGCTGCTGCTCAGAAATGCACAGCAACTGTTACCATGTGTTAAGTCAGTATGATGCTGTAGTGACACAAGTGAGCTAAATCGCACAGACCACTATAGAACAGGGCCAGGCCCAGCACCTTGTCATCCAGCCTGTGGAGCTCATCATAGGTCCATTGGGTGCCCTGCAAGCCATGGCCTTGTGCACTAGATTTGGTGCATAGGGTGGTGCAAGGACTGATCCTGGGATGTGAGACCCAGTACAGGCAACAAGAGCCCCGGAGCCCTGATCCCTGCACACAGAGTCGGGCAGGGGGACAGCAAGGTCCAGATCCAAATATGCAGATCTAGTCTTGGGGAATGGGGTCTGATTTGGCCCATGGACTGACCCTGAGCCATTCATTTGGCCTGTGGGACAACTACAATGGGTATGCACTAGTAGTCATAGCTGAGTGATTACAACGTGTATCTGTATCATTTGATAGAGATGCAACTCTTATGTGTGCCTACGGCCAGGGTGCACAAAACATGGTTGGAAAAGGGAGGAGCATAGGTGTTAATCGGAGGACACTCTTCCATGGCCTCTGTGTCTCCTGAGTCATTAAACCGGTTGCAACAAAAACAGGTTTCACATTTGAAACAAGCTTAAAAAAAAAGAAAAGAAAATGAGGGTTTAGTCATCTTCCATGTACATTTTCAAAAGAGAAGCCAGAGCAGACACATGGGAAATGGACAGACTTAAGATGTAGGCTGACTGACCAGTCTCTACTATACAATGCTGTTGATTAGTGATAATGAGTTGGCAAACTCATGTGAGCTCATAAATAGTATTTTTCATCATTACAATCACTTGTAGCCAGTAGCCGATTACAAACAGCTCCTTATGAGGACAATGCAAACAGCAATTGAAAAAATCTGGCCATAATCAGTCTAACATCCCCAGAGTGATACAAACCATACAACTAATTGCCTGGTATTTTCCAAAAAGCACAAACACTGATTCAAAAAACAGCCAACAGGAATCTAGCTTGTTTACAGGCTTCAAATGAGAAAATAGGGAGAAGAGAAATTTTTGCCACTTTGCAGTTTGAAAGGGCTTCACAGTACAGGGAAGCACAAGCCCAGTTTACGCTACAGAACGTTACCACGTCTGAACTCACATATGTTGTGCGAGAAGATGCTGAGCACTGTGGAGCAGTCAGCGTGTTGCATTTTAATTGCTCACTAATTGTACGCTTAGAACAAAAAGACTGGGGTAGCAATGTCGGCATTAAGGAAAATCAACCTCTTCGCTTCTCACAGATGAACAAGTGAGAATGCAAACATGGAAGCCTATCGTCCCATCTTTATAAGGCAGAATTGCACTCCCAGCTGAGCAGAATTACCAGTCTCTGAGAGGAATCCTTCCAAATCCAGGGCGGTGAGGATCGGGTGGCTGACTACATGCACAGTCAACGTTGAAAGAGCAGTGATGGTAGGCAGAGAGATTCTCAAGTTCCAAAGGAAAAAAAAAGCAAGCAAACAAAAACCACCTTTTTATATATTAGATTCTTTTGAAATTTGAATTTTTGAGTTAAAAAGAGCATAGCATCTTTAACTGCACTCCCCCCCCTTTTTTGAAGTGGAAATGCCACTAGAATGATATGCCCATTGAATGTGCAGTAAACAATACGCTAACACTCTGTTAAATAAAACATATCCCTCATGTTAAGCCATTTAAAGAAGCGCTTTCCTATTCATCATGTGTAAAAACTGCATGGCTATTATACCCAGTCCCTTTTGCTGAAGGCCACAAGAAGAGTATTTGATTTGATTTAGCCAGTTCCTTCTGACAGCACTAATTTAGCTTCTGATTATCTGCCACAAGTTTGCATTGCTCTGAAACATAACCAGCAGAATTGGAATGACTGATCCATCCATGCGGCCTGGAAACAAAAAAATCAAGGGCTCTTTGTACAGCTGAATTGAAATACTTGGGAAAGCTTGCATAGATCTCCCGTTAGAAATACAGCATCGATGCTCCAAACCATGCTGCTCAGGACAGCTTGCAATATCTGGACTATACTCAGCCGTAGGAAATGTGTGATCTATCAGATGCATGCAGTCTCTACGTGGTGTCGCAGGGATACATTTTCTGGGGGCACGTACTCAATGGAGGGCTAGTTCTGGCTCTTATGGGAGTATAGCCCTCTAGCCTGCTGTTGGCACTGGATTTAGGACCCAGCCCTTATACCTTTGTTCTGGGCAAGCACAACCCGCAGACCAACCATGACCTTCCCATTCAATAATAGGCATGTATGTATTTATTGATACATAGTGATAACAGAAAAGCAACAATACAAACAATTCTATATCTACCAATCCTAGCGCTTTCATCAGAGTCCAAGCACTTCTGGTCAGGATGCAAGCTCCACTCTGAGGCTCTTTCTTAGGTGTCAGCAGTCTGGAGGTGGGATGCCAAGGCCCACAGTCTCCCTTCCAGTGGGGTGCATGAGATAGGCTGCTGGTATGCCCTCAGTCCATGGTGGCCTCGGGGACCCTTCCCAGAGGGGACAGGGACAGGGATGGGGACCCCTCTCAGGGAACAAGATGGGGAGGGAGAGAAGGAGGGATGAGAAGGAACAGGGAGGGACTCTTTGTTACTCTCAAATCTCTGATTTGTATTCTCCTTCTCCCTTGATGACTCCTGATGACTCCTTATCTATGGCTATCTCTGGTTGGTTGTCTCTCTGTGGTCACACGTGCATGTAGCCTTCTGGACCTTCTCCTAATTTGGTCTGTTCCCCCAAAACTGGGATACAGCCCGGCTGTGGCTCTGGGGCCTTGTAGCTGGTGTCATTTATCTCGTGTTATGGGCAGTATGGTTATATACTTCCTTGGTTCCCAGGCTATGTGTCCTTGTTGTATTAGACAACCTGTCTACCCTGGAGAAAGGCTGTGATCTCGTGTTATGGGGTGCTCCCCTGAATTCTCAGGCTGTGTCGATCCGATGGCTTTGTTGTGCTAGACAGCCTGTCTGCTTCCAGGGCTGTGATGCACTTTGAGAGTGAGACCCAAGCTCTTAGATATGAATTAACCCCTGCTGCTCATCTTGACCCCTTATAATGCATATATGTACATATACATATATGCATTATAAGGGGTCAAGATGAGGGGGGTTATACATATATATACATATATATATATATATACACACACCTATAAGCCAGTTCCCAAAAGACAGGCCTTTAAATACCATTTTCAAGCCAACATCCACACACTCCTCTAGCCCTTCTCACCTGGGTGAAGTGGTGCTCTCAGTTTTGATCACAAGATCACAAATCATGAGTCAGACCCCCAACAACCAAGGCTGCCCCCAAAATATTGTTGAAAACATCAAACCATGTTTTTAATCTGTCTGTTGATTCTGAGCTCTCCTCTCTTCTGAACATATATCTGTGGGAAAGTCTACAGTAGTGGTTGAAGTATAGGGTAGGCATAAACTAGTTAGCTTTAATATAACTAGCTTGGATGTTGATAGCAGCATAGCTATACTAGCATGACATTCAGGATAGGCTTCAAAATGGCCCAAGAAACAAAATAACTCAGCTTGTGTTGAGATCTGTGATTAGTGGGTCAGGGTTGCAAACTGTCCATAAATTTTTGGCAGACTGTAAAAAACAACTAAAAATGCCTGTCTCTAAAAAAAACATGGCAACCAGAGCCTGACTTAAGATCCCTTGTCAGAGGTGAGCATTGAATGACATAAAGAGCAGAGCAGCACCATCTGGTATCTGAGCAGGAGCGCAGCACCTTGCACAGAGTATTTTTTCAGGGCTTTGGAGCCCATAGCTCCCCCACCCCCAGCCACATGCTGCTGCTGCTGTTGTATCCCTGCCTGTCACAGTGCTGGGTCACAGCTAGGGAGACAGCCATCCTTCTTCGGGGATCCATGCCAGCATGGGGAGCAGGGGCAGCAGGGTAAGACTTGGGGATGAGCTGTGGGGGCAGCATGGATCAGGGCCATCAGGGTATTGGGGGTGTGATGGGGGCATCAGTGTGTGATCGGGGATGTGACTGGGGACATCAGGGTGTTGGGGTGAGTAAGGAATTCTCAGAATGAGTCAGCATGGTATAAAAACCACTGCTGCAGTCAAGCAAGTTTGCCAAGTCAAGAAAAAAATTCTGATAAATCTGCAACTTTTTACTGACAACCAAACTTTTTTTTACTAAGGTTGCTGTTAAACTCTACATTTAGGTTTGGTCCTTGTCCAGGGCTTGGAAGAAGGGTTATATTCACTTTATGTGAAACATATGTCAGTAAAAACATATCTCAGTGAAGAAGTTTAGTCCCTAGAAAAAGTTTACAGATTGTCAGTAAAAAAATTGTGTTCACAACTTTACAGTGGGTCCCCATAAGAACAAACTCATTCTCCCACAGTTTTCTAGGAAAGAGTCACAGAGGAGTTCAGCTTAGTGCAGCCCGAGCGACCATGGGATATACCACCAAGAGGCTTAGCAGCACAGTGGGAAGTGCAGCACCAGTGAAGACACAGTAACCTAGTGTAGCAGGGCACTAAAATGTGCTAACTAAGGGCTGACACAGCCTGGCCAGGGAGTTCTGCAGGGTAGACAGAGCTCCACAGATGCAGTTGCCCGGGCAATAGCTCAATGGGGTAATTGGCCCGCACCTGTGGATGTCAGATGACTAGAAGGAGGTAGGGTTTTGGGGCATATAATCCCAGGGCTGGAGCTAATAGGGACACTCTCTCTCTAGCAACTGCCAGGGGAAGGAGTTCCTGCATGAGGGAGCTACCTGAGACCTGGTGCTTCCTGCTTTACCACCCAAGTGCAGGAAGACTCCAGAAGCTTCCCAGGTTCCTAGACAACCCCAGATAGGTGCATATTTAGCCTCCTCTTAAAGACACCCAAGGTAGGAGAGAGCACCACCTCCCTTGGAAGCCCATTACAGATTCTGGCAACCCTTACTGTAAAGAAGATCTCCCTGATGTCTAACTTAAATCTGCTCTCCATCAGTTTGTGGCCATTGTGCCTAGTTACTCCAAGGGGTGCCCTGGTAAAAAGAGCATCTCCTATTCCTTGCTGCCCTCCGATGAATTTGTAGGCAGCCACAAGATCACCTCTCAGCCTTCTCTTGCAGAGGCTGAAGAGATCCAGGACCCTCAATCTCTCCTTGTAGGGCTTTGCCTCCAGGCCCCTAACCATACAAGTGGCCCTCCTCTGAACTCTCTTGAGATTGTCCACATCCTTCTTGAAGTATGGCACCCAAAACTGGATGCAGTACTCCAACTGCAGCCTGACCAATGACGCATAGAGGGGAAGTATTACCTCCCTGGACCTGCTAATACATTATAAAGTGTGGTTAGCTTTACTGATCGCTTTATCACATTGATGACTCATGTTCATCTTGGTGTCAACAATGACTCTGAGATCCTTTTCCGCTGCTATGCTGCTGAGAAGGTCATCCTCTATCCTGTAAGCATTCTGGTGATTCCTTCTGCCTAGGTGTAGCACCTTGCAATTGTCCTTGTTGAACTACATCCTACCCTGTCCTGTTCTGCCCACTTTTCCAACCTGTCCAGATCTACCTGAATTCATTCCACTTTGGTACCATCAGCATATTTGGACATAGTGCTCTCCACGCCCTCATCTAAGTCACTGATGAAGACATTGAACAGCACAGCTCCAAAGACCGAGCCCTGTGGGACTCCACTGCCTACAACTTTCTAGGTCAATACCGACCCATCCACACCACTCTCTGGGTGCAACCTCTAAGTCAATTTGCCGTGCACCTGACCGTGTAATCATCTAAATCACAGCCTCTCAGTTTATCTGTGAGAATAGGATGAGATACTGGATCAAAGGCCTTCTTAAAATCCAAGTAGATAACATCTACCTCGATTCCTGCATCTAAATATTTTGTGACCCGGTCATAAAAAGAAACAAGGTTAGTCAGGCAGGATCTACCTGCTATGAATCCATGCTGGATGCCCTTCAGCATTGTTTTTCCCACTGGACTCCCACAAATGTGATCCTTGATAATTTGTTCAAAGGTTTTCCTGAGGGTAGAGGTAAGACTAACCAGTCTATAGTTACCCGGATCATTCTTCCTCCCCTTCTTGAAAATAGGGACCATATTGGCCCTTTTCCAATCCCCTGGGACCTGATCTAAGCACCAAGAGTGCTCAGACAGCCGTCCCAGTGGCTGTGCTATGACACCGGCCAATTCCTTCAGCATCCTTGGATGAAGATCATACAGACCCACTGACTTAAACTCATCCAGCCCCTCCAAGTGTCCCTTCACTAAATCAGCACTAACAACTGGGGGGCCAGTTTCCCTTTTGTGCCAGTCTATGATCCAATTGGGAAATGTGTCCTGATCCATGTTCAGGAATACAGAGGCAAAAAACACATTGAAGAGCTCATCTTTGTCCCTCCTATTTGTCACTAATTGCCCTGTTTATCCTGTACGGGTCCTATGCTACCCTGAGCCTTCTTTCTACTCCCTATATACCTGAAGAAGGACTTTTCATTATCATTTTCCTGATTTGATTTGGCTGAATTGCTTCGGAAGATTTGGAGCGGATTTGGAGACGAAATGGAGATTTAGCCACAGAGTATAATGGGGAATCAATGAAATATCTATAATTTCATTGTTTTTTGGTTGATTTGGATGAAACTTGCACAAATGGTAGCCCCTGATGCAGGCATGAAGCCTGCCAAGGTGCAAGGTGATAGGTGCAGGGGTTTCAGGGAAACTGCACCTCAAATTCCTGAAAGCAAAACTCATGTCACGTGTATGTGTTAAGCCACAGTGGGGTGAAAACTGCAGAAATGGTAGCTCTTGCTGAGGCCACAAAGTCTGCCAAGTTTCAAGGAGATAGGTGTAGGAGTTTCTGGGAAACTGCACCTCAAGCTGCTGACAAGCAAAACTCGTGTCATGTGTATGTGTGTTACACCAAAGCGGGGTGCAGACTGCAGGGGTTTGCCCCCATTCCTGTGCAGTGGGATTGTCTCCATCTGCACCTGTAGGATTTCTCCCTTTAGGAACAATCGCCCTTCCTGGACTTCCATCTCACCAATGTTCCTGTTCTCCTGTGCCTCACTAACTAATCTCCTAAGCACACTGAAGTTAGCCCTTCTGAAGTCTAGCACTTCTGCCCTACTGGTTTTCTTTCCCATTCTACGCCAGATGGTGAATTTGATCAAGTGATGGTTGCTGTCCCCTAGGTTATCTTGTATCAGTAGATTCCCCATCAAGTCATTCCCTGTAGCCAGCATCGAGTCCAGTAAGGCATTTCGCCTTGTGGGACCATATACCTCCTGGGTTAGGTTGTTACACAAATTGCCAATTGCTCAAATTATGAGCAAGACCTTATGAATGAGGATAAGGCAAGACACTGCGTTTACTCATTAAGCACTTAATACACACACATCACATTCATATCCCAATTTCTGTTCTGCGCTGGTATACATTACCAGTTTTATCAGTGCTTAGATCAGCTTATTGGCCAGCCAAGTTGATCATGAGAAGGAGCTGGGCTCCTGACAGTTCATCTCATCAGACGAACTGATGCTCCAGGATGACATGCAGAACAAGACCCAAAACCAATCTGTCTCGCCCCATCTTTTAGAGCCTTGTCAATTCACCTAGTCCTCTGGGCTTTTTCTGTGTTATCACTGTGTTCATCCTTAAAGATCAATTGCCGTCTCTTGCTGTTCTGGGGTGGATTCTTGTTGTTTTGGTCTTTTACATGTCTGCATTCTTCAGCAGTCACCAGCTGATGGTTTCCTTTTCCACAAACACACTCTCACCCATACAGCATACAAGAGTGTAAAAGGTCAAGCACTTATGTCAAGCTACAAAGCAATACAAAATGGAGTTGCTTAAGGCAATGCAAAACTCAAGAAAATACATAAGATTAAAAGCAATAGGCAAAAAGTCTATTTGTATAACAAGGTGAAGCTCCTGTATGAAGGTTAAGAACCTACATGAACAGTTGGATCTAGCTAACTGCTCCTCCCAGCAGATGTCAAGGTAGTTTAGGTCACCCATGACAACCATGTCCCTTGACCATATGGCCTCTAAGAGCTGTCTGGAGAATTCCAAGTGCAACTCATCCTCCTGATGTGGTGCCCTGTAGTAGACCCCTTTCCCCCAACCCCCTTGCATTCTGGCTTACAATACCTTAATTTGCCCCTCCTGCAGTCCCATCTTGACTAAGGAAGATGTATGTTGCTCCTTAACATAGAGAGAAACATGCCCCATATTTTTTTCCCTACCCTATCTAGGGATAGAGTTTGTACTGGTAGTTTGTGGAGAAGCGTATAGGAGAGGTGAAGGCCTCATTAGTGCCCCAGCAGGGTATGGCACCCTATTGTCTAGAGCCCAGTGCAAGAGGGGCACAGAGACATAAGAGCTGGAGAGCCCAGCACTAGAGGGATGCAGAGAGAGTGGGAAGCACCAGAGAGAGAGGGAGATGCTAGAGAGATGAGTGCTAGGGAGCCCAGTGCCAGAGGGATAAAGAGATACAGAGGACTCAAGGGCCCAGCTCCAGAGGGACACACAGAGTTGATGATAGTAGAGTAATACCTGAAAGGCTTGAGACACAGTGAAGGGGGAGTTGGAGCCATGTATAATGCCCTAGGCATCAGGGCTTATACATGGGCAGCCTTAGAACAAGTTTATTAATTCTATCAAAGGTATGGCAGATGAGTCAGGTGGGCAAGCCAGCACTGGGACTGGCAATGGGACTGTCTCCTGTCATACTTCAGTAGGGCTTTGTTGTGCGGCTGCTCATGCCAAGATTATACTGAGTGCTCTGGCTTGGAAGCTGATTACTTGCTGTCTGATATGGAGACAGTTTAAGTCTCCTTTTGTATGCACATGTTTAATATGCCAACAGATTAGTATGTGTCTCTGTTTCCACTTGTTGATCGGGGCTAAGACAGACATTCACAAAGCTGGAGCCTGAATTGATTCCATCTTTGCAGGTTAGCTTAACCAGCCTAGGTTGAACCAATTTGCAACTGCACAGACATTCCCCCCTGGACTGAGGAAATGCAAGTACATGCCTGCAGTTGCTCAGGCCAGGAGCTAGAGTGTACCATCAGCTGCAGGTAAGCTGTGCTGGGGGGGTATGGCCAACCTGAGCAGTAGCCTTGGTTCAACTGGCCACGGAGGGGTTTAATTTCCCTCTCCCTGTCCCACCCAGACCCCAAGCTGGGTCTGCCAGGCACTCCCCCCACAGTGAAATAAGCCCCCTCCTGCCCCCTCTGCCAGATGCTGGAGGGAGGGAGGGGAATAACCCATCTCCCTGTCTCCTGCCTAAGGGGCCTTACCGAATGGGCTCTGGTCATAGCCCTGCCCACTACTTCAGTGGCAAGGGGGCAGGACTCTTGATGGGGGCAGCAGCCCCTGTCACAGTATCTGGGGAGTGAGAGCCTCTTCCTGGTAAGGGGGCCCTCCTGCAGGATGGGCAGAACTGCAGCAGACTGTGTGCAGCACCACCAGGGCTCAGAGGGGCCAGAGCTCCCCAAGTCCCCCCTCCCCAAGCACTGCCGCTGCCACTGTGTGCAGTCTGCAGCAGCTTTCCCTGCCCTGCAGCATGGCACCCTGCCAGGAAGGGGCTCACACTCTGGGAAACCATGACAGGGGCTGCTGCTCCCATCATAGCTGCTCCCCTCTCTCTGCTCCAGCGGTCAAATTGAGGCAGGTCCAGATGCCAGCCAGCAAGGCCCTTTGGTGGGGGCCAGGAAGGGAGGTTATTCTCCGCTCTGCCCCCAGGGGACTGCAGGGGGGTCTGTCCACCCTAGCTGCTGACTCTGCCATGACTCGCTCTGTGCCTGGGTCAAGTGAAGGGATAAGCCCCCTCCTGCCCCATCCCTCTGGCATCCCACCCTTCCAGCATCCCTGACAGTGGGACAAGGAGGAAGGAATTAAACCCCTCTCTGGTCAGTTCAGCCAAGGCTACTGCCAGGGCTGGTCATGCCCCCGCCACTGGAGAAGCCAGCACAAAGAAGTGCAAGTCCATGCTAGTGGGAGAGGGGAGGGAGCAGGGGAATAAACTTCTTCCCTGCTCCCTTCCAGGCCAGAATCTGGCCAGACCTGCATCCCTGCCTGTCTCTGCTATGGCTGGGAAGCAGGCGGGGGGGGCGGGGCAGCCCTTCTGGGCTGGAGCAAAGAGCCCCGCCCATCCCAGAGAGCATGCCAGGATGCTGTGGGGCTCTGGTTTAATTAAACCAGGAAGGGGTCTGGGACAGACATCACATAAACTGGTTTGTGCTCAATCAGTTAAGTCTGATATTACATTCAACCAGGTTTATCTCAAGCTGGTTTCGGCCATTTTGAAACTGGTTTATATGCACTGACCATCTGTTCAGTTACAGGTTTAAACCAGTTTCTGATCACTTAAACCGGTGTAGTGTCTGTCTCTAGCCCTGATGTCCAACTAGTAAATTTCTTTGCTGGTACTCTGCTGCATGTTAATTAAGCTGTGCAGTTATACCAAGCTGGACAATAATTAAAACAGAAACATAGAGACTGACACACAAAATTGATAGCATGGACCCACCTTCTCCATGGCCAAGGGAGCAAGCTAGGTGCCTAAGAGACCTGCTCCAGATGGGGCTGCAGGAATATTCTATTTGAATTGTGCCTTCTAAGGCATTTTGTGAGCTGGAACTTCCCCTCAGTGCAGCAGCTTTCTATGGTACCCGAAATGGGAGATCATGTGAATTGCACATGCTAGCTCCCTGAATTTGCTGCAGGCCAAGAGTAATAGAATATGTTGCTAACTGCTGTCTTGCTGCAAACTCTTGGCACAAACGGGGTCAATAAACTGCCAGGTACTGATAGATGCAGAGCACAGCCCTCAACAGTAACACAGATTATGCCCTAATGTACCCCATACAGATTTTTTTAGTTCCATGGCATGGTATGGCATAACTATAATTGACAGCAACAGCTGAAAATTTGAGTTTTTTCCTTCTGTCTTTCTTGAAGCATCTGCTGATGTGAGCCTCTGTACAGCAGTGAGAGGCAGACTAAGCAAACATTGAAACTCAATTTAAATTGGTTGAGAGCCAAAAAGCTGAGCAGGAGTAGAGCCAGACAGTCCTAATGTGCTTAGAAGAAATGGCCATCTTTTTTGGCATTACATCCAGTAATTCTCTCATTATTAAAGCAGAATGTAATGTCATAACACGGACATTGTTGTTATTCATATAGGATTTCATAAAAATGACATAAAGTGCAGTTTGCGGTGCCTCTTAAATAAAGAAGTAATTTAACTGCCTCAATAATGTTTGGAAAGTTGAGATAACGCTGAAACTCCATGTCTTCTATTAACAAATGGCTGGCTTTTAAAACCAGCCTGTGTATTCTATTATGTACTTACTGACAAATACTAATGTATGTGACATATTTACAACATGGAAAATGGAACTGGCCTGCCTGTTGTATGATGACTGCCTAATGATGGTAAATAATGCTCTGTTTGTACATCTGAACAAAGCACAGCAAAACAATTAGCCCTTTCTGCATAACCGCCAACCCCCACTGTGGAGAGAACCTCCACCCCCCCACTGCTGTGCCTACCCCTTCAGATCTACTGCAGCCTGGTGAAGGACAGATGATGAATGAAGACTAAAAAACTTGCTGCTGGAAGGATGGATAGGAGAAGGAAGCAGAGGTGGAGTGGGAAGAAGTGGGGCCTTACTTCTTTGCTCTGGCTATTAACACAACATTGCCAAATTCTACCCTCTTGTCTCTGTCCTCATGACTAGCACTCTGACCATCTGTATCAGGGGATCCCTACCCTACTACTAGAAGAGAAAGCAGAGCAGGATAAGGGATTGAGGACCCAGCTTGCAGGCTGCATAACACTGGGCTGCTGTTTTTGGAGTTAGCAGCACCTGGGCCCTGTTAACAGAAAGCTAAATGAGATGACCAGAAAGGGGAGGGTGGCCCGTATATAGACTTGTGTGACAGGTTCATGCCTGGAAAAATTGTTGCTGGATGCTGCACATGTCCTGTACACTTGGTCATAATGTACCTTCCTCCTGTTGCCCACCTTGACTTGCTCTTCCTGCAAGATGAGTGTTTTATCAAGGAGAGGTTGTACCTGTGGTCACTCGGTGGACTTGGTGCGATTGAGTCAATGTTAGGCTTCTGTGCAGTTTCTCCTCCCCTAAACCCCACCCCTTTCCACTCTGGTGTTGCTGTTGGATCTTGATGGCGAGTTGGGTTTCTACTTGCTTCTTTCCCTGGGTGAGATGCTGTGTGAGGATCAAACCTGTGTAGGATGGCACCTGTGCCTATCCTTTAAAGGATTAAAAAGTAAACAAGGGGATCTTGTGGCTGCCTACAAATTCATCAGGAGGTGGGGGGGGGGGGGGGGCAGCAAGGAATAGGAGATGCTCTGTTTACCAGAGCATCCCTTGGAGTAACTAGGAACAACAGCCACAAACTGACAGCAGATTTAGGTTAGACATCAGGAAGAACTTCTTTATGGTGAGGGTTGCCAGAATCTGGAATGGGCTTCCAAGGGAGGTGGTGCTTTCCCTTACCTTGACGGTCATTAAGAGGAGGCTAGACATGCACCTGGCTGGGGTCATCTTACCCCAGCGCTCTTTTCTGCCCAGAGCACAGGGTCAGTCTCAATGATCTGCTAAGGTCCCTTCTGACCCAAGCATCTTGGAATCTATGTAAACAGGTAACTGAACTCAAATCACTCAAGCTAACTGGCTAGGCAGGGCATCAGTGCCTCGGTGTGGGCTGAGCCCTTTTACTGGGGTAATAGACTTAATCTGGTGTGCCTTGGAGCACCAGTACTGATTGCCCTTGCCTGGCTTTGCTGCACCTGCTGGCAAATCCTTCAGATACACAGGCTCCCTTTTGCCTGCACTCACAGGGTGTGGCACTGCTTGGACTGGCCCAAGATGTTTCTGTGTGGGTCATGGGCTCTGGCTAGCCACTTTCTGGGGCACTCCTGGCCCATGGTCTTCCCTGACAGGCCTGGACCACCAATGGGCTGTCTCTGCACAGCTTCTCCAGCCATTCTCCCACCCAGCTCTTTTGCACTGCCCATTCCCATCCCTGCCTAATCTTCATTGCTCCATGTAAGGGCCATAGCATGAGGCTTAGCAGCGGACTTCCCTTTTCTGACCATGCAACCTCCTCTAGATACTTTATTTCCATCAAGGCATGGCAAGTGAGTGTAAAGGGGGAGAGGATCATAAGAGACCTGGGGAAGTTCAAAGAGACCCTGCAAGCAAGGCCTTTGAGGCCACCCTCTGGGTTGTTCCTGTCACACCATCTTTTGCCTTAATTGCTGTTCTGTTTTCCTCTCCAGCTTCCAGCCTCTCTGTCTATACTCCAGTCCATTAGCTGCAGCTAGTCACCTTGCCTCCCTGTCTCACCTGGAGCCTCTTCTCTGGCTCCTAGTCATTTAGCACATCAGGTTCAACTTCCTTGTCTTCACCTTAACCTCCTTCACCTATGTAATCAGAGCCTAGCTACAAGTCTGTTCCTCCTGCTCCCTCCATGCTTGTTTTTCCCAGACGTGTCTCCTTCTACCTCCCTTCATCTCCTCTTCCTATGCTTGCCTTTAACCTTTCATGCTCTCTTCCAGTGACTGATGAACAAATCTTGCCTCCTCCTTCATCTGCCCATTGAAAATCTATTAACCCCCAGAAATTCTCTTTACGTTGTTTTCCTAGTAAGAATCAGTCCATGTGCTCCCCACACCCCCTTAACTATTGCCTTGTCTGTCTTGGACTGTTCTTCAGGCAGAGTAGTGTGTCTTACTCAGTGAACTTGCTACATACATTTGAACTGCTAGAAGAATGGTTATCACCATAGCCTGTGGATTCAAATATACTTTGATTCCCTTTTTGGTGCACTTTACCTCAATAGACCTTGTGGTATCAGTTGTTAGTACACTACACGGTGTTTCAGATAGGGCCTCGTATCTATCATTGACTCAGCTGTATTTACAGCAGATATAACCTATCAATTATGTGGGGGGAATTACAAACTGAGAATACATGAGTCTGAGCAGAGGGGTATAGGACCAGAATCAGCCCCAGATCCAAGGCTCTTCAGGGTTTTAGGAGAGTGCAGGGCCATTTTGGGTCTGCTCCTGACCATGAGCTTCCCCAGCATTTGAGACGCGGTGGTTTTGGATTCAACTATGCAGATTGTTTGCTACGGTCCTGGCTTGCTAGCACTTTAAGACACATTGCTTCTGAGCAGTTCTGGTCACCATGAGTGTCAAGGTAGTATGATTGCTTTCCTGAGATTTTGCGTGGACCCTCAAACCAATTCTATTTCAGCTGGTTAATAGAAATCCTTAGCAATTGAACCTGGCTGCGATTACTGCCACACAGTGCCTGGTAGAAGGGTTGCACCAGATGCATAACTAGGGGTAGGTGAGAGGGGCACCTGCCCCAGGTGCCAAGTTAGGAGGGCTGCCAGAATTTTCCCCTCCCCCCCAACAAAGTCCATGCCTGAGCAGAATTGCCATGCAGGGCCTCCAGAAGTGTTCCTGGCTGTCGTTACTTTAAGAGCTATGGAGCCAGGGTGGGCAGAGCATGCATGGCAGCAGCAACTCAGCTGGGATTGTTTAGATTATTCCCAGCTGGGTAAGGCTACTGCCCCCCACCCCTGCTCTTGGACTTCATGCCCCACAGCCCTCTCCTGCCCTCAAAACTTCCCCCTGACCTCCCCACTCTTCCACTGAGTTTCCCCAGGCACCCAGTGCACGCACAGACACCAGCTCAGCTTGTTATGCCCCAGGGTTGCACTATTGTTTTCCACTTACTCTCTTAACACTGAGTATATCCCTGAGTACATCCAACACTGGCTTTCCCTCGTTAAGGTATCTGCATCCCAACTCACAAGCCCTGCGAGACAGTGCCCCCCATTGTCATGTAAAACAATGGGCCACACCTCGAATTCTTTCCTCCTGGCAATGAAGAAGAGAAAACATGGGCAACAAGGAGCTCACAGCAACACTTTACTGCCATGCAGAAGGATTCCAAGTATTTTTATGTGTTGTTTTCTCGTTGGCTACTTAAAGCCTTGAGAAACAAGTCTTTTGTTCTTTAGAAATGAGATGGCATGAAGGGGACCTCATAAAGGAATGCGTGAGAGTATGCACTACATAACTAGTCAACCTAGGATCAAGAACAAGAATGAGACAGCATGAAGTTGAAACAAGGAGCAGCTAAGTACGATAAGAATATTATGCATTATAAAGCGGTGGGAAGGACATCATAGCTCAAGCATAGACATAGTTGGCAGAAGGCCAGAGCTAATGGGGCTTATCCGCCCCAGACGTGGCTCCATTGCTCCAGCACTACCGCCATGCCCCACGGCCGCAGCACCACACCCAGTGCCCCCACTGCATGCCAGCCCTGAAACAGCCCTGCGGGGTGGCCCTGCACCGCCCCCCCCGCAGCCCCAGCCCCCATAAATAATATTTTCGCCTGCCTCTGCTGAGCATAGAAACAACCAGTAAGAAATAGTTTTGGAGGATTTTATTGTTTTCCAGGTTTTCTTTTCATTTAAGGAATGAAGCAGCTGCTGTAAAGTATTTGGGGATGATGTTTGGAAGTGCAACTGCTGCTCGTCAAAGGTGCAGAGGAACTGATGGCAGTTCCATCTAATTGGTCCAAGTGAAATCCTGCCTCAGGCCCAGACCTCTTGTGTCAGCATGATCACATCTCTCAGAAATCTATCCCGTTTGATCGAAAGACTGCAAAGAGATGCAAGCACCCCCCCTAAATCCTCCCCCACACACACACACACACCCACCCCCAAGCTGGGTTATAAACAGGAGTCCCCGGCTTCAGCTTCTGTTCTGCAGGTTCATAGTCTTTTTCCCTGATAAAACCTGAAGCATAAAATAGTGGAGGGAAATAAATACATTTCATGAAACAACTTGCTTTCCAGGCTGTCCTCACTACCCGTTCTGCATGCACCTGCCTGTGTAGACTGTCCCCGTGACAGCAAAGTCCTACAAAATTTGAATCTATCATCTTAGTACTCTAAAAAGGGCTAGAAGTTTTTTTCCTATCTGTTCTTTGTCAACTGTAAATAAAGGATAAAATAAAGGAAAAAATAAGGCATCCCCATAATGTGACCCAGTGCACATGGAATAAATCATCCGTTAGTGGCTTACCACTATGTGGGAGGCCTTTTAAAAACACTACACTCAGTTTTCCCTGCCCCACTGATTTATATTGTGATTGATCCCTGGTGGGAGGAAGGCACACTGTGGTCTTGAAGTGGGGGTGTGAGATACAGAGTTCATTGTAATAGATTTAGCAAACAATACACTAGATGATCAGTAGTGATAGAGCGGGAGGGAGGGGAAGAGGAAGGCTGCGTGAAACCCAGTGAGTTCAGCTGTCGTGGCATCAGTGGATCAAAAACAAGGGGTTAAATTAAGGTGGGTTTGCATTCAGCTTCATGCAAACTGCAGAACTCTATGCATGACCGAATGAAGTGAAACCTGTCGTTTTCATGGTAGAGCTGCTGAGATTAGCCGAGACCCCCTGCTCACATGCATTTGGATGGTTCTCAGAGCCTTTTAGTTTCTCTTTCTGCCAGAGTTGCAGTGCTTTGAGAGGTGGGTAGCAGGTCCACTTATCCTGCCTGGCACCTTCAGTGATCCTAACAGCTGCACACAAACCTACAAACCACTTTTATGGTCCTTAGGAGCATGGTCTGTCTGGCCACTACAGCTCCAGTAAATGTGGGGCTTGGAAAAACTCCTCTGCTGTTGCACCTGACATTTGAGTGGAACAGCAGGGCATCAGTGGTGGTCAGGCCACCATTTCAAAAAAAAGGATAAAATGATCTCGAGTCACCTCTGGGATTTGACAATGAAATTGTTTTGTTTGAAAATGCTATGTGAAGGTGTTGAGGGGTGCAGAGGGGACCATAGCTTGTGATCTGCCAACCTGGGACAGCTCTGCATTCCACCTTGGTTTGGTGAGTATCCAAAAGGTCTGATTGCTTCTCTGAGCCACAGCTGTGCTCTAACTTTGGAAGAATTCTGACGAGTCCGCAAAAAGCTGACCACTCGGGCGCTCTGGTCCTGAACCTGGGCAAACAGCTGAAAATGCAGATGTGCAAAACTGAAAGACACCTTCGCTGCATGGTACACATTATTCCAGGCTTACCAAAGCTACCCACAATCAGTAGATGATTGAAAGCTTTCATCAGTAAAAGCTGTCTTGAGGATACAAATGCACCCTCCTGTGTTTTTCTATGAGTACGTTGCTCCTTAACAATATGGAGTTTCTCTGGCACCCAGTAATAGTAGAGTTAGCTACAGCCAGCTTATGCACCTTCAGCTAAGATTAGATTAATTAACTTCTCTTAATTAAACTGGTTGCTCATTCCTAACTTACTTCCACATTAGGAAATGCTGCAAATGCAACCTGCCACACATTTTAGCATGCAAAATGAAATGCCAAGCTCAGATTCTGCAAAATAGGTGAAAGCACTGAGGAAGGGCAGAGACTTCTTTTTTTGATTTCTCAGTTCCTAGTTCTGGTAAATCCCTGGAGCATTTTGAGTTTCTTTAAAGGGAAACTGTTAGCTGTTTTTACTTCCTTTATCTTTAATTAACTTCCTTGTAACTGAAAGAGAAAAGATCAAGTTCACCATTGAACTAATCCAGCAATGCAGTTAATTGTGCAAGGAGTTCTGTAGACTTCCAGAAGGACTATCTGAATGATTAAACTCACATGTATGCTTAAGTTGCCTAACCATCTTGAGGCCTATGATTCCTAGAGGTATATCCACAGCCACAGGAATGTATCTGGCATACATGCCCATTTGACTCCTAGGACTATCAGGGAATAATGCAAAGGGTATAGGCATTTATTATTCCCACTTTTTCAGAATTAGGCTGATAACTCAGGTATCATGGTGATGGGCACCAAAATGAGAATGCAGACAGGCAAGATTGTCAAAAAGAAGTCAAGAGCAGTGTTTAGAAGCTGTTGCATATTCTTGTCTGGGAGCATTCAGACTTGGAAGCCATGGTGCCTCATTGTTATATTACCAAGGCTGATTTACTCAGCTATTCATCCGGTGCTGCTCTGATATATCAGATTGCTACACATTGTGTGAGTAAAGCAGTCCCATGTATAACATGAAGGGCATTGTTATTTTTAACAGCTGGATCAAAGCTCCATAATGTAAAAAAAAAAAAAAGCTATTCAAAAGCAGGTACTTTCATGAGGTTGTCTGGTCAGCGGTAGCCATAGGAAAGCTGTTCACTACTGTTTTATAGACTTTTCTCCAGTGCAGCTGCCCTGTCTCCTTGTCATTTTGACTGTGAGGCTATATCCATTTCACTCCAGGTGGCGTTCATAAAGTATAGACTAACATCCTTGCAATGCAACAATGACTTCCCAAGGAACCCAGCTTAATCACACCAAGCAAGATAAATCAATGATGGTGCTTATTCAAGTAACTGTCTCAATATGCAGCACACTCATTTCATAGAAAAGTGACTCCCAGGAATTCATTGGCAACTGCATTTCACACACGGTGTGGCAGCAGCATTACTTATCTAACAACCTTCTACCCTGACTCCCTTACAATTTCCAATAATCAGTACAGGAAGGTTGTGTCGTCTACATTTTTAAACAATGCTGGGCATGTAAGCAGTACTCAGTAACTATTAATAATATGTATTAGTTGATATTTCTAAAGCACCCTACATCCAAGCGTCTCTATTGTTTATCATCTCTAGCTACAGATAAGGACTTTGCCATGGTCACCTACCAGTCCCCTGTAGCTGGATATCAGTTTATCAGTGCTCATACCTGCAAAATTGTTTTAGCCTGTTATAAACCTAGAGCAACTTGCAAAACTGGAGACTAGATCTGGGTTCCAAATGTTCATGCAGCTCAGCAGTTTTTAGATTGGGGAGTGGGAGAGGACCACTCAGACCCATCTTTATCTTAGCTAAGAATCTGGGTTAATACTAACAGAGCAGCAAGCAGTTCACTGAACAGGTGAGTTATTTCACCTGTTCTTAATTCTCAGACAGGTCTCTTATTATATAGGTCAACTTGCTTATCATATATCCCATTCAAATCTCATTTCTTTTCTATATGTGTCTCAAACTAAAGGCAAGCTGACTAGAAATGGGTATTCTGAGAGTGCCAGAAACCCCAATTGTCACCAAATTGTTTGCAAAGAATTCCACACAAAAATTTTACCTAGAAATTCAAAACTGCCTCCTAAATACCCAAGAAAATAAATTAAACCATGTGTCCATGCATTATGCTCTGCTGTCCCAGTTGCATATTGCATTCTACTGCGGTTTTGAACACCAGGAACCTAACAAATTACAGAACAGCAAACCCTGACTCTTTTATAACATGTGCAACTTGACACTACAATTTAAGCGTGCCCATTTACACTTGTCTGTATGCTGCTTACAAGTTGTCAGTTTAGACTAGAAGACATTCCTTCTGAAAAGAAAGAGTCTATGCCCTGTTGCTGTGAACTAAGATAGCGGTTGGAGACAGCTGCTTTTTAGAGAAGCATTTCTTGTTTCTGTTCCTTTGAAACAGGCCGAAGGAGCTAAGCAGTCCCGGAGGAGAAAGTGTCGAGTGATAGTCATAGGCGACTCCATCCTGAGAGGTACAGAGGGCCCCATCTGTCGCCAGGACCCCTCGACACGAGAGGTCTACTGCCTACCTGGAGCAAAGATTCATGATGTGACGGGAATGATCCAGGCCGTGATCCAGCCCACCGATTACTACCCTATGGTCCTAATCCATGTGGCTACTAATGATGTGGCCAGGAGAAGCCCTGATCACCTGATAGCAGACTACCACGCTCTGGGGCGCATGCTGAAGGAGGTAGGTGCACAGGTGGTTTTCTCTTCTGTTCTACCAGTGAGTGCATGTGGAAGACGGCATGCGAAGTGCATCGCAGAGACCAACTGGCGGCTTCGGGAACGGTGTTGTGAGGCGGGCTTTGGCTTCCTTGACAACGACCTGCACATCATGATGAGAGACATGCTCGGGTGGGATGGGGTCCATCTTTCCCCTAAAGGTAAGCATGTGTTTTCTTCTAGGTTGGTGCATCTCCTCCAGTGGGCTTTAAATTAGGCTCATCGGGAGAAGGGGGAGATGAGGGAAGAGGAAGCCTTGGACTGCTAAACCAAGCATCACCCACAAGTACAGCCCAGACTAGGCCGAAAAGTAGAACATATACACAGGTAAGCAACAGGGGCCAGGGCAATGCTGTGATTAGGGGGCCAGTGCACACATCCACAGGAGGCCTCAAATGCCTCTACACAAACGCTCGTAGTATGAGGAACAAGCAGGAGGAACTTCCCCATCCTGCTACCAGACACCAACCCAGACATCGCGGGGCCCACTGTGAAAGGCGGTGGGACCCAACACATGACTGGGCAGTGAACATCAAGGGCTATAGGCT
>NW_017728992.1:193897337-193905667 GCF_001723915.1 Gavialis gangeticus | reverse complement strand
AGGTCCCTTCCGAACCTACTAACTATGAAACTATGAAAAGGAATGGTCTTGGTTCTGCATTCACCCTATTGCAGAAGTAAAAAGATAATGCCTGGATATCAGATAACAACTCATCAGCTTTTTTAAATATTCAAAAAGCAGATGTCTTTTCTGCTAGGCAGTGCAGAGGACATATATAAATACACTTTGGAACACATTGCTGCAAGATGTTAAGGTAGATTTTTTGGTAAGTGAAAGGATTAGTTGATTAGGGTAATTGTTATGATGTTGTGTAATAGGAAGTACCAGCATAAAATCAAAGGAAATCCTCTTCCCCTTACAATCTGAGTATTCAAACAATAAATAGTAACGCTAAAGTTAATCTGGAATGAAATGAGGAAGTCTCTTGCTGTTCATGTTGTAGTGAGTGTACTGGACACTAACTGGCATCTCTCTGCTCCTTGTAATTTAGTATTTTTGTTTGGCTAATTCCCTCCCAACAATACAGTTGGTCCAGTGAAAGATATCATTCACCAGGCTCCTTGCCTCTCATATTTTTTCCTGGACCATCATGGCTACAACATCACCCTAACACCACAACATTGTAATTAGCTTAAAAACCTGGGCAGGATGTAGGTTGCTGACTCCTGATCTAAAGCTAGCCTAGGAAATTCTGGCACTCTTCAAATCACCCCCAGACAGTGTGAGTCAGTGTGACAGCTCTTTCTGTGGTCATTCACCTGATCACTCATGAATCTTGGTAATAATCAAACCAAGAATTCTTGGTGATAATAAAACCTTGGTCTTGGCTTCACAAAGTTTTGCTGTGCCCATAACTCTTGCAATGTACTCAGCCCAGTCAACCTTGCCTTTAACAATACAGTTTCCCTTTGTATTTGAGCCTTCTTCTACGCACTGTTAATGCAAAAAAAAGTGTTCCCCGTCTACTTTGTCTGCTCCGCTTCTGCAGAAGGGAGGAGTGCCATTTAGGACATCATTGTTTCACTGCAAACTCTAGTTCAGTTCAGCTGAAGTCCAGAAGTTTCTTTATGCTCTTTTGTAAGTCTGCTGTGGTAGCAAAAGGTAGCTTTAACCCTGGCTTAGCTACCAGGGCTCAGAGGAATCCCTGAGTACAGCAGCATCACATAATCGACTTCTAGTAATGATTTGTGCTGAACTAGTATGAAGAAGTCAAAGCTGATCTCTGGGCCCTGAAAGTTTACAGTCTACACAGGCAAGATAGACTAAGGGTGGAAGGAGAAACATTGGCTTAGGTCATACAGCAAAACTGGAGCTGGCTTGTGAGCAGAGCTGGCAATCACTTGGATGTGGGCGGTGGGGAGTAAGACCTGGATTTGATAAGGCAGTTCAGTGCATGTGTGTGCTTACTATCCATATGCTAGATGCTGTTGCCTTAAACTTTATGATACGACAAGAGTTTGAGTTGGACACTATAAAAATAAATTAGAAGTAAATCTATTTTGCTCAGCTCTGCTGCCTACCCTGACACTGCAACCTGGCAAGCTTGCCGAGATGCACAGCAAATGCTGAAAAGAACAACCCCGGTAGTATGTAATTTAAATGAGAAAGCTACCTCTGCCCATTCTTCATTTCATATTACACCAAATTCTGAAATACAGGCCATAAGGGAGACAATGGAACAGCTTCCAAAACATCGGAGCTGTAGTTCTGTGACCCAAACATAATTTATTTTCGTTTGCCCTAGACAGTGAAGCCTTAGGACATGATGTGTTGTAAAATATGAGACTACTGAGAAGATTGAAACCAAAGGCTATAAAGTACTTGAGTTTGGCATGTAAGGAGAAAGCTGATAGAGAACATTCAAACAAGAGGATTAGATTTCAAGGAAGTATGTCTGAAAAATGAAGAAACCAAGTGAGCCGGGTCTATGGGAGGGAGTACCAATACCGTCTAATGGAAAAAAGGAATCCTAAAGAATGCGACTGTCAGGATGCAGTGAACTACAAAAACCTTGGGGAAAAAAGGGGAAAAATGCAAGGAACAAGTACTTGTTATTTTAATAATGATGGCACAAATAGATTAGCAGGGAAAAGCTTTGCCATTTTTAGAAGCCATATTCCAGATTCAAAACATGGAAGCCTGTCGTCATTTCCGAGACTAATCTCCATCCCTCCCTCGTGATGAACTTTTAACATTTTCGTTCTTAAAAAAGAACAAAATCCACTTGCATGCAGATGCCACATCCTCCTGGATCCTGTCCTGGATAATGATTTTAGGCTAGATACGAGGGGGCGCTACTTCACGGTCAAGGTGGCTAGGATCTGGAACCAACTTCCAAGAGAAGTGGTGCTGGCTCCTACCCTGGGGGGCTTTAAGAGGAGGCTGGATGAACACCTTGCTGGGGTTGTTTCTTTCCTGCCATGACAGGGGGTCGGACTAGATGATCTACTCAGGTCCCTTCCAACCCTAGAAACTATGAAACTATGAAATAACAAAGTTCTCATGGACTTTGGGAGAGTGAGGCCCAGACCGTCAAAGGTGATAAATCCATAAAACAATAGGAAAAGAGGCACTGTTTCATGAAAGATAGGTCTATGTTTATATTTAAGGAAATGGCATCTTTATTTGCACATACAGCACTAGAATTCTGCTAGAATTTGCAGAACTGGTCATAGGTGAGGTGGGGTAATGCCACAGCCAAGAGACCTGCAGGGCCAGCAGAAAGGCGAGACAGGGAAAGAACAGGGAAAGAAATTATTTAAGTTCAGTTTTGCTCTGGTTGCATTTAGTCTAACCACAAAATGATAAAACAGAACATTTGCTATTGTTGTTAGCATTAAGGTTACTTCATGTTATCAGCTGGCTAAAAAAGAACTGCTCTGTCCTTGGATGGTTTTCTTTTTGCACGGAAATCTTGTTCAGACAGATGTTAGATCCTCTTCCTTTCCGGACTTAGTCCCTGAGGGCACTTGTACCTGTGCTCCAACACGTTCAGATTAGGTTAATTGAGTCTGCTGCACGGTTGTAATTGGAGCGCTCCAACGTGCTGCAGCGTCTTGTGTATTCACCATCCCCACATTACAAAATGGTAATTGTAAAAGTTTGCACAAACAAGCTTTAATTAAAGGATCCCTGCCCCACTTTGAAATGCAGGACACTGAATACACGAAACACTGCAGGCGTTTTATTTAGAGTGGCTCCCAAGAGCCACTCTAATTAAAACGCTCACCCCAGAGCATATGTGTAGGTGCCGTGAAACTGAGCCAAAATAGTTTTCCCAGTGGACTGCCCACTTGTTAGTGATTTAAAAACCTTAGAAGTCAATCAGATTAGGCTTCTAAGATATCTTTGTTTTCTTCAGAAATTGTAATCTTTTCCTTTTAGGTATAACTATGCTTGTCAGTTTTTGCCGGGTACTTAACCACTTTTTTATTGGTAATTTTTCCAGATTTCTAATCTGTTTAATCATTTGTAAACTTTCATGTTTTAATTATACGATCATTTTTAACCCCCTCTCTTCCAAATTTAAGAACATTTATTTCCCATAATCATAATGACAAGAATTTTTGCTATAAGTCACTGGTATAGTACGATACATTATAGTATTATCTAAATCACTGGTAGTGTCTTATATGGTACCAGAGTCGTATATGGTATTTTCAGATTAAGGTCTTATAAAAGCTTTCTTAGAACTAGATCTTTAGAATACTTGATTTTGTTGAGATAGTGCTTTTGAACCTACCTTGATCCCTCAGGCCACATCAGGGAGACCAAACCTTTGAATATATATATATAGCATTTCTACCTGGTCCGTTCTCTTTTTTTTCCCAAATAATTATTTACAGTACAATCAAAAAACAAAAACAAATTAGTTCCTCCCTTCAAAACAGTTGAGTTCAATCTTCGGCTTGTTTAATACTATGTGAAGACAAGCTAAGCATCACTGATAGCTAGGTGAACCAATGGCCTTCACTGGGACAAGTCCTTAGTCCAGTCAAAACCATATGAAACATTTTCAAGCTACACTGAGTCATATTTGGTGGGTCCCAGTTCCCTTATTAGTAAAACTAAGGGAGGATGATATCTCTCCAACTCTGGGGGGTATTGTGAGACTTCATTAAGGTTTGTGCATACTATGGTGATGACCATAGTAGAAATGCTAATACATGAACATAAATTCCTGGAAATGTCATCTTCATACCAATTAATACACCTCTTCAAAAACAAAAACCTGCTTCTTTGCCCAACCTAACTGATCTGATTGTTTGCCTTACCTAACTGAGGTCTTGGTTGAGTTGTGGCTGGGTTAGACAGTATAGCAGGGTCAGGACTTAAAAGATACTATAGGCAAAGCAGCGTTAAATTGTGAATCATAACCACCCATTACCTAGGTGGTTTAGAAGACAGCAGTTTCTGTAAGGTCTCTGAAGTCTTCTGTATTCTCAGGTATTTCAGGAAAAGTGTATGACTGTGTAGAGCACACAGCCGACAATGTAACCTTGCAAATTTCAAAACAGGATTCATTTTTTCTTAATGCCAACACTCTTGAAGGCATATTATTCTAAAACTGTCAGACTTCTGGTGGTTGCATTTTTTCTTTATTTCCTATAAAACAAAAAGTGCTACAAACCTCCAGAGAACATTTGGAATCCTAAAAAAATATTTTTGAGACCAAATGCAACTTTAGTGTTGTTTCTTTGGGACTGACAACAGCTGAATTTGGTTCAGGAAGTCTGTTTGGCTCTCATGACACTACAACATTGCATTCTTTTCCATTTGATCAGATCCCACCAATGCTCTCTTTTTTCATTTTGTAGGTTTTGTAGGACACTGACTCCTTTTTCATTTTATTCTTTAAAGGAAAAAAAGCTTCCAGACTTCTGTTTAATACAGTGTTTGTCAGATAAATGAACAGCAAAAAAAATGTGGAAATGGCACAAATCAAGTCATAGCTGTTGAACAGAATCAAAGGACAGATAAATTTAAGGGGCAGAAAGAATAAAATTGTCAAAATAAAAGAAATATTTTTCAAGATTAGAGAAGCACAAAGCAATCAGCAAAACATAGTTAATCAAGCAGTAATTGGAGCCAAAATCCATGACTCCATCATTATGCAAAACAAGCAGCTACACTAAATAACATACTCTTACTATCATTAGGAAACCAGAATGCTGACAACTGATTTTAGGATAACATTTTAGAAATATTTAAATGGAAAGCAACAAAAAAATAAGGATAGAAAAAGTTTCGGTTTTAAATATGTGGATAAATAAATCCTTTTTTAAAAAGCTGTTTAGTGGAAAAGTAAATATTGCCACATGTGAATTAGAAAACCAAAGCCGGCAGATCTGTGCTAGTGAAAATCAGGATAAGACCGAGAAAGTGAAAGTGACCAGAAACAGGAAACAAAATTACCAGGGAAATGTCACTGTCCTGATAATGAGATGAGAAAAATACAAAAAAAAAGCAAATGCCATGAATAATGAAAGCCATACTCCATTTTCTTTCCATTTGTATATTTTGCAAGAAGCCAATAATAACCTCAGGTTAGCAGCTAACAGTTTGTCAGGAACTAAAAGTGGTAAACATCCATTCATAAAAATACTCTTGTGATTGAAAAAAGAGTGATGCTTTTAAAGCATCTAGTTATTTTATCAATAACCTGAAAATTACTTAAAGTTATCATTAATCTAATGAACTATATAGGCTGCATGAATTAGATACAGTAAGACTGTGATTTAGTTATTGGACCAGTGTGTATTAATTTTCATTTAAAATACTTTACTGTGCTCTTGCTTCTGCTAGCTGGGTTGCAGATAGTTATGGCCTTGGTCGGTGAATGGGAATGGTTAGTGAATGGGAATGGAAGGAAAGGTCCGGTAATGGGAATGGGAGGAAACCTATGCTGACACTGCAAAATGAATATGCCATGCAGAAGCACCCTCAAGCATGCCTTATGTCTCTGCTGGGGCTACCTTCCCACCTAATGTACATGGTATGTGGGAGCAGCTAGTTAACACTGAGTTTGTAGTATAGATATACTCAAAGTGCTCTATCAACAGGTGAAATAATGTATCACCAGCTTTAATGGAGTAAGGCATGGCTATGTTAGCAGGATATGACAGTATTAAAGTTGCAAATATAAAATGGGTTCTCATTTCCTTCCTTGGTATGACCTAGATGCTACGCACAGAGCACATTTTGTTTCTAAACAGGCTGGACTGGATGCAGCATAAGTCATCTAGCTGAAGTCAATGGGTCTATCAATGTTACTGCAATTTAACATGGAGGGAGGCCTAACAGGAGCTGTTAATAAGGTAGCTAGTATGTGTGTGCCCAACAATGGCCTTTACTAGGGAAAAGCATAACTACATCAAAGCTGCTGGAAGCGGAAATTGTAGTGGTGTACGGTCCTACAGTTTAATCCAAAGCCCACCAAAGTCATAGGAAGTCTTTCCACTGGCTTTTATAGACATGAGGTCAGGGTCTTTGGAGGAACCAGTCTCTCTCTCTGCTGTTTCTGTGACATTGTGTGTGGCATGTTGTGGAACCTCATCACCTGGGAAGCCTGAGGTCACATTAAGGTAGAAGTGTTCATAATGAGCAATTGCGTAGCTATGGGCAGACAGCCTGGGAAATTTATGAACGCTCTTCAGGGGCATTTCTAAATGGAGTAAGCCAGTTCTGCATTTTGTCCTGAAGCACTGACAGTTTGCCCTACAGTCCTCATGCTTCCTAAATTACATAATTAAACAACTGCCCTAACTGCTGAGGGATTTGCCATGATATAGTTTGGCTGTGACGGGAGCTGGTGTCCTGGAGGAGTGCGTTATGACGCAGAAGTGAATTATTTCCTTGTATAGTTCAAAACAAAGAAAGGCTTACAGCTGGGTTGATGAGTATTAGAGAATCACAGGCGCATTCTCGCACCATTGCCTGAGGCCTTCGGGTTGTCCAGCTCCCCTGTAAGCTTACTGGACTGTGCAGCTAATACTTCAGAAATGTTTGTGGGAAGGGGGGTCAGTGGCTCATTCTCAAATCTCATGGATCCTGTTGCATTCTTGTCTCTTTTGCAGTTAGCTGTGCTCTGACATCGAAAAGCAGGACTAATCAGCTCCCTCTTCTTAGCTTTTGAAGGAGACTTAAAACTCATTGGCAAAAGAAACCGATTGGTTGGATGTATTCCAGGAACTTCCAATTAAAGTTTTCAAGATAACAAAGCTCAGGGATCAGAAGAATGACTCGCCTCTCCTACTTCTTCTCACTGCCCCAAATGAAGGAGATCAATTCAGCAGCTAGTATCACAGAGACACTCAGTCTGTTTACCCAAGTTTTTATTTGCATCAGTGTAGCATAGTGCTGGCAGTCACTGATGGATAGATCCTCACAACACCCCCCAAGGTAGGGAAGTGCTATTATCCCTTCTCTACAAATAGGGAACAGTGACAAATGGCAGTTTAAGTGACTTGCACACAGAATCTGCAGCTGTGCCTGGAATCACAGCCAGGTTATTTGGGTCCCTGTCTTACGTGTTGTTCTCAAAAGACCAAGGAGTTAAGCTTTTACAACGATAAAGTTTGTTCATTCAAAGAGCAGTGCTCTGCCTACTGTTCTGCTGCTCCCTTCAGTTTCCTCTTGCAATCCTGGGCACACAGGTGACTGGTAGGGGGACACAGTGGGGGGGGCACATGCCCCCCCTTAGATTGGCCCCTGACTCAGCACCACTCAGAATGGTGCAGGATTTTTGTCGCGTAGGCCAGCAGTGTGTTGTGGGGGGCACTACACTGCAGCACAGAAGTATAGGAGTAGATATGGAGCTTTTGGCCTTCCCCTGGGCCTACAAATTGTGCCCCCCACCCAGACTCAGGAGGCACTAGTCACCCCTGCCTGGGCAAATGTAACACCTTATACATAGCTTCTGGAGGGGCTGGACATTTTTAAGTCAGCCGGCCTGGATGATCTTCACCCTAGAGTCCTGAAGGAACTCGCTGGGGTCATTGCAAGTCCCCTGGCACGGCTTTATGAACACTCGTAGTGCTCTGGAGATGTGCCGGAGGACTGGAAGAGGGCCAACGTGGTTCCCATCTACAAAAAGGGGAGAAAAGAGGACCCGGGGAATTACAGGCCAGTCAGCCTTACCTCGATCCTGGGCAAGCTGTTCGAGAAAATTATTCTGGCACACATCCAGGAGGGGCCAGCAGGGAGCTGCATGCTCAGGGGCAACCAGCACGGGTTCATCAGCGGCAGGTCCTGTCAGACCAACCTGGTGGCCTTTTACGACCAGGTCACTAAATCATTGGATGCAGGGGTGGCAGTGGATATAGTTTTCCTAGACTTCAGGAAGGCTTTTGATACTGTCTCTCACCCCA
>NW_017728992.1:193895138-193897056 GCF_001723915.1 Gavialis gangeticus | reverse complement strand
ATGATCAAGGGACAGCAGGGTAGGTCCTATGAGGAAAGGTTGCGGGACCTGAACCTGTTCAGCCTTCAAAAGAGAAGGCTGAGGGGGGATCTTGTGGCCTGTTATAAACTGGTTAGGGGGGATCAGCAGGCGCTGGGGGAGTCCCTGTTCCCCCGAGCGCTGCAAGGAGTGACCAGGAACAATGGTCACAAGCTGGCGGAGGGAAGGTTTAAGTTGGACATCAGGAGGCGCTACTTCACGGTCAGGGCAGCTAGAGTCTGGAACCAGCTTCCAAGTGAGGTGGTGCAGGCTCCCACCCTGGGGGTTTTTAAGAGGAGGTTGGATGACCAACTCACTGGGGTCATTTGACCCCAGTGCTCTTCCTGCCATGGCAGGGGGTCGGACTAGGTGATCTGCTCAGGTCCCTTCCGACCCTAGAAACTATGAAACTATGAAACTATAACGCTGTTAAAGATATCCACACATCTTCCCCCTTTACATGTAACATATAAATCAACATGCAAATAATTTTCCATAACTAAAAACTAAAGCAAAACAGACAAAAATGTTCCACCTGTAAAATGTAACACTAACATTGGAAGTTTAGTTCAACCTATAGTTAAAGCACATTTTAACAGGTCTCTATTAGTCTCTGTGCTGGCTGTTTGGCTCTAAGTGATCTTCTCAGTTTCTCTGCATTCTCGGTCCTTATTGGGTCAGTTCTCCTGTCCTTCCAGTATGACTGTTTTATAGGATCTGGGAGCTACTTGCTAAGCCTTTTGTTTCCATGTTCATCCATCTGAAATATGCACCATATCTTTGTCATGCAGTTGTGGTAACTCCCTGGAATACCTGTCATAGTACCATTTTTGTTTGAGTTTGCTAATTTTTAAAAATGTTTTCATGTCTTGCTTTTCATTCTGATGCACATCATCCACAAGATGGGGTGGTCTGGTAATTTAAGAGTGACAGGTAAACACCAGTGTGTGAATCTGTAGCTTTGTTCAACAATTTCTTCAGTATTTGTACTCCATTTTCTTCCAGCCCATTGGATTTAACCATTACAACAGGAGATGACAGGAAGGACACCACAGCATGAGATGAGGGAATGGAGTTCCCTGGACATGACAGGAAGCCGAGAACCTCCAGCGGAGGGCTCAAATGCCTGTACACAAATACCAGGAGCATGGGGAACAAATAGGAGGAAATTTCCCTCCTGCTTTCCATCAGGGACTACAATATTTTAGGCATAATAGAGACTAGAAAAGCAAAGGCGATCATCAACACCAAGGAGAAAAATGAACTCCTGAATGAGTACTTTGCATCTGTATTCCACCAGTCTAAGAGTGATAGCCTGCTGAATGCAAATATAACACAGAAAAGTCACAGTAGGGATGATCACCTACTAACCATCAATGTATAGCTAGTGAAATAACAGCTAGAGAGCTGTAAATCATCAGAACCAGATGAACTCCATCTGAGAGTGCTGAACAAACTAATTGAAGACATCCCAGGACCACTGGTGAACCCTTTGAGAATTTGTCATGTTCAGGAGAAGTCCCAGAAGACTAGAAGAGGGCCAATGTTGTACCCATCTTCAAGAAGGAGAAGAGAGAGGACCTAGGGAACTATAGGCTGATCGGCCTGACCTCAATCTCAGGAAAAATCATTGAAAAAATTCTCAAGGAGTCCATATGCAATAAGTTAGTAGAAGGCAACATTTTGAATAGCAGCCAGCATGGTTCTGTCATGGATAGGTCATGTCTGATTAACCTCTTCTTCTATGACCAGGTTACTCACCACCTGGATAGGGAAATGAGGTCGAAGTCATTTACTTGGACATTAGGAAGGCTGTTGACTTGGTGTCCCATGAGGGTCTCAAAGTAAAACTAGGGGATTATGGGCTCAACAATTCAACAGTCAGATGGGTGGGAAACTG
>NW_017728992.1:193872702-193895127 GCF_001723915.1 Gavialis gangeticus | reverse complement strand
TTGGTGGCAGCTTACAAATATATCAGGGGAGAGCACCAGGGGCTAGGCAAACAACTATTCACCAAATTACCCCAAGGGAAAACCAGGAGCAATGGTCATAAACTCCTAGATGGTTTCAGATGCAATATATAGAAAAACTTCTTTACGGTTCATGTGACCAGACTCTGGAATAGACTGCCACTGGGGCCGGTGCAGGCACCTACCCTGGAGATCTTCAAAAGGAGACTGGATGCACACCTTGCTGGGGTTATTTGTCCCCAGCAGTCCTTCCAGCCCTAACCTTCTGTGAATCTGTGACTGTGAGTATTTAGGACTAGAAAAGTTGTGATGGAGGAGGTTTGTTTGCAAACTCTTTAAAATCAAAACAGTTGAATTGAGGTCCATTGTCTGTAGAATCCCATATCTAGCAGAAATTGATTTGATATGAGTTATGACCTGGTTTGCTGTTGTGCTTTCAAGCAACTTAACGGTCCAGTGGCTAGGAAACTGGCTCCAAGGCAGGACCCAGAGAGTATTACTAGATGGAACTAAATTGAGATGGCACATGGTGACCCGTGGCATCCCTCAGGGTTCAGTGCTTCCAGTGCTTTTCAACTTATTCCTTAATGATTTGGATTCCGGTCTTAAATGCGTACTGGCAAAGTTCACAGATGACACCAAATTATGGGGGAGTGCAGTCACGCTGGAAGACAGGCTGGGGATACAGACTGACCTGGACAGGCTTTCAAGGTGGGAAGAGCAAAACTTGATGACATTAACACCAAGAAATGTAAAGTGTGCCATCTGGGGAGAAATAATCAGCAGCACACTTACAGGCTTGGCGGTGATACGCTTGCTAGCACCACAACCAAAAGAGGCCTGGGCCTCATGACAGACCATAAAATGAACATGAGCCACCAATGTGATGCCATAGCCAGAAAAGCAAATAAGACATTGGCATCCATCTACCAATGCATCTCAAGCAAGACTAAGGATGTCATCCTCTAGCTCTGCTTGGCTTTGGTGAGGCCGCAGGTGATAAATGACAGAACAAGGACTAACAGTCTCAAGTTGCAGCAAGGGTAGTTTAGGTTAGATATTAGGAAGAGGTTTTTCACTAGGAGGTAGTAAAGAACAGGTTATCTAGAGAGGTGGTGGAAGCTGCATCCTTGGAGGTTTTCAAAACCCAGCTAGACAAAACTTTGACTGAATGATCTAGTTGGGGCTGGTCCTGCTTTGAGCAGGGGGTTGAACTGATGACCTCCTGAGGTCCCTTCCAACCCTCATTTTCAATGATTCTATGATTTTAAGATTATCTATGTTGGACCAATATAGAGCACCCCTTCCTCTCCTTTTGCATCTCTCAATGCCTAGATGCCTCATTCTCTTTAACATGCCTTTCTTTAGCACCGCTGGAGCAACAAGTCATGAACCTTTGAACAAAATGCTATTGAGTACTGACAGCTCTTCCTTGAACTGAGAGTATGGGCTAGGTATATGTTTCCCAGGCCAACCAGCACAAATAGCTGTTATCACTTGTAGCTTCTGCAATAAGTGCCCACATTTTATCTGTGACAGGAATCACTCTTTTAATTAGATTAGCATGTACAATGTCTGCATCTGGAATTCTGTCATTTTCTGCTGGGTCACATGCTTTGGATATCTGCAACAAGTAGATGTTTTCCTGGTGTGTACTATATGTCTAGATTTTACATTTACAGATGAAAGAAAAATGTCTGTAATCTGGGTGACATGTCTGATAACCCTTTCTTTGCTATAGATACTAAAGGTTTATGATCACTTCCAGCTACAGGCTTCCCATAGATGAATATATGACATTTCTTACAGCCATATACCAAAGTTAAACTTTCCTTCTCAATTTGTGCATATAGAGACTCTGACTTAGAGACTGCCCTAGATGCATATGCTACTGGTTTTTTAAGCAAGGCTGCTCCAATGCCTTCTTTAGAAGCATCTGTTGACAATGTAATGGGTCTTTTAGGGTCATAGTGTTTTAGTACCAGAGCTTTCATTAATTTTTCCTCCAAGTTTTTAAATTCAGCTTCATGTTCACATTCCCATATCCACTGAGCATTCATTTGTAGGAGTGATCTAAGATGTTTGCTTTGCTCTGCTAAGTTAGGTACATATTTCCCTACAAAATTGATCATTCCCAGTAATCTTTGCACTCCTTCCTTATCTGTAGGGGGTGACATGTTAGTAATGGCTTTATTCCCTGCAGGATCTATTTGCACCCCTTTTCAGAGAGTTTTTCTTCCAGAAATGTTATTTCTTTGACCCTGAAGTTGCACTTTTGTTTGTTCAGGTTCAAACCTGCTTTTCAGGCTCTTTCTAGTGGCTTTCTTAGCCTCAGGTCATGTCCTTCCATAGTATTTCACCAAACTAATACATCCTCAGTATAAACCATAATTCTATCCAGACCTTCAAAACTTTGTTGCACCTTTCTGTGAAATACTTCAGATGCAGAACACAGTCCAAAAGGAAGCCTATGAAAGCAATACCTTCTAAAGGGCGTTCTGAAAGTACATAATCTAGTGCTATTCTTTTCTAGGGGCACTTGCCAAAACCCAAAAGAGGCATCCGACGTAGAGAAATATTTAGCTTCTGCCATGTTGCCAAAAGCCTCTTCTTTGGTGGGAATGGGAAAACGCTCCCTTTTGTTGTACCTGTTCATTTGCTTAGGATCCAGACACAATCTCAAATCCATCTCTTCTTTTCTACTATGACCAGTGAATGAACCCAAGCAGTTGGTTGCTCTACTTTTTCTATTATGTCCGTGTTAACTAATCTATCTCAGTCCTTTTTCAGTTTCTCCCTTAGTACAAGGGGAACATTGCTTGAAGCATGTATGGTGGGAGTATGTGATTCTCTTAATTCTATCTTGTACCCAGTTGACAGTTTCCCTATGCCTTGAAACACATCATAAACTCTTCTATGTTCTTGCTTTCTAGTCCTTCAATGGCATCCATTCTCTTAATCAAACCTAGAGTTTTACATAGTCACAACCCAATAATTGGCACTAGCTTTCCTGGGATTGTTACAAACTTTTACTGTACCCTTGTGTCTAACGGGCAGTGTACAAACACCCCTGGTTGCAATCAAATTCCCATTATATGCTCTAAATCTCACTTTCTTATTCTCATAATACGCAGGTTTAGTTTTCATTTTTTGAATAATGTATTCTGGTATTACATTGACCTGTGCCCCTGTATCTAATTTAAAAGTAACCGTTAGTCCATTGGTGTCCAGGGTGATTGTCCAGTCCTCATAAAAATGAACTTCTTCTTGCATTGTGCCAATGAGGAATTATTCCTCTTCCTCATCACATAGAGCATGCACCTGCTGTTTCTTGTCTTCTGCATCCTGCTCCTTTCTGCAAACTCTCGCAAAATGATATCGTCTTTTGTATTTGTTGCAGTGCTTACCAAATGCAGGTCATTGCATGGGTTTGTGGTAACCCCCACAACATCTACAGCTGACCATTTTTTAACCCCCCACCACATCTGCAGCTGACCATTGTTTCTTCAAGAAACTCTCTTTGGCCTCCACTTGCCTGCTTCACAGTGAAGTACTCCTTTCTGCATTGTTGGTATGTTGCCTTAGGTTTCTGCAGTCTTGTAGAACTTGTTCAGCTTGTTCTTCATTTTCAGCTTGTTCTTCATTTTCCTCCAGCTTCTGCAGCCTGGCAGTTGTTATCTCAGCTGCTTGGGATATTCTAACTGCCTTTTCCAAATTAAGCTCAGGATCCTCTAACAGCCTTTTCTTGAGGCTTGTATCCCTTATTCCCAATATTATTCGATCTCTGATCATGGACTCTTTTAGGTCTCCAAAGTTGTACATCTGGCTCAGCAGTCTGAAGTCTTTGACAAACTCCTCTATTGTCTCACATTCTTTCTGCTGCTTCATGTGGAAATCATAACATTCAAAGATTTCATTTGGTTTGGGTATACAATATTCCTCAAACCTTTATATTACTGTCCCATAGCTTTGCTGTTCTACTTCAGACAGCTGTAGGATATTATAAAGAGACAGAGATTCTGGACCTGCTATATTTAAAAAAAAAATAGCTACCTTCAGTGGATCTTTCTTCTCTGTAGTTCCACTGGCCGTCATATATATGGTAACTCTCCTTTTAAATTTCTTCCACTTTTCTGCGGTGTTGCTGGACAACTTTAACTCTAACATTCTGAGATGCTCCATTTTTTTTTTTGTCTTTCTTTGTACCCCACTTCTGGCACCATGCGTTTTTTTCAAAAGACCAAAGATTTGCGCTTATAGAACAATAACATTTGTTTATACCGAGAGCAGTGCTCTGCCTACTGTTCTGCTGTTCCCTTCAGTTCCCTCCTGCAATTCCCAGGAAAATGTAACAACTTATACATAACACTTTTAAAGGTATCCACACTTCGCATAGCCTCCTTTTCATTATCCCACCCTTTCTAACCATCATGGCCAACAAACTCATTAGCCAAATAGAGCAAGAACTCAATTACTGTAGAATTTGGTTTCAGTGTTTGTCACTGCAGTGATTTCTCAGATCTGCAGATGATATCATATTGTCACATTCTTCAAACACTTAGTGACAGGTAGTGTTTGGTCCCCAAAGAGCCTCACTGAAGCAATAAAGTCCAATTTTCCTTATTGTGTTTTGATCCTGGGTAGGGCACTCAACTGGGAAAGAAGAGTTGTGGGCCCAGTTCCTGCTGCCAGATTTTCTTCTCTCTTTTTATCTAGCAACTGCTTAATTTAAGATGCACCAACAGCCCTGGAAAGCTGCACAAGAAACATGGCTCCCCACTTTTTAGCTGAGTGCTATAACCACTACCCTGTCAGACTGGTTTGTTTGCTTACTTTCTGGCCCCATGCCTCTTGCATTCTTGGCTGCACACTGGTTCAACTTCAGCAGGAGGAATAGAAGGCCTCTTTACCTAAGTAATTCAGTAGCGCAGTGGTTAAGGTACTCTTATGGGTGATGGGGGCTTGAAGTCTCTGAGGCTGAACATGACCTAGAACCCATGGCTTCCACTTCCCAGGGGAGGGCTCCAACTACATGCTCCAAAGGTGAGTGGAGACTCTGCTTCCTCCAGCTGTTTCTGAATGAACATGGTCATTTAATGCCTGCATTCCAAACTATTCCCTTTCTCATATGGGAAAGGAGAAGGGGAATCTACATCTGTGCCATGTGCTGTGAATGGTATCTCATTTGGGTGCCATAGGTAGGTAGCTTCTGGAAGCCCCCAAACACCACTACTCCCTTTTTTTCCCTGAATCAAGAAGGTGCCATGTTCAAGAAGCCCAGCATGTTCCAAGCCCACCAAGGGGAAGCCAATCTTTCAGAGCCAGAGAATCCTACAGGGAACAGCGTGTCTCAGAATACACACTGGCAGAGCATACTATGTGCCTGGAGGAATAAAGATTAAATAAAGGAATAAAAGTGCCTTTTTCCACTGCTGATGCCTGTGAATGACGTTCAGGTACTACAGTGAGGAAGATGGGATAAGAGCATGGTTGCACAATAGAACAGTGCCTGCACTTCGGGCCTGACTTTGCAAACACCACTTCTCATCTCATCTTATTTGTTGCCCCTTCTCCCCCTTGACTCTGTTGCCTCACTCACAGTGCTCAGACTGGAAACAATTCGTATGATTTTCCTTTGATGTTTTCCAAGGTAAAAAGGAATTTGCACATGTTCAAGTGACACTCAGCTCTGAGCAGAGGATTTATTATCTTGTGGGAGTGCTAATTAGAAGCAATTATCATTAAGATTACCTGCCAATGCATGCTGTCTCTCTCTCTCACCTAAAACAGATTACACTTGTCTGATTTGGGAAACTCAGAGCTTTATGGATTTGCATATACCGGAAATGTGCTTACAGTGTATGAGCGGGCTGCCCAGAATGATACCTGTGGCAACATTCTTCTGCATTTACCAATATGATCTTTGCATGGTGCGACTCGGATTAAATGAACAATAATACATTGCAAAGAAAGTTAATCGAGTGAAGCAATCAATGAAACAAGGTGGAGATGGGGTTGACAAAAGCAGAACATCTAAACTAAGGCAAGAGAGAGGAACTTCTGCAGATTGTGAACCAACTTAAACCTGATGTTATTCATCATAAACCAGTACATATTAAATCAAGTATCTTTAGGATGAATTGAACAGCAGGGAGTAAATGGCCCAAAGCCTGGAGTCATATACTCTCCTGTTTTCATGGGGCATTTAGGTAACATCACTCCCATCTTGATTCTCAGGATTCCTGCCTGGGAGGTTGCCTTCATGTGTGTGAGGGACTTCATGATAGTGAAGTTTGTCAAGAACAAAGTCATAGCAGGCATCCTCTATTTTAATCTGTCCTCATTTGTGCCTGAAAACTTGCCTAACATCTCTCTCAAATATAGTGTTGATCCAAGGGTAGATTCAGAGGGGATGTGATACGGTCACCCTCTTTGGCTACATGCACAGTGAACACTCAGATCTCACCTGCGTGGCAGCAGAGCCCCTGCTGGGAACTCGGCACGTGCTATGAACTCTATGAGCTCACCAGTCTGCCCAAAGTCCCTGCCTTCAAGCAGCTCTGGAGCTTGCTGCTGCTTGATCTTGCCCTCTCTCCTCCACCACACCCCTGCTTTGACTTCAACAGAAGGGGAAAAGAGGGGATGAGCCGCAGGAGTTAGATCCAGTATGTAACACCTAATCTTTAGGTGCCTTGCCATCTAGTGGAATTCACAGCCCTGAGCTATATATGCAAGCTCCCATTACAATACACAGGAGAGGCAGGTACCTAAGTGTGGGATCTGCAAGAACCAGCACGCTAAGTAGGAGGCTACCTCCATCAGCCATAAAGAATGCAAAGGAGAAAGGTGTGTTTTACACCCCCGCCACGCACAGGCATCTTACTCAGGGCTCCAGGGAAGTGCTTACCTGAGGTCATGATTCATTACCTGAACCTTCTCCAGGAGTGAGGCATGGAGGCAAGTCCTTCCTCCCAAAATATGGCAGAAAGAGGGGTTTTCTTCTGTTATCAAAGATCTTACCAGCTAGAATGCTCAGCCAGGGTGGGGAAGTTTAATTCGAGGAGATTTCAACATGCAAGTGCTATACAGGGCCAGGATCTTGCAAGTCCTTTCTTTTGAAACTGTTCTTCTTTGCATGGAATAACAAAATATTCATTGTACCAGGAAAAACTGGGCAACAGGGGAATGACTCGGTAGAGTCATGATTGAAAAACTGATGGCAAAGGCAGGGCAACCAAGGTGCCAGTGCTGGCTTCAGTGAGCCATTCTGTATTTTGTATCAGGGCTGTCTAACTGGTGGCCCATAGGCTGCATGCAACATACAGCCCATGGGCCACCAGTTGGGTGTGCAGCCTGCAGGTTGCCTCCTAGCTGCCATTGCCCTTAGTGCTTTGACTGTACAGACAGCCAGTATCTCAGGGTTCGCCTTCCCCCCTCCAGCTTCTCCTGCACGCCCCCATGCCAGGAAGCAGGGCAGGGCAAGGCAGTGCAGCCCACAGGGCAGTACAGTGGGTGAGCCCACAACTAGGCAGCTGAAGGTGAGGCGGGCTGCCATGTGCAGTATAGTAGGGGAGCACCCTCCCATGCATGCATGGTGCAGAGGGGAGTGCCATGTGGGAGAGGGAAGCACCCATACCCACGTGGGCAGTGTGGCAGCCTGGGGCCCCTGTGGCCCCTGCGATGTGCACGCAGCCCCGGGTTCTTAGTCCTGTTTTATATTAAGGTTTCACTGGAGCATCGACTGGAATCTGAGTCTCTTTCCTCCTTGATAAATCCCCCCACCCCCCCATCACTAGATGTGCTGGTGATCCACTGGTGCCACAGTAGATGCAGAAAGAAGTTCACGGTGGAAAAGCACCAGTTTTTAGTGTAGAAAGGGAGCAAGAAATGGGGAAGCATAACTGTTCCATGGGGAGGGGGTGCTGGCAGATGACCATTCACTTCTGAAGTTCTCTTATGTTTTCTACATCCCCCAAACAGGATGGGAAGAAGCAAGCAGGTGGATGTGTAGGTTGCAGAAGGACACATTTGTAGGTTCATGTTATGGAGAACAAAGGAAGCTAGGAAAATAAACGCTAGTCCCCCTCCTATACTTACAATAATAAGAACCTGAATAAAAGTATGTATTTTTGACGGGTTGCCCATTCAAGGATCTCCACATGCTTTACAGACATTAAGGCAAGGGCGAGCAATTATTTCGGGCGGAGAGCCGCTTACTGAGTTTTGGCAAGCCATCGAGAGCCACATGACAGGCAGCCCAGGGGCAGATAACTATTAATTTTCTAAATATTTTAGGAGATAGAATGGCTTGGCGGGCCGCATCCAGCCCACAGGCCACAGTTTGCCCACCCCTGCATTAAGGGGTGTTGCCTTGTGAAAGGACAGAAAGCAGGACCTCCATTTCAATGGGAAACTGAAACCCCAGGGGCTCGGTGACTTGTGGTGGAGGTAGGAAGAGAACAGGGAGCTCTTTAGTTCCCAGATCCTTCTTCCTCCTTGGCTAGGTGAAGAATAACATGTGAGGCTGATCAAAGCAGCTAGCCCCTTGTTAAATGCTTTGCAAATTAGAAACAGTTCCCCAGCCAAACTCTTCTGCTTTCCTTTTCTTTGCACGTGCCAGTAGCATGAAAAATCTGCCCATGCTGTTCGGTGAGCAGGATGGCTTGTCCAACCCTGTTTGTCTCACCGTAGGGCGCTTGACAGGTTTTGGCGCTTTAGAAGTGCCTCGTCAGTACAAATTCGTGAGCAGTTTAGACCTCCAGTTTCCCCTTTTAAATATATTCCTTCCATTTGGTGCACACTTGCACAGTAAAAGTGATGAAAAATCTCCTCTGACGATGCCGCTGTTCACTTTAATTTATCCTTTGCATTTACTCTGGAAAGGGTGAAGTGAAGGGGAGGCACGAAGGTGGCAGGTTATTAGACCACGGCCCTTTTTAAACTATTGTTCTCTAATTTGCAAGCCCCACTGTAAAGCCGGCATTAAAAACAAGCTGTCCGATTTCTTGGCTGTGCTACATTTATTATTCATGCACAGCCTCTCGCAGAGCAGATGAAGTTGGACAGTAACAAGGTACAAAGGAAATGCAGCAAAATGTGCTTGCGTGTGATATGTAGCAAAAAAGGAGGGACTTGTTATCTCTGAAAGCAAAAGAAAGAGTTTGATGGTGGTTCTGATTCAGGAAGCTGCCTACCCACCTTGACACAGGCTTCAGCTGCAGTCTTGTCTGCTATCTTTACTTGGTATCTTGGAGTCTGTTATGAGAAAACAACAAAAAAACTATTCAGAAAGTATGAGTGCATCATCGTCACTGCATTTCTATTCTATCGCTCAACTCCCCTCCCATATTACTTTGGTGAGTGTGGACATCCAAGCTTTAGGTGGTTCTGTTAATACTCTGCATTTTCTATATAAGTTTATGAAGCCCTGTTCTGAAGTAACAAAGATGGTCTCTGAATTAAGCAAACTCTTCTTATCAGAGTAATATTTCTGGGGTGCTTTTGGTACGCCAGCTTCTATCTCCACTTCCTAGACACAATCAATGAATTAATCGATAATAATCAATGGGCAAAACATTTTATCAAGATTAATGACCAGCAGGGAGGTACTGATGGACAGAAGTGATGCTGAGGGCCATTAATTCCAGCCGATCCATTATCTCCAGGAAATCCTTTGCACCAAGGTCATCATTGCTATTCTAAAGTGAAAATAAAAGGAAGCCAGCACAGGTATTTTAACCTAGAAGTGCAGATCCATATGAAGTGTATGCCCTGTATGAAGTGTATTGCCCAAATGTATGCTGCCTCTGTTTGCCAGTCATGTTGAGCAGCTTCCCAATGTCCCATTTTTGCCTGTAGTTGAATCAATGAGCATTTTTAGTCTCATACCGGGAAGAAGCTACAGAGAATTATCTTGGACTTCCCTGAACCTGGTAGACCGCAGTCTTCTGGGGAGTAAATTCACCAAGCTCCCACACACATAGCTGTGGTTATAACGGGTAAAGTGACTGTTTCCTAAATTGCTGGAATTGCGGTCTTTACTGATCCGGCTTCTACTGTATATTTATTTCTCATCTATAATTACTCCACTCCAGCCTTTTGAAATAGCAGGGTCCTGCCTGCCTTCAGGATCCTCCCTTGATTGCTGGGATCTATAGATTCACTCCCCCAACAAGATAATACAGCAGCAAGGTTATCCTACATCAGTGGGTTCATGGGGCAGGAGTGTTCCCCCTTCTCTAGGGCTTGCACACAAGGCGTTTAAGACAAATTAATTGGTGTGAGGTGTGCCAGTTAAAGCCCAGTTGCATCTCTGTGTGGACATTGTCATAAATACAGTGGCCTTAGATTTCTAACCCCCAGCAGAAGGAGTTGAAAACCCAGTGCAGACCCACCCAACGCAGTGACTAGCTAGATTTATAGGGAAGTCTGGCAGGAATGTAGACACGAACTGATGTCGAGAAGAGAAATCCTCCCTGACAAAGGGCTCGCAGTTCCCATTATCCTGAGCCAGAGAGTCCTTTGACACTGAGGACATGGAGATCCCTGGGGCACATGCAGATGCAGCACTGCCGGGGCTGAGCTAGTGTGATAGAGGGAGTGGGGGATAGACTTTGATCATCCTTGTGTTTGGAAAGAGGCATTGGAAAATGTAATGAAATGGTGCAAGCAGTGTTTGGGGAAAAGGAGAAATGGTCGCCATCTAGCTCCTGCTTGTACTTCACTGGCTTTCCCTATGGACTCATGGGATTTGTCTTCGCTGCAGAATTAACCCAGATTTTTCTGCAATACTGGCTAGTCACCATACACAAAAACCTCCACCTCAACTTGGTGGTGGCTGGGATCTAAGATGGCTGGTTTCATCCAGGGACATAAGCTAAAACCCAAGTGCTATTAACACTTACTCTGTTTGGCAGAAGTGGTACCATCCTGCCAGCAAAAAGGAGGGCTCTATCATTGCAGAGGAGCTTTGAATGCAAAGGTTTGCTGCCAGAACTGGGTTGTATGCTCACAACCCCTCCAAGTGATATATACTGCCCAACTCACTGGTTTTCAGCATCTTTTTGCCTCAAGGCACCTCACCATATCTCTAAGGAATTTAGGAACATCCCGTTTAAAACTAAAATAATGTAGTCTATTATAATATCAATAGTATAAATATATTATTAATGGCTTAGATTATTTTATTATCATATAAAATAAAATATCGTAAAAAATCCCCCCCTTCCCCCCGCTCAGGCTACAAGTGGAGAATGCTCCCCTGGTTGTGACCCTGATCCTGTGCACGCTTGCTCTCAGTATGACTTATGTCATTCCCCATATATGGTCCCAGGTCACCACTGGGGATCGGGAATTTCTGGGCCAATTTCTGCTTTTAATTACTCCGGGGCAACCCCTGCTTGAATGTCAGTCCTGGTCGTATTAGAGAGCTGCAGGGAGCAGAGACCAAGCTGCAAGGAGGCAGAGCTTGGTGGTCTCTAAATCATCTGGAACCAGCCATTGTGGTGGCTCTGACTTAGTTTATGGGGAGGTGGTTAGCTTTGTCCTTTGGGGCTTGTGGCAGGCTGGGCTGGGCTGAGATGGAAAGCGGCACTAACAGACCTGCGAGCAGTAACAGCAGGCTTCACAGGGAGCCGGATGAGAGGGGAGCCCTTGCCACCTTCCTGCTGCATGGAGCCAGACACAGACACCCACTGCAATAGGCACACACAACCCATGGCTCCCTTAAAAGGATTTCACAGCACCTCATTTGAGAAGCACTGGCCTACCTACTGGGCTTGGAGACATCCACAATGGGGGGGAATAAACCTATTTCCTCAGCAGTGGTCCTGGGCTCAGCATCAAGGCAGTATAGATAGGGCCCAACTCAGTGAGAACCTGCCAGTTCAAACGGTGAACCTTTCACTGCCCCAGGCAGGGAGACTGTTTTCATGGTAAACCAGTGGTGGTCAACCTTTTTTCATTTGCGGACCCCTAAAAAATTTCAAATGGAGGTGTGGACCCCTTTAGGAATTTTGAATGGAGGTGCAGACCTCTTTGGATTGTAAGTGTGGGCATTTGCATACTTTTAATTGCTCGTAGTCATCTTTTGTAGACCCCCTAGCTATAGTCTGTGGCTCCCTAGGGGGTCTGCAGAGCACAGGTTGAAAACCACTGAAAACCACTAGACTTTCAAGTGGAGGCCAGATGAACTACTCAGATGCAGAGCAGGTGCTGGCTGCTTTGGAGAAAAGCCAAGGTGACCCCAGGCTACATCCTCAGGACCCTTCAATCTCATTACTGTAATGGCAATGCATAGGGAAGATTTTTCATGCAAAGTTTGAGTTGCGGACAGAAGAACATCCCCTTTCCCCACTTCCCCTTTCCTTCCCCAGGCTTGTGGGATCCATGATGAAGTCTACGCAGCAGTCAAATTTAATCAGGCAGCCAGCAATTCACTGTGGCACATGTGATGTATGATTGGTTAGTACAAGGTATCCTGTACTACGAACACTGCATTGGGCTGTAGCAGTAACAAGCGTAGGACACTTGCTAAATCCCTCAGTAGTGCAGGTCCCATGTCTGGCTGCAGCAGGTTGAAGTAGAGGGTGGGGGGTTGCAGATGCATATCTGTGATGGCCCTTTACTGCCTCATCCTGGTTTACAGATTCACAGAAGTTTAGGGCTGGAAGGGACCTCATGAGATCATTGGGTCCAGGCCCCCTGCTCTGGGCAGGAAATACTGCTGGGGGCAATTAATGCCAGCAAGGTGTGTGTCCAATCTCCTTTTGAACATCTCCAGGGTAGGTGCCTGCACCACTCCCACTGGGAGCCTATTCCAGAGTCTGGTCGCATGAACCGTAAAGAAATTTTTCCTTATATCCAGTCTGAAACTTTCTTCTAGGAGCTTATGACCATTGCTCCTGGTTTTCCCTTGGGGCACTCTGGTGAATTGTTGTTTGCCCAGCCTCTGATGCTCTCCCCTGATATATTTGTAAGCTGCCACCAAACCCCCCTGAAGTCTTCTCTTTTCAAGGCTGAACAGTCCCATACCCGTCAACTTTTCCTCGTATAGCTTGCTCGTCAGGGCTCCAATCATGAGTGGCTCTTCCCTGGACTCTCTGAAGCTCCTCCACATCCTTCCTGAAGTGTGGCATCCAGAAGCGGACTTAATACTCCAGCTGCAGCCTCACCAATGCTGTGTAGAGCGGGAGAATAACTTCCTTAGTTTTGCTTGAGATGCACTGGTAGACGCATGCCAGCATATTGTTTGCTCTGCTAACTGTGGCATCACACTGGTGGCTCATATTCATTTTATGGTCAATTATGACCCCCAAGTCCCTTTAGGACGTGGTGCTAGCTAGCACAGCACTGCTGAGCCTGTTTGTTGCAGATTTTTCCTCCCCAGATGGAGCACTCAGTGTTCAACAGCATCTGGTCTGGCCATTTAACTAATCTCTCTAGGTCTTTCTGGATCATCAGCATCCCACTGCATCCTTGCCTGATGGGAGAAGCCACCATGAGGTTGCTGCTGCTGGCCCACCTGAGACCCCAGCTTGGTAACACCACCACTGAAGATAGGATACAGTAAGTGCTGCCCCAGCTCTTCCCAGCAGGCAAGGGGTACCACCTGGGCTTCATGCATTCATGCATGCAACAGGTCTCCCTTGCGCAGGGAGGAGCATCTTGAGCCTAAAAAGGTTGAGAACCAGTGCTCTAGGCAGAGGCAATTCCTCCCTCCCAACCCCATCCTTGGAGCTTACTGCTCCCCTTCAGTCATCAATCTGCTCATCAGTCACCAGGCGATGACTGAGTGCCACACTTTGTCCCCGACGGCCTACAGCAATTATTAACTCTTCCATTCACAGATCTCTGGCAAGTTCTTATCCCCCAACACCACCGCAGCCTGAAACAACGTTAAGACAATCAGCAGGGAAAGGCCTGTGTCCTCTCCCCACCCCTTAGCCAGGCCTTAAAAATAAATAAATGTCAAAGAGAAACTGGGACCAAGCAGCTTCAGAGCAGAGCTGCAGGAGAAAGCCTGCCAAAGAGAGAAAATTGCAGCTGGCCCCTTGCTGTGAGAAAGAAACTCTAACTTCCCTCCCGCCCCAAACAGACAGTAAATTGTTAGTTGGGGCCCTCTGCACTTGAGCCGTGATCCAGGAGCTCAGGTACCCTCACTGAGAAGAGCTGGGACCTCTGCAAAGGAAGGTAGGGGGCTGCCACAGGTATAGTAGGCTTTTGCCCAGTTCTTGCACTGGCAGAGTGCAAGACTGCTGCTGTTGAGGCAGGACTGCCAGAACCAAGTGAAGCTGGAGAGGTGGAAAAAACGGCAGTAGACTGTGCTGAGCCAGAGTGGGATTTGCTAGCAGCAAAGGGACCCATTTGAGTAGCTGCTTGGCATGGAAGCCAGCAAGCCATGAAACACCAGGCCCCAGGCAAATGCTTGGCTTGTGGATGGCTAGTAGAAGCCATTCGGGCTTCAGGCAAATGCTGGCAAAGATGTGTTTTTTTCTGACCCACGGATATTTGAGCCATTTCCCATTCTATCACCGGCCAAACGGGAGACCTCTCTTGTTGTTTGTGGGGGGAGAGAGCAAGAGAGACCCTGTTTCTGTCTGCATATCCTTGGTTAAGTGAGTGGGAGAGAGGAGGTTGTAACAAGTCTCATATAAATCTGCACTAGTAATTAAATGTGCACCCACTGAATTGGAGAGCAAACATAATCACATGGGTAAATGTTATTGAAGTTTACCCTCTGCATTTTGCAATGAAATCATCAGTCAAATTACTCCCTTCCAGTTGTTTCAATAATGATCTCTCTTTGAGCAAGAGACACAAGGCAATGATTTTTCCCTGCCTCTCTCTAGTCCAGAATGTGCTTTCGCCGGCAACAAATAGAGCTCCGTCTGTTTTACCATTTAGTGACAAAGATGGCAAGATAAGTGCAACATAGGAACAATGTTCAAGGCCCGGAGGAGCTTTTCCAATGTCAAAAAATGCAAGCGCTGGTGCCAGTTTGCCACTTACAGCCTCATTTGAAGGAAAGTGCTGAGCAGCGAACTTGGTGAATTATACAAGTGATGATGGAAATTCTGAACTGTAACTGCCAACAAGATTTAGAGCTGATTTCCAATGTAGCTCTGCAAAAAAAATATCTGTTGTGAGACCAGCCGCACCATACTTTTTGACCTAATGGCTGTACAGGGCTTTAGCAATGTAAACTATTCTACAAATGCCTCAGATTATCATCATCTTATTATTAATTCTACGTGAATCCTTTCCCCTCTTTGCTTTATTGGTCATATAGGGCCATTCTGGGGAGAGAAAAAAAAGAGGCATATAGGCAGTGGAAGCAGGGGGTAGCCACCAAGGTGGAGTACACCTCCTTGGCCCGCACTTGCAGGGAGGCAGTCAGAAAGGCCACAGCAGAACTAGAACTTCATCTGGCAACAAAAATTAAAGACAACAGAAAGTCCATCTTCAGGTATATAGGGAGCAAAAAGAAGGTGTAGGGTGGCATAAGACCCCTACAGGATAAACAAGAGCAGATAGTGAGAGATGGCAGGGCGGGGTGGGGGGAAGGCTGAGCTCTGTAATTAGTTTTTTGCTTCTGTATTCCTAAACTCGGATCAAGACAAATTTCCCAGTTGGTTCACTGACTGGCACAAGGGGGACTCCAGCCCACCAACAGTTAGCGCCGACTTGGTGCAGAGACACTTGGAAGGACTGGATGTGTTTAAGTCAGAGGGCCCAGATGAACTTCACCCAAGGGTGCTGAAGGAGTTGGCCGGTGTCATAGCACAGCCACCGGCATGGTTGTTTGAACACTCATGGTGCTCAGGTCAGGTCTCAGAGGACTGGACAAGGGCCAATGTGGTCCTTATTTTCAAGAAGGGGAGGAAGGAGGATCTGGGTAACTACAGGCCAATTAGTCTCACCTCTATCCTTGGGAAAACCTTTGAAAAAATTATCACGGATCACAATTGTGGGAGCCCAGCAGGAAAAATAATGCTGAAGGGCAACCAGCACAGATTCATTGCAGGTAGATCCTGCCTGACTAACCTTGTTCCTTTTTATAACCAGGTTACAAAATATATAGACACAGGAGTCAAGGTAGATGTCAATGACCTGGATTTTAAGAAGGCCTTTGATACGGTATCGCATCCTATTCTCATAAATAAACTGAGAGGCTGCGGCAGAGATGTGTACACGGTCCAGTGGGTGGTAAATTGGCTTAGGGGTCACACCCAGAGAGTGGTAGTAGACGGGTCGGTATCATCCTGGAAGGATGTGGGCAGTGGGGTCCCGCAGGGCTCGGTCCTTGGACCTGTACTCTTCAATGTCTTCAACAGTGACTTGGATGAGGGCATGGATGATACCAAATTATGGGGTATAGTTAACACAGTAGAGGGCAGGGAATGGATCCAGGTGGATCTGGACAGGTTGGAAAGGTGGGCAGAACATAATAGGATGCAGTTCAACAAAGACAAGTACAAAGTGGTACACCTAGGGAGAAGAAATACCCAACGCACTTATAGGCTGAGGGGTGACCTTCTCAGCACAACAGCAGTGGAAAGGGATCTCGGAGTCACTGGTGACTCCAAGATGAACCTGAGTCCTCAATGTGATGAAATGATCAGTAAAGCTAGTTCCATTTATCATGTATAAGCAGGTACATGATGAAGAAGTCCAGGGAGGTGATACTTCTCTATGCAGCACTGGTCAGGCCACAGCTGGAGTCCTGCATCCAGTTTTGGGCACTGTAGTTTAAGAAGGATGTGAACAACCTCGAGAGGGTCCAGGGGAGGGCCGCTCATATGGTTAAGGGCCTGCAGGCCAAGCCCTACAAGGAGAGATTGAGGGACCTGGTCCTCTTTAGCTTCTGCAAGAGAAGGCTGAGAGGGGATCTTTGGCTGCCTATGAATTCACTGGGGGGTGGGGGAGCAAGGACTGGGGGATACTCTGTTTACCAGGGCACCCCTTGGAGTAACCAGGTCCTAATCCAGAACTCCCCCATAATCACAAAATTTAGGACTGAAAAACAGGACTGAATTTAGCTCTCTAAACACTTATATCCTTTGCCTGCAGCAGGTATGTTGAGCTCCATTGTTTCTTTCTGTATTCTTCTGATGATAAAGCAGTCTCCTGAAGCCATGCCTAGACTATAGGATCATCGTCCCCATGTAGCTGCATTTGTGAAGCACCAACTTCCAATGTATGCAAGCTAACGTAGTAGAAGTGCCAGTGCCCAGTGTAGATGCATTCTTAGGTGCATTTAATGGAGCCTGCCCTGATGGTTTCAGGGACAGTTCTGCTACAGCATGCTCTATCTCCATTAGCTGTTTGTCCTGTGTATGTAAACTGATGTACACGGACTGGGGCAAATGTCTTGGTCTAGATAAGGCCTTAAAGTAACTGTGGCCACTTTCTACCTTGGTAATGTAACAATGGGTGGGCAAATGGGGCATGAATCCTAGGCACTGCCTAGGGGAGTGGGGGACCAGATGGAACTAAGGGGGGCACCCGAGTGGAGCTAGGAGAGCATCTCACCCTCCCATCTTTTGTACTCCTGCACCTTGCACCTTCCCTGCAGCTGCTCCGGCACTGGAGGCAGAACAAAGCAGCATCAGCAGCTGGAGCGTATGTTGCCTCCAACATGTACTGAGTGACCATTTAAACACCAATTTCCTGCAGAAACAAAAGAAGGAAACATCTCTCCAGCAGCAACAAACCTCTGGCCACTTCTGCTGCACTGTTCCACCCCTGCCTAGGGCACAGTCCCACCTCGGACTCGCATCCACTCAGGCTCACTCCCCACATCCTCTCCCCCAGTCCCACTTCTTATCCTTATAATAACAAAAAGGACAGCGTGTTGAATCTTTCTGCCACCAGATCCTCCCAGACCACTCTTTTGAGGCTTTTCCAACCCCTCTGCAGCACACCCATGAAAAAAAATCACATTAAAAAAAAGATTCTCTTTCTCTCGGCATAAATGCCAGATGTGCACACACACCACATCTTCAGCACTGCTGCTAACCTTCACAAGACCAGCCAGCCAGCCATTGCAGCGTTGCCTGGATTTATCTGCAGCTGGAAATGTCTCCAGGCCACACAAGGAGACAAAACCTTTTTTTTTCTTCTGTCAGCATGTACGAGTCTGATGAGAAGCAGGATGTGGTTTCTGTTTGGATGGAGCTATGAAGTATTTTCTTTAGTAATTGCCTTTGCTTTATAAATCTTTTGCTTATTTAAAACCCAAGGAAGAGCCCATTTACTCATTCACACTATCTCTAAATAGCAGATTTCCTGGAGAAAAAAAAGCTGGCCTTTCATTGCCTTGTGCATTGGAGAGTCACTGGCCATTTGCAGGCATCCCGTTAACCTCTGATATACTGTTTTCAGTGCTGTTTCCTTTGGCCTCCTACTCAGTTGTGCCCAGGGCCCCTTTTTTTACCAGTCGAGCAGCATGCAGAGAGGCAGGAACCTCACATGTACCATCCTCCATAATGCTCCCACAACGTAAGGGGTGGGTCACCTGAATGGGAGGGGTAAATTAAGTGTATTTTGTATTGTAGCTAGTCTCAGCTAATCCATGGCCATTGCAGCATCATTGCATCAGGAAAGTAATTCACAGCAGCTTTGAAGCTGAGACTTTGGGATAGAAAAATGTCTGAAAACCACTCCCCCCCACCCTTTGTTTCTGCAAACATCCTGTCAGCTATCTTGCTTCCTTCCATAGTTTTCCCCGGAAGAAACAGACTTCTTAGGCCATGCCTCTAGTATAGGAGGGGCAGCTATGTGACTGGGGCTTAATTCCCCAGATATCCATGTTGCACTAGCTTAACAATGGTTCCAGTCACCAGGGTGGATACACTACACAGAGCAATCAATAGGAAGTTACTGTTTAACAGTTGAGATTCCCTGACTATGCTGCATTTTGCCCTGTGCATGGTGTGACTGCTGTTGTTTCTGGAACAGGGGGAATTATGCACTTTTGCAGGCATGGGAGAATGAAGCGTAGCTCCAGGACTTCCACATGAGGGAAGAGACCTTCCTGCACCTGTGTGAGGGCTTCTTCCCCTGCCTCCAGCACCCCAGTGCACACCTGAGCAAACCCACACCAGTACAGAAGGAGATTGCCATCCTCAGCTGGCTGCCTCAAACTGCTAGACGCCTTTGGTTAACCAGGCTGGGGTTGCCAAGTTGTCTGTGAGCTTTTGCGGGAGGTTTGTCATGGCGTTGTGGGACCTGGGAGAGCTGGGAGTGATGGAGCCTTGCTTTGTAGTCTAAATTGCCTCGTTGTTTCCAGGCTGGGCAATCCATGGAGGATCTACATCCTCTGGAGGTCCCCGAATGGAAGAAGGAAGTAGCCATCCGAGTCAATGCGGGGTGGCCCTCTAGTCACGTGGAGAAGATTTTTAAGAAGCCGGTGACAGGACAACATGCACGGGAACAGAGGACCCTACTGCACTGCAGAGGTGACAGGCACAGCTTTCCCTAGCAGCTAACCCGACTGACTGGAAGTCTGGCATCTGACAAATATGCCAGCATCACTTCCAGATGCGGGAAAACCTGGAAGCACATTGGTTAACTGATGAAGTAATCACTCTTGGGTAGGTCAGATATTAGGAAGAACGTACTAGCTACACAGATGGTTAAAGACTAGGAAAGATTTCCTAGAGAGATGATGGACTCCCTGTGACCAGAGCATTTTAAGTGTAGGGAAGAGACACATTTTCTGGGATAGTTTAGTAAAGGATGAGCCATCCCTGAGGTTCCCTTTGAGGTCCCTTCAAATCCTATTTTACTATGGCTCTGTGAGCTAAGGAGAGGTCCCATGTCCTCTCCAAGAACCATTACAGGACAGGGAAGACAAAAACTGAACAGTTTGGATGCTGCCATTGAGGGATTCAGTAGTTGATCTCTGCAGAAATTGTGAACAGGCAATAGGACCTTTGTCAAAAAAACAGCAATGCCCCCCTCTTCTCATGGGACAGCTTCTTTGGAAAGTTTTTCAAGGACAGAAGTAATTTCTGGCAACTTTTAACACTGTTGTGTTGTGGCCTGCTGAAAGCACCTTATAATTTGCAAGCAAAGTCATGACTCCATTTTGATTTGAGTTTTCTTAAACTGATCCATAAAAAATGTGCTGTTGCAAATTGTGAGAAGCATTATAGAAATATCTTTGAGCTTCTGTAATAACTCCTGAGAGGTATGTGACCATGTACTTGTGGTAAGAATCATTAACTACAACTTACTTCAGTTACTAACTATGAAATATATACAACTTGGCTTGTACATTTATATCTCTTGCCCATACACCCAATGGTCGGGTGGCCACCGGAGGACGAACTTGGCTTCCAGAGTGAAGGACTCTGGGGGAAAAGAAAGAAAGTCCTGTCTTGGATCCCATACTTAGCTCAAGTTGATCGAACCCCCTGCAAGAAGCAGTCCCAGCCCACCTGCTCCTGTTGCATAGGCAGCCAACCTGACAGGTGTCTGTGAAGCCACTTCAGGGCACCCCCAATACCTCTCTCAAGTGTCCTGGACACAGAGGTCTCAAGCATAGCAGGAGGGGCGCACGCCTGCAGTGACTTCTCCACTTCATTTCTACCCATGGTGCTTCAAAAAAGGGTGGGCAGGCAATGCTTCTTGCCAGATGTCTCAGGAGCACTGAGGAACTGGTATGGGCATACCCTCAGTGGTATGGGCACAGGCGGCTGGGATGGGGGGAATGGGGGGGCACGTGCCCCCCCCCCAAGATTGGCCCCCGAAAGTGGGGCAGTTTTTTTGCCACAGGTTTTTTGCCATACAGGGTGACGGCGTGTTGGGGGGGGGGCACTAAGCAGTGGCACAGAAGTATAGGAGTGGATAGGGGGCTTTTGGCCCACCCCCCGGGCCCACCCACAAATTATGCCTCCCCCCAGACTCAGGAGGCACCTCTGGGTAAAGGCAAGTGGTATAGGCAAGAATTTGAGCCTGTATGTGCAGCTACCTTGCAATACAGACCTAACCTAAGCAAACAAGTAAAGCAGCCGAGCATTCACAAAGTACAAATTACCAGCTCTATATATACTGCTGTATGACCTCTAGCTAGGATATAATAACCAGCTTTCATGAATAGCACTCATTATAGTGTGCCCGTTATGAAAGTGTAGTACATGACACTGCCATAGGCTACTGTGTTCTTTCTCAGAATAATTTCAATTTGCTGCTGAAGGAGGACGCAGCCCTTTCACAAGCTCATTCTGTACGTCCTGTGCTCACCTCTCTTTCGAGCTTTTCTCTGCTCTTGCAAAAGGAAGGAACTGCTCAGAAAAGCTCTGCACTGATTCTGGAGGCACGGGGCCGGGAGTTTAGCTGGTGCAATGTGATTGACACAAGGGGATCTACATTGATGCACGGAGAATTCACTGGATCAGAGCTTTTATACGTTGCTCTGGGATATTCCAAGTGGGCCTTGTGTCAGCAAGGAAACTTGGAGCGGCTCTGTAACGACTAGACCACGGGTTGTTTAAATAAAACATGCCCGGGAGGAGGAACTCTCACCCTGGCTTATGGCTAGCTTTACTGCCTGCCCATTCAGAGAGCCAGAAGCAGAGTCCAAGAGAGGCAAGGGTTTGCATTGGATATTCATAGACTTCCCCACAAATACAACACTCTTGCGCCACAAGTAAAACAGGCAAAACAACTGCCCCAATTAAGTCCTGACACTGAGGAACACAGAGGGCATATTTTCCACAGTAGCATGGCGGCACGGGAAGCAAAAGGCCCTATCGCATTGTGTGACCCATTTCCTTCCTGCTGTTGAAAATGGAGCTGACAAAACCTATTTGGAGCCTTCCCCGCTTTCCAGCCCAGCTGTTTCTGCAGGGGAGGCAAGGAGCAGGGGAAGCAGAGAAGTAGGGCACTCATCCTCTGCAGCTCCCTCCCCGCCTGGCTGGGTCTCCCTCTCCCCCCCAGCATGCCTGCAAGGCATTTGTCAATTCAGCTTTCTTCCTGGGGCAGTCACACATCCATTGTTTTGACTTGCCTGATGGCAGCGATTGAGGCAGCTGGGAAATTTTCCAGGGGAAAATTTCATTGTTGTAAATAGGACATTTTGTGGGGGAAAATTATTCTGATGGGAATCCTTTGAGAAGTGTTACTAAACATGATGTCAAAGTGCAGCGCTTTCAAAAGAGGGGGTTGCTGACTCCCATGGTTTGTATTGGGTTTTGTGATGTTCCTTGTTTTACGGAGAAGCAGCGGCTCTCAACCTTTTTAGACTTGAGGTACTCCTCGCTGGAGTCAAGGCACCCCTCTGTTACTTTTGTAAGTGGACTGGCTCCCAGTTTTGAACACTAATTTATATATTACAGTGCTCACCTCCTTATACAGGGGCCGGGGAGTAGGGGTGAGGGATCATCCAGGCAAGGACAAACC
>NW_017728992.1:193861213-193867702 GCF_001723915.1 Gavialis gangeticus | reverse complement strand
CAGGGGCTGGGGAGTAGGGGTGAGGGATCATCCAGGCAAGGACAAACCTGAGGCTAGATGATCTCCTTCGGTGATCTGCTTATCTACTCAAACCTCACTTATGTCATCACACTTCATGACAGCCTCCAAAGGATCTGGTGGCACCCTGGGGTGTCCTGGCACCCTGGTTGAGAATCACTACCATGAAAAAAATTAAAAACTCAACCCCCGGAGTCACAGAATCATAGAAAATGAGGGGTGGAAGGGACCTCAGGAGGTCACATCTAGTCCAACCCCTGCTCAAAGCAGGAACATCCCAACTAGATCATCCCAGACAAGGCTTTGTCCATGTCTATCCATGTGATTACACGAGACTTTTAGCTTTCTTGTCTAGCCTTGCACTTTCTTAGAGAACAGCTCACATGCAGCCTCATTTTCCATCAAGCAGAAGGCAAATAACACTTCTAAATGTACTGTTTTTATAAGAAACTTGTGTTGTATAAACTAATGTCACAATTTATTTAGGATCTGTCTCATGATTTTTGAACTCCTACGGTTGGCAATGCAGCATTACACCTTTCTGCAAAGGAAGGTGCTGCTGAGAGGGAGGAATATGATGGAACTGGGCCTCCGAGAAGTATGGCTTCAATTGTCCATTTCAGTATTCTTAAGTCAAAGGACAAAGCTGAGAGCTTACCACACAGCTGGATGTGCAATGAAAGCTAAACTCCATCTGGCAGCTGCCTAATTCATACTATAGAAAAATCACTTTGCCAGCCTTGGAAAATAATTAAAAATGCCTGGTGCAACTCTGAAAATCACCCACTGAACCCATGTGGTACATTTTTAATGGAATAATCTTCCTGAATTTCATTGCATTTTACAGATTTATGCCTTCCAAATAATTCAAAGCAGCATCTCCAGAAGTAGTAATGATCTAATCTCACAAATTGATAATTATGAGGAATGACATAAATAAGTCATTTGACATGCAGTAAATACACCCAGATATTCTATTTCACAAAGAAGTGCTGGTAATTAGAACAAATGAAAGCAACTATGTCATTTGACATAAATAAAAAATGGCACTTCATGAATAATTCAGTTCTTCCATTATTCCTCTTTACATGTTTTGTAGGGATTTATAATTTGCCTGTCTGTCCAGCTCCACCCCAGAGGTAGCTGTGTGGGTATATGTACAGCATACAGTTTGAAAAGCTCAGTGGGGTTCTTGAAGGAGCTATATAATCTGCTGACTGGAGATACAGAAACACAATATCAAACGTTTCAACAGGGACTGGTGTTTAAGATGTTTCATCAAAATTTGGGTGCCCAGCTTGGATGCTCAAGCAACTTGATTTTCCAAGGGCAGGGGTTCAGCACTGAAGGTTTTCAAGCCAGACATCCAAAATCACTAGCTCCTTTTGGAAAATTGTGGATAGAAGAGCACAGCCTCAAGCTAAAAGCATTGTGCTTGGATTCTGGTATAAACCACTGGTGATGCGTAGGGGGCGCACGCGGGTGCACGTGCACCCCATGAACATGGCAGTGCACCCCCTGCAAAAAGGCACAGGCGACACTGCCAGCGGCACCTGCGGGAGGTTGCCACTCACCACCCCCCACCCGTCACCACCAACACTAGTTTGTGGGTGGTCTCCAACTACCGGTCAGCGCTCACCACCCCCTCCCCCCCCCGGCTGCCGACAGTGCCACAGCCACTTGCAGGAGCTTCCCACTTGCCGTCGCCATGCTCCCACCACCAACAGCACCACCGCCACCTGCACGAGTTCACCATGCCCCACCAAGCCTCCAGGGGCATGTAGTATTCATGGTATAAATAGCTGATCCTGATGAATCTGATCTTACAGACCTGTCATACAACTAATCAGGGGACTTCTAGTACTCAACTCCTGTTAATTCCAGTGGGACTCAGGGGCCTAAATACTTCTAAAACATTGGACCTAATGTCTAAAGCAGTGGTCTCCAAAGTGGGGTGCGCACACCCCAGGGGGTGCGCAAGACGATCCACCGGGGTGCAGGAAGAAAATATGAAAACTTCTATTTATATTTATTTTTTATCTAAAAAAATAAGAAAGAAAATAAGCTTTACTAATATTTAATATACGGATTGACACTGGCGCCCTGACTCGGTCCGTGTGTCACGTACGGTACGCGAGGTATCCTGAGGAAAGAGTGGGAGTTCCTCAATGCGGAGGTACAGCAGTACAGTGTACAGTGGTCTCCAAACTTTGTACAGTGTTACACTGAGTAGTACATGTATATAATTTATAAATAAATAAATATACATGAATTGGGGGTGCATGCTCAAAAATTTTTTACTGATGGGGTACGCGATCAAACATTTTTTACTGATGGGATGCACGATCAAAAAAGTTTGGAGACCACTGGTCTAGAGGAGTGGTTTTCAAACTGCAGCATGCAGTTTCCCTGTGGTAGGTGGCACTTTGCCAAGGGGTACAAGCCTACATTTTAATAAGGGCAGTGGAGTTTCTGATTGGTCCATGTGTAGCAATTGCTGCTCATTGACATTGGTGAATGTGGAGAGATGCATCGGGGTGAAGAGTACAAGCAGCACTATTTTGCAGGTATAGGCTTATGTGGCCAAACATTTTCAAAACCACAAGAGGATGAAACCCGTAAAACTGTAAATGTTAATTCGTATGGACAGCTGCATTGGTTCAAGTAACATGCCTCGTGTGGGCCTTGTTCCCTAGTTATGTCAGCTCAACCATACCACATTTAAAATGAGTATTTTTTCAACCCAAGCCAACACTCCAAAATTTGAACATTACATACTGGGCAAAAGCCACAAATAGATATCATGCATTGATATAATAATTGCCTACCTGATCCATTTTTTCTATATTTTCTGCTACTGTGGAATGTAAATGCTTCCTAAATAACTTAGGTCAACATATGGTATGGTATGGTGTGATAATATAATATAATATAATATAATATAATATAATATAATATAATATAATATAATATAATATACCTTCTCAGCCTGGTTATACAAAGCTTCACATAGATCCTGTATATTTACCTTTACTGTCATTCTGGTTTTTGCAGGAAAGCTTTATCAAAGAAAGAGCTTTTTCAACAAGCTGTACAAGCGTTCAGGCTCCCAGTCAGCCCAGTTCTTTCAGAAAGCTCCTCTCCCAGCAGATCTGGGAATGCTTTGCCACCAGTTCTAAAGTTCCTCAGCCTGGACTTTGTAAACCACACTGTTTCAGAGGGGTGTCGCGTATTTTGTTGGGAAAATGGATAGAGACACAATCCCAAGTGTTGATGGGCCCTGCTGTATTGCTTGCTCTGAAGACCAATATGAGGCATTGTACTGGAAGAGGAAGGGGGCTGGGTACCAGCCGAGTGCCTGGGCAATGTGCTCCAAGTAGGCAGGCACTCACATCCTGTATACACAGGAGCCTCTGCATTTCATGTGCATTCAGTGCTAGTTACTGCAACTTACAGTGAGCTGGTCTGAAGGCGGCAGATGAGCAGGTTGTTGTGGCCAGACCATCGTCCAAAAGAAAGGTGCAAAGTTTCAATTACAAGCTGGACCTGGAAGATGTTTTTCATCTCTGGCACTACCCACTCACCCTTGCTAAGTGTTGCACCACACAAGACAGCTGAGTCTTAGCACTTCTTTCACCAGAGATGCTCTGAAGGGCAGGAGGAGAGCACGTGCTGGTTAGTTTTTCAAAGCAAGTTGAGATGGAGGCAGCTGCTCTTCATCTGAGTGCTCATCTCCTGTGGGCATTGTTTCACTCCTGTGAAAGCACTGTTACGTGGACAGCCCCAGGAATGCAATCAATAGGGAGAAACTGTCAGGCTCTGAGCTCTTATGCAGTCTTTATTAAAAAGTGATGATCCAAATGGAAAAACTAGCATTGGAGGATGATGAGTCATGTGGGGGGGTTCCCCTTTCTGTGACATGTTTGCATAGAACTTATTCTTCATTTCAAGATTTAATAATAGTCAATGTAATAGATGATTTGAGTAAAACTTAGTACCAGTTACTCAAAGGTTGAAAATGAAATATATGGTTCATTTTTTAATAACTGCTTTAAGTCCCATATATGAAAAGTGATATTTAATTGTCTGTATCAAAACTTGCAATGAGCACAGATAAGGTTTTAATGCCTGGCTGTGTGTCATAAAAGGGTATTTCAGTGTGATATAGAGTTGTTGGTTGCAGTTGTGTTGGTCTAAGGACATAGGCAGACAAGTTTCTTTGGGCAGATGTGATAGCTTTTACTATACCAACTAAGCAGTCTGAAAAATTGTTCTTTGCAAGCGTTTGGGCACAAATACCCTTCTTCAGGCATGGGCATTTAGAGGTGACACCCTGACCCAGCTGAGATTGTAACAATATGAGAATAGAGGCAACGTTTGGATATCACAGACCTTCTTTCCCTTCTCACGTCCTGGCTTTTGCTACTTAGATGGAAGTTTCCTTGGACCAAACTCTACCCTAACTTATAAGAGACACAATCTTATTGCAGATGGAAGGATAGTAGGGGGTCATACAATTCAAAACATGTCTCTAGGTTTATGTGGTGAGAAGCAGTGCTTAGAGGGGCAAGGTGGCATCAGGCACTATGTCACTGCTCTTTCAAGCCGCTATGCTGTGTTCTGGAATGCAAGCTTTCATTTAAAACCAAAGTCAATCTCTAATCCTTCAAGATGGGGAGAAAACCTTTCAAATGTGAATTCTGTGTAAATGATGCAGTGTTGTCTGGAGACAGTCTGTAACTATCACCCTGAGAAGTGAGAACTATCACTGTTCACCTTTCCGGGGGTGTTAGTTCAGCAGCCCAGGAAAGATGCTTTAAACGTCAGCATTGTGAATTATCTTGCACTTGATCAAAGCCTCGGAGAGCAGGAGAGCAGTGATCATGTTACAATGAACAGAGAAACCTCTTCTGGCTCCTTGAAGGGGTGGCACTTTCAGGTGTGCATTACTGCTTGTTATTGTTGTCTCCAAAAGCAACAAGGGGCGCTTGTACACATGATGGGGGCTTAATCCCCAAGGTTTTATTCTATGCCCCTTAAATTGAAATGGTGGGGCATAGAATAAAACCCTGAGGGCTAAACTGTTTTCATTTTTCTGTCACATTATGGCAAGAAGCCCGACCCCTTTTTTTTTTCTTTTGCTGGAGTTGAAGCCAGGCTGCAGCTGGGAGGCTTCCAGCGGGCAGGCTTGGGGAACAGTTGGATCTAGCTGGGTGCTGCCCCTGAGCTGGGGCAGCACTCAGCCCACCAGCAGCCTGCCCAGGCATCCCAGGGGGGTGCCACTACTGCAGAGGGAAGGACCAGGCCTCCCGCAGCTCAGGGGCCACTCAGCCTGCCAGCAGCTTGCCCCCTGGGCACAGGGAGGCTCCACTGGAAAAAAAAAGGATTGGACCCTTTACTGCAGTGAGGGGCCTGATCCTTTGTTTTGACTGAGCTTGCCCACCTTTCCCATGGCTGGGGGGTGAGCTACCAGCTGGCTGAGTGGCCCGTGAGCTGCAAGGGCCCCGGTCCTTCCCTCCACAGCAACAGTGCCCCCTGGAGTCACCCACGATGGCTGCTAGTGGGCTGGGTGCTGCCCCAGTTCAGAGGCAGCACCTGGCCTGATCCAACTCTTCCTCTAGCCCAAGCTGGGAGAGCACCCAGCCTGCTAGCAGCCCACTTGGACAGCCCCAGGGGGCACCACCATGGAGGGAAAGACCAGGGGCCCCCCACAGATCAGGGGCCCCTCAGCTCACCAGCAGCTTGCCCCCCTTCCCCCCATACTGTGTGAGAGGCGGGTAGGCTCCACCAAAAAAAAAAATTGGGCTTCTCGCCTGCTGAAGGCAGAAGTGGCAAGGGGCCTGATCCTTTTTTTCTGCAGAGCCTGCCTGCCACTCCTGGGGCTGGGTAGCGAGCTGCCAGCTGCATTGCTGCAATTTGCAACACTGCAAACTAAACTGCATCTGGATGTAGTTTAGTTTGCAACGATGGAAAATCAGTTAAAACCCCAAAAAGTCTTGCATGTGTACACTGTGACACCATTAAGCCATGCAAATTGAACTTTTCATTAGGGTCGTGCGAAGCTTCAGTCCCTGATTCGATTCGGCAGAAATTCAGCCCAATTTGGTGGCCTAATCTCCAAATCCAAATTGAATCAAAGGACCCTTTAATCTCTCCAAATTGAATTGGAACCCTCTGAATTGACTCAGAGAGATTCAGAAAGATTCGGAGATTTGGACTTAGAGACAGCTTTAAATGTTTTTCCTACATACCTCTAGGTAGCAGATGCTCATGAACACTGCAATGCTGGGACGCATGGAGAGTCCCACATGCTCAGCAGCAGACTCTAAAGAAGCACTTCCAGTCCACTTGCTGGTCTGCCAGAAAGCATGCTGGCCTGCCCTCCCCCCCACACACACACCTCCCTGGCTCAGTGACTGGTACCTCCTGGGTCTGCAGGGGCACCCAGGATCCCCCTGCAGCCAATTGCCG
>NW_017728992.1:193849574-193856213 GCF_001723915.1 Gavialis gangeticus | reverse complement strand
AAGCTTCAGTCCCTGATTCGATTCGGCAGAAATTCAGCCCAATTTGGTGGCCTAATCTCCAAATCCAAATTGAATCAAAGGACCCTTTAATCTCTCCAAATTGAATTGGAACCCTCTGAATTGACTCAGAGAGATTCAGAAAGATTCGGAGATTTGGACTTAGAGACAGCTTTAAATGTTTTTCCTACATACCTCTAGGTAGCAGGGGCTCGTGAGTGCTGCGATGCTGGGGTGTATGGAGCGTACCACAGAAGCGCCGGGGGCTCCCCAGCATACTCGGCAGCAGACCCGAAAGTGGACCAGAAGCAGAGAATGCGCAGGGGACCCCCCTGTGCCCTCCTAGCTTGGTGACTGGTGCCTCCTAGGTCTGGGGGGCACCTAGGGTCCCCTTGTGGTCAACTGCTGAGCAAGGGGGCCCTCAGCACACTCCCTAGCAGACCCAGAAGTGGACTGGAAGTACTTCCGGTCCACTTCTGGGTTTTCCACCGAGCGTGTGGACGGCCCCCCCACACTCCTGTGGGACCCTCCATGCACTCCAGCATCGCAACGATCACGAGCTGCATCTGCTACCTCAAGGTGTATACAAAACACATTTAAAGCTGTGTCTATGTCCAAATCGCTGATTCTCTGAATTGGCATCTAATCTTCGGATTCGGCCAAATCGAATCAGGGACACATTAAAAAGGGATCTGGGGGGACACATTAAAAAGGGATCTGCCAGGGGTACACTTATTTAAAAATGTTTAAAAACCCTGAGTTAGTCTATACAGTGCAGCTCTACCCTGCCTTCTGTCTGACTTCTCATAATGTGAAGTTTGGCAGCTACATGCACATTAGAGATCTGACTTAATGTATGCTGGGTCTGTTAGACACTATTTTCCTGACCCAAGCCAATAAAAAGCTCCACCAATAAGCAAAGCTTTCCTACAATTAAGAATCCCTTACTATTCAAACACAGCATCAAGGGATTGGTGGGATAAAGCATTATGGGATTGGTGGTATCCTACCCAACAGTTTTCCAATTAAGGCAGGGGTACAACAAGGCTGCTAGCTTTCTCCACTACTTTTCCAATTATTCTTGAATGATTTAAAACAGGCTCTAACAGGGAATCAGTTCCATGCACTCATGATTTTGAATGACCATCTCTCTCTCTAGTTTAGGTTAGATAGTGGGAAGAGCTTTTTCCCTAGGAGGGTAATAAAGCACTGGGGCAGGTTACCCAGAGAGGTGGTGGAATCTGCATCACTGGAGATTTTTAAGACCCAGCTAGACAAAGCCTTGGATGGGGCGATATAGCTGGAGACAGTCCTGCTTTGATCAGGGGGTTGGACTAGTTCAGCATTTTTCAACCCATGGGTTGCGACCCAAAAGTGGGTTGCAAGAACATTATAAAGGGTCGCAGGGAGGTCTCAAGGAATCATGTGGTTTCCCCGTGCAGGCTGCAATGCTGGAGCCTGTGTGGAGTTAGCATGCAGCCAGCTGAATGGCAAACATGCAGCATTTTGAGAGCAGCCCCAGGAGCCGGAGAGGGAGGGAGGGGGCCAGACGCAGCTGCCACAGAAGAGGGGAGAGGGACAGAGAGAGAGAAAGAGACTGTGTGGGTCAGGGGCAAGGGGTTGGGGGTAGCAGCAAGCTAATAATTATGCTAATGGGTCCCGGTATGAAAAAGGTTGAGAACCACTGGACTAGATGACCTCCTTGAGGTCCCTTCCAATCTTAATTTTCTGTGTTTCCATGATTCTATGATCCTCTCTTGCTTTATGCAGATGATGAATTAATTCTGTCGCAATTTCAAATAGGTCTTCAAATCTTTCAACAGTACAGTCATTCAAATAACTTAGAAATTAATACAGCTAAAACCAAAATAATGGTATTTGTAAATGAAAAAAGGAACAGGATTGTTTTTTACAAGAAAAGAAACTAGAGGTGGTGTCTTCCTTTAAATACCTTAGAAAATATTTTAGCAAAAATCTGAGCTGGAATAAGCACATTGGATGTGTAAGTGTAAGAACGAAACACACGTTAGGTGCAGTTTTATCCTTCTGCAATAAGCTCGGAAGAATAGCAGTTCTGGAAGCACTAAGGCTCGGTCTATAGATCCCCAGTAGACTCCGTTTAATTGTATAGAGCAGAACTCCGGGGTGTTGACCTATGGCTCATCCTAAAATCGAAAAGATTTCTAATTACTTTTTAAGGCAGCTTTTATCTTTATCTATTTCTATGACATGGGTGCTCATGTGCTCTGAAACTGGACTGATAAATGTGAGCCCTTTAGCCAATTAAGAACCTTAAACTACTGGATCAAAATTAGATCTGGTACACCTACCAGATGCCCCAAGAAGTGCACTTTAGAAGCTTCTCGGATGCCAAATAAACCCTGGTTGGTATGGGTAAAGAACAGCAATACTCTCCCTCCAGATAAACGGCCTGGGAAATGTGGTAGTTAGTTACTGACAGTAACTGACAGTGGCTGACCCAATATTTCCCCTGTATTTAAAACAAGGCATACACTTAAGGATGCCAGCATGCAGACAGATATGCTGGCAGTAAGATTGTCTTCAACTTCCCTTTTTTTAAGATTAATAAAACACTCCTTTTGCCCAGAAGCCTATCTGTCTGCGGTGCAAAACTTCAAACAACGAGAGGCCATCATTAGATTGAGATCCATGCTAATGAGATCTGCAGTTGTCATGGGCAGGTGGTGTCAGAGTCCATATTTGGATAGAATATGCTCTTCTGGGAAAAATGAGATTGATGACTTAAATCATTCTTTGTGGTCTTATGAAGACATAAGGGATAGTTTTTTCCATTCATGGGAAAAACTGAATACTGGGCTAATGAGAAAAAAAACAGTCTGGCTTCTTTCTAAAACTTCAGAGCCTATCTTATATTCCTTAGGTGTGTTTGCACTACTTGCACAAAGAATGAGGGTCAAAATCGAATACAATTTTCTTGTTCTGCTTTATTGTTCATTGCTCCACTTTACTACTTCTTCTGGATCATTATAAATCATGTTCTAATTTCCTGTAAACTGGTAGAATGGATAATCTTACTGCATGCTTTTGGTAAAAATAAGTTTTATATAAATGTTGTTATTTAATTTTGATGTATATGATTTTTAGTGTTCATTTTCTTATACTGCTTTGGTGAAAGCTGTAAATGAGCTACTACTAATAAACACCTTATTGCTATTTGAATATTCAGTCAATATTCAATTTTAAACCCTGTTAGCACTGTTTCAAGTTTTTTATAAAATTTCTTCCAATTAAAAAGTCTGTATTTCATAGGAAAAAAATGTTGAGGGACTTGTTTCAAAGATGTTATGTCACTTATCAAAATGTCTACCAATATTTTACATTTACAGAGAACCAAAGCTGAAAGTTAGCAAAACCAACTATTCTGTTTCTGTGGCAAACTTTTTTTGTGATATCATTTACTGGACCACGTATATAGCTGGGAGAGCTTTTGGACCAGCTTTCAGGCATCAGGTGCCCTTCCTCAGGTCTGAAGAAGCAGTCACAGGCTGAGCTAAATATCAGAAAAGAAACTGTGCAACCAGTCTGCTTGGGGGGATGGAGGAGGCCCAGTGAACTAGGGGCACAGACAGAAGTTAATTTGTCTTGCAATCAACCCCCTGAAAGCACTCTGCAGTCATGCCGTGACACATGTGCATGGCTGCAGGGCACATTAAAAGTGGCCGATTGTGCAACAAATTAACCTGTGTTCCCTGTGTTCAATCTGTCAGTGCCCCCAGTGCTGCCTGCAGGAAGGGAGGGGGAGGGAGAGGGGAGCTGTGGGCTAGGGTTTGCTCAGCCTGAGGTGGAGGGGGACAGGTGGATTGGAGCCCCCCTGCCTCGTGTTCCTCCCCGCCCTCCCTCCTTCAATTCAGGCTGGAAAAACCCCAGCCCATAGCTCCCCTTCCCTCCCCTCTTCCCTTCCCTACCCCTTCCTGCAGGGAGCACCGTAGCTGGGAGCAGGGGCAGGGCTGCATCAGCCCAGCCCCAATTGTGGGACAGGCAGGCAGACTTGATCCCAACCCAACAGGCAAATCATAGAAAGATTAAGGCTAACATAGTTCAAGAATTTTTATTTTACAGGATTTACTAAGCTCCACTGTCTAGCTCAGGGATGTCAAATGCCCTTAGTGTGGGGCTGGCCCCCAGGCCAGATCATACCTGTGGACCCCCTCCCCCATGCCATATCCAGCATGTGGCACCTGCTCCAGCCACTCTGGGATCTGGTAGGAAGAGGCCTGGCATCTTGTTGGGCACTTGGGTGTTGCTGTGAGAACAAGCCACAGTCCAGGGCTTCTGTCCACAGTGCTGCTGGGGCTCCAGCGCAAATGTCTATTGGGTCAAGGGGGTCACTCTAACTCATGGCACTTTATGCAAAGCACCATAGGTTAGAGCGGGGACCAGCATGTCTATCAGCACCCTAGGAGTGAAATGTAAATGTGAGCCAAGAACAGGATTCAGAAGACCCTGTTACTTTAAGAGAAAAGGGCAGCATGGCAAAGCCTGCAATTAGATGCAGGCAACAGAGCAAAGACTAGCGACAGGAGAAGCTGGATAGAAGGGCCATGAGGCTTCAAGTACCTGGGAGCAGATACAAGGGAAGGGAAAGTAGCTCAGCTAAGCAAAGCACAGCTGATGAGAGCAGGCTGCGCACTTTGCTGGGGAGATCCACCTGTGACTAGTCAGAGAAGCACCTGACTGGAAGGGGTAGGACTGGGGAAGTATAAATCCGGGTCTTGAGCCAGAGAAGAAAGAGCCACCCTGACTCTCTGGGAAGAGTCTGAGGTTGTGAGGGAGCAGAAGCTGTCAGCTAGGAAAGGGCCAGTGGACTGGGATGAGACTTTTGCAGCCACATAGAAGCTCAGATTGCAGTTTAAATATTTTCCCTGGAAGTAGTTTGCAGCTGTTTCTGTTTCTGACTGGTGGTTTGGGAGTGACTGCAAAGGGGAGGTTTGGAGGCCATGGCCGGGTGCCTGGGGCACTCTGCATTTTCGGTCCCTGCATGGGGCAAAGGTCTAAGTTGAGCTGAGGCTGAGGAGCTGAGCTCTGAAATAGTGGATCAGGGCAGAGAGCCTCAGCTAAAGGAACAGGGGCTAAGGCTGAAAGGCTGAGGCCTGGACAAAGGGATTAGTGCCTAGGGAGGGGAATTTACTGACCCGGTTAGAAGGCCCCATGAAATTGTGACTGAGTGACACCTGCAAGACAAGAGTGTGGCAGTGGGGGAGGCTGGAGGCCACTATTAAGATCTGCATGCCACTATGGAGACCACTGGGACCCTCACAATTTACACTAATAGGAAAGACAAGCAGCGAGAGATGGAGTTGGCTAAATGAGTTGGGAACCCTGAAACTAGGTTAGAGTCTAGCACAGGGGTGGACAAATGGTGGATCTGGGCAGTTGCCAGGCTCCGTTTCCCAGCAGCCCCTGCCCACATCGCTTTTCTGCAGGTGTCCTGTACATTTGTCCTTGGAGCATGAGGATTGTGCGGTCGGAGCAGGGCTGGTGGTCCTGTGAAAAATGTTCTTCTACTACCGGTACTTGTGTATCTAATGTTTCTACTTCTTTTTTTTGTCTTCTACTGTAAGCCTTTTGGGGTAAGAGCAGCATACAAATCTAATAAACAAAGTAAACTATTATTGATAACATTTCTATAACTCTTTTTAGTGAAAGAAGTGGGGGGGGGGGATTCATGGCTCTGTTTTGTATCCTCATAACTAAAAAAACTCTCAAGTGTGAAACTGTTCAAGAATCTACTTTTGCGTACTTGTGGCCAGCTCCCTTCGACTTTTCTTTTTAAAATCTCTATAAAATAACAAATGTTAATCAAGGAAAAAATTTAACTGTTTAAGGGAAATGGATTCATACAGATAACTTAGTGCCTTCAAAAAGTCATGCTCTACATATTGATTAGGGCCACAAATATTAGCATAAATTGACAGAAGGTGAATGCAAGCGTTTTTGCTTCATCAAGAAAGTGCCACATCTAGGAAATGATTATGTTTATATGCCAGCACAAAAAAGTCTATATATGAAAAGGGGATAGGCTGTTACAGATGAGTTAGCCTGATTTGCTCCTTTAGCAGCATAGCTGGTGCCCTAAGGACACCCTTGCTCCAGTGAGGCCCTATAACTTTTCTACTGAACACTTTGCTTCAAGATCATCATCAGTTGCTCCAATGAATGAAACATGATGATTTTCCCTCTGCATATAGTCCACATGCCTGATAGTATCTGGCATGTGCAGCACCTGCTCTCAATCCAGTGCCTAGCTAGCAGATGTAGCTGATCACATCACAAAAACCACCACCATAAATGGCATTTAGCTGACTCAGTGTCTCAGCAGAGAAGCCAAGGGTTAAGCAGGCTCATGGAGATCATGTTACCTCCTGCCTCTTAATGGAAGGGAACTGCTCCATAGCAGGGAGCCCCAGTGTGTGCCGTCCCAGTTTTGGGGCCAGGAGGATTGCACACTCCAGGGCAGTCAACCTTGCACCCCCTAGGAACACTAAATTTGCACTTTCTTAAAAAAGCAGAAAAAACCATGGCTCCTGCTGCATTCGATTTGCTACAATCTGTTTCCAGCAGTTAACGGAAAGCATAATAAATCAGGTTGCAGACAGACAC
>NW_017728992.1:193838044-193844574 GCF_001723915.1 Gavialis gangeticus | reverse complement strand
ACTTTTTTAAAAAAGCAGAAAAAACCATGGCTCCTGCTGCATTCGATTTGCTACAATCTGTTTCCAGCAGTTAACGGAAAGCATAATAAATCAGGTTGCAGACAGACACAGCCTAGCATCAAAGGGCAAACTGGAGTGTTACATCATAAAAGAAACACTGGACAGGCCTAGAAAACTGCAGAACAAAAAAGAAAGAAAATGTTTCCCTGCTCTCTTCTTATCTGACTTTTTTTACAGTCAGCTTAAACTGTTCGCTGTGTCTGTGCCAGCCTGCATGCCGTAATAAGTTACATCGTTTTTGCCCACGTGCCAAAAGACACCGTCATCCTTCAAGCTGTTAAGCTCTACGCCCTGCCTGCCAACATGCAGAGGCCTGAGCATGTGGAGTAGGGAGGCTGCTCTGTCCAGAGACACAGTGAAAACGTTGTCATCGTTACCTTAATATCCAGGGAGTGCAGTATGTGCGTGCACACCTGTGTATCAGACAAACTTTGTCACAGCCCGTGACGTGGGTATTTTTTTTCCTTTGGAAGTCCATCCTACAAAGGCTGGTCAACACTTTGAAGGGGCAGTCTGAAATGCAGAGGCTGGGAGAGAAAAATATTTCACAAAACACAAAAAAATGAGGTAGGGGGAGTTTAAAAAAAATTACTTCGACTCTCTTGCTTTGATTCATTTTATATGGAACATTAACTGTAATAAGAGTACTCCAGGGCCTCCAGCTTGTACATTGTAGTTGGATTGAGCCTACAAGTGGCTATGCAGAGAGCGTTTTGGGAGAGTGAGACATTTATCAAGCTATTATTCTCACCTAATCAATCCCATTTGCAATATGTCTCTGGACTTTGTGCAGTGCATGTGACTATTAAATGCAAAAGCGTTAGGATAAGAAGTTCAGAGTCCTTTACTTTTGAGTAGTTAACAATTCTTTTAACCTAAATCATGTCATACATTCCCTTCCTTATAAATGCAGGATATCATCTGCTCTAGCTCTTGCAACACAGTTGCTGCATACAATTTCTTCAGGGTTTTCTTTTTCATTACTAAAAAAATCTAATGTTCTTTATTTCTCATTGCTCTGAATTATTAATTTTCTCAGATAACTTTTAGAAAAGAATCAAGGTAGATTTTGCCTTTCAAAGGCATGCAGGATGACATCTGATTTTGCTTTGGCAGTGTGAAAGGCACACACACAGCCACCTAACTGCAGGTTTTAGCGCTTGAACACAACTTGGGATTCTGTTTCACCCTACAGCAAAATAGAAATGTCCCAGGCGTGTCTGTTTTAACCCAATATCCTAGGGTGCTTGCCCAGGAAATAGAAGGCCCTGGTTCTAGGCTCCGCTCCGCAGAAGGCATTTCAACCTCTATCTCCTGCTTCCTAAAAAAATGCAGTAACCAGCAAGCCAAAGGTTAGACATTATTCACAACCCCTCTCCAGCCATGCTCTTGAGGCTGACTCACTGCACTAGGCATTTAATGCGTATCAGGGGAAATTGAGAGCAGTGAGGAAGTTTCTGCCCCATTAGTAACAAGGATCCAGGTTCCCTTCCACTGACAGCTGCATCCATTCCACCAGGCCACACATCCCCCAGCTTCTTCTCTTACTTCTGGCCCCACAAACCTTGTCTTTTCTGCCCAAGACTGACTGCCGTCCACATCTCCCTTTCTGTAACAATCCAGTGTAGGATGGCATGAGGGAGATTTAGGCTAGGAAACACTAAGGGCTATAGAGAAGATGAGAACAATAGTTAAACTGGTCCCTACTGTACCACCTTGAATGAGCCAGAGGAATGAAAGGATTCTCCATCCAGTTAGCAGTGTTTTCCCTAGGCCCTTGGGTTGCAGGGATGGGGTGCTCACTCTAGACCTCCATGCCCCGGGGGTTCTGTCCTCGAGCATGCATTCAGCAGAGACCTGTGGGGTGATAAACAGCTTCATCTTCTTTAGGAAACAGGATTCAGCAACACACACACTGCAGCTTCCAGGGAGAACCACCCACTGTGGCAGGAAGCCACCTTTGTTTCTCCCCAAAATCTCTGCTCGGTGACATTTTGGTTAGGATGGGCCCAGCAGAGGAGACACACCCTTACCCTATCTCTTTAGGTAACCGGAGCTGGCTACATTCCTGAGGGAGGGGGGAAACCTGCTCCCTCTGCCTACATGACTGGTATCAGCTACCTGGGTGAGGGGCATCTACCTGGTGGGCTAAAGTCTTCCCAGCAACTAGTGATGTATTTCAAATTGGTTGGCTGACAGCCAACAAGTGCTGGCCTCCACTGGACCAGGTGAATGAGGTCACAGGGGCTTTATAAGTTAAGACTGCCCAGGAACAGGGGGCAGCAGCCATGTGGGGGACTCAGACTTAGAGAGGAGTTTTACCATCTAAAACTGGCTCTCTTCTCCCATAACTCATGAGCTAGGAACGGCCTGCCTCCAGAGGGAATCTCCAACAGCCTCTTGATGATGCATATGAGTGAGCTACTCGAGATCTGGTTAGATATCTAGCTGGCAGTAACTCAGATGTGTGATCAAAAGGCTACCTCAGCCAGACTGTTTTGCTCGATGGGATTTCTATGATATTGCTCTATCTTGTACCCTATTTTCACCCTACCCCTGTAATCAATAAAGTTCTCCTTTGTGACCGATGTAGGAGACTTATTGAGGGGTGGGTCTAAATTATGCCTAAGAGACCCCTCAGGTCTGCAGACTAAGGGAGACTTTCCTTTTTGGCCCCTGATTTGGGGAAGTGCCCCAAGTGCCTGTACTGGGTCGAGTACCCATAGGACTATTAGGCCTGTGTTTCCCTGAGGACACAGGGCCGAGACTGTCCCTTCTCAGGGCGGTGTCAGCTTACATTAACCCCAGGCTAGCGAGTGTGCTCCAGGAAGGGGGTCAGCCAGATGCGAGGCGCCCCCAGGGAGGCACTTGGAGCCTGGAAGGTGGTCAGGCACAGTGAGGTGGGTGGCTCAATGCAGGAGCACCCCCTACTGGCCCGCCACACATGGTGGCAGAGTGGGATCTGAATACCCTGCTGTATTAGTGGCATAATTTAGGAAGAGTAATAGAGTCACTGAAATCCCTTGAGCAAACAATTTCTAACTTGGCATCACGTCGACTGGATAGTGTAGATAGCCAGGATGGCGGATGAGTATGTCCAAATGACTGTGCCTAAACTAAGAAATCTGGCAAAAGACAGAGGCCTTCAAGTGAAGAAAGAGATAAAGAAGGAAGAGCTGATTAAACTCCTGTGCAACAATGATTCAGCCACATAGCCACCTTCTCGCACGTCAACTCCTGAGTCCTCCCCAGAATCACATTCCAGCACGTCAAGTCCAGGAGTCACTGAGAGGTCACCCCCTACAGAGGAGCTCTGAAGGTACCAGATGCGGCTAGAAGCTGTAGAGCGGGAGCAAGAGAGCAAGCTCAAGTATGAGTTGAAGCTGAAAAAGATGGAGCTGGAGGTCCAGCATGAGTGTGAGAAGGTACAGCTAGAGTTGAAAAGGATGGAGATGGAGGCCCAGCATGAAGAGGCCAAGCGCCAAGAGAGAGAAGGGGAACACCAGCACCAAGAGGCAGAGGCCAAGCACAGGCACGAACTGGAGGTACTCCATCTGCATCCCAATGGGGGAGATGTGAGCCTTCCATGAGTGCCCGGGGGGCACCCCAAACCAAACTCCCCAGCCTTCTCTCGCTACCGAGTTGGAGACAATCCTGACGTATTCCTCAGCATCTTCGAAAGGCAAGCCCGATGGTGGAAGGTGCCTGAGGGACAGTTCATGATGCACATGGCTGCTCTGGTAGAAGGTGACATGGCGGTGGTCCTGAACAGCCTGCCCTTGGATGCAGCTGATGACTATGATGCCTTTAAAAATGCCGTGTCTTCAAGGTTCAAGTTAGGACCGGATTATTTCTGGAAAAAATTCCAGAATATGCACCCACAACCCGAGAAGACAATGGCTGATTTTGTGGCCCTAGTGTGGGATGCACTCCTTAAATGGGCAGATGGAGCCAAGGCTGACAATAGAGAGAAGCTGCTCCATCTTATGGTGCTGGACCAATTTTATTACTGCTGTCTGAGGGAGATTAAAAACCTTGTCAAGGACAGGGCCCCCAAAACCATCCAAGAGGCCACTGAAATTGCGGATCAGCTGTTGCTAAATCATGAGGGGCCAGACAAGAAGCCTTCCTACTTTGGGAAGGAACAGAAAGGGTTCCAAAGAGGGGGGAAGGGAGGGCCAGGTCCAAAAGAGGAAAAGGGGTCATCCCAGACTGAGTGTAAGGAGGCCCCTGATTCGACCAAACCACCCAATTCGGAAAAGAGGGGGTGCTATAACTGTGGGGAGTTGGGCCACATCAAGCCCAACTGTCCAAAGCTAAGCAACAAACCCAAGCCCGTCAGACATGCAACAGCTGTAAGCAGTGAGGGGGGAGACCCGAGCCCCTCTGAGGGGCGTGCCTGTTGCTACAGGATCACAAACCCGGAGGAGGTGATGGCCTCCCATCGGACCAAGATAACGGTAAATGGGAGAACCCTTATTGGGGAACTGGACATGGGGTCCAGTGTGACATTAATTAATACCAACCTTGTTTCACCTGCAGATATAATCCCAGGGAGGCCCCTTACCATTCAAGGGGTGGGGTCTCCACCATTTGAGGTAACCCATCTGCCCATTGAGTGGAGAGGCTGTGTGATGTGCATAGAACTGGGTGTGCTGGAAGGGGCTCTGGTCCCCATCCTGGTGGGATGGGATACCTTTGATCTAGAACTCCTGCACTGGGAGGTGGACCAGGTCCTAGAGCTAGAGCCCTACCATATTAACGCGGTGACTCATCAACAGAGCAGAAAGGCTAGAGCGGGAGGGTTAGAAACTCCCCAAGAGACAGCCACACCATTGGCTGCAGTGGGAGAGGCCCCTGCAGAGGGCGATTGCACACCAGTCCCTGAGGGAAATAGCAACCCCGAGGGTGGGTTAAGTGACAGTCCCAAGGAGGTGTCTAGTCCGTCAGTGACAGAGAGGGGCAAGACTTTCAGGGAGGAGTCCAAGGAAGTCCCTGAGGGTGAAGGTACACTCCCTGCAGGAGCACCCAAGCTCCCTGCTGATTGCTTAGCTGGGCAAGGGGAGTTCAAGCAGGAGGTTCTATAGGACCCCAGCTTGGAGGACCTCCGGCAGATGGCTCAGGAGCATGAGACCGAGTTCATCCTAGAGAAGAGGGAACAGGTTGTCTGGGATAAAAGACTTCTCTATCGGTTGTAGGTACCAAAGAACCATGCCAAGACTTGGGAACTCCATCTCCAGATCATAGTACCTCATAAATACAGACAACAATTGCTTTCCATGGTTCACGATTTACTATGTGCTGGTCACATGGGCAGGGAACAGACACGCCGGCGGCTGCAGGTGAACTTTTATTGGCTCAGAATTGCCCAGAATATGACGGACTACTGCCGATCTTGTGAGACATGCCAGCAGACGGGCAAAGGTGGGGACAAGAGAAAGGCTCCCCTACAGCCCCTCCCTATCATTGATCAACCCTTCCAAAGAGTGGGGATAGACATTGCGGGCCCTCTGAGGCATAAGACCCATAGAGGGAAGAAATATATCCTGACTCTAGTGGATTTTGCAACTCAGTACCCAGAGGCGGTTGCCTTGACTTCCACCCAGGCACCTGTGGTTGCTGATGCCTCCGACTCGGGACTAGGAGCTGTACTCTTACAAGAGCACCAAGAATCACGGCACCCCATGGTGTACCTAAGCCAGAAGTTAATCCCTCAGGAGTGGAACCTGTCATCTATCAAGAAGGAGTGTTTGGCAATCATCTGGGCACTGAACAAGCTGAGGCCCTATTTATGGGGACAGCAGTTCATCATCCTATCGGACCATGCCCCACTGCAGTGGTTGCAGACAATGCAAAACACCAATACCAAGCTTCAACAATGGGCCTGGCAGCTTCAAGGGTTCAACTTCACTGTCGAACACATTAAGGGAAGCCAGAATGTGATAGCAGATGCCCTGTCAAGAAAAGACTCGGGGTAGTGGGTTGGATGGACTCAGACCCGCCTGAGAGAGCTCTGGTGGGGGAGTTCCTTAATGTGCTATCATGTTTTATATGTGTTATTGTTATGTTCAGTATTATGTGTGGTGTAATTTCTCTTTAGGTGTGAAAGGTGACCCTTACCCATAGCTCTGTAAAGCTAGGGGTCCAAGCTTTTAAAGGAGGGGGGGAAGTGTGGCAGAACCTTTGTTTCTCCCCAAAATCTCTGTGCTGTGACAATTTGATGTGGATGGGCCCAGCAGAGGAGACACACCTTTACCCTATCTCTTTAGGTAACCTGAGCTGGCTACATTCCTGAGGGAGGGGGGAAACCTGCTCCCTCTGCCTACATGACTGGTATCAGCTACCTGGGTGAGGGGCATCTACCTGGAGGGCTAGAGTCTTCCCAGCAACTAGTGATGTATTTCAAATTGGTTGGCCAACAGCCAACAAGTGCTGGCCTCCACTGGACCAGGTGAATGAGGTCACAGGGG
>NW_017728992.1:193833438-193837993 GCF_001723915.1 Gavialis gangeticus | reverse complement strand
TCAGCCAGACTGTTTTGCTCGATGGGATTTCTATGATATTGCTCTATCTTGTACCCTATTTTCACCCTACCCCTGTAATCAATAAAGTTCTCCTTTGCGACCAGTGTAGGAGACTTATTAAGGGTGGGTCTAAATTATGCCTAAGAGGCCCCTCAGGTCAGCAGACTAAGGGAGACTTTCCTTTTTGGCCCCAATTTGGGGAAGTGCCCCAAGTGCTTCTACCGGGTCAAGTACCCATAGGACTATTAGTCCTGTGTTTCCCCGAGGACACAGGGCCGAGACTGTCCCTTCTCGGGGTGGTGGTGGCACGTTACCCCCAGGCTAGCGAGTGTGCTCCAGGAAGGGGGGTCAGCCAGGCACAAGGCACCCCTAGGGAGGCACTTGGAGCCTGGAAGGGCGCAGTGAAGTGGGTGGCTCAACGCAGGAGCGCCCCCTAGTGGCCCGCCACACCCACCACCCCCAAACTGTGCACACACAGCATTGGGGGAAAACTAGACTGTTCCACCGCAGCCCCCTTAAAGGTACATTCCACAGAAAGGATAGTTTGGGGTAGTGACAATATGTAGGCGGTGCATGAGAGTGTACATGCACCCCCTGAGAGCACTGGTGCATCCCCTGACAGGCTGCACTCCCTGCTTCAGCGATAGGCAAGACGGGCAGGTGAAAGCGCCAGTGCCCCCTTTGCAAGCACCAACCAGGGAGTGGAAGCACACAATGAAGCACCACGGCCACTTCCGGGACACCCTCCCCCCACCCCCAGCAGTGAGATTGGCCATGGGGGAGATTTCCCCCCTAGTCACTGACTGGTTGCTGGGGGGGCATGTGCACCCCCCAACTAAGGTGGCACCAGTCACCTATGGTTTGGGGGTACGAAGGCTGGAAACAGAATGGAAAACAGATGCAGGAAACAATGGTATAGAAAGCAAATAGGACCTTCAAAGGAGCAAATTAGTCCTCTGAGATCCAATGCCAGCTGAAAAAGAGCCCTAGCCCCATGCCCAGGCTGGACTTAGATAAATGTACATTTTTTCCCAGCAATAATTAGTGTTGCACATCAAAAGCCAGGACCCAAACATTCAGCATGTCACCCTAGCCCAGAAAAAGAGATTGTGCCTCCCCAGGGGCAATGCAGCGAAGGCCCAAGGGACAGGGCAGGCTGAGGAGAATTTAGACCATGATTTTCTAAGATGGTTGTCCAGTGTTTGGCCTGTGCTTCTTCTGATTGTTAAAGGTTCTGGATGCTGACCACTTCACACTAATTTCTAAAGTCAAGTAAGATTGCTTATTTAGCTATCTGCAAGTGAAATAAAGAGCCTTGGGCCTGTCTGCACTTGAAAGTTATAGACTGCAGGGGAGGGGGGTGGTTAGGATAAGCTGCCTTGAGCCTGCAAATACAAGTTTCCTCTTCTATTTTTTTTTATCTGAGGTTTCATTCCATATTAAATTAATCTACTTTCGAAGCAGATTCAACACTAACTCTCAGTGAATTATCCTTGGCCTGAAAGCCTTCCTACTTCAACTGAACTATTCTTCTGCTGACAGTCTTCCCACTGTTAATCCACACTGCAGTGCTGCACATGTAGGACAGGCTCTTTGTTAACCTCTACTGCTCTGGGATGATCTCGACTGAGTGTTACTCCCCTCCTACCCCCTTAAATGCTGGCATGCATCTGGGGTGTGAGCTAGTTGTGATTCCTCATAACAAAGTCTGTCACCTGGAGCCATATACCAACTACAACAGCCATGCCCCTTGCTTCTACACTGTCCCAGGCAAAAGTCTTGGACTCCTTTGGGCTCTGAGAAAAGTGAGTTTCCTAAAAGATTCTGGCCGGGTGTGCTGCAGTTCCTACATTTGCTTGCTTTCACTGTTGTGAACTTCCCCTCAGTTTGATTCAGAGAATTACTGATGAAAACTCCTGCTGAAGAGAACTCCTGCTCAGTTGTCCCTGTAATCACTCTCACTTTTCCTGGGGTCCAGAAACCCAGAAGTCCTCTGAAGATGTAAAGATTTTTATTTCACCTGTTCTCATACATCCCATTCCCAACAAACCATTCCTTGTCAAGACAGACACCTTTGCTATAGCCTTAGGGACTGTGTTACCCCAGAACTTGGGTCTAAAGAATCCCTTGGCTTTTTGCTCTGGAAAGATAACTCCTACTGAGAACAACTGATATCTGAGACAAAATCCTACCTGTCATTATGGAAGTCTTTGAGGAGTAGTGCCATCTCCTTGCAAGAATCTCACCACCCCAACTAGGCTCTAACCAACCGTAAAAAACTTGTATTGATAAAGGTTCACACTCATGTCAGGTTTGTTGGTCACTGTTCTTCTTTCAGTTGGCTTTGTGGCTTCCTGTTGTTCAGATACAGACACCCAATCTCTTAAGAGTATCAGGCATAGAGTTCTTGCAATCATCCTGAAACCAACTAAGTTCCCAGTGGTCCTGGGGATGGAGACTTAAAGCTGCCCTGATGCTGGATACTATCTTCAATTTCTAATGCTGTGTGGACCTGGAAGACTCTGAGTGACCTGAAAGTTCAGCTACACCTGGATGTCCAACTGCAGGATAATAACCGCTTTCATCAGAGAAACCATTGTGATGGCCCATTGCAATCAGAAGTACTCAGGTGTTTCATGACTTGCAAGGTTCTTCACCTTGGGAAGAAAAACCTGCAGCATCCTTATAGGCTCAGCAGTGCTACGCTGGCTAGCACTATGGATGAAAGGGACTTGGGGGTCATGATTGACCACAAGATGAACATGAGCCATCAATGCAATGCTGCGGCTAGTAAAACAACCAAAATGCTGGCTTGCATCCATAGATGCTTCTCAAGCAAATCCTGGGTCATCATTATCCCATTGTACTCGGCCTTCATGAGGCTGCAGCTGGAGTACTGCATCCAGTTTTGGGCCCCTCAATTCAAAAAGGATGTGGAGAAGCTTGAGAGAGTCCAGAGAAGAGCCGCACGTGTGATCAGAGGTCAAGAAAACAGACCTTACGACGACAGGCTGAGAGCCATGGGGGTCTTTAGCCTGGAAAAGCGCAGGCTCAGGGGTGATCTGGTGGCCACCTATAAGTTCATCAGGGGCATTTCACCAGTATCTTGGGAACGTTTGTTCACCAGAGCGTCCCAAGAGATGACAAGGTTGAATGGTCATAAGCTCCTGCAAGACCATTTCAGGCTGGACATAAGGAAGAATTTCTTTACTGTCTGAGCCCTCAAAGTCTGGACTAGCCTGCCACCGGAGGTGGTTCAAGCACCTACTCTAAACACCTTCAACAAAAAATTGATGTTTATCTTGCTGGCATCCTATGACCCCAGCTGTCTTCCTGCCCCTGGGGCAAGGGGCTGGACTCGATGATCTTCTGAGGTCCCTTCCAGCCCTAATGTCTGTGAAATCTGTGACTTGGTATTCACTGGACATTCCAGTCCTTCTAAGACCTGCAACTTGATATGCCAAGACTTGGGAGCCAAGACTAACACTTAATATTAAGTTTTTGTGATCTGTATTTCAGGACCATACATTGTCCCTCAAGACGACTCATACTCATTCAATCCTTACATACTCCATGGCAGTCTTAATCCATCCTGTCCCTAGATTGTGATCGCAGACTGGTCACACTTTTGTAGTGGCTCTGTAACATTAGGCACGGTTGACCTCCTGACCAAGGAGACATATGTAATTCTGTCTCAGACACTTCTCTTTGCCCAAGAAATAGTTCCAGGTTTTTTTTTTAATGTGCCATCCAACAGTACGGTCCAACGGCTGCCATTGTATCTGAATGAGGGTGCCTTATTTCTAGTGAGAGATCTTTAAACTTCATGGAGTTAAGCTCCTTGCCTCACAAGCTAGATTGGGTGAATCAAGTCCTGGAGCAATATCTTTGCTGTTTCTCATGCTCCCTACCAAAAACAAAGCAGTCTTTTGCAAACTGTGGTTTCTATTCATACTTCCTCTCCTTCCTACGCTATAACACTTCATTCCCTATAGCTTGCTCACTCCCCTACACCACAACCAACAAGAACTTATTGAATAGTCCAAGGATGCTAAAGACACCTATAAGAAACGTGCCAAGTGCCACTTGCAAGCCAAAATAATCTCATGGTAGAAGATATTGTCTGAGGTTCAACTAAGAAGCTCAGTTCAAAGCACCTGTCTGTGAAAGTGATTGTCAGGACCTGGGTCATTTGCAGAATGCAAAAGAGAGTAATCCTGGTGTATTCGGACTCCAATTCTCTTCTCATCCTAATTTTCACATTTCCTTTTTAAAGCTTTATGCACCATAGGACCCTCTTCCCAGGCAAGTGTAATCCTCCACCAATTCCCACAACTATTCAAATGCGTGAAGAACACATGGTTTGACTGAGTTTTGGACTCTGAGAAAGAGCAAAGGGGACACCATTACGTTGTGGACTGGGGGGACTATGATTCTGAAGTTTGATCATGGGAACCCACAGAAAATTTCCATGTGCCAAATCCTATATGAGTTTTTAGTAAAAATTGCCTAGACAAACCAGCACTGACAGCCCCTAGACATGTGCCCTCAAAAG
>NW_017728992.1:193806841-193828438 GCF_001723915.1 Gavialis gangeticus | reverse complement strand
CACCATAAGACCCTCTTCCCAGGCAAGTGTAATCCTCCACCAATTCCCACAACTATTCAAATGCGTGAAGAACACATGGTTTGACTGAGTTTTGGACTCTGAGAAAGAGCAAAGGGGACACCATTACGTTGTGGACTGGGGGGACTATGATTCTGAAGTTTGATCATGGGAACCCACAGAAAATTTCCATGTGCCAAATCCTATATGAGTTTTTAGTAAAAATTGCCTAGACAAACCAGCACTGACAGCCCCTAGACATGTGCCCTCAAAAGGAAGGGAAAGGAGGGGTATGGTTGGGGTGCTTAAAAGTAAGCCTGTCCAATCCAATAAGCCTGTAAGGATATGTGAGACTAGTTACACCTTCGTATTGTCTGATTCGGTAGGATGGATAAAGGGTCTCCTCCACAAATCTATGTAAGTAACTTGGGTGATAGCAACAGCTGGGGCTAGCCTTAGCCATCACAACTGGTTTCCAGATCCAGCAGACCCTGGTAGGAGAGAAATGTTGCCTGCTCAGCACTGCAAGCCTGAAGCTGTGCCTGGTTGGGTTTTTTAGCAAGCTTGTCTCCTAGCTCCCGCCTTTCTTTATCTCACTCTGGTTCCCTGTTCTTGTCTGGGCTTCTGCCTCTGGCCCAATCTGGTTTTCTAGCCTCTTCTTAGCTCCTTCCCAGCTTCCTCTTGGTATCTTGGATTCCCGGGTCTGTTGTCTGGGTACAGCTCTTGACTCTGGTTTGTCTCTTGATTCCTGAGTCAATCCCCTGACCTTGTTTTCTGCACTTTGGTCTGTCTCTCACCCTCACCATTGGGTGAGACTGACTGACTGTACTGACTGAGAGCAGACTGCTCTTATCTCCCTTTTCTTCATAAGCAGGGTTGCTGCTTTCCCGTCTTGCCTGGCCTTTGCCTTCTGTCTCCGGACCTTGGCTTGTTTTGGTTATCTGAGTCTTGGTCAGCTCAGGTCCTCGTCCCTCAGCCACAGCCCTAACCACTGGGCTGTATTGCCTACACCTCAGTTGCATTATACAACCTGATGAGGCTGGGGAGAGAGGAGTTCTTATGGGAAGTATTATGGGCAATACTGAAATAACTGTGCAAAGGGATTCAAACAACATGGTGCTGAACGCTGCCATGTTGGGTAGACGTACACTAGAAACCTGCATTACTTCTGTCACTTCCATCCTGGTAGGCTCAAACCAGCTCCCCACAAGAAAACGTGAGTCCCAAAGCAATTATTTCTCCGAAATGCAAATGCCACATCCATTGGCCTGATCTGCCAGCCTCGCCCACCCTCTATTCCCATGCTCTTCAGTAGTCCTTCTCCCTCTGAGCTCCAAGCCCGGATGTGTGAGCCCAGCCAACAGGCACATGATTCCCATGAATGGGTCTGAATGCAACATGGAAACCCCAACTGTGCCAACCCATCAGCAATGTAGTGCCAAGCTTCAGGCCTCAGACAGCAGCAGGCACTTTATAGCAGGACATACCTTCAAGACAAGAGCCCCAAGGGTTGAACTACCAACCCCAATTTTGCTTAACTACCTGCCCGTGACACGAAGTCAGTGCCTGGGGTGACTGCCCTGGCTACCCCAACCTACTTATACCACCGAGTACGTGGACAGAATCTCTGCTGCACTTCTCCTCTCTTCTACTGCCCAGATCACTGCAGCTGTCCTCAAGGCATCCACACCATACAGCTGCACAACTAGAAGTACATACATATCACCCATGTTGGTTGTGTCACAGGTCAGGATAAATCCATAGAAACTGGTAGTTTTCACAGATTTCATAGACATCAGAGCTGGAAGGGACCTCAGAAGATCATTGGATCCAGCCCCCTGCCCCAGGGGCAGGAAATCAGCTGGGGTCAAAGGATCCCAGCAAGATAAGCATCCAAATGTTTCTTAAAAATGATGAGATGAACCTTAGGGACAGTCAGGATAAGCACTGGGAACTTGATAATGAGAGACAAGTCTTGGGGTTAAGTGCTGGTTGGAAAGGAAGCTTGGACCTGTGAGCAAAACCATTACTGTTTGATTCCTGTTGTGGTCAAAGAAAGAGTCTTACATCTTCTGTAAAGACATCCTTACATTGTACTAGATGCACCTGATTGTGTCACCATTCCCACCTCTTCTGCAGCACAGTCTGCCAGACCTTATTGCACAGGAAGATTTAAGAACATTTAAAGGGAACTGAAATTTTAAGAGAAATTAAATTGTGTGCGGCATATAGGTTTTCAGTGATGCCAAAGAGAGAGGCTGAATGAAAGACATAAGACTGAAAGTGTAGAAACAAAAATACTAGGGTATTAAGAAAAAAAGCTGTATAACATGGGGGGGCAGTTGCTACAGGTGCAAGATTTATTGTTGGTTTTTGCTTAATTTATGAATACGTGGCATTTACTGATGCACTGATGAACTTAATATGACAGGCCAAGTAGCATGAGTAATGGGAAGAAAATAATACAAAAAGGGGTGGTGTCTTGAGATAAGGACCTCGTGTTTAAAGCATATCTTGGCATCGGATTTCACCCTTAGCGGTCCCCTGCATCAACTGCCTGATTAACTGCATTGCATTGAGATGACATGTTATTCTTTATGGTTTGTTGGTCTTTATAACCATATATAAATTCTAATTTGCCATTAAACGCTGGTTAAATATTCTCTGAGAGGTTTATTGCTTTTTGCATTGCTGCTTTTAAGACTTTTAGGGCATGAGAGAAAAGTTTCTATCTGAGCCTATTCCTCTTGAACACAGTAAAATAGTAGTATGGTAAATACAAATTAAAAGTAAAGGAAAAAGAACCGAACTGGTAATAACCTTGTGTTTTTGGCTAATGGCTCAAGTGAAAAGAGGTAACTACCAGGGTTGTGACACTCAGCAGCATTTCCTCGATGCTGCTTGACAGGACTTTGAAAAGAATGTGGGCTCACATAAATCAGATAAGCTGATCAGAGAGGAATCACAGCAAGTTGGCAGTCAGTTTGCCCCTGCATCCTTCAATTCCAGGGGTTTCTAGCAGGTATCCCACAATGCACCGGGATAAATATCCCAGAATGCATGCAGCCTCACTGCAGAATATTGTACTACAAGATGAGCACCCAGAATGCTGTGCTTTTGCAATGAAAAACCGCAGCACTTTATGGCCATCACCATTTAAAAGAGAGGTTGCCTAAGCCAGCATAGCAAAGCAGGACAGATGTGCTGCGTCCCAAATAGCTATATTTGATTCTGTCAAACAAAAAACGGTAATACCTAAAACCATCAAGTGTGAACACGTCCTAACTTTGGGCGGCCAGTTTTAATGCTTTGGGTTTATCGTCTAGACCCTGTTGGTCTAATTTAGTTTCTTTTTTCTTCCTGGTGTTTCTTTTAATAACTCTGACTAACAGGAGTATTTGGATCTAGTTCTAGTATCCAATCACTTATTTCCCTAATAATTAGATGCTCTCGCTTCTCTCTTCTTCCTATCTCTTAGTGTAAATGGCTGCTACGTAGAACCTTTCCAGGTTTAGATATACACCTTATTTAGATTCAGGTCCCTTACCAGGAGAGAAAATAATCTCTTAGTATTTGCAAGCTATATCTGAATTACATTGTGTGGTCTTTCTCTCTGGGACTCTAATTATGAAAGGAGCAGGGGAAAAATCTGTGGTACACAGAAAATACAGGGTCACTATAACTTAAATTGAATTATAGCTCACAATAAGTAAGCCAGGGAATTGCTAATGAGATTGGTCCTTCTCTTGTTTAGTCAGTGAAAATTGCATTTTATTAAAGCACATGAACTTCTCGTTTGCCACTATGTTCACCACTAGCAAGTGGCAGAAGCTGTTGGGCCGCACTGCTGAAAATAGATCCGTCTCACAGCAGAGCAGGCATGGCCTGGATTATAACCCCCACTATATACGTGAAGGAATTAGCAGATAACACAGGACGGCAGAGCAGATCAGGGCAGAAATGGACCTACACCACGAACCAGGATTCCTAGCATTGTGCTGTGGCTATTGTGCAGTCTCATGTCCACAGTCTCCCTGCAAACAGGACACTGGACCAACAAGTGGGGTTACTGTTAAAACTGCTTCCAAAATGGTTGACTGATGGTGATTATTGTTCACAATGATGATCCGTGTTTTTCCAAGGCCTGCAATGAAATAACACCACCATTTTTTTTATTAACGCCCCTGTTTTGGATCCTAATCTTTTGGGGGCATGTACAGAGCAGAGCTTTATCTATCACTCTCCAAGCAGTTGATTGTAAATGCAGGCTAAAGACCCTAAGTGGTTTTCAGATACTGTGTTCACTACACACATCCGCTCAATGCTGTTCTTTGCCTTCAGTTTTGACCAATGCCTGCTTTGGAGTAGAAGTAGCGATCTGAAATCTCTGACTGGCTTTAATTTCTTTGACATATTCCAGCGACTGCAGCTCAAATTATCAGCATCACGTGGCTTCCTTGCGCTTCTCACCATCAGTAAAGCATTGGTCAGCGTGTAGCAAAATTCACAGGCCAAGAGGAAACAACATCCTTAGGGTCGGAGGATGATAGAATAATAATATCTGCTATGTTGTATTTTGTCAGACAGCTCACAGGCAAAAAGCCTCCGACTCCTTGCAGAAAGAGCATCAAGCCTCTGACTTCCTGCAGAAAAATCCATCCAAGGAGTAGTGACCAAACATACCTTAAAGTACACGTGAATTGTATCCTGTTTAACATACATCTGTCTGCAAAGGAGTTGTGCAACATGTTTGGAGCCTGAGCCAATAAAGCCAGGTTTGCCAGAGATTGATGGATAGATTAAATGGCAGCATCTCTCAACATTTCTTTAGCAATTTGTTGGCTCTGGATTATATCCAGAGGCAGTAGAGTCTGAACAAGGCTGTTAGTAAAATTGCAGTGAAAACATGGCTGCTGGGAGCACTGCTAAATGACAGTTTTCACCACTAATGCCACGGGACATATTCTGCATTGCACCAAAAGAAAAGGCCGTTTCAAGTCTTACGAGAGTGATGGTGGAGGAACTTCAAAAGGAAGGAGCAGAGTCGGCCTTAGGGGTGGGCAATGTGGACAAATGCCCAGGGAGCCGTGATCACGGGGCCACTAAACATGCACTCGTGTCAGCAGCCCATGCTCACAGCAGTGCTCTGCCCCTGCTCCACCCCACCCCAGGCAGAATGAGCATGCCCAACCTAGCCCACTCCCCACCTCCAGCCACTGCTCAGGAGGAGCCAGGCCAGGCATGTGTAGGTGGGCACATGTGCTGGGGGAGGAGCTGAGCTGGGCACGTATGATCCAGTCTACCCACCTAGCTCCTACACAGCAGCAGCAGTGCCGGCCTGCCTGCCTGCCTGGGGCATCACGCTGCTTCACCTCCCTACCAGACTGTGCCCTGCACCCTGCATCCCTGCCTGCAGCAGCATCGCTGACTGGGGCGGGGGAGAGGATGCCAAAATACAAGTATGCCCAGGGCACCATTTTCCCTAAGGCCAGCTTTGGGATGGAGGCTCAGATTTCCCAAGTTACCATTATCACAAGTGCCAGAGGGATTTAGGAACCCAAATCCCATTTTAAAAAGTGACCGAGGGTATGTCTATACCACAGTGCTCCTGGAAGCTCTGCCCTCAGCGCCCCCTTCACCTCATACACCAACTATGGCCATAAGGCAGTGCCCTGGGGGAACCCCACACCACTCCTGACCTCTCTGCCCTGGGCAGGCTAGACAGCAGCCGCAGGGGGTGGCTCAGAGCAATGCCACTGCCTCACTTCCACGTGCGACGTGCACAGGGAAGAAGGTGGGCAGGGCGCATGCTTGACAGCGGCACTGCTGGGAGTGCAAGGGAAGCTGTATAGACAAGCCACTGGACCACTGGGACTAAAGCCGGTGCTGACATCTGCCCCCAAGCGTGGAATGCAGACCCCAGACTCGTGCATGTGGGCTCTCTTCACAGTGTGTCGGGAGGGTGACCTGTCCCACTGCTGGATCTAAACCACTGGTCTGGAGCTCACCAATATGAAACATTAAGTTGTGGGGAGGGTGTAATGGGGTCCTGCTCCAGAACTAGCCATGATGCCCCTGGAGATCCCTCTCAGCCCTTGCCTCTTTTGCCTTACAGTTTGATAGTTTCATAGTTCTCAGGGGCTGGAAGGGACCTCACAGATCATTGGGTGCAGGTGGGCAGGGAAGACCACTGGGGTCAGATGACTCGAGCAAGAAGGGCATCAAGACGCTTTTTGAAGATCACCAGGGTGGATGACTGTACCACCTCTGTGGGGAGCCTGGTCCAGACCCCTGGCACTCGACATGTAAAGAAGTTTTTCCTTATGTCTAGCCTGAAGTGATCTTCAATCAGTTTGTGTTCATTATTTCTTGTCCTCCCCTGGGGGGCCTTGGTGAATAGATACCCCTCCAGGCTCTCTGAGTCTTCACCCAGTGGCCTAATGGATAAGCCATCAGCCTCTAGAGCTGGGGATTGTGGGTTTAAGTCTCACCTGGGTCAAGCAGCTGCTTTCTTTCTGGCTAGGGTCATCTGACCACAGCACTCTTTCCTGCCTTGTCAGGGGGTCAGACTTGATGATCTGTTGAGGTCCCTTCTAGCCCTAGCATCTGTGAACGTCCTCTTCTCCAAGCTGAGCAGTCCTAAGTCTTTCAGCCTCTGCTCATATGACCTGGTCTCCAGGCCCCTAATTAGGTGTGTGGCCCTCCTTTGGACTCTCTTGAGCTTTTTCCACATCCTTCCTGAAGTGCAGCACCCAGAACTAGATGCAGTCTCACCAAGGCCAAGTCGAGCGGTAGGTGCATACTCTGCCAGCTGGGACATCACATCAGTAGCTCAAGTTCATTTTGTGGTCTATCACAGCACCCAGTTGTGGTGCTGGCAAGCAGAGCAGTGCCATGCCTGTACGTGTGTTGAGGATTTTTTCTCCCCAGATGGAGCACTTTACACTGTTCCATATTAGACGTCATTTGGTTGAGGTCCACCCATCTCGTGAGCCTGTCTAGGTCGGCCTGTATTACCAGCCTGTCCTCGAGCATGACCACACTCCTTCATAGTTAGGTGTCGTCAGCAAACTTTGCCAGTTCACTTTTAATACCTGAATCCAAATTGTTGATGCACATGTTGAAAAACACTGGTCCGAGTACTGAGGGATGCCACTGGTCATCTTCTGCCATATTGATTCAGTTCCATCAATCTGGGTCCTACCTCAGAGCCAGTTACCTAACCACCAGACTGTAAACTACTCAAGACCACATTTTCTCAATTTAACCAGGAGAACATTGTGGGAGACCAGGTCAAAGGCCTTTTTGAAGTCCAAGTATATGACATCAACTTCATTTCCCCTATCTAGGTGGCAAGTTACCTGATCATAAAAGGAAATGAGGTTGGTCTGACATGATCTGCCCAGAATGAAGCCATGTTGACTATCCTCCAAAATATTGCCTTCTGTTAACCTATCAATAATGGATTCTTTGATAATTCTCCAGGCTTTTACCAGAGATTGAGTTCAAACTGATTGGCCTGTAATTCCTCAAGTCCTCCTTCCTCCCTTTCTTAAAGATAGGCACCACATTGGCCTTCTCCCAGTCTTCTGGGATCTCTCCTGAGTGCCACAAGTCTTCAAATAGCTTTGCTATAGGTGACACAATGATGTTGGATATTTCTTTTAGCACTCTTGGGTGTAGTTCATCTGATCCTGCTGACTTACAGATATTTAGCCTCTCTAGGTGCTCCCCCACAAGATCTATGCCAGCTATGAGAGGGTTGTCACCCCCCACCATGATCTTCCTGGCCTCTATCAAGCAGGCGAACACCCTTGGACTGGTGGAAGACCAACGTGAAGTATTCATTGAGCTCTGTCTTATCCTGAGTGCTGGTTGTAAGCTGTCCTATTTCCTTCATTTGGGGCCCTATGCTTCCCTTGTTATTCCTCCATAAAATGTTGAGCCCCACAACATACCATCACTTGCACAGTAATGCTATGACTCAGATTTGAACCATGGCTGCTGCAGCCACAACACAGAGTACTAACCACTATATGATCACGGCAAGCTACAGGGACTGGTGCTTCTTCAGGCAGACTCACATTCCTTTCTCCTTCCATGCCTTAATGAACTGAAACCTTTTGAAAAGGGATGTTGCCCCAGGGCTCCCCCAGTCAGATCTCCTCTCATGAACACAGGCATCTGTGGTCATTGCTTTAAGGGCTAATTACGTGGGCTCTGTCATCCCTAGTACCCATACCCATGCCTCGCTGTTGTCACACATACTAATTAGATGAGGGGTTGACAATGTTTTTGGGAAGAGTGACAAAAATACCTGCAACCTTGATTTGTAAAATGTTGGCGTGCAAGGGGCAGACTTTAGGGGAGCCACGAGGGGCCTAATCCTTGTTGTGGCAGTGCAGCCCCTTCCCTAACATCTTCCCTGAGGTGTGCATGCCAAGCAAAATGCCTTGCTGTGCCACACTCTGGCTTCTGTGCCAAGGGTTGCCTACTCTTGAAGTAGATCCTAACTGCCCCTATGGGCTATTTGCTCCTGGCTCTGTTTGTCCTTATACTAACCCTTCTCCAGGCTGTAGACTCTCTGTCCCTCTCAGTCTCTGGCTGTGGCCCTCCTGGCCTTCAGTCCTTCTCCTTAGACCCTCAGCGCACTCCTAGGCCAGTTGACACCCATGGGCTCTCCAGCCCTGCCAGTCTCCAGCAGTGGCCCTTCGCCCTTCCTGAGCCCTGGCCCCACTCTTAGACCGGTGAGACCTCTGGGCACGCTGGTCCTACCTGCTTCCCAGGCCCTCTTTCCAAGTTCTCTGCTCCCTCTCTCCCTGGGCCAGCTGGGACTTCCTTACTAGGGGTGTGCAAAACGGGCCCTATTCAATTCAGATTCAGCCCGAATCAAGGACAGTGATTCGATTAATTGATTCGGATCACTGTCCCTGATTCAATTCAGATAAATCCAAAGATTTAATGCTGATTTAGAGAATCATCAATTTGGACACAGACACAGCTTTAAAAGTTTTTTCTACATACCTTGATGTAGCAGGTACAGCTTGTGATTGCTGCAATGCTGGGGTGCAGGGAGCATCCCACAGGAGTGTAGAGGGGCCCTCCACATGCTTGGCGGCAAACCCAAGATGTACTTCCAGTCCACTTCTGGGTCTTCCTGGGAGCGCGCTGGGGGACCCCCTGCCTGCCCATCCAGCTCGGCAATTGGCTGCAGGGGGACCCCGGGTGACCCCCAGACCCAGGAGGCTCCAGCTGCTGAACTGGGGGGGGCCCAGGAGGCCCCTATCACACACCCCGGCAGACCCAGAAGTGGACCGGAAATGCTTCTGCTCCACTACCGGGTCTGCTGCTGAGCGCGCTGGGGACCCCCCTGCGCTCCTGTGGGACACTCCACCTGCCCCAACATTGCAGCATTCATGAGCCACCTGCTACCTTGACGTAAGTAGAAAAAACATTTAAAGCCGTCTCTATGTCCAAATTGACAAATCTTTCTGAATTGATTTGGAGGGTTCCTATTTGATTCAGAGAGATTAAAGGGTCCTCTGATTCAATTTGGATTTGGAGATTCGGCCATCGAATCAGGCCAAATCTCCGCCGAATTGAATCAGGGACTGAAGCTTTGCACAGCCCTACTCCTTACCTCCCCTTAGTCCCTTCAACAACCCACCAGAGCTCCCCAACCCTAAAGCTGCATGCTGGCTGTCCTGCTAGCCCTAAGGCTGCAGACCCACAGACATACTTGGTGCAAGCCACAGTCACCCTCTCAGCAGCCTGCTCAAGAGCTCCTTCCCTCTCAGATGCCCGGATGAGACTGCCTATCTACCTCAGGCCCTGGGCTGCATTCATTCCTTGGAAAAGCCTATCAGGCCTTACTTATTTCCATAAAGCACAAGGAATGGTGGGGGTGCCCACATTTTAGCTCATAGCAAATGCATTATAGAGCTTCTGCCCAAGAAGTTAGGCTGACATTCAGTGTTGGTGTAGCCTGGGGAGCTCAATCCCACTTCTTCCACAAAAGCTCCCTACCCATTTGGGGTTAGGAGCACGATACTAACTGACATGTCTATCAATAGTGCAGTGATAGTTCTACTGCCATGGACTGGTGTAATTCTAATTTATTCCCATTTCTGTACGGGAAAAGCACATAAGGTATCTCTATCTCAATACAACTGCATCCACTTCAGCGGGTTTATACAGACTACAAATAATCTTTTATCTGCTCAATAGTCAGTGAGACTTTGGGAAGTAGCATACAGGTTCCTAAGTCAGTTAGACACTTCTCAAACTCTTCCCTTTGTTGAACATTTTCACACTGCACTGATTGCAGGATGGCTGGTTCCCACCAGATGGAATTTTGCCTTTCTCATTGACCCCTATGTGTCATGTGTTGCCTGATGCTGCACATTTCAAACACTGTTTTTTCCAAGACTTGTTGATTTAAAAATACATTGCTCAACCTGATGAGCTACAGAGATGAGTCAGGATATATGCATGGTATCAGGAGGGGAGAGTGCTTTTCCACATGTACACACATGTTAGCAGAATACAGGAAAGTGGATGGTGCTTGTGTGTTGCAGGTTTCGGTGGGGATCAAATCTATTGATTTTTATACCCTAGGCCTTGGACAGCTAGCAAGTGTCAGCTAACAGCACTGATGAGTGGGCATCCCATGCAGTCAATGATGATAAACCTAAAAAAAAGGGGCTAACATTGAAAGAGCTGCATCAAGTCTACTGTGATGTGAACTATGTGATGAGCTGCCCAAGGAGGAAACCACTTGAGTGTACAACAAGAACTTCATCGAACCTACTAAACTATGCACAGTGCTTTATATGCTTCTGCGGCAGACTCTGTTCTCTGTTAATGAACCCTGGGTGGGAAAATTTACAAGTATAGCTCATAGCATTCCTCTAACAAACTTCAGCAGCCGTGAGCAAATTCAGGAGAAGGTGGTGTGTTTGTGCATGTGGCTACACACCTCAAATTCAGAGTAAGGGAAAAGTGGGGGGGGGAGTGCAAGCAGCAGTGGCATTCACCCCCTTGGTTTCAGAACTATGCCAATGCAGACTATTCAGAAAGCAATAACTTGTACAATGCAGTGGGCCTATGAAGTTCTTTCCAACCTTTCCTAAAGTAAAACTAATTAGAAGCAGTCAGTACCTCCTCAAAAATCCCACCAGGCTTGCACTAGCATTCAAAGATATTATGCAAAAAAAGATCCATTATTTGGTTGCCTGTGTTTTGCTTCTGCAAACATGCCAGTCATTTCCTAATGTTCAGAGAAGGCAAAATTTACTTCCTCTGCAGGGGACAATTTCGTACACCCCTCAGACAGGTGGCCCTCAGGCTTCTGGGAAAGTCTGAACTCCCATGCTTGAGTATCTGTCCTGCTAATGGACCAGGGCACTGCAGTTGCCTTTCGTCAAACAGATATTGTGCAGATTTCAGACTTGTCAAGAAAAGAGTCAAATGAAGATGATCTGAATTGTCTGGGTTAAATGGTACCATTCTCTTTAGTGGCTTACGGACAGCTGAGTACAATACCCTTTTCTCAAATAAATTATTCTGGTAGTATATTAAAATGCATCTGTAAAAATGATCTATGAAGTTTTGATATTGTCACCCATCCCTGAAATATCTGACAGCTTTCCCTGTAAAATCAATGGCCAAAATGAAGTCCATACAGAGGTGTTCAAGAAGTCTTGGCCACACGTTTCCTTTGGTACCAAAATGTGGGTTGTGACAGATTCTTCTTTTTTAACTCTATTTTGGGGTTATTCAGATAGGTCAAGATACAAACGGTCACATAGAGGTCTCTGTACCTAGCCAACTTGAGGGGAAAGCTATTTTTTGCGGAAAGAAAGAATGTGTTTTGTTTTGTTTTCTTTTCTTTTCCCAAGAAAAATGAATGCACCCTTGTTTAAAACTTGAGGTACAATTTGGAGCTCTTGGAGCTCTGTTCTGTGCATCAGATAAGACCCGATTTCATGACCACTAATAGCATTTGTAACTCTGCAAGCTAAGATAAAAAGAGTGATTAAACATCAGGCCTCAGGACATAAGATAATAGCCTGTGGAGGTCAGGAAAAATATATCTGGCTCCCATGGAAAACACTGCACAGCTGGCTAGGTAAATTTCTCCTTGTAGGGAGGCATCCTGTACAAGGAAATGCAGGAGGCCAGCTGCCTAACAGGAGTTATATTTGCTGCAATGTGACTATTCCTGCATTCCTATTGACAACGACGTCGCTCCATGGAACAATTAAAAGTAAGGCCTATTAGGAGTGGGGCAGTAAAAGGAAGGCATGTGAATGGGTAGCAATCTGCTTTGACATTGTATCGTCTGATGGTATTACTGTATTTATTCACCTGCCATGTGCACCTTTGCCCCTGAAAATTAACTATCCAAAACTGGAGGGGGGCAGGGGACAGATCTTAAGTTGGGGAGGACTGATTTCCACACCAGAATGAAAGCATGGGCATACTGGACGGGTGGTGGCAGAGGGCCGTGTGGATGCTCTGAACACATGAAGGAGGTGGGGATTTCTACCCACAGAATCACATTCATCCTCCCCCTGATGGCAGGGCCACCAGCAACAGGCTTAGCCCAACAGGTTTAACCCAAATTGGCTATAGCTGTTGGCTGAATAGCAGGGAAAGAGGAATGATGTTGATGACACCCCCCTTCCCCTTGTGGCCAGATCATTCAGCCCTGAGTGAGCCAGAAACACGGTGAGAAAAACTCTGGAAAAACATTTTTCTTTCCTTTGTCCTGCCTTTCCAAAACAAAGTGTGTGCCTTATTCAGAGGTGTGCGGTATGCAAGTAAATATGGTGCTATACCTCTCCCTCTATCATTCTCCCCCTGGGGAGGGTCTCAAGGCATTTAATGTTAAAGTTTGTCATTACCTAGGAATTGTAGGTGTTATAAATGTTGCCCTTCCCTTCTTACGGATGGTAAGGCCCAGAGAAGTTAAGTGTTGTAGCCAAGGCCACATAGCAAATCAGTAGCAGAAACAAAAATGGAACCCAGAAATCTTGATGTCCAATCCACCACTCCAGCCATAGACCATATTCCCATTGTGCTGTTTCAAAAGAGCGTTTTGGAGAGGAGAGAAATAATTGCGGGGGAGAAAAGTAAAAGAAACTTTTCCCCATCGAGTGTACATAATCATATCATTTTAATTTGCAGAGCAGATCTGAGACTAGAGCAAGTTTGTATATATGACACTGTAGTGCACCACAAGCCAAACGAGCCAATCACAGAAGTTTTTGATGCACAGGGAAGACGCCCACTCTGAAACCCTGAAAGAAATTTCCCAACCCCACATCCGTTTTCAGCTACCCACGCAGAAGTTTCCATCTGAGTTTCTGCTGTTGTCACCCAAAAGCATATCCACCCGGCCCCTACTGTAGGTCTTGGCAGTAGCTAGACAGAAAACCGGGCGCTGCTTCCACTGCTGCAATGCATCAGCCGGCGCACAGATGCTCCCCGCTATTCTATTTGTGCTAGTCCAACAGCCACCACTATTGGCACCACACAAACCAGGGACCATGAAGCAAGAAGAGCATTTACAGTTTGTGCTAAAGAGCCAGTGTCAAACAATAAAATGTTGGCTGGGAGAGATTCTGGGGCTATGGCATAGCCTGGGAAGCATAACACACTCTCACTGATGTTTGCAATGAAATCGGTGGTTTGAGAGAACATTTTGAATAGCAAGTGGATGCTTCAGCATGGCTTGTGTTTCATCAAAGGTGCAGTTAGTGCACCCCATGTTGCAGTGCTTAGCAGAAGGGACCAGAAGGTAAAATTCCTGAATGTGAGTCTCAGCTCTACGACTGATTTCTTGTACGATCTGGAGAGACATGATCCAACCACTGCGTTTCAGTTTGCCTATGTATGGGATAGCTGCGGTGCCTGCTTCTAAGGATGCTGCTTGAAGATTCATTTAAAAAATCTTTCTTGCATCTCTTGGCTGGAAGTTACCATACACATTTCAAGTATGGTCTATTGTACCACAGTGGCAGTGCTCTGGCTCTGGTCTGTCATTTCTGAACAGCAGCTCAACAAAACCGTGTGCTCCCAATCTCATTGCTGGCCAAGGGGTAGCTTAAAATAACGTGTGTCGCATCACAACTCAAAACTTACAACAGCCTGGGCTCAGCCAACCCTCCTCTCTTTGCGTCAGCTATGCGTGGCAGACTGGGCAAAGTGATTTCGCCACCCTGGTGAAGGAACACAAAATAAAAACCGGGCAGGAGCTAGAGACAGTATCAGCTCAGACACGAATGAAAGGGAAGGGGAAAAGTAAGGGAAGATCAACTGGAGAGTCCATAGACCAAGTTCTCACACTCACTGTGCACACTCCTATGTGAGTTAGAGCATTTGCACCTTTCAGCCCTACTGGTGCTGAAGGAAAACGGAGAAAGAGGTGAACATTGTCAGTGAACTGCATTATGTGTTTTTGCCACCTTGTGCTCCATGGCAAATGCTGCCTTTCCATCCCTTTACTCGCGTACACTGAAAGTGATCTTTTTTGCACGTGCAGTATGTGCAGTGCTGCAGAGCAATGCTGCATGGAGTTATCTTTCCCGAACGCTTGTGGTGGGACAGTTTTGGACTGCAAGTAAAACAAAGAAATATTTCCCAAAGGCTAAGGCCACCTCGTACAGTCCCAGCCGGCACTGGCAGCCTCTGTGTAGGTCACACAGCAAATCAGGAAGGGGACAGACAGCACAGCAGTGGCTAGGGCTGAAAGCAGAAAGTAGAGCAGGGAATCAGACAAGGAGCAAAGGGCAGGAAGCAGAAAGCAGAGAAGGAGGGCGGGCAGGGATCACAGAACACAGACCAGAAAGCAAAGGAGCGGATCAGGCAGGGAGCACAGAGCTAGGAGCAGAAAGCAGAGCAGCAGATTGAGGAGGGGAAGAGGATCAGAGTGGCCCTCAGGGAGGATGCAGAGCTGACTTGTAGCTTGCCTGCAAAAAGGCTGCCCCCCCTGCTCTACTCCAGCACCCTGACCACATACTGAAGTCTCTGTTCTGAAACTATCCCAGGTAGATGCCCTCCTAGCCTCTTCTTGCAGCGAGGGCAATTCCAGAAGTACCCTGGGCAGCCTGTTCCACTTTTCTTCTCTCCTCCAAGTTAGGAAGCTTTGTGTGAGATTTGATCTAAATCTGCTTTGCGGTAGTTTTTAAAAGCCCTTGTTTCTTACATTTTGAGGACACATTTTCTTAGAGGAACCTCAAACTTTTGCAAAGCAATCTGCCCTGGTTCTAGGCCACACTTACCAGGACACATGCTTTGTACTTTACAAAAGTTATGGCAGAACAGGCAAAAATTGGACTTGGAACTTAAAATGAGTTACCACCTCAGCATGGTTGTTTCACAAGATAGATGGCTGGTGCACACCTACTACTGCTCCTACATCACCATGCTAGAGCATCATAAAAGGGGCTTGATTCTTTTATCTCATGTGCTGTATTTTTGCACCCCTCTCCTCTGATCCCCTGTAGCACCTACCTGCCATGAAAACTATGCTAAATGATAAAACATGATCCAGCTTCTCTCTTTTTTTCTCTAATTTAAAGCTTCTGGGAGTTTTATTTTCCTTTGCGTGTTGTCTTTTGCAAGGAAAAGCTTTCTATGCCACTTGATAAATGGTGAGGGCTGAGAAGCACAAATCTCCCAGAACACAATAAAGAGGAAGAAAAGAAGGGAGAAAAATGAAAGGTGGATGAAAAACATATTGTGTGGGAGGGAGGATGTAGCGTGCAGACCTTCTTGCTGCCAGTACAACTGTAAGCATTGCAGGGGGGGAAGATTTGTCACCATGCTTATGGCTCCCTGAGATGAATTTTCCTAAGCAGAGCTCACTGAAATGGGATCTGGACGGAAAGCCATCTTCTCCAGGGCCACTGACAGGGCGTGGTTCTCTCGGCTGAAGCAGTGTCGTAAATCAAGCATTAATGAACAGGCCGGTGTGAACGCTCAGGTTGTTCACTCTCTGTTCTTCGTTCTGAAGGACACCCATTTCAAAGGTTGGATGGAGGTGAAGAGCGCTCCTTATTTTGTCTGAACCCATTGACCCATTGTTAGTTGTCTGATAGACCATCTGAAGTGATCTGGTGACCTCTGCCCAGTTCCTACTACATCAAGCTCCCACCACAGATGGCACTTTCACTGGCACTCTCAGCACAGAGGGCTGTGCAAAGCCTTGGGGAGGTGCAATGAGATGCTGGGTACCCTCACCTCTCACCAAAGTTAACAGGAATCAAAGGGGCTTGGGGCATTGCAGGATAGTGCAGGGAACCTGGACTGCTCGTTACAGCACAGACAAGTTATGTGGGCAGCATTTAGACCTGGGCATTTACCCTGGGTGGGCAGCATTTAGACCTGGGCACTCTGGTTTGCCTAGCTGAGAGGTCAACAGCCACACTGCAAAGTCACACTTGAGTTTCTATATCCTCCCTGCTGCTCTTCTCACCTGCTGGCGCTGCTGGGACTTCTGGGGACGTAGCCCACGGTTGTTTGTGCCTTTCCTGGTAAACTGTGAGGAAACCTGTCTGTCCTTCCAAGTGTGCAGACAATGCTGGGAAGGTTTAGGAAGTGTTGACACTTAGTCTCAGCACTCTTGAATTCACCCTGCACTCTCACGTCAGAGCAGGCAGCTCTTTAAGATTAGTGTAAGCAGCACTGTGGCATTAGCCTCGTGTCCCTGGAGAAGCCAGCTAGCCTGGGTTGCTTTTGATAGGGATGATCCTGCCTTGAGCAGATGGCTGGACTAGATGACCTCCGGAGGCCTTCCAGCCCTACTTTCCTATGACTCCATGATTTTTATAACAGCACTCCCACATTCAGGTGAGGGGGTTTGTGTGTAAATGGGACTAGGGTCAGGGCAAAACCTGAACAAGGACCCTGGTTACTTCTGCAGTGAAGATGTATCCAGCTCAGAGGTGACGTATGTTACTGGCACGGGGTGAAGGATGCTTCCACTACTGTTTTCCATGCCCTGTGTGGGGTTCATAGCTAAAACAAAGGGCTTCAGTCTCCAGAAGTGCTTATGCAGCAGTATGTTAATTTTTAGAAGAACAGTTGTCACATATTCCTCCAGACCCACACACACTTTTCTCTGTCCCTACAGGGAGACAATTGGATCTGCCTGGACGGTGCCACTGGAGTAGGCAGGTTGTCTGTGTGCCCCCTTCCATGTGTCATGGATTAGGACTCAGGATTCAACACAGCTGTGGCAGTAGCTTGGGACAGGAACCGAGATTTCTATGAAGGGCTTTAACATGCTTCAGAGCATGGATATGAAATTATTTTTGGCATCCATTAGAGGCAGGTCACAAATGAAAACTTCTAAGTCCCCTCCTAAGCCCTCAACTCATAGTGTCCCAAGCTGACCTACTTCTGATTCAGCGATTTGTTTGGCAAAGCCAGGAACTGCTGGATGAAGTTTAGCAAGAGGACTTCATAGCTGACCAACCCGATTTCCTTCTACAATAAGGTAAGAGGCTTGGTGGATGGGGGGAAGAGCAGTGGATGTGATATACCTCAACTTCGTCAAGGTTTTTGACACTGTCTCTCACAACGTTCTCATTAACACAGTAAAGGAATGCAGACTGGATGAAAGTACTGTAAGGTGATATATAACTGGTTTGATCGCTATACGCAGTGGGTAGTCATCAATAGCCTGATGTCTGCTTGCGAGGAAGTATCAAATGGGGTTTCCGAGGTATTTGTTGTCACCAATGATTTGGATGATGGGATCGAGTGTATGCTCAGCAAATTTGCAGACAAAACTGAGTTCGGTAGAGTTGTGGGTCCTCCTGGAGAGTAGGGCTAGGATCCAGAATGACCTGACTAGACTGGATAAATGCTCTGGAGTCAGTCATATGAGATTAAGCAAGGAGAAGCACAGAGGCCTGCACTTGGGAACAAATAGCGGCATGCACAAATACAGGCTGGGGAATGACTGGCTGCGCTGCAGTGCTGCAGAGAAGGACCTGGGGGTTACAGTAGATCGTAAGCTGAATATAAGACAACACTGTGTTCTTGTTGCAAAAAAAGGTCAACAGTAGACTGGGTTATATTAACAGGAGTGTCATTTGCAAATCAAGGGAAGTGATCCTTCTGTTCTGTTCAGCAATGGTGAGGGCTCAGCTGGAGTTCTGTGCTCAGGTTTGGTGCTCAGGAAAAATGTGTGCAATGTGGAAAGAGTCCAGACAAGAGCAACAAAATTGATTACAGGCTTGGGAGGGAAGACTTATGAGGAAAGGCTGAAAGAGCTAGGGTTATTTAGTCTGGAGAAGAGAAGACTCTGGGGGGATTTGATAACATTCTTCAAATACCTGAAGGGTGATTATAGCAAGATGCAGATGGGCTTTTCCCTGTGGTTTCAAGGGACAGAACTAGAAGCAATGGGCCTTTGTACATTGCACAAAATTGGCTTGTAAAGCGACTTAAATGCCCTTTTGCACCGCTTTAATGGTGTTGCTGTTTACGCCCTCGGTGGCGTATTGTGCTTTAAATTACTTTGGTAAGCAGCAAGATAAAATACCTCAGAGGTGTTTTAGTTTGCTACCCTAACAAAGTGCAACAGCTGCAAAGGGAAGCACCGGGCCCCACACAGCTTAGGGGCTGTGCAACACAGCGGCAGCCAAAGGCAAGCTCCACTGAAAAGAAAAGAAAAAGCGTTGAACTTGGTTTTCCCCTGCTCCCCTTCCCCGGAGCCTGCCTGCCTGCCTGCCTGAGATGCACGGCAGCCCAGTGCTTCCCTCCACAGATGCAGAGCCCCCCGGGACCACTTGGGCTGGGTGCCAGTGGGCAGGTGCCACCTGGGGGTGCCGTTGCCTCCTCAAGGAGAAATATGGCCCCCTGCTGCAGCTCAGGGACTGGTTGGCTCACTGGCACCTTCTCCCCTGCCCCCTCCCACTGCTGGAGGGGCAGGTAAGGATTGGGCCCCCACCCTTGTGCACATGCCACGGGGGCTTAGTCTGGTTTAAACTGAAGCAGTGTTTTTAAGAGCCTGCTATTTCAATATAGGGAGAACCAAACCAAACTAAACCTCCGTGGTGTGTACAAGCACCCAATGACCTCAAGAGGAACCAGAGGAAATTTAGGTTGGAGATTAGGAGGAATTTTTTGACTCTGAGGATAGTCAAGCATTGGAGCAGGCTACCTAGAGAAAATGAATCTCTATCCTTAGAAGTTTTCAAGAGCAGGTTAGACCATCACTTGGTTGGGATGTTGTAGTTGCGGATGATCCTGCCTTGGGCACGGGGTGGGACGAGTTGACCTTATGAGGTCCTTTCCAGTCCTAGTTTCCTATCATTCTTCTAAAAACCGAACCCACAAACAGCTTCTCCATCCCATCTCCCCCAAACCCTGACCCTGCTCTGCCTCCACTGCTTTAAAATAATCAATAAGCTACTCCTTCATTAGGAGCAGCTGATTCTGCCTTAAGGTAGGAGGAAAGCCTGGATGACCTCTTGAGGTCCCTTCCAGCCCTGTGTCCTATTTTCTATTGTTTGTCTGTTACGTCAAGCCAGATCTCCTTGTGCCATCTCTCCTTGGTTCATTCCTAATTCCTCCCACACAGCACCCCACCCTGATACATGAATTGAGCAGCCACATTTTGTGTGCATTATGTTAACCCACAGTCAGGTAAGGCTTAATAAGAGAGGTGCTCCATTTGCCTCTACAATAATCCAATTTCCTCATTGAGAATAATCTATTCCGCCTTCAGTCTGGAACTTTATCCACTGGGGAATCAGATTATTGCTTTATTAAATGAAGCATCTCTCCTGTTGCCCCTTAAATAAGCCATTGTTAATGTATTGCTTTAGGCAGGGAGAAGGAAATTACTCTTCGTAATGCTGCAGTCATTCAGTACAGGGCTGTGGGGTAGATCCTTGCTGTTGTTCTCCCCAGTTCCCGTGCTATGACCTCACATTACAGCCCGAAATGTTTTAGGTTGACCCTCCATCTAGCCCTCAAAAAAAGGAAATATGGTTATGACCCCCCCACAAAAACCCCAAAAGTTTGTGTCTTACAGTTTCAGGTGCCGTGGAAGCTATCTAACCTGATTGAACCCAAGGCAATTAGCAGAACATCACAAATTGAACTGACCAATTATCGTGCTATCTTTTGAACAGAACAGAGGATACAAGGTCTCAGGTGGGGTAAGAAAGGGCATTTGCGGCTGTTTTGAATTACCAGCTGATTAAATGAATGTATTTTCTATATATGGATGCTTCGGAGATAGTTGAATGCTTATCAGTGTGGGGCGGGTGAGCTTAATGAGTTGTTAGGTGACCTGGAGCTTAGATGAAGATATTCTATTGTATTCACATTGTCAATCATCCAGTTGTCTATAATGATACGTGTATAGTTATATTTATAGCTCTCTCCCTCTACCTAGGGAGGTTGTGGAATCTCCATCATTAGAGGTTTTAAGATTCAGGTTAGATAGAAATCTGTCAAGAATGGTTTAGGTATAGCTGATCCGTCCTTGAGGCAGGGAGATGGACCAGATGACTCGTCAAGGTCTCTTCCGTTCCTGTTTTCTATTTCTATAATTGGGCAGATCCAGCAAGTGATGCATATTCTGCTCTTTAATAGGGTGACATTAATTTATTAGAGATAAGAATATAACTCAGCAGGATTTGTTTTAAAGAGGTAGTGCATAAAGTAGTTAGAACTGGAGATGGCAAGTCAAGAAACCCGTGTGCCAGGGCTGTCCATCTGGCCCATGAGGGGCATACACACAGCACTGTGCAGGGGTGGGAGCATCTGTATGATGCACTACAGCAGGTGAGGAGAGAGCCCAGTTTAGGAAATTTAAATGTCCTGAACTAGTGGATTCCCAAACATGTAGGTCCTGATTCTGCAATGACCACATGGATTGACTTGTGTACCTCCATGGAGTCCTTCTGCAGTCAGCTGGACTCTGATGGTTGTCTCTATTGGGACACGGGCAAGTCTTATGAATGATCCCACCTTTTCCCCTTTCCCTCGCCTCCCACTTCCCCCAAGTCTGTTGACCTGTTCATGGAAGTTTGTCCACAAACCTACTCTGGATTCTTTCCCAGCGCTCACTACTAAGCTCTCAGATTTTGTTGGGTCCAGACCAGCCTCAAGTACAAAATCAGACCAGCTACACTAAGAGACCTCTAAGCTTGACTATGTAGCCCAACCCTAAAACCCAACCCTAAAACCCAACTGTCACGGGGGCACTTGGGTGCCCCGTTCCTGAGTAAGGATTAGAGCAGCTGCCAATCACCAGGGCAGCTCAGCTGTGGGTTGCGGGAGTAACCAGGTCAGCCATGTGACCGGAAGGGGGCAGGGCTGGGCCCTTATAAACAGCTAGGCCAGAGCCTGGCTGGCAGTTCCCTTCTGGCAGCCTGCGTGTAAGAGCTCTGCGGGAGAGCTAGGCTGAGCAGTGCCGCTTGGCACATAGAGGGCTGCATTATGGTGCAGGCGGAGAGAAGCCTGACCAGAAGGCTTTGGCCCGAGAGCCAGGACTTGATGTAGAAGCCGGTAGGCTGATTGTGTTGTTATAGCCGGTAGGCTTATGATTTTGGTTGCAGCCGGTTGGCT
>NW_017728992.1:193796868-193806495 GCF_001723915.1 Gavialis gangeticus | reverse complement strand
AGCTGCGAGGCTTGGGGCGTGCTAAAGGGGAGGTAAGAGGCACGCATAGCCCATAAGGCTGGGGGTGCACCAAGTCACCCTTAAAATCTCAGGAGATCATAGGCAGCCTCCCATATTACATTATATAAGATCAAAGACGTGGCGGGCGAGAATAAGAGGGTGCTGATCTCCTAATTGCCACGGCAAGGGGGCGCTAGCGGGATCACGGCCGCTCGTAGGCCCCACTCCGTGACACCAACCCTATGTAAAGCCCAACCCTATGTAGCTTTGCTGAACTCCAGGGTGAGAGGCTGAGCCTCCTCCAAGCCTGCACCTCCCTGTAGTATGTTTGAACTCATGTGGATGCTGCAGGCCACCAATGGAGGAAGTCTGCCAATGAGATTAGTAGTGCCACAACTTCTTGTTTTCAGCCCTTCTGCACCCCGCTTCCTCTCTGTAACTTCTGTAATAAGGCCTAAGCACCAGAGATACAAATCATGAGCAGAATGATCCCTAGAAGAGCTATGCTCAAGGAACAGGAAGAACGGTGGGCAGTGGTCACCAAGTAAGAAGGGGTGGCTCAGGGTAGGCATGCCTTTTAGCAGATGGCAGGTGGTACTGACTGATCGTCACCTCAGTACTCCTCCCAAGGAAGTTGTGTCCATGCCAGTATTGAGAGCTCCTTATGGTGATTCAGATTATTCTGCTATGCTGACATATCTCTACCAACATAAACTCTTTGGTAGAGATTCAGTGGTATCCACACTTTCCTCGGGGAAGGAACAGTCTCTTTGTGCTCTGTTTGAACAATGCCTCACACAAGGAGTTTCTCATCCCTGGCTCCATCCCTCTGTGCTACAGACTATAAGCAAAAAAGGAAGGGCTGGGAAGATACTACTTTGACCTTAGGAAAAGACATCTCAGCAGAGTGGAAATGCCTTCAGACCTTTATCATGGCTCCATCAGCAGCTGACAACATTGTTGTCATTCTTCTCCTGGTCTTCCTCTATATAGGCTATGGGCCAGGTTTTGCCTTGACTTCCGCTCTATTTAACTTCTCCTGTTGGGCCTAAAAAGAACAGACAGCATTTGTCCCTTCATTCCTAGTGTGCATCTTGCACATTCATCATAAGCGATGGCTTTTGGCAGGAACAAGTCTCGACTGTAACGGGGCAAGAATTTGGCTATTGTTATATTATGTCTGTATTCGGTAAGCAAAGGCTAATGGGCAGAAATTCCATTTAGCAGCAGATTAATCATGCTGTGTCTGGGGGTGCCGTTCTGCCACCCTTTGGTGATCGGTGTCTGAAGAGCGGTGCGGTCTGAATGGCAATCAATGAGGCAATTTGTTCTTGTTAATCCCATACTTCTCCAAAAAAAAACCCTCTGGAGAGGGCCGGGACGAAGAGGAAACCCACTGCCTTATCATCAGCACCAGCAACATTGTTTTTCTTTCTGAGGCCAGTGTAAGGTTTCCTTTTGACTGGAGTTTCTCAGGCTGCTGGTTTCTGGGTGGCCTGCCCCAGTGCTCCTAACTGGCAGAGATCCAGCAGCACACTCAAGAAGTAAATCGTTCTGTCTTTGCTGTGTTTCTCTGTCTGGCTCCTTTTCTCCCTCCATTTTCATCCCTCCTGGAAATAGTGGTCAAATCTGAGGGAAAATTGACACCACCTTCAAGTCCCAGAGCCCCAGATGGGGGTGTACTGGCAGGGGAGGGAGGAATGCCTAGAACAACTCAGGGAACATGTTGATGCAGCTTCCACCTCAATAACTTCTTGCAGCAGGCCTCTGTAGGCCTGGCTTTATGGACAATCCCCGGGGCAGCGCAGCAGTGAGGGCAGAGCCTGCCAGCACCTGACAGGAACCTCTTTGGAATGGAGCCCATTGCATTCACCAGTAGGGAGGTCCTAGCCCAGACTGAGGAAGTGCAAAGCATCCTGGGATGCTGGGGGACTGTGAGTTGACTTGAATCTGGAGAGGATCTGGGACAGAAGTTCAATAAACCAATTTAAACTAGATCAGTTCCACCTGATGCTACATCCATCCAGGTTTGTCTTAAACCAGTTTTGGTCATCTTGAAAGCAGCTGATGTGCACTGAACTTCTGTTGTGTGATTTGACCTGGTTTCTAGGAGGCTCCAGCTAATGCCTTTCTAAACATGGCTGCCTGCGTCCACAGTGGGAATGCATTCATCTTATTAAAGTATCTCTAAGGTGATGCATTTTCCCAGTACAGCGTGGGTGACTGGGTTTTTGAAATGCCTTCTACATGCACTGTTTTTTCAACTGGGTCTTTGCACAGGGAAGCTGCTGGTAGCAGATCACACTCTTGGGATGTCCTTCAGCAAGGGATCAAACATCAATTCCAGTCCGGGTTCATATTTGGAAATCTTGGCTTGCCTGTACCCTATTCATATACCCAGGGACTGCTTACATGCTTACATCAGCATAATCAGCATTACATCAGTGTAAAAAAAAAAAACTGAAGATAGGCTGCAAACCCCTAAACCAGGGTAACTTCATCTAATCTGGGGAGAATTACCCCTGAAAACGGCAGGCATGAAACTACTTGTGTACGTTACGCTGCTTGGACTTTGCACAGCCACTTGGTTCTTGAAATTTCCTGAGTTTATACATTTCTCTGTCTTTCACATTCTCAGTCCATTTGTGTATCCAGCTGGGATTATGGATACAGGAATAATACACCGAAGGAGAGGAGAGGCAAGGCTTTCCCTTTTATATGAATGTCTCTGCAGTAACTAACTGCTCTGTGCACATTCTTATCTCTTGAAACATGGAAACTAATCCATGGCAAACTACCCTTCTTTCACCGGGGCAAATCTACTATGGCTTATCGTCCATTTTCCCAGAGATAGGCACGATCATGCAGGCTGGTACCCTGGACACCTAACATTCAGTAAAGCCCCTCTTTTGCTTCTGTAATTTGTTTTTGTCCATATCCAAAGATTAAAATGCTACCTGCACTGCATTTTGCAGGAAAAGTATGGGAGAGAAGTGTAACTTAGAGTGCATCTGCTTGGCTTCTACCAGTGAGTCTGATCACAGCTCAGAGGACAAGGGAAGTCTTACCATTAAATTCAGTGGGTGTTGGATCAGTCACTACACCAAAGATACAGAGAGGTGTTTTGCAAACCTCCTGAAATGTCACCTTAGTGCTAAACTTCCTGATGTCCGTCTATGTGCTCAATTGTCTTATGGGAGCTTAAACCCAAGGAAAATCAGCAGGGAACAGAGCAATGTCTGAAGCAGAAAAAAGCAACACTACCAACAGTTTGAAATGGGAGATTAGGTTTAATTGAACGACATTTTGCATCTTAAAGATCACACAGATGAAATGCTTTTTTTATGGAAAGCAAAAGGTCATGAGGTGCTTAGGTAGAAGGGAAATTTTTTCCATGCTACTAGCTCTGAAAATAACCCGTTGAAAACTGTAATAACACAGGTCTTAGTGCTTAGAGCTTTTTGATTATTTGGAAATGCTTATGCATGACTCAGGGTGTGTTTGTGCATAGTTTCATAGTTTCTAGGGTTGGAAGGGACCTGAGCAGATTCATAGATTCATAGATTAAGGGTCGGAAGGGACCTAGTAGATCTTCTAGTCCGACCCCCTGCCATGGCAGGAAGAGCACTGGGGTCAAATGACCCCAATAAGGTGGTCATCCAACCTCCTCTTAAAAACCCCCAGGGTAGGAGCCTGCACCACCTCACTTGGAAACTGGTTCCAGACTCTAGCCGCCCTGACCGTGAAGTAGCGCCTCCTGTTGTCCAACTTAAACATAGAACTAGGTCAGTGGAGAACCCCTATGCTGACCACAGTGTTTCAAAGAGTGGTGAGTAGTTACTCATTTTAGCTTGTAGTCAGGCAGAAGGCATTGTAGATCGGCACCTTGTAGACTAATTAAATCAGAGACACATAAGCTTTTAGTGGCAGTCTCATCTCAGCATCTGATGAAATAAGTTGCTGCTTATGAAAGCTTATGCATCTCTGATTTAATTAGTCTATAAGTAGGGACCTACTGAAATCGTGATTTTGCAGATGTCATGAAATCTGGCATTGCCTGTAAAAGCAGAGGGGGCCAGAAGTCCTCAGGGTGCTGCGGCAGCCCACGGGGGTAGGGAATTGTGGAGGGGGAGTGTCTATGTGAAGGGCTGCCAGCAAAGTGGCTGCTGACCCCGACACTTGCCACTGATTGGCTGCGAGGGCTGCTTGTCATTGGTGGCAAAGTTGCATGATGGACAGCGCTTGCAGCCAATCGATGGTGAGACACAGAGCCACCAAGGCCCCTCGCCCAATCAGAGGCAGGGGGGTGGGGACCCACAGCATTTTGCCCACAAAATAGGTGCTGGGCCCTGCATGCTGCCCATGAAACTGGCAGACAGCCACCTCGAATTAGTTAGGTCCCTATCTCATAGTTTCATAGTAGCTAGGGTCAAGAGGGACCTGAACAGATCATCTAGCCTGACCCCCTGCCACAGGCAGGAATGAATGCTGGGTTCACAAGACCCCAGACAGGAGATCATCTAACCTCCTCTTGAATTTGCCCAAGGTATGGGCGAGGACAACTTCCCTAGGAAGGTGGTTCCAGATTCTGGCCACCCTAACCATAAAATATTGCCAACTGACTTCAATGATATTGAAATACAGGATAATGAAAGGTTTGGGTGTCCAAAGAATCTCCGACCCCACCATTCCTCAAAAAGTTCTAGAAAAGCTTCCAACGATGCTCATGACCTGTAGCTCCCACTGGTTTCTACTCACCTTGTAGATGCTGGATACCTTTAAAAATTAAGCTTATATGAATTGTTTAATGTATTTTGTGCTGGGTAAAAACGTGAAAGGACCCTGCTTGTCAGGCTCTTCATTCAGAGAACTATGCATGGAGTTGTTGCAGCTGCAAAATCGCAGTTTAAGCACATGTGCTCAGGCTGCCTGCCTGGTGCCCCCTACAAAGGCTTTTGTCCTACAGCCTGAGCACCTCCCTCCTACCTCCATACTGCCTGCTACAGTAATGAACTGGATACTGGTTGGTTTGTTCAGGTGGGTGTTAAGTTCTGTACTAGGACTATGCCCTCACTTCACTAAAAGTGGAGAGAGGGCAGGGTGACATCTTAGAGACTAACTGATAAGCTTTTATAGGTGACAGCCTGCTTAAAATATCAAGAGTGTCTGTTAGACCGATTGGGAGAGTTGTATATGTTTCCCGAGTGAGGAGATCTTGGAATGACCCCTCACTTTCATTATACAGCCCCAAGTGACCACAATGTGCTGTGGCCATGCAATTCCTAGAGGGAATCTGAATTTGTTACAATATCAAGTGACAGGGTGGTCAGCTAGTGGAAACAAGCTTGGAGTATTACAACATTTGATGATGGATAATATCCCAAGGACATGTGCTGTCTCCAGCTGTTTGTTGAAATAACTGGATGCAGTGTAAGTACTGCAAGACAAGAAAGACCTGAGGTTCAATTCTACAATATCCTGAGCAACTTGTGGAGGGTGCTAGGGACCATCAGCTCCTGCTAACTGCAGTTGCCCTGAGCCCCTTTAGGTGCTGCACAGAATTATGCAAGTTCAAGCTCATGATGCTTAGGAGAAATATCATCAGGATCCATTCATGAACTTCATGGGGGAGCTTGGTTCATTAAAAGGCAGCACATTTTCTTGCAGAACTATTTACTCAGGAGCAGGATTTACCTACATTAGGATTTGCAATGCATGAAGCACGTTTCAGAATGGTTAATTCAGGGATTTTCAGTAGGTTTGCATATATCAGCGAAGTGAGGAGGGCAATGTTTTGAGCAAAGTGAAACAAATTGCCTGCAAAATGGGCATGGAAAATCCTAAGGAGAATGAAAATATTTCTTTCTTTGTGCTGTATTTTCCCTTCAACTGCAGAAAAGAATTTCACTCTGAATTGAAAAAAGGAATACCAATAGGGACCCACCCCACTGTGCATCCCACAATGAAATGATGATTGTGCCTAGGATGGAAAAATCCAGGTATATGCTACTACATATCCATGCCTTTAAGCCCATACAAATAAAACCATCTCAAGTAGATGTCTTTGGATGAGCAGGATCAGGGGAACATTTTGGCTGTAACTTTTTCCATGGAAAGTTATACAGCATACACAGTCCTGATAAAAGCTTCAATCAAAATATTGTAAACCGTTTCTTTCCTTTTGTTCACACCCTGTAATAGCAAAGCTGGGGGAAACTTTTTCAACCAAAGTATGGTCAAAAAATGCCTGGTCGTTGATCCCAAAAGTTTTCAATATAATCAGCTTAGGTTCAACAAACTTTCATTGAGGCCAAAACAGGGCTCCAAGCCTGCACAGTCTGCCCTTGACTCTGGGCCGTGGGATCCCTTGCAACTGTTGGGTGAAATTGACGTGTACTGGTATTAACCGTGAAACGAACAAGAACGTAAATTTCACTGGGCAGCTAAAAGGCCAGAGAACGTCTGCCTTAGCCAGAAATTTTGAAAAATGTCAGGTTTTGTCCAAACGGGTCCAAAAACAAATGGGGAGGGGAGAAGAGCTCAAAACTTCCTACAAATCAGAGACCTTGATTTTCAGCCAACTCTATTTAGCTGCTTCTTGGGAGATAGTGATCCAGCTCCCTATTATTAATGGCCCTACACCAGTTGACAGCAGCCAGAAATCTAGCAGAGTAGTTTTTGTTTTGGGGAGAGGATATGACTGAGGGACAGAGCCCTGCTGCTCCCTGTAAGGAACGTATTAGAGGCCTTGGCTTAAGTGCCTCCATCGTGTATACATCCTCCATTATATACAGGCTGGAACAAACCTTGTGTAACTCTGTATGGAGACAGGTTTGCAAAGCCAGATACCATGTTTTTGCTTATGTAAGCAATAAAATACTGTCTTAAGTGTCTGTCATGGTCAGAAAAACAAAGCGATTAAAACCTACTGCCATAAATAGCAGTCATTATCAAGAGTTAAAAATTAACTGAGGATATCTTCATTAAACAGTTTTTAAGTATTTATCATAAATTCTTCATTAATCTGAAGGTCTTCATAAACCAAAGGTCATCATGTCTACTATCTTTCAACAACACATACCCACTCAGGTTGTCATCAATGATTGTATTGTAAACCTGGGGGAAGTAGGGAATCATATCATGGACCTGAGCTGTAGAAAGAACTGAACACGAGCTCAGACTTCCTGGGATCTGGCCTACACTCATTTTGCCAGGCATGATTATGTTTTTGCATTTCCATTGCCTGATCTGAATGCTACTTAAACTTATATTTAGCTTTCCAATGAAGTGATTCCCTTGAGAAGAGAAAGGTGCACTCCCACTTTATTCCAGGGCCTCAGCTGGCAAAGTAAGTCCCAATATGGGGACCCAGGGCTTCCCTTCACTCCCAAGAGACAGAATTGTAAACCAGCTCTGAATTCTGCTGGAGTTGAGGATATTTTCATGGGATAATGCCTTTGAAGCCCATCTCTCCTTTAAATACAAGCAACATGGCTTTGCTTGTCTCGTTTGGTTTTATTGCTCTTCATCCGTCTTTCTGCCTTGCACCTGCAATTGAGGCTGATAAAATAAATGAATAATTTTTGCTCCATGTGCTAGTCAGGCTGAAGCATGCTCTGCAAACACAAGAAAAGCAAAACAAGCCCCAGAACAAGGTGGTAAGACCTTCCCTATCTTTACCACTCCCCAGCTCTCTTTTCCTTCCCCTTCTTTCTACAGTACCTCTTGGCCAGGCTTCTGAAATATCATAGAATCATAGAAAATTAGGGTTAGAGGTCATCTAGTCCAACCCTCTGCTCAACGCAGGGCCAACCCCATCTAGATCATCCCAACCAAGGCTTTGCCTAACCAGGTCATAAAAACCTCCAAGGAGGGAGATTGTACCACCTCTCTGAGCAACCTGTTCCAGTGCTTCACTACTCTCCTAATTAAAAATGTTTTCCTAATATCTAACCTAAACTTCCTTTGCTGCAACTTGAGACCTTTGCTCCTTGTTCTGTCATCTGCCACCACTGAGACCAGTCCAGCTCCATCCTCTTTTGAACCCCCTGCAGGTAGTTGAAGGCTGCTATTCAATCCTCTCTGACCTGTCTTCTCCAAACTAAAAAGCCCAGTTCCCTCAGCGTTTCCTCATAAGTTATGTGCCCCAGCCCCTGAACCATTTTTGCTGTTCTCCACTGGCCTCTCCAAATTGTCCACATCCTTTCCGTAGTGGGGGGCTCAAGACTGGAGACAGTACTCCAGATGTAGCCTCACCAGTGCCAAACAGAGGGGAAGAATCACTTCCCTTGATCTAATATATGAGCTCTTGCATCTCTGAATCCATCATCATAAACAAGAAAATCCTTGTTTACACAACAACAATTTATGCAGCTTTTCTGCCTCCATTTCCTCTGCTCCTCAAGTAAGCGCCTTGCCTTGGTGCTTAGGTGCATACTTACCATACTGAATGCAGTCAGCCACCAGATAGCTTCCTTGGGGATCTTTTTCCATGGGAGGAAAAACGGCTGGCTTTTAATGAGTAATTTTTTCCCCCAGCTGCGGACCATTTTAACTCATTCATTTTTTTCCAGCAAGCCTGGCTCCCTTTGCATTTTCCACTGAAGACTCCAACTGCTTGTTTAAATAGTAAATGAATGGAAATTGTGGATTTGCAGGCAGCAGGGTAAGGTATGCTAGGGAGGGGGAAAGAGAGATAACGCTGGCTTTTGATCTCATAATGTCATGCAGCCCTGGGATGTTGGCAGAAGGCCAAACACTGTCCAGACACCCAAGCAGTCCAGAAGTATTTTTACAGAGGTGTATTTTCTGGGATGGGAGAGAAAAGAATGAACAGATATTTGGGGCTGGGCACTGTCAGACACGATAACAGACCAGATGGAGGTCTGCCATGGACAATCCATTTGTCCCTGGGTGAGTCAGAGTAAGATTTCCTAATCTCCTAGTCATTTGTCATTTTGACCTTTCCACATATTGTTGCAAATTTTAGAGGGCAAAGGCAGAAATGGCCAGGCCATGTAGACTGCGTAGGGTAAGGAGCAACAAGGGAGCGTGTGGTCCGTAGAACAGAATGCTGTCAGGGAACGTTAACTCGTTGAACCCCAAATGTTTAATGCAGACATCTCAGGTTCAGTCTTTCTCAAAGGGGAAATCTGCTTAATTTCCTGGAGGGCTGCCTGTGAACTTGGGCTTCCAGGGTCCTCGACTCTGCACCACTCTGCCATATGAGTGCTCTCGCATCATGGACTCCAGGCTTTCAGCATCTTGAGCTCTGGGTCAGCTGTAACGTGATAAGGTTTCTAAAGCTATGGAGTCGCAAGACAGAAAGCCCCAGGAACTCCGGCTCCAGCTAGGATCCCTGGTTTCACAGAAGAAACTCCCAAGAGCTTGAGCCAGGGCTCTCAGTGAGTTGAGGCTTCCTGCTTGCTGTGAAACTGCAGTCTGTGAGACTCAGGGTGGTTCCTGCAGTATAGGCTCCTGGGTCCCTACAAGGGAGCCTAGGGACAGACATTACACATAAACCAGCTTAAGTGATCAGAAACTGATTTAAACCTGTAACAGAACAGATGTTCAGTGCACATAAACCAGTTTGAAAATGGCTGAAACTGGTTTCAGATAAACCTGGCT
>NW_017728992.1:193795600-193796005 GCF_001723915.1 Gavialis gangeticus | reverse complement strand
ATCAGCAGATGCATGCACTGCACACACCCCACCCACCTTGCTAGCCTGGGGCTGGGGGCTGGCAACACTCCTGCCCCTTGATCAGTGAGCTGGGAAAAGGCTGGGCAACTGCAGGCAGACCTCCCTAATCAGATCATCCTGCCTGGGCCCGGCCATGCCCCCCCCCCTCAGCTCAGCTCAGCTCTGTAGAAGGGAAGGGAGGTCTGCTCTAGCATACCCCGGCTTCTAGCCTGAGCCACTGCAGGCATGTGCCTGCATTTTTTCAGTCCAGAGAGGATGTCTGTGTGTTTACAGATCAGTTCAACCTAGCCAGATTAGACTAACCTGCAAAGATTGAATCAGTTCAGGCGTTTTGAATGTTTGTCCCTAGCCTGGAAGTCCAGAGATACCAGGATAAAACCAGCA
>NW_017728992.1:193765073-193790289 GCF_001723915.1 Gavialis gangeticus | reverse complement strand
CCCTCCCACCCATCTCCTATAGTATGGACCCCAGCCCCATGGACTCTAGGCCTGTGGTATACTAGCTAATGCTGAGAAGTGTCTGTGTGTGTCTCCAATTTCACTGGGACAGGCAGACTGGACAGTTTGCACATAATGCTTTTTGGAGCTAATCAACAGGTTAGCTGGCAAGGCCCCTCCTTCCTTCCCTGAAAAAAGCTGTTTTAGAAGAGCTTGAACTAATGAGAGAGGCTATTGTTTTGCTGGTGGGGTGATAAACACTGTTATCAGCCCTCTGCTGGCTTGCTCACCTGTCAGTTTGCTGCAGACAGTATAAAGAAGCAGGGAGAGGGAGATTGGAAAGCTCCATATCATCAGCAGATGCATGCACTGCACACACCCCACCCACCTTGCTAGCCTGGGGCTGGGGGCTGGCAACACTCCTGCCCCTTGATCAGTGAGCTGGGAAAAGGCTGGGCAACTGCAGGCAGACCTCCCTAATCAGATCATCCTGCCTGGGCCCGGCCATGCCCCCCCCCCTCAGCTCAGCTCAGCTCTGTAGAAGGGAAGGGAGGTCTGCTCTAGCATACCCCGGCTTCTAGCCTGAGCCACTGCAGGCATGTGCCTGCATTTTTTCAGTCCAGAGAGGATGTCTGTGTGTTTACAGATCAGTTCAACCTAGCCAGATTAGACTAACCTGCAAAGATTGAATCAGTTCAGGCGTTTTGAATGTTTGTCCCTAGCCTGGAAGTCCAGAGATACCAGGATAAAACCAGCATGGTTCCCAAGACATGCAGACCCCTTGCTGCATGGTTGGAAGTTTGGGACCCATCAGGCTTCTCCAGGCTTCTCAGTTCAGAACTATCACGGGGGACCCTGGCTCTAACCAGGCCTCAACTCCCAGATCCACAGCTAGGAGACTGGAAGCTGTAAGCATCCCACCTGAAACATGGGCTCAGTTGCCAGCTGCACTATGGCGTACGTGGAAGCTGTGAGAACTCCAGTGTGAGCTGGGTCTCTCAGGCTTCCAGGGTTTGCAGCTCCAGGAGTAGACTTTCCACCGACAGTGCACTGAGTTAGTGACACCAAACTTAACTGGTCAGACACCCAGGCAGGCAGCCCTGGAAGTCAGCTGACCTCAGAATCTGAGGCCATGAGATCCCCAGGCTCAAGGCAGTCAGTTCACAGAGAGGACTCAGAGCCAGCCACAGCAGCAGACCATAATTGACATTCCTGACAGTTTCACCACAGTGGATGTTGTGTTTCTGAAGCACCACTTGTTGAAATTTTAGAAATATTTCTTTTTTCAGAATTTGTGTTTTTCTGGAATATTTTTTTGAATGTTTTGTTCTAAATTGGAGCAAAACCTAACTTCAGAATATTAAAATTTCTCATGGAGCAGACATTTCTGTGTATGCTAGCTATAGTCTCAGTCTCATGTATGCCAGTTTTTCACTGGCGTGATTTCCCTGAAGCCAAAAAAATTATTTTCTATTTAATTACAAGGAAATTGGTGATGTCAGAATGAAATCCTGTGGGAGCTGAGTCAGCTCAGAATTATTATTATTCTTAATTACTTACATAATAATGGGTGCCGTACTTGCAGGATCTGGCCTTAAGTCATTAAACTTAATCTGTGACAAGATAGAAATGCTTGAAATCTGACACATTTCAACTGTGGCCCGGTGCTTACACCTCTACCACTTCTCTTACACCAGTGGTGGACAATTATTTTGGCTGGAGGGCCACCTAATGAGTTTTGGTGAGCTGTCGAGGGCTGCTTGGGTAGCCCTGCCCCCTCACAGTTGGTTTACCCCCGGCCACCATCTTGGGGCCAGAAGTCCCACCCCTAACCCCTGACCTTTGCCACCAGAAGTCATGCCCACACACCCCCTTACCCCAGAAGTATTCCTTTTGGAGGGGTAGGGGGAGTTGCCATCTTGAAATTGGAGAAAAAAAATCATATACTAAAAAAACTCAAACATCTACTATAACTTATTTTAATTTTATTTTAAAGAATATTTTGTCCTGAGTTAGGTGCGTTTCCATAATGTACCTAGAGGCAATTGCATAATAGCATAAAATGCAGTCTTAGTCTTGTATATTGTGTGTGGGGGTGGGGAGGGAGTAAGATGGTGTATGTGGGGACTGTGTGGTTGGGGAGTGGGTATGGTGGGGTATAGAGGGTGTATGTGGGGTGTGTGTATGGTGAGTAGAGTGTGTGGGGGAGGGTGGAGGTGGGTGTAGAGGGGTGTGGAGTATGTGGTTGGGGCAGGGGTATGTGGGAGAATGTGGGTGTGGGTATGGTAGGGTGGGGGGTGGGAGTATGTGTGGGGGGTGTGGGAAGTGTGGGTGTGTGTTGGTGATATGGTGGGAGGTGAGTAGCCAGCCCTGCCCGTCCCATCTCAGCTGCAGCACATAGTTTCCAACTGCAAGGCCGAGACCCATATGGCACGGCACAGGACCAGCCCAAGCTGGCCCAGCACAACACGGTTCCAGCTGCAGTAGGGGACCAGGATGGGCCAGGCTGGCTCTATGCTGTTCCATGCAGTTCCCGGCTGCATGGTCAGGACTGCAGGATGCAGCAGGAGCCAGCTGGGAACTGCAGGGGCTGGACCGAGCTGGGTTGGCTCCTGCTGCATCCTGCAGTCTCGACCATGCAGCCAGAAACCATGTGCTGCCAGAGCCAGCCTAGCCCCCCTGGCCCCTGTGGTTTCTGGCTTCATAGCCGGGACCACATGGTGTGGCATGGAGCCAGCCTAGCTCAGCCCCCACAGTTTCTGCCTGGCTCCTGCTGCATCCTGCAGTCCTGGCCATGCAGCTGTTAACCATGTGCTGCTGGGCTGGTCTGGGACAGGCCAGGCTGGCTCCAGCAGCACACAGTTCTCGGCTGCGTGGCTGGGACCCACAGGGGGAGGCTATGGGTCCCAGCCATGGCCTGGTGTCACATTAGAGTGCCAGGAGCCACAAGAAATCTCACACCACCAGGCTGGGCTGTCTCTGTGCCTCCATGTGATGTTCCTGGCAATCTAGCTGGGAGTGGCACATGGAGGCACAAAGCCAGAATGGAGCTGGGTGATCACTGGCGGTCCTCCCCGTCCACCTTTTCTTGTCTGGGTTTCCACTTTTGGATGGACAGAGGCAGGGAACAGCCACAAGGGCCCAGGCCAGAAGCCTCTGGTAGGCTGAAGCTTCTGGCTGGGTGCTAGGGATAGAGGTAGAGGGCTGGGGTGGGGCAGGTCTTGCTGCTGCTGGTGCTGCTGGGTCCTGCTGCTGGCTTCTCTCACTGCTGGTGCCTCATCAGATTTTAGACAGGCAGCCACTGTCCAGTAAGAATTTTCTAAATTTCAGAGAGGCCCCACTGGCTGGTAAGAATGGCCTGGCAGGCCAGATTAGGCTTGCAGGCTGGATTTTGCCTGCCCCTGCCTTACACTGTGACTTGTCTTTGTGTGGTTTCATACTGACCCCTTATTTTCTCATTGAAATCCTTGCTGCCTTAACAATGCAATTCTGCATACATTGCCCATAGTGCTTGCAACTAATAAAAGAAATCTTGCATTGGGATGATGCTACAGAATAAGTCTGATGGCCAAAATTCCCTTTAGTCCCTGAATAGAGACAAGGGCCAGGTTTTTAAAGAGATTTCAATGGGAGTTTTGTTCCTAAATACCTTTAAAAATCTAACGCTAAGTATATTACTTCAGGTAGGGACAAATTGGCCTGTCAGTACAAGTGCTAACTTTGCCTTGCTGCAGCATATAATAGAGCCGTGATCTTTTAGAAATTAGCCTTTAAATGCCAACAGAGTTAAAAAAAAAAAAAAAAAAAAAAAAAAAAAAAAAAAAAAAAGACAGACACAGAACACCTCATTGCAGCCTTATTACTGCTGGGTTTTCCATTCCATTTGTTTTCATATGAATGATTTGCTCCATTCATTTTGCATCAGCAACACTTGCAAGAAATATGGGAGGAAATAAATTTGCAACAGAGGCATTATACACCACCGCACTGTAATTACAAACTGCTCACTTGGAAGCGTGTCGAGGTCTTTTCAAATGCAGAATGCTTAGATTTAAAAATAAATGCTTTGAGCTCAAGCAGGATTTGTTTTCTGAAAAAGCACATATGAGTCTCTACAGTCTTAAATACTTTTCAACCTGACTCCAATGTTCAGTTAGCACAGCCAGCCCCATATGCCTGACCTTGGGCTGTGGCGCACAGAGACGTATGGCCGGGGTTCATTGCTTCCCTTCTGTAGTGTGACTGCTGCCTCAGCTCCCACTGGGATTTCAACTTGCAGATGTTGCTTTTTGACTTGTGCCTCCTAAAGACTATAACTTGTAACTCTAAATACCATGGTATAGATGAAGGAATAGAGGCAAAAAGAAAGGTCTACCCTGCAAGTAAAGCGCATGTGTTGGTGCACCCTCTCATTTTACTTACTCCATTGACTTTGGGCTGCAGCTGGTATTTCTTGCCATGTTAGGCAAAACTCCTAGTGATGGCCCTGGGAGTCTACCTGAACAAGTACAAGTCTCTCAGTACCACGCACAATATTCTTACTGTTTTTGGCAGGGCTTTTATCAGGGATAACCACTCAAGAGTCCTGTGGTCTTGATGAAATGCATCAGAGGGGAGGAGGTGTTTGGACTAACTGAGAACTCACCATTAATAGTCGGATCTGCTATAATTAAAGACGCTCCCAAGTCATGAAATCAAGAACGTTTCCAAAGCACAGTGTTCAACTACAACTGTATTATGTAGGTGAGAAGGCAACATTCAGGCCCGCGTATCAAATTAAAGCACCTTGAATATTAGCTAAACTGCTCATGTTCCAGGATGATGTTCCTGATATAGGACGGAAGTGAAACAAACTCACTGCAAAATTCAAAAGCATTTGGTTATAATGTATTTTCAGTCTTCATGGAGCACTTTGGTGCCTCCACATAACAACTCTCATCAAAAGCTGACAAGCTAAAATGTTGTGACGGAAGCTATCTTGATTGTTAACCTATCCTCAAATAGAAAATACAAGCTCCTCAGAAGTCATGGGGAGTCCCAAGGGATCTGGAAGTTTCACTACACATGGATCCCATTCCTCACCCGGTATAAATCAACATTATGCCAGTGACTTCAGTCCTTTCATTTCATACTGTTCATAGCTGGTTTCACAGGTGATGTGTAAGTGCTGACAGTGGGGGGGGGCACAACTTTATGCTGGCAGTTCCCAACCTTTATAGATCACAGACCAGCAAACTGCGGACCGGGAGTGACTGCGGACCAGCAAACTGTGGACCAGCATACCGCAGTCAGGAAGTGACTGGCATACTGAGGACTGGCAGCCAACCCTTTGTATACTCAGTATAAAAGACTCAGTATAAAAAAGGGTTGGCTGATGGTCCGCAACATGACAGTCCACAGGATGTCGGTCTCTTCTGGACTTTTGATCCGGCAGCCAACCTTTTCCGGCCATGGCCCGAGGGTTGGGAACCTCTGCTCTACGCCACCACTGCTTGTGAAAGGTATAACCCTCGCCGTCGGGGCAGAAATCATGCCACCCTGACCACCGCTGCACACAGCTAAAATCGCCATTTTCCCTGTTCTGACACGATTTGTCAATCAGGTGCCCTCTAGCGGTTTTTTGCTAGGAATAGCACACAATAACCAATTATGAGTGTTAAAAGCGTTACATGCACAATAGTAATGGGAATCATCGTGGTATCTTGTGAGAGTGAAATAAACCTAGAGATTATCTTTAGCTAGAAAAAGCCAACGTGGTGCACAGGCTCCCACTGAAATCAGTGAAGACCCAGCTGTTTTACAGAGGTTCAACTCACAGCAGCATGTGACTCTGCTTGTGACCTTGGTTCCTCAAAGTTACTTGTTACCACTAAAACCAGTGGGCTTTGGGGGGCTCTCTCATTGCTTCAGTTATTTCTAATGGTCTTGTTCTGATTACTTTTTTGTTTGAACCCTTTCGTAAATCTATCGGGCATGTTGGTTCTGACTGAAATTCCACTGTGAATGAGAAAAACCTCCTGGTGAATCTACACGAGGATCTAGATTTGGCTTATGAGCCAGTTTGTGAAACAGGGCAGTTCTCGCACCTTGTAACTGCACCCAAAGGCCAGCCGTAAGCCCTGTCCTTTCTAAGCATGACACCTATGTGTAAATCTTCTCCGCTGTGAGAACAGCGAGGCAGTGGAATAGACACCAAGGGACGTTGTGGACTCTCCATCACTGGAGATGGACAAGAAGAGGTTGGACAGCCACTGGTCAGGGGTGGGCCCAGCGTAGCTATGCCTATGTTCTGCAACGGGTATTTCTCAGGCTTCTGGACTTTGCCGGTTGCTCCCTCTCTCTCTTTCCGCTATGTGGCAAGGTGTTTTTAAGCCTTCGTCGGAAGCGTAGGTGTTAGCTGCAGCAACAGCTGGGGTTTTTGACTGGGGTCTGGGTTCCTGGCTAGAGGATGCTGCTGCTCTGCTCACGGTCAGACTGATCACTGTATTTGGGGTCAGGAAGGGATTTTACCCCATGATCAGATTAGTATAGTCATCTACTCATGTCCCCGACTTAGTACTTGCTTTAGCATTTATTAAATAACTCAAGTACTAAATAACTGAGCAGTAACTACCATTGTTGCACAGTCTCAGCAGCGCACGGGTCATTTCCAACCCTACCACGTAGTAGCATCGGCATCGCGGTTTGTGCCTGCAGATACTACGTTGCCATACCGTGGGAAGTTTTGCTTTCCTCTGAAGCAGGGGGCACGGCCCTCTGCCTGGGATTTCTCAAGCATATATTAATGACCTTTTATAGAAGTAGGATGCTCACTGCCATGGTTCCCCTGCTTTACCTCTGGCAGGTTAGGGTATTAGATCTTGTGTTGTGTCAGGGTTAATGTAATCATAGTCTTATAAAGAGTTTAGTTTCTGAATTTGTACAGAGTGGTTTGGATAGGGAGGATCCTCCTTAGGCAGGGGGTTGGATTAGATGACCTCTGGAGGTCCCTTCCACCCCTACTCCTCTATATTTCTATGGTTCTCTATTATTTTATGGTATATAGGGCATATGTGGGGTGGTGCTGCTTTTCTGATGGCAGTGCAGCCTAATTCAGCCCCAGCAGAACTCCTAGCTATATCACCCTGCTTCCAGGCACACCCTTTGCTATGTGGCTCTTTCTTTACTCTTCCCAACATGTACTAAGCCTCTAAACATTTAGGGCTCCATGTTCACTCCAAGATGCCACAGCAGCATTAAAGGCTGCCCAACAGAGGAGGAGGATTGGTGAGCTCCCGGGCTTGCAATTTTGTCTCTTCTGGAGCTGTATCAATAAGCAAAATGCAAACCCACTGCACTGCTGAAGGTGTGAAGAAGTGATGAAGTACACAGCCACCTCATCCATTAGTAGCGAGAGGCTGATTGTGGCAGGGCCTGTGATTTGTGACCTGGATTTCATTGGTGACAGCCAGCAGCACGATTTGAAAGCACAGGGCTTGGCCTGGAAAGGAGAATCACGTGTGGGGTGGGGGGTTGTGATTCCTTACAACACCAGCACACAACACCAGCTTTCGTGTGTCAGCTACCAGAAGCGGACAACAGCTCACGCTGTGATTCCAAGCCAGGTCCTCGGGTGCAACCGGCCCATGTGTGTTATAGGTCACGGGGGCTGGTCCACGTGGCTTACACTTCCCTCCTTGCATACACCAGCTTCTGCTGTTAATTCACTTGCTCCCTGGTGCCAGCTTGGAGCAGCCCAAATGCTGCCATCATGTCCACCGACTGGACCCACAACCAGACAGAGGGCCTTCCCCTCCTGCTGTGTCCCTTCCTTTCCCGTTAGTACTGCACCACAAGACAGTCCACGGAGGGTTTGCACTTTAACTTTTGCACAGTAAGTCTGGCTGGGGAACAGGCTTCTCATCATCTTCTCTGTCCTATCGTGGAGAGGCCGACATAGTCTATGAGAACTGTCTTTCTCCTAAGTGACTCAGGTTCCCCGTCCTCCGTGTAGGACCCCTGCTGAGGAGCTATTCAGAACGGGCATTCAGAAAAGCAGCTCCCAGACTCAGGAGATGATCTGGCCACAAATCAGGGAGAAGCAGCCAGAAGCAACAGCAACCAATGAATCAACTGATGACTCAGCTCTGAAGCAAGTAAAGAAGCTGGAAAGAAGCATTAGTGTAATGCTACGTTTAATTAGGGTACAAAACCTTACTGTGTTGTCTTTGATTAATGCTTGTTAGAATGTCATGTGTGCCTGCTCAGATCGGAAAATGGCTTATCTTGTATGCACATCCATTGGCTTTAAGATGCTGGAAACAAGTGGGTTGCTATGAAGGGGGGTGGGAAGCAGAGAGAACCTCCGATCAAAAGAGAAGAGAGAGTACAAGATAGGATTTTACCAAGCAACCAGTGCTAGGTAGCTGAGCCTAAAAGACAGAGCCATCCAACTCCCCGATGAGTCACCGCCATGCTGTTGCTTACAAATTCATAGTAGCAAACGTCATCCGTTGTTCCAACACGCTGAAAAGGTCCTGGGCCATGCCTGTCCCCAGATAAACAACCCAGCCTTGGCCACACCATGCAAAGGAGTCAGGGAAGATGAAGTAACCACCTCCCTGGGGGTGCCACTAGGGCAGTGGTCCTCAGCCCGCAACTCACAGGTTGCACGTGCCCCAATCAGCACACTGTGACAACCTGTTAAAACATTTGTTAAATGGATACGCAGGAAGTAAGGTGTGTGGGTGGGGCCCACATAACACACTGAGAGCTGCAAGTGCGGCCCGCTATGGCAAGCAGGTTGAGAACCAGCGCACTAAGGTGATGGGAATCCTTCGACTGCAAGCAGCCAGGATCCCATCAGTCCTATTCTAGTCCCCAGTGCAGGGCATGGGTCAGGGGTGGGTCCATGCCACTCAAACAGCTTTTTGGAGACACCTGCACATTTGCACCATGGCAGCAGCTCTGCTCCCCAGCACATTACTCTCACAAACATGCTCCAAATCCAGACATACAACAGCAAGGCTGCACTGGGGCTGCCCCAGCTGCCATGGTCAAATACATTGGAGACTGAAGTCTTGAGAGCAACAGCAGGGGACATGTGGGCAGGGCGTGCTTGGGAATGTCTCAGCAGGGGAAGGCTGTGGCTACAGTGCAGACCTGGCCATAGATGCTCTGAGGTCACTTGCCCCAGGTTCGCTAACGCAGGACTGAGGCCAGGAAGGTGGCATACAGCATCCTTGCCCATCTCCCACGTGCTCTGTGTGCTCCTGAAGATCTGGCCCCTCATCTCTACATGTAACTGAAGCAAATGATGGCAAGACAGGAATTAAAAGTCTTGAAACTTTGGAGTCCAGGTGAGAGGAATTCAGAACGCAGCAGAAACCCATCGGCAGGCGGGATCTCAAAGCTAAAGTCAGCCCAAATGAGCCCAAGAAAGTTGCAGCAAAGTGTTGCTCCAAACAGGATTTGTAACTGATGGGAGCCTGGAAATGTTTAGTTTGGTTTCCAGGGGCCTTTTTTTAAGCTTTTGATTTTCAGGGATGTAATATCCTTTGATAAAGCCCAAGAAGCAGAGAGTGAAATACACACTCAGTGCAAAATAATTTTCTTAAAAAAAAAAATAGCCCTAACAAAATACAAACTTAATCCTTGGTTTTATGCATCCAAGCTTGAAAGTCAACATTTCTCATCCCTTCAGCACTGTTAAATATATACAAATAAAAAGGGGCTTTTTCGTGGGGGGGACTGCTCTCCTTCTCATTTCTCTGATGAATGTAGCCATTAAAACTCAAAGGTTTGGCTGTATCTCTCCTGTAACATTTATGTCACTGTGCTTCTGTAAATTGGAAAGCCGATAGGACTCTGCGACTTTAACAAGCGTCAGAAGTTCTCCTGTGATGTTCTTCTTTAAAGAAATATCAGAGTAAGTTTTCTTTGTTCCTCTTTGCAGATGCTCTTGTTGACTCTTCTTGCATTTTGACTGATTTCCACAGGGGAATTATTCTGGGGCTGTACAAAACACTCTGCTTCTGTGGGTTTTGGCAGGTTTCATCACACAGCTTTGAAGTCTGAGTCTGTTTGGCTGTCACCTGTTTTCTTTCCCTTCAGTGCCCGGTTTTGATTCTTCAAGGTTAGGATACTTAGAGTCTTTGTCGAGGATGGGAATTAGCCCTGATCTCAAAGACTAATAGGAGCTGGCATGGCTCCCCCAATGCAAATCTCTACCCTAGATGGAATTAATGCTTCCATAGGCTGCAGTGTGCAGCAGTGAATTTTACTCATGCTCAGTACTGGGGTTATTTCCACCAGGGCTGATAGCTCTGTCTAACTGCAATTAGGGTTACACTAATAAAGCTCCTGTAGATCAGTGAAACGAGGGCTACTACACCATGAAATATATGTCTGACTACCTAGAACAATTTTGCTCTAGACCAGGTGTGACCAACGTGCAGAACAGGTGTCACAAGTAGCAGAAGCAGCCCCTGTGTGTAGCACGTGGCAGACTGGGGAGGGGACAGGCAGCACAGTGGTAAATACAGCAGAAAGCAGAGCAGCAGATTGAGCAGGGAGCCCAAGGCAGGGAACAGAAAACAGAGCAGTGGATCAGGCAGGGGAAGGGGATCAGAGTGGCACTTGGGGAGAGCATGGAGCTTATTTTGTGGCATGCCTGCCAAAAAGGTTGCCCCCCACTGCTAAAGGTGATTTAAAAGCCTATGTCCTGTTTTCAGAAGGGGTGAGCACTTAAGGGTCTAAACAAGGGCCATTGCCTCCTGAATGACTTAGGTGCTTTTGAAAATGTGACCCAAGATGTGGAAAGGTCTCAGGCACCAATTCCCAACACCCTCTCTGCTCTGCAAAGCAGGGCCACCCTCTCCCCTGAGTTAGCACCTGTTCTTAGCCAAAGCTCCCTGCCTGGCTCAAGTGCTCCACTGTCACTCATCACTTTCTTTTACTTCTTTTCTCCTATGAAACTTCAGTTCTTGAACTAACATCAAAAACTTGAGCCAAAAACCAGTGTGAAATGCACGTGCACAGAAAATAAATGAACTCCCGTAGCAAGGATGGAAATTCAGCTAGACTTCTTTTCTTTTTGACTAGAGAGTAATTTATTTGCCGCAAACTACAGTTTCATTTGTCCCCAGACCATTGTCAGATTCTGGTCAAATTGTCCAGAGAGTTTAAATCAACAAAAATATATTGGTAGATTCACAAAATTAGAAAGGAGGTTTTCATTTACCCGTTAGCCCACTGGGCAGCACTCTCATGCAAGGGGTTGGAGGGTCAGGTTCAATTCCATTCTCAGTCTCTGGGGGCTTCAACCCACGTCCCCAGAGAATGGCCTGTCTACTGAGGAATAGGGCATTAGGTGCACACAGCCTTCGCTGTTGAAGTTGTTCTACTTTGTGTAAAATACATAAGAGAAAGAACAGGAAGCCAGGTGTCCTTGCTCCCAGGTGAGTGCCCAAATTACTAGGGTATAAATAGTGTTCTGCATTCTCAATGTTTATTAAAAAAAAAAAAGAAAAATCCATGAATTTTTGGGGGTTTATCTTTGAAACATATAAACTGGGATGAAATCAGCATAAAAGGAAGAAAAGGAAAAAATCCGTTTAAATCGGGGGAAAATCAGCAGTGAGGGAGGGAGGGAGGGAGTAAGGCTGGGACTAGGAGAGGTGGTGGGGGGACAGACATGACGTAGCCTGTCGGCCACTCCTGGGGCTGCAGCAGGGAGCAAAGTGGGGGGAGCTGTCAGTGGGCATGGGGTGCAGGGCAAGGGGGTGCAGCTCTTGTTGCTACACATCCCCTGGGAGGGTTGTGAACTGGGGGAGCCTGTGCCAGGCTCTTCCTGGAGGGCACGTGCAGGAAGCACATGGTGCTACACCCTGCCTTTCTTTCCTGGCTGCATTCATGCCCCTCCCCCCTGCTGCAGCAGCCTGCTGCCAGGCTGCCCTAGTCTTTGAGGTGAGGGGGGAATGGCGCAGGGCTGGATGTGGCAGGGGGGGACCCAACCCCAGCACTGGCACCTCCCACCCCACCCAGGGTCACAGCTGGGAGCCCCGAACCCCCAGGCAGAGGCTCCAGCCTCGCAGGCCTGTGCAGAGCAGCTGGGTGCAGCCCCCAGTGCAGGGAGTGGAGCCAGATGCTCCAACCTGCCCCCCCACAGCAGGGCTTGCAGCTCCCAGCACCTGGAGCAGAGCCAAAGCCACAGCCGCTGGGATGAAGCTTGGACCCTCCTGCCCTGGGAGCAATTCCCATGGCCCATCCCACCCCACCCAGGGTCAGAGCCAGGAGCTCTGTGCCCTCAGGTAGCAGCTCCAGTCACCCTCCTCGAGCCTCCATGTGGCCACCACCACCCCACCCCGCCCCTTGCTCCACATGTGGCCACCGCCACTGCATCCCACCCCCACATCTGGCCAGAAACCTGTGTATCAGGTAACCACCAGAGTGGCACTTTTAGCTTACCAGCACCACCCATTTTTCAGTTCAAATCCCTGTTACCTGGCATGAGTGGGGAATGGGCCTTTCCCCACTCGTGCCATTTAACATGGATTTGAACTGAAAAATGAGTGTAAATTGGTGTTACGGTGCAGGGTCGGTCTGCTTGGAGCCAAGCTGTGATTCTGTTGTAACGGTTGTGTTCTGTCCTTTAAAATTATCCTGCCACGCCTTTGCTGGTTGGAGAGGTACCAAACACTTTAGGAGACAAAAACTCAGTTAAAGGTTCAGAAGATCTGCTTATCTTCACAGGGCTCCAACATCCCCATACCCTGCCCTAACCACACCAGATGTTCCAGGCTTGTTGTTGTTTGCCTACTAGACGGAGAGTCTGGTCTTAGTCCCGTGAACCCCCCAGCTGGGGTCTCCTGCTAAGTTGGCTGCTTGCCCCATTCTTCCCTTCATGGGTCCCAAGACCTCTCCGTTCTAATCCCGCCCTTACCTTCAGGGTTGGGATGGACTCACCGCTCCTGGAGGTGTAATCTCATCTGCATCTCATCTTCCTTCTAGGGTCCCAAAGCAGTTCTCTTCACCCCTCGGGACTGGACCCACTGATAGAGTGGCCTTCTCCATCACTTCCCCGGCTCTCCTCAGGTAAGTCAGCTTTCATCCAAGACCAGGGTTGGTTCCTCTTCTTGTCTTCTCTCAGTGCCTTCTCTATCTTCACCTTGCTCTCCTTTTCTCTGGGCCAACCCTCGACACTCCCTTGGCATCCCTTTAAATTCCCTTTCTCCCCCACGGTGTCCCTCATTGCAGTGTCTGATTTGCTGTGTTCTAGACACAGCTGTTGTCCTTTTTCTTTTTCAGCGCAGTTTTTCTCTTTTCTGTCTGCACACCATTTTTCTCCATCCTGCCTCGAACTCCATGAGCTGGGCTTGCCACAGCAGCTTTTGAATTGCCGTGGCCCCAGCTGGTTCCTTTAATTAGTCAGAGCATGGCGTCTTTCCCTCCACGGCTCAGGGTGGTTTCTTCAGCATCCTCCAGTAAGTTTCATTTCTTTACTTTACTATGGCAGGGCGTCTTGGCCACCCTGTCACAATCAGTAAAAATGAATGACTTCAAAAACAAAATCAGGGAATTTATCAGTGAAAATCAGTACAAACTGAGAATGCGGAACACTAGGTATAACATCATTCTTTCTTATGCTTATCGTATTCTCACTTTCCCTCTCTTTCTGCCTGTGTAGTAGGCTGGCTGGCAGAAGCCTGCTGCAGTCTGCACATGCCTGGCTGTAGGATCCTGCAGGTGGGCAGGGACTACAGCCCAGCTGTGAGCAGGAAAGCCTGATTGCAGGCTGTCTTGGAGGACTGAGCAGCTGACACAGATTAGTGGCTGGACACAGGAAGCCAAAGGCTCCTAGGGAAGGGAGTTTGGGTCAGGCAGAGAGAGTGTGAGGGTACTTGGCTGGTGGCTGCAACACTGGGCCAAGGACTCTCCTAGGGTCTGGCAAAAGATCCAGGGCTGCAGGACTGGAGGAAGCAGCCCGGAGACCACAACAGGAAACTCACATGAAAGAAGGAAGACTGCACTGCTGTGCTAAGGGAGCAGCACGAAGCCAACAGCAGCTTCTCAGGGGCTGGGAAGAGACCCCAGGACTGTGAGTTGCCCTTTTATGAACTGTGCTTATGGACTATTTGCACTAAGCAAGAACCCCAAACCCACTACACTCTGGCTCAATAGATATTGATTATTCCATGTCTATCTTTAAAAGAAAAGAATGAGGCTAACACATCCAAGAGTGCCCTATAACTTGTGCGAGTGTTCTCCAAGGAGGTAGAAGATGTGGATTCAAGTCAGTTGGTGTCGGTTATATCTTGTGTGTCCATTTCTGCCTTGCTGGAGTTTGGCTGGTCCCTTGCAATGGAAGTTTAATGCGGACAAATTAAAGTTTAGTGTGGACAAATGCAAGGTGCTGCACCTCGGAAGGAATAATCCAAACCACAAACATACAGTGAGTGACACGGGACTGAGTGGCAGTTTTATAGAAAAGGACTTGGGAGTCTTGGTAGATCACAGGCTCAGCATAAGTCTGCAGTGTGATGCAGCTGCACAAAAGGCAAATGCAGTTTTGAGATGCATCTATAGAAGCATTAGGTGCAAGATACAGGAGGTGATAATGCCACTCTATTCGGCACTGGTTAGGCCTCATCTGAAGTATTGTATACAGTTCTGGGCTCCACATTTAAAAAAAACATGTGGAGAAGTTAGAGGGTCCAGAGGCAGGCAACAAAGATGATCAAGGGCTTGGAAAGCAAGTCATATGAGGAGAGGCTGAAGGAGCTAGGCATGTTCAGCATGTGGAAAAGGTGCTCAAATACTTGAAAGGCTGTCATAAAGAAGAGGGAAACCACCTTTTCTCTCTCACTGCAGAGAGGAGGACACAGACCAATGGCCTGAAGTTGCAGCAAAGTAAGTTTAGATGGGATATCTGGAAAAATGTCCTCACTGTTAGAATAGCGAGGTAGTAGAATAGACTACCTAGGGTAGTCATGGACTCTCCATCACTGAAAGTGTTCAAGAAGAGGATGGACAGCCACTCCTCAGGGATTATCTAGACATAGCTGTGCCTATGGAAATACCATGGGTATTTCCAGTACTCTTGAGCTTTGCTGGTTACGCCTGCTGACCCATCTTCCCTTCCCCCTCCCTGCCCCCAGTTACATGTGTCAGGTTGTTTTTAAGTCTTCTCAGAGGCATTGGGTGTTGGCTGCAGCCAAAGCTGGGGACTTTGACTAGAGTGTGTCAATGCTCCTGCTGGGAGCAGAGCTGGAGATTCCTGAATAGAGGGTCTTGCCCCTCCACAAAGAATCAGACTGATCACCATATTTGGGGTCAGAAAATTATTTTATCTCATGGTCCCATGGGTTCAGACTGTGGGGGTTTTTGCCTTCCTCTGTAGTGGGGGACATGGTCCTCTACTTGGATCTCTTGATCATATATTGGCAACATTTTATGGAAGCAGGACATTGGCCACCATGGTTCCCCTGCTTTACCTGTGGCAGGTTAGGGGTAAGGTCTGTGTTGTGTTATGTTTGGCATTAGCCTTATATAGCATTTAGATTATGGTTTGTATGGGATGGTTTGGGTAGGGGTGATGCCTCCATGACCTCTGCAGGACTGCTCTGTGACTCTGTGACTCCATTTGGTGCTGGCTTGAAACTGCAGACTAGGACATGAATGTAATTAGACTGGAACCATAAATCAACCATGACATAACTGATAATCCTCTTCTCACCCTTACATGGGTGATGTGTAAATAAGGGAATACTGCCACATACTTGAACTCACTCATTAACCACTTACGGAAGTCCACAATTTGTGCTTTTAATACTTTATATTCTTTCCCAGGGTTCATGTGAAGAGAGAAAGAGAGAGAATGAAAACACAAAGTGATCACTCAAGCGCCACGTGATGTACTTCGAACACCAAGATGGAATTGTACCCTTGTAAATTGCTATGGCTCATTCATCACCTTCTGCTCCTTGAATCCTTCACCAGCTGCTCAACTGTAGACTAAACAAGCCACATGGAGCAGGAAAAGAAGTTTGCTAAAGGGCAGCTGCTGCAGCATTTTGAAGGCAGAGAACAAAAGTATTGGATACCATAAGAACCGGTATGCTCTAACGAACCCCTAATTAGGGATAACATGGTGGTGTTTCAAAAATTGTCTGCTGTGCCATCAGCAGGAATGGCCGTGCCATTTTAATGAGAGACTGGATAAGGTTAAACCAGGGAGGTATGACAATGGGGGAAAGTAAAACGAGTGGAAAAGAGAAGACGCAGGCAGTGGGGGTTTTAACAACTAGGTAAAGTTCTGAGCTCGGGGCCTGGACCTACAGCAAATTTACACTAGTGTAATCAGGCTTTAAGCTGAAGCAGCAAAGGAGGAGCGCATATGAAGCTCTATGCTGTTATAAATTACTGGTACACCATGTAGAACAAGCCCAGGAAAAAAACAGGGGTAGAACTACATGGGTGTAACACCGCTGCAGGGCATCCACAGCTTGTACTGGGCAAGTAGGCCATTATTTGCTTCCCTGGCACCTAGAGGTCTTGCAATTGCATTTGCTTCCTGAAGCTGATAATAGGAAGAACCACACCAACCACCACACCTTGGGATACCCAGTCACATCAGGGGTCAAATCAAAACTGCCCCGGCACATGCATACACCGCCTACGTTTCTATCTGTTTGATTAGGGGATGGGCTTTATGCCCGCCTTCTCCCTCCTGTGGGTGATGCATGTAGGCAAGAAGAGTTTACTATGACCACCAGGTTATGAGGGCACTCTTTGAGCTTGAGTACTAGGAACCCATTTCTGGGGCACTGAAGGTCTTTAGTTCAATCCCTACTGAAGATCCATGAAGGATGCCATCATTACAAACATGCAATGCTAGAGGGATGTGCTATCAAGGATCCAGAGGCGCCTGTTAGTTTAAGAAAATCCACAGCAGGTATGTCCACAGGTGGGTGAAGGCAGCTGAACCTGGGCTAGCCGCAGGAGAGGAGGTAGACAGGGACCTATAGGTTGGAAGTGTTTCCTGCATGGCTAGCTACCTAGCAATAGGACAGTAGCCTTGGGAAAGCAGCAAGGGAACAACTGCAGCTTAGCTGGAGAAGCAGCAATAGGTGATCTTGAAGCTGAGACAACATACCTGGGGCCAGTCGGGAGTTCACCAAACCAAAAAAGGAGGAGTTCAGGGGATATAATCCTGAGTTCCTGAGGCAGAAGGGCCAGTGCAGCCCTGAACTTTGCAAGAAAAGCTCTGGGCAGCGCAGGCTGGCAAGGAACAAACACTGCAGGCGAGGTCAGGCACTCCCTGGGGTAAGAAACCCAGTGAGTGGGGACTTCAGCAGCTGTCTGGTGACCCAGAGGGCAGCTTTGAGGGTCTTGGCTTGAAGCAGTTGCTTGTATTTCTGTTTTAGATTTAAAACTGGAGGGTGGGGTGATGTCTGTATGGGTGGTAAGAATGAGGGGCATGCCAAGTTGTGAGCCCTGCCAGGGGCAGGGGTGTGAGAGTGAAGGAGATGGGGCAGGCTGCAACTGGAAGGGCCCGAGCCTGAGCCCCAACACAGAACAGGCTGAGAAGCCTGGCCAGAGTAAGTGGACCTATGCTAGAGGCCTACAGCCAGAATAACTGGTGGGCTAAGGCCAAGAGGGCTGAATCCCATAGGAAGGCAGATGATAACAGAGTGACACCTGCAAGGTATAGGGATGGCTATGCAGGAGGCTGGATACCATGATAAAGAGACCCAAGGTGTAATCAGGACCAGTAGGGCCACAGGGGGTGACCACTGGCCCACTGTAGTGTCAGCCAGGCACAGGTAGGTCCACCTGGCCGTGAGAGACACCTGTGGAGAGCTGTGAAGTTTTGGTGAGTGGGCAGAGGGCCCAGAGACCAGGAGAGTTTGGTGAAATTGGTTAGACACTGGTGAAAACCCTCCCAAATGATATCTGAAGAACATCCAGATGTGACAGGTGAGATAGGAAGAGAGGTATATGGAGGACCCAGAGCAGCGGTCCCTCTAAGCTGTGCAGCTTGTGCGGCTATGCAGGTGCCACGCTGCCCGGCACTCCTGTGCAGCCGTGCACGCCACACAGCTTAGAGGGAGCACTGACCTGGAGTAAGGGCAGGATTAGTGTGGTCCCCAGGGGAGCTTCATGGATGCCCTTGGGGCCCATCCTGTCACAGATGCAGAGCCAGGGAGCAGCTATGGTACGTGGCATGTTCTTCTCAACAACCACCGATGCCTAAAGCTCTCTCGTTGCACCCGCTGTGGCTCCTGACTCCAAGTAGCTGTGCTACAGCCAGCAACAGCAACACCAGTCACTGTGCTCAGAGTGCACCAGTGTCAAAGAAACACAGACATTAAACCTGAGATGGTTTAGGTCTCCTGTCTATTTTCCCAGGGGTGTGGACCCAACTCACGTTTTGGAGGCTCTGCCCATTCTGCAGAGAACTGGCCCCATGTCTTCCAAGGGAGGGAGAAGCAGTGTTGTCTCTTGTACAAAGCCGTGTCTTGTGTTCTCCCTTTTTGTCACGTTTCAGCAGGGAGAGGAAGCAATAGGTCTAAGTCACACAATATGCTCTGTCCCTTTTCTTTTATCACCCACAGGCAGGATTTGGTGTGCTGGCATTCACACCCTCAGATCATCCATAGCATGTAATGGAGCGATGTGCCCTTAGCAGAACTTGGCCCCCAGATCTTACTATGGCAATGAATCATTCTTGGTTGTTAAACCCAACTCATAGTTGCACCTCCACATGGCCAGAAGCCATGCTGGCAACTCAGCCAAGGAATTGCCTACGAAGAAAGGATGCTCCAGTGGACTGGTGATCCAGGGGCTCATGTCTGCTGCAGATTTGCCCTCCAGCAAATCACTTACCTTCTCAGCATGCTAAGCTGCCATGCTCAGCCTCAGTCTCCCACATCCTCACTGAGTGCTCTCACCACCAGCCCATCAGCTCTTCTGGGATAGGTTTCTCCAATTATGAACAGATATCCCATGCTGATAAACTTTTCTGGATGAAGGTTTCATCCAAATTTGTACATTCCTGTGATTCCAGGAATCAGCATTTTCCGGTAGAAGGATGTTCTACCGGAAAATGTTACAACCGGCTCTAATCCTTTTCAGCCTGGGAAAGGACAGCACAATTTCCTCTGATTTTAACTTGGTCCTAAACAGCACCTGCTGTGTGAGATATTTCTCTTGTCTCTCCCCCCTTCACATGTCTTTTTCATTCACCACCTTATTTCATCTCCTTCTTTATCTGCCTCCTTTCACCTGTTGTTTTTTCAGAGTATGACTTAGCCAGCCAGGACTCTTCCTTTCACCATACCACAGTGAATCTGTGAAGTTAAAATGGGGCCCTAAAGAGCTTGAAGTTGGTTTGAACTTACCTGGTCTTAGCATGTGTGCTAAGACCATTTGCTGGACCTGTGTTTTCCCCTACAGCAAAAGTCAGAGCCAGAAGCTGCATTTTCCCCACTTTTCCCCCTCCTTTTGTGTATGTTCATCTTCAGGAAAACAGAGTTGGACTTTTACAGCTGCAGCAACCACTGTGGTCTCAGCCCATTTCAACCAACTTCTGCTTTTTGCTCGGAAGAGATTATCAATCCCAACTTTGATACCACCCAACAAACTGTCAAACAAGGGGTTCCTTTTAAACACTCTCTATCTAGAGAGGAAAGGAATAAGACATGTTGTTAAAATGAAGGCCTTACCCAGTAGCAAACGTTTCCAATGATTTAACCATTTTTTCTTTCTTCTTCTGTATCTTTAATAAAAGAAGATTAAAAGTTGTAATAGTGGTGATTGCCACGGGAATGCAAAGGTTGAGGTCTCCAGTCTCAAAATCCCAATCCTTGTTTAAATGTTTAGTGCTGTTCACAAAGAAGCCTGCTGCTGTGCCTCTTTGACTCTCCAGGTTTATTAATCCCATTAGCAAAACAGGCCCCCAGAAGCTCAAGTTGTCAGGGCCCTTTATGCATCTTGGATAGGGAGTTTAGCTGTGTTTGCATATATACCATGAAGCAGGGCCTTGTAGAGAGCTAGCTCTGATATTGAGGTTATATTGCTACTGTTGGCATACTGCTTCGCAGGGCCTAGGCAGAGCAGTGCGTTAATGAGGCTGGACCGCTCCTGATTCCTGAGAGAGCCGACCAAAAGCTAGCCCGCCGAGCTCTGCACAGCAGGGCGCTGTGCCATGCAGACATGGCACTAGTGCCATCGCTTCCATTGCTGCAGAGCAATTGGGGATCCCCACAGTAGGATGGGTTTTTGGTTTCCAGTGCCAGCCCCACCTGGGCCTGGGCCCACGAACGACTTGCCATCTTCACAAAGAAATCCATGAGCACTATGCGACTCTAGCAGCTGATTCAAAGCAGTGTATCCTGCCTTCATTTTTCCAGGCATGAGCTCAGAAATCCCTTTGGAGCCGTCGACTTGCCTGCAAACTTTGGCTCCTCAGAATGGATGAAACTCAATCGTGTGCAAGGAGCCAGCCCAAAGCCTGAGGGACCCCAAGTGCTGCCTGAACTTCTCTAGCTTAGCTGGAATTAAACAGATACTTTGCATTGGCCCCTACATATAAAGGGCGGGTTTTGCCCATCATGAGGATCCACAGTCATTCACAGAAGAGTCACTGCAGTTATTGCAAATAGTGAGGAAATGCAAGAATATTCGTGGTTTGTTTGCAGTCAGAAGGGGGGAAAAAATGGGTCAAATTCATCAGACCAGCACATCGCTGCCAATTCCTCGCTCAGCTCAGGGTTGAGGCCATTTTTAATCCCCCAGCCGCCTTATTCATAACCTCAGACACAGCTGGAAACTGTCCATTGTTGTGGTGGTCTCTGTGGATCTAAACTCTTTCTGTGGCAATAAAACCTAGCGTCCGTGAACGTCTTGCAGTCACTCTGATACTTGCCTGTACAGCGTGCTGCACCATGTGGAAAGCTGGGCTTTAGCAGCCTATGAAAAGCAAGGCTGAGCTCACTCACTTTATATCATATGACAAAGGAACCTTTGTTTAAGCCAGTAACAGTGGAGTGAAGAAGTTTGGTCTGTTCAGAGATTAGGGATTGTCTGTAGGACTAATAGGAATTTATTACTCTTGACTGCTCATTTTGGCACTTGGTTCTTAAAGGCGCCGTATCAATATCTGACTGGGTGCCTAGTGGCTGGGCCACTGAAATGGGTTGAATCATTTGGAAAACGGCACTTGGGGCCATACCGACAAGGGTATTTAGATGCCTAAAGATGCAGAAAAGCCCTTGCAGGGTTTTTAAAAAAAACATGGGAAATCAGTGGGTGTTTGATGCCTAATCCATTCAGGCTCTTTTCAGAATCCCACTAGGTGCTTTTCCACATCTTTAAGCAAATCCATCCCATAGGCTGCTGAGTCACTTAAGTGCTATTGTAAAGAGTATCTGTAAAGTGTTTTATCCTAGGATACTTCTTCAAATGTACTATAGTACTGCCAAAGTTACTGCCCTCTGCCACCAGTCTGGTGGCGCCTATGAAATGACTTGGGGATAGGTGTCCTGGTCATATGCTCAGGCCTCCTAACGGCAATCCTATGCATATGATAAAAAGACCACCACAAGCACAGAGGAAGGGACATACAGACTATCCAAATGGGTTTCCAGGGAAGCCAGCCTATATCTGTTCTGTGGAGAGAGGTCTGTGTACCACAAATTATGTATCTAGTTGTATTCTCTAATGCCATTAGGCCAGCATCTTTAATGCATCTTTAATAGCCACCAATCTCACTGATTTCCTTTTTTGTTTTAACTCTACATAGGAAAGTTCAAATGTATGGGAAAGCTATGGAATATATTTGCATGCATGCTGCTTTTCTCTGCATTATATTGTATGTCATGGCATGGGGTCCCCAGGGATGGCCATGATGCCTCTAGGGCTCCGTGGCCATGCCAATCTTGCCCCATCGGGCACCCTTTTCCTTGCCTGTCATGTCTTGCTGGTAATTATAATAAATAGGGAGGCTGCCCTTGAGTTTATGTTTGGACACAGTCCTAATGGACCCCACTGAACCCTGTGGGTTCTCGGACCCCTTTTTGGGTCTTGCTGAAAATGGATGCCTCACAAGACACCCTTAGCCTTATGGGGTAAATGCATGGCTACCAAACTGCCCCTTTACCACACCCCAAGCCTTGCAGATGGTATTTAAACATTGTCCCTCTGAGGCCTTGCTATAGCTCAGCCTCTCCTTCATCACTGGGCTCTCCAAAGCCCTGTCTCTGCACCCACACTGATGCTGCAACTGCTGATGCTGAGGTCTCCACACTATAGCGTAGCCTCAATGAGACCTCCTCCTCCCCAGTAGCCTCAGTCCGGTCCACCGGTTTATAAAAAACAACCAAAATATAAGCCCCTGGGCTATAACATAATACAAGCAGTTCAGGGTGTGCTCTGTCCCTTTGAAAGAGTCAAACTTCCCCCGCAGCATTAAGTGCCTTGTAGCCCAGGGTACCTGGTGAGCTCCTGGAGCCCCATTAGTCCTATAGGCAGCATATCAGGAGGCCACAGCGTCTCCGGGCAATTCTTCTCTGCAGACTCCTTCCCCTGGCTGCTGCTAGAGAACTAACCCCCGCTGGCCTCATCCCTGGGGTTTATATGTGCCCAGGGCCCTGCCTTCTTCCCGTCAGCTGGTGCAGGCTAATTCCCTTGTTAGCCTGCTGCCAGAGTATCCTGCACCTGTGGGGTTTCTGCCTAGAGCCTTCTCCCTAGGCAATTTCTGCTCTTAAAGGAGCAGGCACTTTAGGGTCCTGCAACACTCTAGCAGAAGGCTTCAGGCTCCTGCTACTTTAAGGGCAGGCAGGCTGTGGCTGGGGCAGGCTGCAAGTGTGGTAGAAAAGCAATTAGGGGCCATGCCTGCAGGTGAGGCCAGGACCAATTGTGGAATCGGCTGACCGAGGAGGAGGTCTGGGTTTAGATGGGACACTGAGTGAAGCCATCATGAAGATCCTGGGGGCACAGGAGGGCTGCAGCTCCTGAAGGCCAGCACGGAGAGTAACACTTGTAGCAGGCTAGAGATTTGGGAAGGAACTAAGGGGTGGAGGATGTTCCTGGGGACCCAGTGAGGGGTTTGGAGTCCACAAAGCAAGGTTGAGTATAGGGAGGGGTCCAGGTGAGCCCAGAGAGAAGGGCTGAGTGTAGGGACCTGTTAAGTGGTCAAAGTGAGCCAACAGAGAAGGGCCAAGGATGAGGGACCTAGTGAGGGGTCCAGGAAGCCTAGAGAGAAGCTGAGTGTGTGGGACCTAGTGAGGTATCTGGAGCCCAGAGAGAGGGGCTGAGCGTAATAGCCTAGAGAGAAGCTGATGGTGGGACCAGCAAGAAGGCCCAGGGTAGCCCAGGAATGGTGAGACTGAGCTGGAGGCCTGGGGGCCAGGCCAGATCCCAGGACAGGGCAAACATGGTTAGAGTCCTGGAAGCAAGATGAGAGCCCAGGATTAGGGCCAGAGACCTGAGAGCAAGGCCAGAGCCTGCGACAGGGAAAACACAGTTATAAGCCTGGGAGCAGGGCCAGAGCCCAGGATAAATAGGCTTTGGAAAGAATAAGCCTGAGGACAAGAGGAGATGAGACAGAGTAGGACCAGAAAGGTCCAGAAGCATGGAGAGGAGCACAATGTGGGTAATACCAGAGGATCCAGGCCCAGAGAGGGCAGAAAGTGGGACCAGAAGGGTCCAGAAGCCCAGAGAAGGCCTGAGAATGGGACATGGGATCCAGAGTCCTGGATGAAGGGCCAAGTGTGTTAGACTAAGAACAAGTGACATCAAGTGATAACACCTGCAAGGCAGGGGGCATGGTGTAAGGAAGGATGGAGCCACACAATTGGCCCTTAAGGCAGTGATCATCACAGATACATGGTGGTCATGTGCCAGAAGTCAGGTTTGGGAAGCCCTGGGGCAGCCTCCCTTATATAAATAACCATTTACATCAAGGCATGGCAGGAGAGAAAAGAGGTGATGGCCCAGAGAGAAAGAGAGCAAGCAGGGTAGAAAAAGTTTTTGTTTTTTTTTTTAAAAAAGGTGCCTCTGGGGGCTTCACAGCCACCCCTGGAGAAAGGAGATGTTACATATACCTTTAAATTCTGAGGCAGTCTGTCTGCTGTGAGGGTGTCCATGAACGGGGGGCAAAATAAGTGCAGCAGGTTAATGGACTGATATACACATACACTCCATGGAGTCTTTCATTTCGGTCCTTCTTTGTTCTGTTTTTCCCTTAATCTAAGTTTTAAAAAAAGGAATGCCACTTAGAAAGGAGCTCCCTTCTCCTGGTGTATAGAAATGGATATCCCCCCTCCAAAAAAATCCCCAGAGGTAGTGAAAATAAATAAATGCCATAGAGATAAGACTCGAAAGCAAACATGCCTGAGATGGTTATTCTAAACAATAAATTGGACAGGACGTCCCCAGAACAGAGTGCAAACTGCCATAGGAACTGGAGAGGACAGGACACTGTCTCATCTTATCTTGCTTCCTGATGCACAGCTGTCACTTTTGTCTTGCTGCATGGGCTGAAAGGAAACACCTTTATCTTTGCCAATGTAAATGTTCTATGAAGTGACCTCTGGGTTTAACAAACAACTGTCCAGTCCCAACACTACAGGCCAGAATCGGCTGCTTTAATAAACTGCATCAGACACACGGTGCGGAGGAGAACTCCTAAGGATTAGAGAGGAAGCAAAGTGGAGATGGAGGGAACCCCCCCACAATGAGCACTTCACATCCCTCCCCACCCTGCTTAATCTCTCAGTAAGTATCTACATTGGCTGTGTGCAAATACCAAAGGAAGAGCTCACATTGCTCACACAGTTGGTTACCTCCTTCAGCCTGTACTGACCCCCTATCCAAGTGCACTCACAGTCAGGGCAGAAGTAGATTCAACTGAGTGTTTTGATAGACTCATCCTCACTGGAAACTTCAAAGCACATGACAATCAAGATAATCTGAGTTTAAATATAATGGCATCCATTGAAGTGCAAGAACCACACCCATCCCAGCAAACAAGGGCATTAAACCCTGATCCAGGCAACCAGAGACTGCTGCCAGTGCTAAGAGGATTGTGCAGATGTAGAAGCTAGAAAAGGTCAAGTTCCAGGAACCTGTATCTGCTAGCAAGTATTTCATCGTGCAGGTGTTATAGGGATGTTGCATTGGCTGAGTGCGGATATCTAGGCTGGCCTGAGGGCAAAGAAAAAAGTGTACTGGC
>NW_017728992.1:193758553-193765019 GCF_001723915.1 Gavialis gangeticus | reverse complement strand
TGTTGCATTGGTTGCGTTGTGTTGCATTATCATAGGAAAGTAGGGCTGGAAGGTACTTCATAAGGTCATCTAGTCCAGCCCCCAGCTTGAGCTAGGATCACCCTTTGTTAAGCCATCCCTGTCAAGTGTCTGTCCAACCTGCTTTTGAATGTTTCCAGGGATGGAGACTCCACCTCGTCACTGGGTGCTCCTGTTCCAATGCTTCACCACACTCATAGTCAGAAAGTTCCTCCTAATCACCAACCTAGATTTCCTCTGCTGCAGCTTAAGGCCATTGCTCCTACTCCTGTCCCCTACAGACCCAAAGAAAAGTCAATCTCCGTCCTCTCCATAATCACCCTTCAGATACTGAAGTCTGTTATCAAATCCCCGCTCAGTCGTCTCTCCTCCAGGCTAAATTATCCTGGTTCTTTCAGAGAGCTTGTCCACACTGCAGCAGCAGCTGGCCTTGACAATGGCAGGGCAGAGCAGGCTCCATCCCAGCACCTTGCACCCGAGTCCAAAGGCACACTTCAGACCTCGATGGCCACGAGGGAGACTCTCCAGGTTTGTCTCCCTGGGATGGATCAGTTTTCAGGAAGCCCCGAGAGCAGGCGCTCTGAACAAGCCTGGAACGCCCTGCCTGGGGAACTTCTGTGTCTGCAGACTTGGGCCGTGGGAATGGGCAGCTGTCTTCACTGGGACCCACTGCGGCCGAGGTATAGACAAGCCCGGAGAAGCTGAGCCTTTCATCCCTGCTTCTGTGTGGCGTAAATCGTTCAGCCCCTAAGCTTGAGATTGAGTTGGCCAATGCTCACTGTACCTCTCATTGGTTTTAACCGTATCACCAGCTCAAGTCTTCATAAAATACACCCTCAAAACTCAAAGGATTATCTAAAAATGATAAAATCCAGTAATATAATAAATGTTGGGGGGGGTTGTATCTGAGTTTTTAGGGTGCTTTCAATTCATGCTTTCAGGAGATTCTCCTCTCTTCTAAACGCTGCAAATTTACTTTTTCCTCTACAGATTCTCACATAGTCACTTGCCGACAAAAAGCAGGGCTTTAAGAGAAAAGCCTCAATATCCTGGGACTCACAAGAGAGATGGCAAGACTGTTCTAGCTGCAGTTGTAAGTGCTGTGTACATCTGAAACAACAGACTGACTAAATAAATGCTAACACTTTGGCCACAGCTCAGTTGTCCGTGCCAGAGTCATTGCTGAAATTTGAACTCGGGAGTCTGACATACAGACACATGCCGGTTCTCAGTCTGGGCCACATTTTGCAATAAAGATGGTTCCAAAAATCTGTAATTTTGAAAAACAATGCTCATAAAGACTAATATGGTCTAAGTAAGCACATTACTGGGGAAATACCCAGAACAGCTGGTTTGAGAACTCAGACTTTTCTAAACTTAATATTTCCATATGGCTACAATGTAATTTTAGATTTTTAGTGACTGTCCTGCCTTCTCTGCTAAATTTGTAAAACAAATCAAAGGTACAGGCACAAATAAATTAAGATTAAAGAAGCAAGATGCCTGCAGTGAATGTTTGATTGTTCCCACATGAAATGACTATTCTTTCTGCAAATTCCCCTAATCCTCTGTGAAACATTATTTCACTTGTCATGGGGATGTTCGCAGGACGTTGCAAACAGATGATTATAATAATCTTTTAGTATAAATAATAAGCAGGAAAAGGGGGGCAAATGAAGACCCAGAGTTGTAGATATTTTGTGAAATACAAGATTATCTTTGCTAAGAAAAGACGAATATCAAAATATTGGAAAATGTTTGAATTCTTATTGAATTGCGTGATGCTTCTAGCACTTGTACATTTATCCCACAGGAGTTCCTTTGTACTGCGCGTCCTCCTGTTGCTATGTACCCTATTGAAAAGGCCAGGCTGTCTGTAGAATGTGGATTTGCTGCGTTGTGATTCTTTTAACCAAAGGTGTATTTTTAAATTGATTTATTTTAACCAGTGAAAAACCCTGCCTCGCACCCTTTTAAATCAATTTAAACTTGCTTGATATTGATTTAGCTTTGGCTGATCCCTTACCAATGAAAGGTAAATTGATAAAAGTCTGTTCTATAGCAATTCAAGAGGAGTTTTTACTAGCTTAACTGAATCAAGTCAGTTTGTCAGCAGCAACATTACACAGCGGATTCAAACAGAGAGACTGAGGTTTTTGTCATGCTGCCTGCAAGAAGCCAACCAGCTAATGGATAGTTGGTGGAATGGTGGCTATGCTTTACTGGTTTGTATTTTTAAGTATCAACTCCACCAAGTATGCATAGTCTCCAGCCTTCCCCTGCATGGGCTTTATACTTGTGAAGCCTGTGGATCAGGAGGAGCAGGCTCTCTCGAGAAGAATAATGAGGATCCATAGGAAAGTAAGGCTGAAAGAGATGACACAAAGTCATCTAGTCCAGCCCATCCCAGCTAAGTGTCTGTTGAACGTGCTTTTAAAAATTTCCAAGGATGGAGATTCCACAATTTCTCTGGGTAGCCTGTTTCAATGTTTGACCATCCTCATAGACAGAAAGTTCCTCCTAATCTCCAACCTAACTTTCCCCTGCTGCAGCTTGTGGCTATTGCTCTTAGTCCTGTTCCCTACAGCCACAGAGAGAAATCCATCTGCACCCTCTCTATAATTGCCCCCCATATATTTGAAGATTATTATCGAATTCCCCCTCAATCTTCTCTTTTCCAAACTAAATAACCCTAGCTCTTTCAGTCTTTTCTCATAAATCAGGGGCAGGCAATTATTTTGGGCGGAGGGCCACTTACTGTGTTTTGGCAAGCCATCAAGGGCCACATGATTGGCAGCCAGGGGCAGATAAATATTAATTTTCTAAATCTTTTAGGGACCCTGTAGACTGGATAAAATGTCCTGGCGGGCCACATCTGGCTCCCAGGCTGCATTTTGCCCACCTCTGTCATAAATCATGCTTCCTACCCCACTAATAATTTTGTTGCCCTGCACTTGACCCTTTCCAATCTATCCACATCCTTCTTGAAGTGTGGGGCCCAACAGTGGAGACAGTGCTCTAGTTGAAGTCTCACCAGTGCTGGATAGAGTAGAAGAATTACTTCCCTTGATTTGCAAATGACACTCTTATTCATCCAACCCAGGACAGGATGCTGGTGGCTTTCTTTTTCTTTTTTTTTTTGCAACAAGAGCACACTGTTGGCTTATATTCAGCTTATGGTCTGCTGTAATCCTCAGGTCATCCTCTGCAGCACTGCAGCCCAGCCAGTCATTCCCCAGTCTGTATTTGTGCACATTATCATATTACAGCATTCGTTACCTCTTGCTTTCCTGGATAGAAAACAGCATATGGAACCATGTGAAAAGGCCTTACTGCAACCCCAGTATATAGCATGGCTGAAGCAAGGCTTGCAAACACACTTAGGACAGGGGTTTTATTGCAGCCATACAAGTGTGAGTAATAGCTAAACTGAGCCAGATGTTCCCTCTCATTTTCTGTTAGGGTGGCATGACCACAAAGACTTAACCTTGGAAGCGAGGGAAAAAGGAAGAGATGAAAAGATGGCAGGAAAGAAAGAAGCAAAAGTGAGAGCGAGACAATGGGTAGGAGTGTGGAGCAAGGTTATCCCTTGAGCAGTTCCTATCCCCCTCCCTAGCTGATAACAGCAAAAGCAGCCAAGGTAAAATGCAGCTCTTCCTTCCCCTTTTTCCAGCCAGCAGCATCAGAGGGAAATTCTTCTGTGTAACAAATATCAACCTCTGTTCGGGGCCAGAAGAATGAGCTCTGGTGAGTAGGCACCTGTCAATCCTCTGGATCATGGTGTAGTCTATTCAAATGCCAGTTGAATCCATTTGTGGCTGACAAGCCCAAGTGGAGAGCAACACAGCTTGTTACAAGTTTCATGGATCTATGTGTTGTCTGAGTAGGAGTCCAAGTTCATAGCGCACCGCTTTCTTCTTTCTTGATTTGTCTCCATCCTCTAGAGCAAAGCCGCTTCATGATGAGCTGCACCCAGTCCCAGATGTTCCCTCCAGATTGGACAGGATTCTGCACCCGGCTTTCTATGTTGATGTTGATCAACTTCATATCATTTATGCGCATATTGTGGTACCACCATAGAGGGCAACCCTGCTTTCTGGAGCCATCTCGAATCTCGCTATACAAAATATTCTTGGGGATATGGTTTCCTCCTATTCTCTTGACATGGCCGATCCAAGATGACATGACCAAGTGATGGTGAAACTACTCAGTTACTGGAGAGCTTTGGCTACAGCCAGGGTCTAAAAGATTTGGATTGTTTTATGACAAGGGGAGAGTTGCATGTGATCTTTTCATTGTGAATGTTTTCTTTCAATCAGATAATGTTATGGGGGGTGAGACAGAGGTCAGGGAAAGGAGACTTACACAGGTTTATTTAAAATAAAACTGTCATGAAGCCTTTCTCTCTGTTACTGAGACCATTTAATGTTTAACCTGTCTTCTTCAGGGGCAAAGGACCTCAAAATCCTCAAGAATGTATCCATTGTTCTTTGCTGTATAACCTAACAGATGCAAGCATTTATTTAAAAATAAAACATCTGGGCTGTTCACTGGCTGGGATGGTGTTTCAGCCCAATATGATTAGAAACAGCTGACTCGTGAACCATAGGAAACCAAGTAAAAGAAAGGGAATTGAGAACAGGAATACAGAGGGGATGTTAACTATGGATTTGTGGCAGGAAACAAAAGTATAAGATTAATGGTTACATAATCTGGTCAGTCTCCAGCAGCAGCATGAATAGTAAGAAGCTCTCCTGCTAATGCCATGTGTCTCTCATTAAGAAGGTGATATAAATAGCAAGGACATGCTATAGTGCACGTATTCAAATTCCACTATTGACCATCATGCTTACACACATGCTCATCTAATGTAGTCCCATTGTCTACCCTCTGGGCATGTCTACACATACAATTAATGTGCCTGAAATTTTTGCACAAATTAAGGCTCATTAAAGTACTCCAGGGAACATGTCTACACGTGTACCCTCGTTGGGAGCAAACTTCACCTCACCCACTGCAGCAGGCAAGGGGAAATTCAGACACCCCTGGGTGCCAGCCCCAGGGTTGGCAGGGGGCACAGGGACCAGTCCCAATCCCCACATGGCCAAGAGAATCCCTACATGGCCATGTAGAGATTGGGACCTTCCTGATCTCCCCGTGGCTGACAGGCAGCATCCCCATCCAGCAGAGACAGCTCTCCCAGCCACATGGGGATCAGGAGGGTCCCAACCCCCGCTTGGCTGGCAGACAGTATCCTGCCGAGGCAGGACAGCTCTCCGTGCCCCTTGTGGCCCCCTGATTGGAAGCAACTTGCCCCTGGTCAGTATCTATAGATGCACTACTGTGTAGTAGCTAATGTGCTGTTAATCTAATACCTGTATCTGTTGGTACTAGCAAATGGCATATTAGCCTGATTTACTGTGCACTAAGTCCCGTACATGTGTAAACTCTGATGCTTTCTTGCGCATTAGGTTAGTCTAATGCACAGTAAAGTATCTCATGTAGATGCACTCAGAGTGCATAAAGGACAATGTTTTAGTGTAGTCTTTAAAGTTATGCATATGCTTAAGATTTTGCAAGTTCAAAGCCTTGGAGATTATCATATTCAGGAGAGGAAAAAACCAAGAACAGTGAGAGATTGAAGCAGCTTGCTCTCTTCAGTTTATCAGAAAGTAGATCAAGAGACAATTTGATTACAGTGTAGAAGTACTTACACAAAAAGAAAATACCCAGTACCAAAGGGTACTTTAATCTAAGAGACAAAGACAGGAACCAATGGCTGGAGGCTGAAGTCAGATAAATTCCAATTAAATATAAAGCACAGGATTTAATCACAGTGGGTGATAACCCTTGTAATGGACTACCTAGAAATCTGGGGGGGGTGGTTCTCCATCTCTCAACTTCTCTGTCCAGAGTAGGTGTCTGTTTGGAACATGTAAACAGAGGCCACGGGTGAAATTCTGTGGTCTGTGTCATATTAGAGGTGAGAGTATATAATGTGTCAAGACCTTTTACTTCCCTTAATATATTCTAAAGCTTGCATATGGAAAATAAATCAAAAGCAGAGCACCATTTTTGGCATCCCTACCAATTTTAATGATTGATAGAATGTGAATGTAGGTTTATTGAAAAAAGAAAATTACCTCTTCGACCAGGTTTCATCAATCTCCCCCCCCCCAACTTCTTGCCACCTCCACCCCCTGCTCTCCCCTGCAGCCTGACACCCCATCCCTTGCACATTGTGCCTGTTTTCCCCCAGCCCCCTCTTACATTCTGCCACAGCTCTGCTCCCCAGCCTACCCAGCCCCTGACTGCCCCACCCATGTCATTGCCCCCCCTCCCCCCCTTGCCTTCTGCTGCAGCTCTGCTCCAGATCTGGGGCACTCAGCAGCAGAGAGATCCCAGCCAGGGAGAAGTGGCGATAGCTCTTGGCCAGGCAGGGTCGGGG
>NW_017728992.1:193752311-193753553 GCF_001723915.1 Gavialis gangeticus | reverse complement strand
TATGCTGTTTGTACAAAATTAACAGCACTCTGTTTTACAGAGCTCTAGCAGCAGTAGCAAGCACAAGGATTTTGTTTGCATGACTCTTAAATAATATCAAAACTATTTTTGATCACAGCGATGACCTGATCATGTACAGCACCCCTTACTTTCAACATGTGCTGACATGAATTTTTGAAGATTGTGTCAGGGATACAGTCAGTGAGATTAAAATATCCCTGGAACCTGTCAGGGGGCAGTAGGTACACCAATGCCCATAGCTCTCCAACTATTGCCCTGTGCTCTGTATATGGCTTTTTAGATTATCTAACAGCCCATCCACAAGTTAGGGCTTGATCCAGAGCTCTGTTAAGTCACTGAAAAGATTCCCATTGACTTCAGCAGGTAATGTCCAGCAGAGCTTGCCCTTTGGCAGGGTTAACACAGCATGGTGGAGTCTATGAAGGAGATGCACACGCTGTGCTCTCTCAAAGAGAAGGTACTTCTGTTCTTTCTTGCTTTGTTGTTTTACTTATTCTGAAGTAAAGTCAAATAAAAAGCCGTTTAGATTGAAAGTGCAGGTTTGTTCTTTTTCTGTGGGAAGTGTAACAATCATTAGTGAATTGAGAGTGTCCCCTAAGAATATTGTGGATTTAACACACCTGACTGATGGGCAGGAATGGGTACAGTTTAAGCTCTTGTGGGCAGCAACTGTCTCTGTTCTGCTGTTTGTATATCTCCAAGCATCAAAGCCTCCCCCCACCCCAATACAAGCAGGGGTGGATCCAAGGGAGTGCACTGGTGCAGTTGTACCCCTCCTTTGATTTTCGCCCCACCTAAACTTGAAAACCAGTTGCCTGGGCAGGAAAGTAGCATTTCTATTCAGGCAGTGCTGACAGAGTCAGTTGAATTCACAGTTTCTTATTTTTCTCCTGATTCCTGTTAATCTCTCTACTCCACAGGTGTTAAGGATCCTCTATCCTTTTTAATAGTCTTGATGTTTTGTTATCCTCTATCCTTTTGTTCTGCAATGTTGCTGTGTGTTAGCCATTCCTGGTAACGTCTCTGTTCTATTTTACAGCCCCGCAGACTGGCTTTAGCTCTAGCTAGAAACTTTGACTCAGGTGAGGTAATATTAACTCAGGTGTAGAAATGACTGACAGTGAAGTAGTGGAGCCACTGTCAAGGCACTCAGGAAGGCTAGATTTTGTTTTATGAATCTGAATGAGAGATATACATCTTAACTATAATGGCTAGTTGAGG
>NW_017728992.1:193743510-193747311 GCF_001723915.1 Gavialis gangeticus | reverse complement strand
CACAGGTATTAAGGATCCTCTATCCTTTTTAATAGTCTTGATGTTTTGTTATCCTCTATCCTTTTGTTCTGCAATGTTGCTGTGTGTTAGCCATTCCTGGTAACGTCTCTGTTCTATTTTACAGCCCCGCAGACTGGCTTTAGCTCTAGCTAGAAACTTTGACTCAGGTGAGGTAATATTAACTCAGGTGTAGAAATGACTGACAGTGAAGTAGTGGAGCCACTGTCAAGGCACTCAGGAAGGCTAGATTTTGTTTTATGAATCTGAATGAGAGATATACATCTTAACTATAATGGCTAGTTGAGGGTTGGACTAGACCTCTGGAGGTCCCTTCCAGCCCTATTTCTCTATGATTCAATGACTACAGGACTAATGATATAATACCCTTTGATTCTTTTTTGTCTAGTTGGTTGTGTTCTTTTTGACTTGATATATAACCTAGCAAATTAGTGCACATTCCAATAGTTAGATTTCTTTTTCCTTTGATCTTAAACTGAATAATATAGTGCTACCACACTACTAAAGTTTCTGGAGAAAAATATATGTTGTGTTATATGTGACAAGTGCCATGCCATCTTCACTCTCCTTTTCAAAACCCTAGATCTTCCCCTGAATACAAATGATAAACAATAATACTGTCCAGAGTATAGAGCGCCTTATGCAGTGAGGTGAGGGGACGAGAAACAAGGATGTGCGAGTGAGGGGGTCTCTAGAGAGGTGCGGTGTAAGCAAAGGGCAGTATCAACTTGGGGATTTGTTTATCTGAAACACGGGTTTTTTAATTGCTTTCCCATTGCTTGCTGTATCTGTATGTATAGTGTTATACGTGACGGCTAGTACTTGTGTAGTCTAGTCCGGTAGCATACTGATTTTTGGGCACCATCCACATCCACAGGAGCATCCCCATCCAAAGGATCTTCCACTCCAAGCCCTCAATTTCTGTAATCAGAACAAGAGAATAAATCAGGACTCTGCACAGTCATTATTTTAGATATATAAGGGGGAAAGGAAAGGGGGAAATTTCCAAATTGAGGCATACAAAATGTCACACATCACATATAGTGGGGCTCAATCCTATGCCAAATCACATCAGCTTAGTTCTAATGCAGTCAATGGAGCACCGCAGATATATACAGTTAAGCATCTGGCCACAGGTGCCTAATTATAATGATAGACCTACCGATTTACTGCTCTAACCACACAATTTGGGCCCCCTTTTAGGGACAGGGAGATTGCAAGGAACTCGAAGCTATTCCAATTATTCCCTACATGATGCGACAAAAAAGGCTAAGCAGGCAGAGTTCTGGCCCGCAGTTCTGGTGGGGAACAATCTGGGGAGCTCAGAAGGAGCAAGCTTTGCTGTAAATAATTGCTGGAAATAGTTTCACAAGTAGGACATCTACCTGCCCTCTTCACCCCAGGGGGAGATGGCAGGCTGGGCTGCAGAGACTGCTCCCTGGATAGTTCCCCATAACGTTAAGTTTAATTTGACCATGTGTTAATAGATTAAACTGGATTGCAGCTCGTGTTCTCCTGTGGAAACACGACTCTTCCTCCTTTTTAAAATGGAAGTTCTCAAAAAAAATATATAATATCTTCCCTAAAAACCTACATTTTTGGAACATTCTTCTGACAAAAATGTTATTGCATAATGCAACAGATTGCATAAATGTTATAATAATAAACCCTAGCTCTTATACTGTGCTGTTCATTCCGGATATCTTCTGATGCCCTGTACATGGCCTCTGTTCAATGATAGTATCAGTACTTCTGCAACATTGTACCAATCAAAGAAGGCAGGACTGTAGGAAAACATTTTGGTTTAACCATTTGCTAGATAAAAGTCCTGTCCTGCAGCCTGTAGTCACATTGTACCATATAACAACTTTAGCCCCTAATGGTTTCGGTGCCATATGATATACAATGGGTTTTATGATATACAGCCTGTCATATGATATATGCTGATATACTGCGTTCCAAATTTCAAAACAGGCCTCTAACTTTGTGCCTGTGTAAAACAAGCCTATTTTTGCACATGTGAATCACACCGTCGGAAATATAAATCAGTTACTGAATACAATAATGCAGGAACACAAGAACATGGAAGTGGAGCGGGCCGCCTGGGTCAATGAATCCAGACCCGACTCTCACAAGCAACATCTCACATAATCCCATTCAGACAGTCATCAAGCCCCGGGTTACAAGTAGATCCGGTTCGGCCCCATTGCTCTGACAGCACAGCTCTCCAAGGATCTCTGGAAGGAGAGCCAAGGATGGCTGGAAACCTCTTTTCAGTTTCCAATTTAAATGTATTCAGGTCTAGTTTATACCCACTTTTCCTGTGTTAGCATTATTCTGTAGATTAAAAACCTCTGCTCCCTCCCTGGTGTTTACTTCCTGATTTATTTAGATGGTAATCGTAAGCTAAATAAGGCAAGTGCATCTAGCCTCTTCTTGGGAGACAGCCTTGGCTTGTCCGTGATCATCAGAGGGGCCTTCTCTACATGTTTTCTTGTTGAATGCATCTTACTCGGATATGGGCAGCCAGAACTGGACACACTATTCCAGTGAGGCCTCACCAGGGCATTGTACAATGGCATGAATAATTCCCTACTTCTACTGGAAATACCTTTTTCTACTGGAAATATCTTGATATATTTTAACATGGCACATGCTTTTTCATGGCTGCATCACTTTAGCACTGTGTACTCATGCTCCTCTCTTCAGTCCGTGCTGGGGTGATCTTGCTCTGTTGCCACCTGTACAGGCCACGGCTGCTGCGTGCTGGCCCAGTCAGGATGGGGCAGTGGGAGGCTCCCTATGGCAGGGCTGGAGGGAGCAGGGGGGCTGCGGGTCATGAGTGAGGGGCACTGGCAGGGCTGGGGGTAGGGCTGTGCAGAGAAGGTCATGTTCGATTCGACAGCCATGTCGAATATTAAACCGGGCCCTGCTTCGATTTGCTGTCCACTTTGAGTCGAAGCAGATCCACTTGGAGTCGAGGTCAAAGCTCAGTCGAATATTCGAGCTGCTTCGACTTCTCCATAGGCTATAATGGGGAAGGTCGAAGCAGGCTATAACTTTGGCATTTCTGATCTTGATGAAACTTGCAGGAATGGTAGCTCCTGAGGAGCCCACAAAGCCTGCCAATTTTCAACAAAATAGGTTCAGGGGGTTTGGAGAAACAGCACCCCAAATTCTTGAGAGAAAACCTCCTGGGACTTCTGTGTGGAAAGCCACAGGGAGCTCAAAACTGCTAGCTTGCTCACCCCTGAGGAGCCCACCAAGCCTGCCAAATTTCATGGTGATAGGTGTAGGGGTTTGGGGGAAACTGCACCTTAAGCTGCTGTCAGACAAAACTTGTGACACAGATGGAGCGAGGAGGGCAGCGTTCACTCCGTCTGCACCTGGCGCTTGGGGACCCCGGCAGCGGGAGGTTCACCCTGAGGATCCCAAACCAGGATCCAAGCAGGTGCGGTGGGGTGTCATGCTAAACACCCTCTCACTTGGCACGCTGGTCAGTGGACAGGACAGGTATTCCCGGGCAACTGTGACCAGATCCGGCCACATCAGGCTGTGGGTTGCCCAGTAGGCCAAAGGGTCACAGGCCAGGGGCTCCACAGGCTCAGCAAGATAGGCAGACACCACGGTGTGAGGGCTGTCTGCCTGATCCTGGGGTCTGGTGGGTCTGGACCCCCTAACTTTTGCCATGGCCTTAGCCCACATTGGCAGCACCTGTGGTGGAGGGGAAGACTGGCTCATGGATGGCAGGCTGGGTTCAGGCAGTGGATCCCCCGTCCCACT
>NW_017728992.1:193742317-193742721 GCF_001723915.1 Gavialis gangeticus | reverse complement strand
TGTTCCAGGGTGCCCTGCCTCTGCTGTGGGGGGATGGGGGCTGTGGAGCGAGTGGGGGCCGTTCCTGTGGCAAAGGGGTGGTACCTGCGGAGATGATTCAACATCCCCAAGGCGGTCATGTGCTTTGTTCCCATGCCCCGGCTGATTTTGCCTCGGCAGTGCACGCAGATAGCAAACACGGGATCATCCACCAGCTCATAATGATCCCAGACCATGCTAGTACTAGGCCTTTCCCTCTGGTGTGCGGGTGCATCTGTGGATGCTGCTGAACTCTCCCCCTCTCCAGCAGTCAGCAAGAGAAAGAGCGGACGCAGCTGAGCCACTTGCCTTCACCTGCACAGAGGCACCTTCTGAAGTGCCTTCTGGGAAAGACCTCATGGCTTGAAAGGAAAAAACCTGAGGGG
>NW_017728992.1:193738569-193740996 GCF_001723915.1 Gavialis gangeticus | reverse complement strand
AAAGCACTCCTTCCCCCTCTCCCCCTCCCTCCCCTTACTTTCCTTTTTTCCCCCCCACAGGGAATCCAGTATAGGCAAGTCGAATATTCGACTTCCGGTATTCGATTCGACAGCTGTTCGACCAGCTGCTATTCGACTCGACTTTCACTTTTCAAGGTCGAATATGTCGAATATTTGTCGAATCGAATATTAAGTCGAAGCTTTGCACAGCCCTAGCTGGGGGGGCTATGGGTGGGGAATGAGGGGCACTGAGGAGGGCAGAAGTTGTGGGCTGGGAGTGCAGGGCACTGGCTGTGCCAGAGGGCTGCGGGTCAGGAGTGAGGGGCACCAGCTTGGCCCAGGAGAGTGGGAAACTGTGGGTAGGGAGAGAGGGGCACTGGCAGGCCCAGGGGCCTGCAGGTCAGGAGTGAGGGGCAGCACCAGGGATGGGTTGGGAGTGAGGTGTTCCCCTGGCAGGTGTACTCTTTTTTGGAACCAGGACTGTGCTGGCCCCAGCCTTTCCTACCTCTCCTGGGACTATTTGGCATGCATCAGAGTGCACGTGCAGCCATGTGCCCTGAGGCACAAATATGTGCAGCTGCTTTTTGTGCCCCTGAAATGCATGCCTTTGTACATGGGGATGCAATCCCAGTGTATAACAGAAGTTCTTGTTTTTATCCCCAAGAAGAAGATTCTGTATTTTGTCTTAGATTTGTAAATTGTTAGGGGCTAGAAGGGATCTTGGAGATCATTGGGTCCAGCCCTCTCGCTCTAGGCCAGAAGACAACTGGGGTTAGGTGACCCCAGCAAGGTGACTGTCCAGTCTCCTCTTGAAAACCTCCAGGGTAGGTGACTGCACCACCTCTGGAGAGAGCTTATTCCACAGTCTGGACACCCTGATTGTGAAGGAGTTTTTCCTGGTATTAGCCTGAAGTGGCCTTCCAGGAGTTTATATCTATTGGTCCTGGTCTTCCCTGGGGTGCCCTATTGAACAGCTGTTCACTGAGCTCCTGATGCACTCCTATGATATAGCAGTAAGCCGCTATTAAGTCCCCTCTCAACCATCTCTTCTTTAGGCTAAAGAGTCCCAGGTCCCTCAGCCTTCCCTCGTACGGCTTGTCTTGCAAGTCCCTGATCATATGGGTGGCTCTTTTCTGGACCCTCTCAAGTTTTTTCCATGTCCTTATTGAAGTGCAGTGCCTGGAACTGGATGCAGTACTCCAACTCCAGTCTCACCAGCGCTGACTACAGCGGGAGTATCACTTGCTTGGTTTTACACAAGATGCATTGGTTGATGCATGCCGGTGTATTGTTCAACCTGCTGGCCACCGCCTCACACTGATGGCTCACATTCATAGGACGGTTGATCATTACCCCTAGGTCCCTTTTGGCCATGGTGCAAGTCAAGCTATCACCACCAAGCCTGTATGTATGCTGAGGATTGTTTGCCCCCAGATGGAGCACCTTACATTTGGAAGTGCTAAACTTCATCTGGTTTGGGTCTGTCCAACTCAAACCTGTCTAAGTCTGCCTGTATCTGCAACCTATCTTCTGACATGACCACACTGCCCCAAAACTTGGTGTCATCCACAAACTTGGCCAGTGAGCTTTTCACTCCCTCATCCAAATCATTGATAAAGATGTTGAAAAGCACCGGTCCAAGAACAGACCCCTGATGGACATCACTGGCCACTTCTCGCCAGGATGACACATATCCGTTCATGACAACTCTCTGGATCCTACCATGCAGCCAGTTTCCCACCCACTGAACCGTTGAGCAGCTGAGCTTGCAATCTGCCAGTTTTCCCACCAGGATATCATGGGATATTAAATTAAAAGCCTTTTGGAAGTCTAGGTATGTAACGTCTACCACGTCTCCTTTGTCCAGGTGGCGAGAGACCTGGTCGCAGAAGAAGATGAGATTGATAAGACAAGACCTACCCGCGACGAAGCCGTGCTGGCTGTTGTTCAGAATCTTACCCTCAATGAGCGTATCGCACATAGCTTCTTTAATGAGCTTTCCCAGGATTTTCCCTAGGGTGGAGGTTAGGCTGACTGGCCTATAGTTGCCCAGGTCCTCCCTCTTCCCCTTCTTGAAGATGGGCACAATGTTGGGACTCTTCCAATCCTCAGGGATCTCCCCTGTGCACCACGAATTCTGAAAGAGCTTTGCCAGGGGTCCTGCGATGACCTCAGTCAGCTGCTTCAGCACTCTCGGGTGAAGCTCATCTGGTCCTACTGACTTATAAATGTCTAGCTTTTCTAATCGGTATTGCACCCACTCAGCATCCACACTGGGGAAGCTGTCAGTCCCAGCATGTCCTCTATGAGTCTTATCTTGCTTAACCTTCCCCTTGGTCCAGTGAAATATTGAAGCAAAGTGGGCATTCAGGAGTTCATTTTTTTCCTGAGTCTCCGTTATCAGCTGTCCCGAGGTGTTAAGCGGGG
>NW_017728992.1:193737897-193738538 GCF_001723915.1 Gavialis gangeticus | reverse complement strand
CCTACGTACCTAAAGAAGGACTTCTTATTGTCCTTGACTCCCGTAGCTAACCTAAACTCTGTCACCGCTTCGGCTTTCCTGATCATTTCCCTACAAGTGCTGATCACTGTTGTATAGTCCTCCTTGAGAACCATCCCTAGCTTCCACTGCACATACACCTCTTTTTCTCTTTTTTAAGAGGACTGCAATGTCCCTATTAAGCCAGGAGGGCTTGCCAGCCCTTCTGCTGCCTTTCCTCTTATTGCATTTCATCCCATTTCTGTTAGTCCAGCTGTCAAAGTCATCCAGTTCTTTTAGTATATTATTCCCAATCTACTTTGTATTGACAGTGCCTCCAAATAAATTAGATCTAGTGCATTCCTTTTGTCTAGAAAATCAGTTATCTTATCAAATACATCAGGGTAGTATTGCATGATCTACCTTTGGAAAACCCATGTTGCATTTTATCCCATTTACCATTTATTTCTGTATATATATTTATTCTTTCCTTCAGAATCTTCTGTAAAGCCTTGCATACTATTGAGGAAAAACTAACTTCCTCTTCTTAAAGATGTAGATAGTACATTTACTGATCTCAAATTACATGTTACCCCGTACTGTCACAAGGTCATGTAGGTGCCTTGTGCCTAGAAAAGGGTTAA
>NW_017728992.1:193729028-193732897 GCF_001723915.1 Gavialis gangeticus | reverse complement strand
AAAATCCTTGTTACCAGGCCTGCCACTTTGTCTCAGTTCTTTCAAAATTCTGGAAATCACCCACTCAAGTATGTTAAACAACTCTGTCAGGTATCCAGGTTGTAGATGTATTGGTCCAGTGGCAAAAGGAATCAGGACTCATGGTAGAAGTGATCTCTTTTATTAGACCAACTAGATGTTTGCAAAAAAATTCTTTAATTACAAGCTTTCGGGCACAAACACCCTTCTTCAGGCATAGTTGCCACCTCAGTCAGGGTAATTTCCATATTTCCACCCTTGTTCCAATGACTGGTTAATATTATTGTTCTTAGTGAAAACAAAGACAAAATCATTCTTGTTCATTTAGTTTTGGCTATAGCTAGATTACTTTTAATGCGAGTCCCATCTTAATTGCATGCTGACCCCAGTTCTTCATTATGTGTTTTTGTTTTACTTAGATGGCTGAAAAACATTTTGCTGTCTGTTTTAACATCCTTGGCAAGGTCTGTGCTAAGTAGCCTCTAAACATTTTAAAGGTATTCCAGTTCAAGTGAGGGTTATCCTTGATCCATTTTACCCAAGTCATTCCAGGGTAATTGTCAGTCGGCTCAGGGGAGATAAAATGCTCTGTTTTCATTCCTCCAGCATCCCAGGATGCACCATTCCTGGTCCTTCGCCTCCTTTGCTCTCTGGACAAACCTTCAGCCCCTTGAACTCTACTTCCCAGGGAGGTGGTCCTGGCCCAAGCCAGCACCCCCTCTCGCCCCAGGGGGTGTGACCCCAGCACACCGACCACTCTGAGCACCCAGATGCAGCTCACCAGTTTGTGGCTTGCTCTAGCACCCATGTGCACTTGGCTGGCTGGCTGTTGATCAAGGAGAGAGGTTAAAAAGCCAAGGAACTGCTAATGAGGCTTTTAGGGCCTGGTAACCATCTCCCTCCTTGCTCACCCTGCCTGTCCTCACCTCTGCTGCCCACTGCCCCATGGCTCAGCTTCCGCTCCCCCACGGTATGCATTTGAGCTGAACTGCTGCTTATTTGAAATGGCTTTGTCAGAAGCCCTCGTTGCAGCAAGCCTTGATGTGGCATGCAGCGAGCCTGCTTGGTCTCAGCTCTGCCCTGGTGTGAGTACTAGCCCAACTCTCCGCTGACCCAATCCTAATTCAGTGAAACGCATGCAAAATCTTGGTCCTTTATTTTTTGTTTATTCTTTATTTCACTCCTTTCTCTTTACTTCTCCCCCCTGCCCCTTCACTTCAAGCAGGGTTTTTTTCAAGCCTTTCCCCCTTCCACTCATGGCTCCCCCTGGTTCCTGTTGGCTCCTGAGAGAAGCCACAGCCCCCTTGCTGGTTTCTCTACCTCCAAGATACATGCCACCTTCCCTTTCCTCTCTCACCCTGGAGAAGGGATAGGGTTCTGACTCCTGTCCACACCCCCGCTTGCCAGGCCCTCTGTAGTGGCAAGTCACAGCTGGGCAGGTCTGAGACTGCATTAAGCCTTACCTTGTGACTTCTCTGAAACTGTTATTACACTATGACAGCATAACATTTCACGGAATTAAGATATTCTAAAGGTAACCTGCAACAGCACCCTTAGGTGGTACCCACCCAGCTAGTCCTGGAGCCCTCTCCCATGCCTCGGATGCCAATTCCTGATATGTTTGCACCTTTGACTTGAACAAATTCCAGGCTTTCTGCATGTTCCAGTTCCTCATCTCTTCAGTTGGCTTCACTAACTAATTCCACTAGCTATGGAAGACTCCCAGCACTGCCACACTAGAGCCTCTTTTACCAGCCTTTGATGGGTTTGACCCACATGCTTTGTGTTTGCTCTGTTCTGCATGTAAATCCCCACCTGCGAGTTTCAGGCGGGGGTTTTTTTTACGCACAGCTGGTTGCACATGCAAAATCTGCTACTGCAAATTTAGTGTCTGATCATTCTTTCCCTTGTCCGTACAGCAAAGCAAAATCTGTATGCTTCTCTTACTTGTAGGTTCTTGTGTAGCAGGCTTACCTTTTTCAAGCTTGAGCTGAATCCCAGGATCAAGGGCCTGCTGTTTGGTTGGTGGAGACCACCCACCAATCCAGAGGCAGCACAAGGGAAGCGATGCCCCGCCCTTTTCCGAAGGGAGGGGGCAAGGAGCAGCTGGACCTGAATCAGAACTGTGCCAGCCAGGTCCGGAGCACGTCAGGGGTGGAGCCCCTGAAGAGTATAAAAGGGGAGTGTGCTCAGCAGGGAGATGACAAGGGACAGTGAGGAGAAAGGAGATCCAGAGATGACCATCCTTGGGACCCTGCTTGAGCTTCAGCAGTGTGTGAATTGGCACATGGGGATCAGGCTCTAGGAGCCGCTCGAGGCAGCTTGAGTCCGCGAATCCAGCAAGCGACTGGGCAGTCGGTGTGCAGATCAACACACAGAGAGCTGGCCCTGGGACCAGCTCAAGGCTGCTCGGACTCTGCACGATATGCAGATCAGCATGCAGAGAGCTGGTGCTAGAAGCAGCTGATGGCTGGTCAGGCCTCACCCAGTGCACAGGTCGGCACATAGAGAACTGCCTCGGAAGCAGCTCGCAGCTGCTCACATTAGCCCCCGCCCTAGGCCAAGTGACTGGAGCCCCACAGTGCGGCTCCACTTTTAACTAGAAGAGCCCCGGTGCCCAGAGCAGGGCCTGGGAAAGGGGAGAGCCCCCGGTGTGAGACCGGGGAGTCAGAGCCTGCAAGGGCTTGGCTCCCATGAGAGAGAGAGAGTCCTGGGTGCCCAGTGCAGGATACCAGGCCACTGAGGAGAGCCAAAGGTGCTGCTGGGGAGAGGATCTTGCAGGATCAGCCACCAGGGGATGAGCCTTGACTTCTCCAGAGAGGAAGAGTGAGTTGCTGGGGAAATGGGCCATGCAGGGGAGGCTGACATGGGTGAGAAGGGACTGCCACCTCCACCCTCCACTGCGGGAGGGTCGTGTCCACATCTCAGGGCCCTAAAGGGGAGGGGCTTCAGGGAAACCCCTCGGGTAGGTGCTGAGTGCACTCCCTATTTTGAGGTTGTCATGTGTCACAAGGTCACATAGGTGCCTTGTGCCTAGAAAAGGGTTAAGAACAGATGCCAATCACCAGGGCAGCTCAGCTGCCGGTTGCTGGGGCAACCATGTTGGTCAGGTGATCAGAAAGGGGCAGGGCCGGGCCCTTATAAACAGCCCAGGCCAGAGCCTACCTGGCAGTTCCCTTCTGGCAGCCAGAGGAGCAAGAGTGCTGTAGTGGAGCCAAGCAAAGTGAGCAGGCTGATAGAATGAGTAGTTGCACCATGATGTGGGGGGAAAGAAGCCTGACTAGGAGGTTTTACTAGAAAGCCAGGTGGGGCCTGGACTTTATGGTATAGCCAGAAGGCTTATTGTTGGGTTGAAGCTGGTTGGCTCATGGTTTGTGTTCCTTGTTGGATATTGTTATACCAGAGGACTGGGTGAGGCTGTAGGGGTGTGAGGAGGCCTCACAGGAGCTCCCCAGCATTTTGGGGGGTTCCTAGTGCCCTGCGTGGGTGTGACAGTCATGCCAGGCATGGCACAGTTGTATGGTGCCGAGATGGCACAGCAGATGGGGGGGGATTGACCCCATCCCTGGATGGGTGATAGTTGTGAGACCTGAGCAGGGGAGAGGACCCTGGCAAAGGGGCAGGGGGCCAGGCACGGCTTAGGCCACCTAAGCCCCACTGACAGTGCACCAGTAAGAAGTCTGAGAGCGGCTTGTGTCTGGCCATGAGAGAGAGAGGGGGCCACACGAGTGGAAGCCCTGGGTGGGTGTTGCTAGGGAGATGAGCCCAGCAAGGGTGAGTCAGTGATTAGAAAGAGCCCAGCAAAAGCGGAAGGAAGCCGCAGGAGCGGGCATGTATGTGAGAGAAGCCCA
>NW_017728992.1:193722913-193724028 GCF_001723915.1 Gavialis gangeticus | reverse complement strand
CCACCTAAGCCCCACTGACAGTGCACCAGTAAGAAGTCTGAGAGCGGCTTGTGTCTGGCCATGAGAGAGAGAGGGGGCCACACGAGTGGAAGCCCTGGGTGGGTGTTGCTAGGGAGATGAGCCCAGCAAGGGTGAGTCAGTGATTAGAAAGAGCCCAGCAAAAGCGGAAGGAAGCCGCAGGAGCGGACATTCAACAAAAAGAAACCCCTTGCGGGGCGCACATGAAGGAAGCCCCAGGAGGGGGCACATCTGATTGATTAAAAACCCCAGTTGAGGTGCGGACTGGGCAGAGTCCCAGAGGGCTGTACAGGGGTGGGACCCCGAAGGGTCACAGGGGCCAGGTAAGGCTCAGGCTGCCTGAGCCCAACTGGAACAAGTACTATTAGTAAGCCTGGGAGGGCTAACCCCTAGAGAAGGGGTGCCGGTAGCGTGACGAGCCCAGAGCCCCTAGAGAAAGGGTGCCGGTAGCGTGACGAGCCCAAGGGCGCCTGGCAGGGCACGGAGAAGAAAGGGACGAGATAACATCCGGAAGAGCTGCAAGGCTTGGGGCGTGCTAAAGGGGAGGTAGGAGGCACGCATAGCCCATAAGGTTGGGGTGTACCAGGTCACCCCATAGAGAGTAGGAGCCCGGATAGTTGTAGCACCGTGTCCAGGTGGACTAAAGGCAGCCTCCTATATAGAACTATAAACGAACAAGATGTGGCGGGTGAGAATAGAGGGTGCTGGATTGCCTACTTGACATGGCAGGGGGACGCTAGTGAGATCACGGCCGCTCCTGCGCCCTACTCCATGACATCATGTTAAGAGCTATATGGCTAGGGATATCTTTTAAGGGGGTTTATATGGTTTATGTGTGTTAATGTCTCAGTGTGTACATTGGTTTTGTTACTTGAAGGTTTAAAGAAATATTATTGTTAATTTACTTGGGTTATATAGGTTAATATCCCTGTATGTCAGTTGTATTGTATGGGTTATAAGTTGTTTGGTTCATATTTAGTATTATGTGAATTGTGGAATATTACTTATAATACTATAAGTTAAGCCTTGCAAATATTTTGGTTTATATTAAGTGTCTGTCTTTTTTTATTCTTGTAATAAATTGTACATAGCTAAGT
>NW_017728992.1:193721821-193722902 GCF_001723915.1 Gavialis gangeticus | reverse complement strand
TTGGGTGAATCTGATATCTATTATTAGACCAACTTAAATTGTTAGGAAAAAAAAATCGGCACGCTTTCTGGTTTAAAAACCCTTCATTGGGCAGAGGACGCCTCTGCAGTTGTTGTGCACTCTTAACCCATTCTCTAGGGAGCTTGTCTTGGGATCCTACAAGTCTATTGTCCCACTTTAAGCAATTGTGAAGTATGCAGGATAAGATCACGCCTTTTCCCAGGACAATCGTGGTTCAGTCCAGTTCATTGCCATTCATTTCAGGGACAAGCTGTGTGCGTGTTACGGGCTCTTCTATTGTCCCAGGTTTTGACTGGGTTCAGGAAGAACTGCTTCAAATGTGAGGTCTATTTTTAGCCTCCCAGCACCTTCTGCTAGCTCCTTAAACAGTGTGATTAACATCTGTCAGGTGTGGCTCCCTCTTTCTCAGCCTCTCCCTAGGGGAAGAATTGTGTATGCAGCAGTGCCTTTTGTTGTGCTAACATGTTGGGTTTTTTAAATACAAGCAGTCTTTTGTGAACTCCACAGCATCCTTTGAAGAAAAAAAAAAAAAATTATCCCTAAAACCTGCTCAGTGGCACAGTTTTGGTACTTAGCTGAGATTCAAGAAAATGCAGTGTTTAGCTGGTCAGGTGAGCATATAGGGCTGATTCCTTTTTTTTGAAAGGACTCTTCTGTGTTGCAATATTGGCTTTGTTTGAGCCACGGAAAATTGTCAAAATGTTTCTTTAACAGGCTTTGCTTGCCATACTTTGTGTGGGCTGGAGTTATGCGTCTCATAAGGAAGCCTAATGGACACTTGACCTAGCCAACAATATTTCTTTTCTGATGCTCAGTCTGATCTTGCCTTCAGTTTATTCCTGACCCTCCTGGATGACAGCTGCAAGTGAAATGAAATGACGCCAGCGGGGCCGTACAGTCCGAGTCGATTCACAGGCTGAGACTCGAAACCCATGTGCAAAATCAAGCACTTTCAGCTGAAACGGATGGGAATCCATGGCACTGCAAACATTGTAAGATCAAGATACACAAAGGCGATATGCCTTCTGTGAGTAATGTCTACACTGCCAAAAAAAAAAAA
>NW_017728992.1:193715691-193721810 GCF_001723915.1 Gavialis gangeticus | reverse complement strand
AAAAAAAAAAAAGGGGGGGTGGGGGGCGGAAGGTATTTACGTTTGGTAAATGATTCCCATCATGAAACAGTGAAAAACCCATAGTACACCCGCTCCTCTTTGCTGTTGTCTTTCTTATCTTTATATGCCTTTTATGCTATGAATGTTTATGCTGGGTTTTTTTTATTTGGCTACTGATTGCAGATGTATGGTTTTACATTAATTTTGCTTCCTGTATCTTGACAGTGGTACCCTGCCTTTATCTCTTTTAATATCCCTGTAGTGTTTTATTCTTCTCCTAGTGTTTATTTTTCCTCTTAGACTTTATTTTGTTCTCCAGGCAAAACTTGCTTTATCTAAGACTGTAAAAGCAAAGCAGTCTTTTTCTAACCCAGATTGCTTTTATGTAGATGTGCTGAGAGCATGATGTGAGATCTGTATTTCCTGAGTGCTCTGACAATGTGGCTTTATCACACGTGGTTTGAAACCCAGTACTGAAGGGCTTTTTTAACTCTAAGCCACATATACTTACTGAGAGACAAGTTTTGCTGTATCTCAACCTTCAGTTACATCAGAGCAAGCTAATGTTACAGCTTGTATAGTATATAACAGGGCAGAACATATGCCTATAGGAACGGCTACTCAGATTTCAGAGTTTTTATATGCGATGTAGTCTAGCATAGAAGCAGTCTGGAGCAGATGCTTGGGGTGATGGTCATAGGTCAATACCCAAAGCATTTTTCCAGCTCCCAGCCACCTGAACCCTAAGGCTAAGTACAGACAGTCAAAAAGCCCCAGGCTGAATCGATTCAGGTTTTTGCAGGTTAGTCTAAAATGCACAGATTAAATTGAAAGAGAAGTGAACAGACACTTACCTTTGATTCAGAAAACGCAGCCACGTGCCTACAATGGCTCAGGCCAGAAACTAGGGGGAACTAGAGCACAGCTGGAGAGCTGTGCTCATTTTCTCTTCCTGCTGCCCCTGAGGTCTCTGGGAGTTGCAGTCTACAATGACAGCAGCAGGACTCTGCAGGATTTCCCATCACTTCCTCTTCCTGCTTGCAGGTGCCTCTGGGACTCGTAATCCACAGTCAAAGCTAGCACTAAACTTTTAGTAGGGCAGGGTAGCTCTGTACTTGGGGGCAGTGAAGATGCATAGGGGGTGCATGAGGGTGCACCCCCTGTGAAAAGGCACCGCTGACACTGTCGGTGGTACCTGTGGGCAGTCGCCACTTGCCACCCCCCCTCACCATTGGAGTCTGTGGGCGGTCTGCGATTGCCGCTGGCCACTGCTAAATTTACACAGGCAAAGGAAGGAAGCTTGTGGGTAACTGTGTACCCTCTTCATGCTGCACCCTCCTTGGCTTCAGTTTAATGGCAACTGATGTGTTTCAGTTATGACGAGTGACCTGCCAAGGAAATGCAAGGAGCACAAAGGAAAGCATAATCTAGGATTACTATATTTCCAGCCTCAAAAAAGAGGACACAAGGGAGAGGGGAAGGGCATATGATTGTGGGGGAGCAGTGATATGCTTGTGCCTGCCCCCTGCCTCCCCGGCCCTGTAGTGCCCCTCACTCCTGACCTGCAGCCCCCTGCCCCCCAGCCCTGCCAGCGCCCTGCACTCTGGAACCACAGCCCTGCCCCCCAGTCCTGCTGGTGCCCCTCACTCCCAACCTGCAGATCCCTGACCCCCTCAGCTCTGCTGCCCACACTGCACGTGAACCCACACACCCACACTCTGTGTCTCTACTTGGCTTGCCGGGGCCTGTGCAGGGAGCACATGACCCCTGACAGCCAATCACCTTGCCTGCTGCTCCCACCCCAAGCAGCCAGCCTGGGAGAGCAGAGGAAGAGCAAAAAACCCAGACATTTGCTCTTATTTTAAAAACCCACCCAGATGCAATACAGGGGCCCAAGAAAGAGAACATGGTATGTTATGGTACCCTAATGGTTTCTTACTCCCCGAGTGGCACACCACCGGAAGTCTTGTTGACAATCCTTCACCAAATTGCTTTCAGCCTTAGCAAACTCTTCAGATAACCAGTATGGATCCTCCTGAACTGTAACTTGGAAGCAGCAAATTAAGTAGCTGCCTATTAGTTTGTAAGGGGTGTGCATGAGGAACGTCTGTTCACTAGAGCGCCCCAAGGGATAATAAGGACGAATGGCCATGAACTCCTCCGTGACCGCTTTAGGCTGGACATAAGGAAAAACTTCTTTACTGTCTGAGCCCCCAAGGCCTGGAATAGACTCCCTCCAGAAGTGGTGCAGGCACCTACTGTGGACTCATTCAAGAAACAATTGGATGCTTATCTTGTTGGGATCCTTTGACCCCAGCTGACTTCCTACCCCTGGGGCAGGGGTCTGGACTTGGTGATCTTCAAGGTCCCTTCCAGCCCTAGTGTCTATGGAAATCTATGAAGGGAAGGGCTGGACAATCCCTTTCTTTCATAGATTTCATAGGGGACAGTGTGGGAACCAGCCTGTAAGCCTGGAGTCAGTCAGGTTCATACCTCCCCCCCTTTACCCCGGGGGGAATCACTCTTCGGACCCCACTCCTCCTCTCCGTTGGCATTGTGGAAGGCTCAAGACTCAGTCTGAAATGATCAGAGCTTTATCCCTATTAAAGTATCTGAGAATTAAACCAAAAAAAAAAAAAGGCTAACAGCACTCTCCTATGGCCTGTTAAGCACGTGTTAAAGATTCTGCATCACAGACAAGCTTTAAATTATTCATTTTTAATTCCTTCAGCCTTGAGGGTCCTTTAAAACATTGACTACTGAGAAACAATCCTGCCACAGTGGGAATTGATATAAAATAAAATACTGGCTACTTAAATATATATAGAGCAAGTGCTTCACACACAAACCACCTGTGAATTTAAAATAGGAAGCAAGGGGCCAGAGCCCAGCTGGTATAAATGGGTATAGCTCCATTGAAGTCAAATGTTTGTACGGTCAAAAAATCTGGCCCAAAGTTGTGAAGAGACCAAAGCTTCTCCAAATAAAAGAAACAATCAGGACTTGCACATGTGTCTTAAACTACCAACAACTGCCTGTGGGACAAACCCTGGTTATTCCCCACCAACCAGCTGAACGGTCTTGTCACTCCAGAAGTTTATCTGACCTACCGGCCAGTTGCCCCAGAACAGCCCTTCCCTCCGCCAGCACAAATCCAGTGTAAATGAGTGAAATCAGGCACTTTCTATTCTTTTTCTGTTTCACTTTTCATCTGCATTGCTCTCCCTCCCATTCTCCATACCAGCTTTATCACTACAAGAAAGAATATGAGTGCTACAAAATTAACAGGTCCCATAGCGGACATAAAGCCTGCTTTTCCTCTGTTGTAGTGGTGTGAATCGGAGGAAACTCAGGAGTCCCGTGTGACAGAATCTGTGCTACGCTAGCATACGTAGGAGTAAAATGCACCAGTTAGGTTGTCAAAGTGGAAATGGTTTCTAATCAGGCCTTTTGATGGCAAATCACCACCCTTCTGCTCCTCACTGGGAAATCATTTCCTACTGTGATTTGAAAGCGTGTGGGGCTGGGACCATGTTGACTCCTCAACCATAATAAATAAAGAGCAGCCTTTCACCTGCTGTTGTATCTCCTGTTCTACAGAGTTGCTGCTCTTTGGGTTTGTAAAAGGCTTTTTGTCTCCTCCTTTCCTCTTCCAAAATGTAATCACTGATTTTTATGTCGTGGACAAAATGCGGGCTTGCAAGAACGTTTGGGTTGCGCAGAAGTATTTGGTAGTCAGGAATTACTGCAGTTAAGGATGTAGGCTCAGGTCACTCATCCTCCCAGTCCTTTTGTCTTTGAATTGAAGAAAGAGTCCAAGGTTTCAACCCTGGTATGCCAAGCCTTCGTGGATACTTCAGCAAATAGAGAGATCTTCTCTCTTGCCATGACCGCAGGAGCCAGGCACCACGATCAGCAGCAGGGAAGGAAGCAAGACACTTGTGAGTGTGGGAGATGGATCCTCTTTAGGCTTGCGGACATAGCTTGTGGGCTTCTCTGCTGTAAGAATCACAATTATAGCATGTAAAGCTGCACAAGCAAAGCTCATTTCTTCTGATTAGCTTTCCCTCAATAATTCCTTCATAAATGCACACACTCATATTGCACACACCCACTCACTCACCCACAGCCATCAAGAGATGAACAAATTAAACATACAAGACACAAATCATGCTTTTTTTTTTTCTGGTGGCTTAGACGGAAAAATGTAAGAGGAACCTAGCAATTGTCAGCATGGAGCAGGCCTGGGAGCAGGGATCAACGTGATCCAATCCATGTAGTGATCCCCGCTACCATCTCTAATGGCCAAGAGCTCCTGAATTGATAAGAACGCCAAAGCGCACAAAGGTAAAGATATGGACACCATTTTTGTCATACGAAAGAAGGCGGCTTATGAGCGAGGATGAGTCTCCCCTCCCTTCGTGGCCAGCACCAGATGCTGCCAAGGTAAGAATAACAACCCAGCAAGAAACAGGCCCATTGGGAAGAGCTTGTTTTAATCTCTGATAATTAGTGACTGGCTTAGGACCTGAAGACCAATGTATTATAAAACAGTGGACAGAGGTATGTCCCTAATATGTAGGAAGTAATAACAATTAAGGTGAAAGGGACTGTCACGTGCTTGAAAGATGTTCATGTACAACAGTGATGGGAGCACAAAGTACCTTGACCAATCTTTATTACAAACCATTTGCATTGCTAAACAAACACGGTGCATGCACCAACTACACCTTCAAACTCAGCTAAATCAGTCCAGTTTATTTTCCCTGGGGACACTGAAGGGAATCTGTCCTCTTAAGGGAAAACCCTACCAAAATCCAACTTTTTAAACCACATTGATGATTCAAATGGCTCAAAGATCTGTCCCAAAAATTAAACACAGTACACTTCACACCCACATCCAAGTCACTGATGAAGACACTGAAGAGTACAGGCCCAAGGACCGAGCCCTGCAGGACCGCACTACCCACATCCTTCCAGGTCGATACCGACCCGTCTACTACCACTCTCTGGGTGTGACTACTAAGCCAATTTGCCACCCACCGGACCGTGTAAACATCTATGTCACAGCCTCTTAATTCATTTATGCGAATAGGATGTGATACCATATCGAAGGCCTTGCTAAAGTTCAAGAAAACAACATCCACCTCTACTCCTGTGTCTAAGCATTTTGTGACCCTGTCATAAAACAAAACCAGATTGGTCGGGCATGGTCTACCTGCTACGAATCCATGCTGGTGTCCCTGCTGAATTATTTTTCCTGCTGGACTCCCACAAATATGATCCTTCATAAACTTTTCAAAGACCTTTCCAAGGATGGAGGTGAGACTTACTGACCTATAACTATTTGGATCTTCCTGCCTCCCCATCTTGAAAATAGGGAACACGTTGGCCCTTTTCCAGTCCTCTGGGACCTGACCCGAGCACCATGAGTGCTCAAACAGCCATGCCAATGGTTTTATTTCCAGCTCAAACACAGATCTGCTCTATGTTCTTGCACAGCTCACATCATTTCTTTCCGTGCTGCTGTTTCTGCTTCCCACTCTCTAAATAATCTGTTTAGATTGTGGGCTTTTGTGGGGAAGGGAGCATTTCTTCCTGTGTGTGCAGACACTGCCAACAGCAATGGGAACCTGATCCCAGTTGGAGGCCCTGCCACCGTAATTAAAATGTCAAAGGTCCTCCTAAAACTAGCAGCCCCTTGGGCTGTCATGGTTAAAGCATAGCAGTCTCTGTAGCCAGTGGCACGCAAAGTGATGAGCCTAATATCACGTCCAGCCACCTTTGACTCCACTGCTCAAACGGCCAGGTCCCCAGTTACAGCTGAGTTAAACTGATGAGGCCTTTGGCAAAAGTCTTGACCCAGGCTACACTTCATACTTCTGGAACCACAGCAAGATGTCTTAAACTTTTTGTCACTGCACCCCTGATACTGTAATGCATATATTAAACACTGCTATTAAATCACTGCAATGAAGGGATTTGCAGAAGCCCCTTATTTCAATATCAAATCAAAAGGAAAGCTAGGAGGATTTTTGTGTGCTTTGACTTCATACATGTCATAGATTTCACAGACAGGGCTGGAAGGGACCTCCGAAGATCATTGAGTCCAGCCCCCC
>NW_017728992.1:193712067-193715047 GCF_001723915.1 Gavialis gangeticus | reverse complement strand
GGTTCAGCAGGGGTCCAATGTTGCCCTTGCTTTGCCTCCGGCTTCCCACATATCTGAAAAAGGACTTTTTATTGTCCCTGATACTTGTAGCTAGCTGGAGGTCTGTTGCAGCCTTAGCTTTCCTGGTTTGCTCTCTGCAGGACTGGACCAGAGTGGAATATTCCTCCTTGGAGGTGAATCCTATCCTCCATCCTTTGTAGACTATTAAGTCTATTCTTTGTTGTTGTTGTTGTTACCACCACAATGCCTAAAAGCCCTCGTCATGCATTAGGCCTCTGTTGTGCCAGGAATAATAGAAACACAAGGCACAAAATTAACCCCTGCCTCGAAGATCTTGCAATATGTGTTCACTGCACAAAGCCAGAGAAAATAGAAGGATAGAGGGGGACCGTAAGGAAACTGCCTGATAGGCCGTGATTTTTCTTCAGGGGACCTGAATGTATTTAAATTTCTTTTTGCTACTTTTGGAGTATACCAGACTGTATCAGCTGCCAGATGTTTTCAAAAATGTTTCCCACAAGAGGGCACTTGCAAAAGATCCTCAAAGAGCTTTCATGCTTCATACTATACAAGTTACCTGCTGTGCTGTGCTATCAATATATAAAGGTTATGTGCGAGAACAGAGTAAAAAGAGAGCCACCAACACCTCTGAGTAAAGTCTTTGGGTATCGGGGCTTTCCTTGATTGCAGGTCTGAGAAAGCAGAGTTTTATTTAAAATGGGGAAACAGATTAATAGATTTATCATTTCTAGTATCAGCCAGCAACTCCTTCCTGTGCCATGGAGAGGGGAGGACAGATTTTCAGTGGGAGTCCCTTTAAAATATTAGCAGCACTAATATTTTTACATGTATTGTAAATTTGTGGGTTTGGATCTGGTTTCTGCAGTAATGAGCATAGTGGTTTTTTGCGCATGCTGTCTTGAGAACGGTCCGGCTGTGAATCACATAGTGCCTAGTGCTCTGACCTGGGTGTTGATGCAGTGCGAATCAGATAATGATGCCATGCTAGAAGTGGCACCAGTGGGTTTGCCTAGAAGGGAGAGTGCAACCTGCTACCCCTGATTATACTAGTGTAATAAAGTCCCTACAGTTATGCATATCATGTGGATGCTTTTGTCCTGAAATACCAGTTTGGGGTTTTTTTGGTTTAAATCTATTCTGTGGCCTGTGGGATCAAAGGTGGCTAGACATGATGTTAGGTTCATCACTTTGTGTGCCATTGGGTACAGAGATTGCTGTGCTTTAACGAAAGGATGAGATTTGTAATAATAGGACTGGATTCACTTCCTTTAGATTCACTTCCTTGTTGTGGAACAACAGCTATGCAAAAAAAGGGTACTCTAGCAGAAGAGGAGTTATACTGCGAGAACAGGTCTGGTTTAAAGTCGTACTTCTTTAGCTTTTCTAGGTATTGCTATCTGGTTAGCCCGTTGTCTATCACATATTGATAGCTAGACCTACAGTGCTCCGTGCTGGAGCAACTTAGTGGTAGGGGGTGTTTTCTGAGATGGCACCAGAAGTTGCTTCATTTTCTTTGCAGGGTGATTAGCAGGGGCACTCATCCATGTTTTCCTTTGCAGCCACTGCTAGGTTGCTTATACACCTGTTTATACATAATACGTGCAGAGTTGGGAATGCAGTTTCCCTTGGAGTCTGTCCTCCGTAATGCAATAATGCACAAATATTCGCAGTTAAGTGAAACAGTCTAACAATACGTAAGGGTTGTAAAACCCTCAGCTTCACAACGTAAGGCATGCACTCATGGTCCAGAAATAGGAAGACACATCCTGTTGGCATGTAATTGTATAGAAGAATTGTCTGTGAATAGGAGCATTTTCCCTCTAGTGAAACGCATGGTACTGGCCGCAGTCAGAGGCAGGATATGAGACTGGACAGCCCCCAGGCCAGCCTGGAGTGATACACTTCTTTACTTCTATTCTGGGGCTATTGATGGGTCTCAGACTTCACACTCACTGCGTTCATTGTGTGGTTAAATAATTTTAGCAGAAGCTTTATCTGTTGAATGCGTCTGCCTGGGAGTTTCATTAATAGTGTAGTATTTTTTTTATTTAATTCTGGCAGTATTTTATAGCCATCTTAAAACTGTCTGATGATCTTCACCAGGGATCAAAGTGCGTATGATTTACATGTACTGTATTTCTATGTCGGCAAAGTGAAATTTGAATGATTTTCTAAAAGGTTATGGTTTTTTCTTTTCTTTTCTTTTCAGGTTGACCCTTGTGGATCACTGCACAGGCAATAATCTACCAGTCATCCTATCTACAGCTGTGTATAGTAGGCACTTGATCTCAAAATCAGTTTGTAGGAATCTAGAGTTTGTCACCTGCTCTCGTTGGGTCACATATACATATACTGACCCTTTCCAGCGTGTGTGTATATATAGCCTGCGCTCCTGTCTTTCCCTCCTGACTGATGGCTTCAATTTGGATACGGCTCATTTTTGTTGTACAATTAACAAATTGATACTGCGGAAATTACACTGGACCAAAAATCAACAGTCCGTTCTCTTTTCACTAGACAAATGGAGCTCACAGATACCGGGCATTGCCCCAGACTTGGAAAAACCTAACCCAAGTCACTGTAAAGGAAGACTCAGACATTCGTGGATTTTTAATAAAGAGAAAAGCCCAGATTCAGTCTTTTTTTGCCCCTGAATTTACTATAAGTAAGGAGTGCGCTGATGGAAATGCTCTAGCCAGGGAGGCAGGTTGCTCCTTTCCAGCCTGCTGTCAGGGGACAGGCAGCCACGGATGGGGGAGGGGGGTAGTGATGGGGATGTGAGGGCAGTGAGGGTTGGGAGGGAGGTGGGGTGCTGCTGGGGGGAAGTGAGGGGGATATAGGATGCTGAGGGGTAGTGAGTAGAGCTGGGGTGCTTTCGAGGGCGAGGGGGGATATGGGATGCTGAGGGGCAGTGAGTGGAGCTGTGGGGTGTTGGGGGACAGGGAGAGGGAACATGGGG
>NW_017728992.1:193699955-193711649 GCF_001723915.1 Gavialis gangeticus | reverse complement strand
GCGGCGCCGCGGCGGGGGCTCCCCTCCGGACCGGGCAGCCCGGCCGCTGGCGGGGCATTTCCCGGCGCTGCGTTGCAAGAAGGGCTTTGCCCGGCCCGCGGGATTGAGCCGTGCCCGGAGGGCAGCAGCCGGGCACCCCGGGGCTGTCAAGCCCAGGGCTTTGCGTGCTGGCGCCGGCACCCGGAGCGCCCCTTGCCCGGGCAGCGCTGGGAGCCGGGCTCGGGAGTGCCCTGGGGGAGAGGCGGCGGTGAGCCGAGCCAGCCCAACTCCTAATGGCCTTTTTGCTCGAAACGGGGATTTGGAAACTAAGTGCCTCCCAACTTTTTTATTTATTTTTTTGGCTTGTGAAGCGGGAGGGAATAAGTAAGGGATAGCTGCCTGTGCATGTCTTGTTCTTGCATTTTAAGACGCTTTGCTACAGCTGGCGCGGGTCAGGGATGTGGCACAGGACCGTTTCCCGTCAAGTTTAAAAGGTGAATGGACAGATGCGTGCGTACGTATTTACTTGGTAGCACACCTAGAATATCTTGCTGGGATCCTCTGACCCCAGCTGACTTCCTGCCCCTGGGGCGGGGGGCTGGACTCGATCTCCCGGGGTCCCTTCCAGCCCTAACGTCTATGAAAGATGCCTTCATCTGACTCTTTTGAAACGCGCATAGACCCAATAAAGTGACTCATTCACATAGTATCATGCTCTTAAAGTCTAAATTACATATTGGGCGCGCACTTTTTTTTTTTTTGAAAAAGGAGAAAAGAGCTACCTAATTATGTATCTCTGAAAGAGTGGACGGATGACAAATCTCTTAATCTTTTAGGTCAATAATTCTTTATGAGCTCCAAAAATAGCATTTTAAAAAAAGGGAATTAAACTTCAGCAGAGAAAAGAAGACAGGAAGTGCAAGGATAAAATGTCCCTCTTAGTCTAGTTTTTTTGTTCTTCCCCCCGCCACCTTTTCCATTCTCCTGAGCTTGTTTATGTAACGACGTGTCTCCTAAAGACGAAGAGCCACCTTTTAACTGTAACTCTCCTGCCTTTTGGCAGTTGAGAGCGCAAGCAATTAGCTGACTGCTTCGTTGCATCTTATTTACATGGTTATAGCTGAGGGGGAGGCTTTGTTAGGCATCTGCTTTGGAATATCTCGACTCCTGACAATTAGTTTTGCGCATTGGCAGTGAGGGGCCACGTCCATGCAAACAGACAGATTGAGCTGTCCTTTGCTTTAGGGCCTGATCAGCTCTCTACAGTCGCAGAAGGAGCCAAAGGGGGAGGTTAGTACCTGCACAGCATGACTGTTATGTGAAAGAAGGTTAGGCTTTTCCCTAGGGTACTTTATGAAATCTTCCCCCATACATGGCCTTTGGTTGGCAGGCTTTATCAGTCTGTAGCAACAACAAAAAAAGCCTATGTAAGAGTTTCTCTCTCCCTCTCCTCCCTTCCCTGGCTTAAAATTGGTTAGAATAAAGTTCAAACTTAATCTAGTGGGATAGGGAAGATTGCGTGGGATGTCTGGGGAGTCTGGATAGCAGTGAAAAGTATCAGGCGTAGCAAAGCATTAGATGCAGAGTTCACAGAAAAGTAGGGCTGGAAGGGACCGCTGGAAATAAACCCACCCGCCGGAGGCAGGATCATCCCTAGCCAAACCTTTCCATACAAATCTAACCTATTAGCAAAACTAGAGGCAGCCCTGACACAGCCACGAGGCACATAACACCCGGACCTGCCACAAGTAAAACAGGTGGGATAACAATAGCCAATGCTGCAGGAGTTGTTACAATACACCGGAGGGATCCAAAGTGGAGGACCATGCCCACTCCTGGCAAAACCTCCCAGTTTGGGGATAAAATGCCTTCCTGATGCCAAATATGGCAATTTGTCTGACCTGGAGCAGAGGGGCAAGACCCAGCAGGAGCATTGCACCCCAGTCAAAATCCCCCGCCTGGGCTGCAGCCACCATACAGTGCTTCTGAGGAAGGTGTTGGGGTGAAACAAAACCCCTAAGCACATAGTAGCAATTGGGGGGGGGGGGGCAGGGATCTCATTTCTTCCCAGCCCCATGTGGCAGCAGCGAAGCCCAGAAGAATGGGAAATGCTCCTGGGAGAACGTGAACACGGCTGTGCCAGGTCATCCCTGACGGATGCTTGTGCAGCCTTCTTGAACACCACCGGTGTCAAAGAGTCCATGCGTCCCTCGGCAGCCTGTTCTACTGCCTCCTACAACAGTGGAGGGGGGTTTCTGTGGGTTCGCCCTCACCTTGACAGCCAAGCTAAACCTACTTTGCTGCAGCCTTAAGCCATAGGTCTGTGTTCTGCACTAAAAGAGAAAGATGAGGGAAACCACCTATTATGGCAGCCCTTCAGATATTTGAAGACTTGCTGCCACGTCCCCTCTTACGCCTGTTCAGCTTGCAGAAAAAATGTCATTTCCTTTGATCTCTTGTATGACGTGCCTTCCAAGCCCTTTGTCATTTTTGTTGCCTACCTCTGGACACTCTCTATCTTCTCTATGTCATTTTTTTAAATATAGAGTGCAAAATTGCACAGAGTAATCTAGGTGAGGTCTAACCGGTGCTTCCCTGCTCAGTACTATCACCTCCGGTGTCTGGTAGCTAATGCTTCTGTTGATACAGCCCAAACTGCATTGGCCTTTTGTGCACCTGCATCATGCTGCATACCTTTACTGAGTCTGTGATCCACAAAGACTCCTAAATCCTTCTCCATAGTGCCGCCACCCAGCTAGGTATTGCCAGTTTTATATATTTTTGTGTTTGTATTTTTAATTATTCTTCCCATGTTGCAGTGCCTTTCATTTATTAGCACTGAACTTCATCTTGTTGGCTCCAGGTCAGTTTTCCAGTCTTTTTAAGACCCTTTTGAACTGCACTTCTGTCCACCAGGATGTTTGCAGTACTTCCCAGTTTCATGTCATCTGCAAACTTGCAGCATCCAAGCAATTTAAGAAACACGTTGAATAGCACTGGGCCCAAGACGGGTTCCTGCAGGGCTCCACTTGAAATCTCCTTTCATTCTGACACGGAGCCGTTTTATACATACCTTTTTTGCTTGTAGCTATTGAGCCACGTGTCTATCCCCCTTACAGTAGTTTGTCTAGCTCACCTTTCTCCAGATTGTTTGAGAAGGTTATATAGGGCAAAGTTGTGGGACATGGGCAAGGTACTAAAAGACTGGAAAAAGGACTTCATCAAAAGTCCAGCTACATCATGTCCATAGCATTATCTTTATCCACCCTAGTAGTTTCTTCATCAAAGATGATCAGAATTGTTCGGCATGATTTGTTCTTGGTAAATCCACTCTAACTGCTTTTGATCAGCTTTCCCTTATCCAGATGCTTGCAAATGAACATCCTTTTATAATGTACTCCATTAAATTCCTGGGTATTGTGATGCTAACCAGTCTGTAGCTCTCCGGGTACTCCTCTGCTTTACTATAGGAGCAACACTGCATTGGACCTTTTTCCAGTCCTCTGGTACCTTGCTGGGCTCCTGCAACGTTGTCAGTGTTACTGCCGAGGGCTCTGAGATCTCTGCCAGTGCCTTCAGTACTCTGGGGTTAAGTTCATCAGGTCCTGCTGACTTGAATTCATTCAGACACACTCTCCAACCTGTTGTCTTATGTTATCTCATCCCTCAGTTTGTTCCCTTTCCCCTGCAAGTCCTGGTATCCTTCTTTGACCTTCCATTGACTGTGTGCTTTCCTTCTGCATTTGAAGTAAATGCATGCTAGAAGCTCTGTATGCATCTACATTTGTCTCTTAACGTCCTCCTTGGGTTTCTGTCGTATGGGAACGGTTTCTTGTTGGGCTTCCAACTGTGCTAGTTAAAAGTTTCCAGCCCTCCTGTGCACTTCTAGCCTTCAGGTTCTCTTCCCATTGTTGTTTAGTGAGCTTTCATTATCATGGTAAAAGCTCAATAGTAATTGTCTGGAGAGTTTTAGATGAAGATGGTTTTGCTTTTTATTTCTGCTTCCTCCCTGCAGCCCCCACTCCTATACATACTGTAAAAAAAAAAAAAAAAAAATCTTCAAAAAAAGCCGCAAACCACTCACTGGTGCCAAGGAAGCAGCATGCGCAAGACTTTCTCTGCGAGTGGTGCAAGATGCTGTCCGCTGTGTCTTGCAGAACAAAGAGGAGTGACTGGACGTAGTAGAACAGAGCATGCTGCCCCTTCTGCTGAATCCAGGGCAGTGCTCCTCTCTTTGTAGGAGAGACTATCAGAAGAACAGGAGAGACCACTTAAAGTAATATGGTGGCACGCATGCAGCTAGAGAGAAATCTGGGCATGCTCTTGCCTTTCCATAAAGGGGGAAAAAGCCACAGTAAATTTAAACAAATTGCTTCTCTCTTTAGAGAGAGAGACGGACAGACCCTGGTCCCCTTGCATCATGCTTTTAAAGATGCACTAATGAATCTGGAGGATATCGTTTCAGTTAGGCTATGAATTTCGCAGTAACGAAGAAATGCCTCTAAACTAGCACAAATTTAGCTGTGCTTTAAAGTTAGTTATCGTCCATAGGACTGAGTGGAAAGGAAAGGAGCACGGAGCCTAAATGCCCAATATGATACAGGCAACCAGAACAAGCCTGAAATGGTCAGGAGGATCCCCAGAGGATGTCCCAAATAAACATCTTGACAGATCTGATGAAGAAGATCCCCCGGCTTTGACCTCTCATGATGCTCATGAGCAACTCTAAACCATATCTGCACAAAGCATGGGAGATGCCAATACTTGATGCACAAATAGAGAATTAAAAACTCTCTGGTGTGCAACTGCAGTCACCCAGAGCAGACCATGGAACATGTAACGACTCAGTGCCCAGTCCATAAATAAGAAGGAGTTATCACAGTGATACACTTTGCTCCTGGCACAAGTGTCTGGTTCAACCTAAAGGTAAAATTGTAGCTGCTGTTCTGTATCTACATCGCCCATACAAAAGAAGAAGACCCGAGAGGAGCTCTGGCTTGAAAGCACTCTTGTTGAGCTTGCTGCTTCTTACCTAGTTCAATCAGATGCACAGCACTGGCCCAACCTGGACATGAATGGGTTTGCACCCATTCTTCCACAGCCTCATTACCTGATTACACAAGGGCTCCTAACTTCCTGGAGAGGGCAACTGATAGCAAAAGGAGGGCAGCGTTGTCCTCCAACATAAAATTTACTGAGCCCTGAAGAAGTGCGTAACTTTCACTTAAGTGGGGTGACTAATATGAAGAAATGGATCTGTACATATTTAAAGTGTGTGCTTTTATTGCGTCAATCTGACTTCCTCTTGCGCTGCTAGCTTGTGATGTTAGCTGCCATGCCAGATAAGGTCTGAGTAAGGCTCTGTGCTGCCAACAGGTGGAAGTGTACACCGACTATAACAAAATGCTGTTGTAATTAGATGCCTTAACACCCCAGAATGGAATTGGTGACCATATTTTGAGTACATTATTTTCATGTTAGCGAGCTGCCTTCAGAAAACTGCTAGACAGAACCAGCAAATTAGTTCTGCAGATCAGTTTCTGTTACACTTTACCATAGCCCACAGGGAATGCACATGTCTAACATCTGCCGTGCTTGCATTCTCTGTACGTCTGTGGACTGTCCTGTCTATGTGAGAAGTAACTGGACATATTGCTGTATGCCTGTTGGCGATCAGGATCAAAGAGACGCAGGTCTCGCTCGAGCAGGATGGGGTGAGCTCATGAAGGTCTTACAGGTCCTGGATTCTAGTCGTGGTTTCTTACCAAAATTGCCTTGTAAGCATTGTTCAAATAACAAGCCAAGCAGTCTCTGTGTGACATTCTCCCCACCCCATCTGCATCCAAATGCAGAGAGTGAGTCTAATTCTCTTTCTGCCTGACTAGAGGAGAAACTGCATAGTAAAGTCATTCTGGGAAGCATCGGATAGTTTGGCTTGTGTGGGGGTTTGTTTTAAACTGCAAGTCGACCTGTACTGCCTTGGCATTAAGGTACTGAGCAGGTTCTTGGGAGATCTGGATTCAATTTTGAGCTTAGCTGGGGACTTTGTGTGACTGGGAAAGCCAATTAACCTTTTGTGCTTCAGTTCCCAAGCGATAAGATGGCTGGAATGAGACCTGTCTTGCCTATTTAGACTGCAGGCTCTCTGTGGCTGGGGTGCCTGTCTCCTACATGGTTTGCACTGCATCTGTTGTAATGGGGTCTGGATCCCACTCAAGTCTTTTGAGCGTACTTGAAGAATGGAAGGTGGCCTTTGATACTGATGAATTGTCAGATGCTTCTATGCTCCTCAACCCTGCAATTTCCTGGCCATTATGTCGATATCTCCTGAATACCATTCTGGGTGAAGCTGGAAAATAATACATCTCACCTGAGACAGACTTCAGAGGCAACTACCAGTAAGGGCTGTTAAGATACTGTGTGGCAGAGCTCCTCCATCCCTGCAGAGAGTACTGTCACTGCCTGTGTTTAGATCAGGGATGGGCAAAATATGGCCCATGAGCCAGATCCGGCCTCTCAACAGATTTGATCTGGCCTGCAGGGTGACAGCTGCCAACTAAGTGGATCTGGCCTGCAGGTGGGATGGAAACCCACATCTGGGCCCACAGCTGAGCATCTGGGCTCCTGGCGAACTATAGCTTCAGCAGGCTCTGGAGGGAGGAGGAGGCAGGGAAGGAGCTGGAGCTGGGTAGAGAGAAGACAGAGGGGGAGACAGAGCAAGAGACGGAGGCAGAGATGGAAATGGGCCTTGACAGGTCCCCAGATGTTATTAAGCAGCCCTCCAGCCAAAATAATTGCCCATCCCTGGCTTAGACGGGCATTTAGCCCAAATCGGTACAGGATTAAACACCACTGAGAAATTTTAGGGCTGACCTGGGTCAAACATAAAAGGGCAAAAACTTAAATGGGTTTTGGAGGGACCTGTATTTCTTGAGGATTAGCTGACACTTGTATTCAGCTTTTTCCCCAGTAAAACTGACAGGGCGAGGGCTAAAGAAGACACGTGCTTTAGCGCTCCAATGCTAAATTAGGACTCGTAGGCCCGGATACATTTCTAGCTTTATCAGCATGTGTGTGCTCTTGAGCAGTTTTTTCTTAGGCAAGCTGCTTAACCTGTACCCTGATGGTCTGCAAACAGCCCCACCACACCCTCTTTGTCTGTTCAATTATTCCACAGAATTATCCAACTCCCCATCCTTCCTGCCTTGGTTTTGAAAATGAGCCACCCATATCCATGTACTTTGCTCACCAACCTAGTATTTATGTTTTTATCGCCTTGTCACTGTAACATAAGGCCAATGTGTAGGTGACTTTTCATAGTCATTAAATGTGACTTCTCCTAGACATTAAATATACTTGGCTCAAAAGTTCCCAACTCCCAGCTGTGGTGATACGTGCATCAGCTCTAGGGCTGCTCCAGGTCATGCTGCCTATATCCGGTCTCTATAAAGCCTGAAGATCTGGCAGAACGCAGTCTACTCCATGCTGTTTCATACCTCCCACCCATTCCTCCTTCCCCCTATCTGAAGGAGTGCTCGCGGCATAAAGTTGTACACAGCTCACGTGGGCAACCATACAAAGCCCCCTGTGCAGGAGTCATCCTTATCTGCCCCTTCAGGGTGGCTTAACACAGTAGACAGCACTGTCGCAGAGGAGCAAACGCCAGGCATTTAGACTAAACCAAAGACCTGTTGCCCTTGTACACAGATTAGCTAATTAAATTCCTGAGCACTGGCCTTATTAGTAAGCCAGGTTTTTGTGTTTTAAGTACTGAAGTTCTTTTTCCTAAAATGGAAAATGCACAAACAAAGGTGGTTACTTCTAAAGAGCAGTCAAACTGCTTAATCACTTTTCTTTTTAGAACGGGCCCCTGTAATCAATAAATTGCATCTATATTTCTGAAATGCCCTTGATGCTGGCATGCCAGGGTACTGTAGCAGCTCAATAGAGAATACTATAATTGTACCAATTAAATCTGAAGGCAGTCTCTAGCCCATGGAGCCCTAACAGAACAGCAGTGCCTACCTCCTAGTTAGTAGATAAGAATCGGTCCAAATTCAGTGCAAGCTGCACGCACCCAGATGTTGCCCACCTCTTGGCCTCGCCGCCCCTTTCAGAGGAGCTCTGTTCAACCGAGCATCTCAAAATTGAGGTAAACGGAAGTGAAAAACACTTTGAAGCCAATGCCCAAATCCATTGAGATGATACAACGGAGCTAGAATCAAAAACCAGTCCTCCGTAGTGGTAGCCTAAGAGTAACGCTGCCTGCTTTCACCCTACAACAGGCTGGAGTAGCAGCTGACAAGTTGTGCCAAGGGTCATCCTGGGCAACCCGGGTGTCTACATGTGACGGCTCTTAACTGTGCTTGGGGCATTAGTTTTGGCTCCTCATCACAGCTCTACAGGAGACCTGGGTGGAAAAACATGTTCTTTGGGTGGCTGAACACAAGTATATGGGGAGGGGCAAGAGATACTACTAGGTTCAGGTTGAACAAACTCATCATCAACAACCAGTCTCACTGGAGCCAAAATTACTTCCTTTTTTTTTTTTTTTCATATTTGAATCCTAAATACAGACATAGTTAAAACAGAACACAGTAGCCTAAAACTAAGTCAAGTATAGATTCGATAATACTGTGATTTTTTTTTTTTAAATCAGAATTTTAAGTTCTTGAAACATCGGCTCTTAGGTGCTCTTTGCCAAATTTGCGTATAATTCTGGTCCCTCAAATTCACTTTTTTTCCATCAGACTTTATCACAAATTGCTTCCAGATCCATAGTGTATTTGTTGCCTGTTTGTGAAGTCTTTTTTTTTAATGAGGAAACGACCAGCTCCGTTACTCTGTTTCATCTGGCTGAAATAGATCCTGTTAAATGAAGCAGATCAGCAGTGCTGGAGCGTGTTCTGGCACAGCAGATCCGCTTCATTAAGCAATACACACGTTGCCCGTTTGTCGTGCAAGATCAGCAGGTAATATGTTCCCTGGGAATCTCTGGGGTGTAGGTGAGGAAACCCAAGGTTATCTCACAGAGACCCAGGAGACTGCACCAGAGCAGTACACCCCTGGGCTGGGGCTGCCAGTGGACTGATTGGTGGCTCCAGCCCCAGGACTGCACTGGAGTGGGTGGGCACCAACAAATCTCATATTGGGGAACCCAGGGAAGTCTCCCAGGGATTCAGGGCTTCATCATGAGTGTGCTGGGAATGGAAATTTCTGAGGCGCACAGGACCGGGCCCCTGACACCCTGGGAGGAGCTGCCTGGGGTGGCTGGAGAGCATGGGCAACTCCAAGCTTACCACTCTCTGCTGCCGTAAGCCTTAGAGGCCCACCACAATAAAGTGGCACAAATGGATACCACCTATGTCACGGCCACAAATTTTGGGCATTTGGGGCATGGCCAAGGGTATGGATGTCTGTTTGCTTGGCCTTAGTGCTACCACAATTTTTATGGGGCACAAAGTGTTTTTACCCTTAGTTTTCTTCTCTTGAAAAAACTCAGTTCTTCTCTCTTTCCCTTTCTGACCAAAACTAAATATGGAAAAGCAAGAAGGGAGACTTCTAATGCTACCCTCTTCTTGGCGAGTCCCACTCAGGCCTACTTCTGTTTATCTGCTTGCTTTCTGCTCCGAACTACCTGAAGCATTTAAATATACCCCTTCTGACCCTCTACCCCCTAACAAACCCTGCTTTTCTGCCTCTTGCATCTTCACCATTATAAGTTTCTGTAATACAAATCAGTCTGCTGTGCATTGATATGAACATCTTGGCTTTGTAAAGACTTTACAATTAGATGTTTGGGGAGTTAGATTGATTTAAAAATGCTCCTCTCCCCCAGTCTAACTCAGTACTTAGATAAGTGCTGGGAACCTGGTCTAAGGTAAGTCAGGGTAGGGGGAGAGACCTACAGGATCGGGGGCTAGCAGGGTCCTGCGGGCGGGTGGCAGGGCCTGCAGGGAGGGGTTGGTTGGGGGATCAGGGGCTAGTGGGATCTGAGGGGGGTTTGGAGAGGCTCTCTGACCTCTCCAACCCCCTGATATCATTGAATCAGCCCTGATCCCGCAAACCGCTCCAGGGTCCAGTTTTACCAGCATTCACTGATGCTGAGAGCCCAACTCGAAGCAAGCTGGGGAAGGGCAGGTGCAGATCAGGGGAGCTGGCAGCTTCACAGGGGCAGGAGGGGGTGGGTGAGAATCAGGAGGGCTCTCTTCCCTACCCCCACTCTGACCAGGGTCTGTTTTTAGCTCCTCCCCTGCCCCCCGTCCCAGCAAACCAACCCACCCCTTCCCTCCCCCCTACCTGACTTACACTGATTGACTTCTGGCACCTGCAAATGCCAGGAGAACTGGGAAGCTTGTGGGATTTGTGGGGCTTGGCAGGCTCAGGGGCTGGCTGGTCCATGGGGGGTTGTCTACGGGTGGAGGGAGGGCCAGGGGGCTAAGAGTAGCCCAGTGCCGGGGCAGCTAGGAAAAGCGCAGCCCTGGGGCTGGAGCCAGCAGCTGGGCTTTCCCAGCTGCAGCACTGCACTTCGCAGTGCCTACAGAAGTTGTTAGATCGGTGTAACTGTACCTGTTCTGAATTAGTGCACCTCCGAGGTACAGCTAAATTTGCAGAGGTCGGCCCTTTTTTGACCAGTCTGATCGTCTGGAACTTGTGTACAGTTCTCGCTTGGACCAACCTAAATAAGGATCTAAATGTAAGGTCTACACCTGGGTGAACTAGGTTAGGTCAAGGGCCACCCTCCCCTAACCTCCCTAAGCACCTGCACTTGCCCCTTAAGAGCAGCAAGTTAGATCTTCCGTATTTGTCCACAGGAAATAGCCTCAGCTAGAAGGCAGGATGTGGTATTGTCACAACGATAGTGCTAATAACTGTTGTTGCAAAACTGGTGAAAACCCTGCTGACTGTTTCTCTGCAGAGCTTGCTGCGTTTAAAGAGATTGCAAGTGCCAGGAGAACGTCGTACTAGTCAGGTGTGTTCTAAAATGACCAGATAATATGATGCAAGCTCTCTCTTGTCCAGGAGGAAGAGGGAGTTTTAAAACGCAGACCGGCTCTCTTTAATGACCTCCACCGAAGTGGGAACATCTCAAATGCCACAACTGATATCCCAGAGGCTGTGCTCCTGTTCCTGCTTTGTGAATAATTGTTATTCCTCTTTTGACTCCCTTTCACAAGCTGATCTAACTTGTGGTCTGCCCGTGGGCTCATTTGGCTCAGCAGCAGTTAGCTGAAGTTTGTGCAGTCCCCGGTTGCCAGCAAAGCATCTCCGCAGAGGAAGCTTTTGCATGTAACGTCTCAGGTGAAACTTTAGCTTGTAATGCCCTTTGGATGCAGTCACGGTTCTGTGTTGCTGCTTAGTCAACTGGCTGCACCATAGAAGCTAGCAATGTGTAGCAGATCTCTGTCTAACCTCTGGTGTCTTTCTCTTTCCTTTCTTCTTTATTCCCCTTCTTCCCCCCACCTCTCTCTGCCACACATCTAAACCTTTGCATCCCTGAACGGCAGTAGTACTGAGGGCTGAGTCAGACAGATGCAGAAATTCACAGCTATCACCCACCCCTCTGGCCATCTCGGTCAGTTGTCTTTAGGGTGTGTTTTAGGACAGTGGTTCTCAACCTTTTTGGACTCAAGGCCCTGCTCACTCCCAACCTACAGCCCCTCAATGTGTGTGTGTGTGTGTGTGTGTGTAAAAAAAAAAAAAAAAAAAAAAAAA
>NW_017728992.1:193699381-193699884 GCF_001723915.1 Gavialis gangeticus | reverse complement strand
AAAAAAAAAAAAAAAAAAAAAAAAGTCATATCACGTCTGTCCATCTATCTGTAACGCTCCAGGCCAATTGCGTGTGTGCAGTCCAGAGCATTAGGACAGACAGACAGGCGGAGGTGGAGGTGGAGGTGGGGCCGAGGCGGGCAGGGCCAGGCTGTGCCTATTACGGGGACCAGCTGTCATGTGGGGGCATGGCTTGCAACTGGGGGTGGGGTGTGGCACACCGCCACAGGAGAGTGCAGGCAGCACCCGCCAAATGCAACACATGGTTGCAGGGCAGGGCATGTCCCCTGTGCACGCTTCCTGTGGGGCAACCATGCACCACGCTGCTCTCCGCACCAGGAGCACCCGCCAGCTGTGGGTGGCAGAATGCATGGGTGTGTGGGTGGTGCGTGCCATGTGCCTGGGGGTGTGTGGGTGGTGCGTGCCATGTGCCTGGGGGTGTGGGGGGGTGTGCCATATGCCTGGGTGGGTGCATGTGACGTATGGTTGGCTGGGTGGGTGGG
>NW_017728992.1:193697689-193699342 GCF_001723915.1 Gavialis gangeticus | reverse complement strand
GGGCCAAGGGGAGTTGTGCGCAGTGGATGTGGAGCAGCGGCAGTGCGGGGCGGTGGGTGGTGGCGCTCTGTCCCTACTTCCCGCCTGTCATTCTTGATGGGCGCTTTGCTAGTGTATAGATATATGTATATGTATAGATTTGTGTGTGTATGTATGTGCGTATATATAGGGGTGTTTTAATCCTGGAAAAATGTGGACTTTGGTTTGGTTTTTTTTAAATCAGAAAATTTTGGGATTTTTTTTCAATCGGTGAAAAGCAGGATCCCTGCTCATCAGACATCCTGCGTAACTGCCATGCTCCAGCATAACATTTAGAAGCAGTCGTGCCAAACATCAGGGATGCCAAGACTGGATTTCATCTGTACTATAGACACCAACGAATGTCAAGTCAAGCTGTTGTACCTGCCCCCCCAGGGCCTGAGCAGGGATCTTCAAACCAAAACTAGATGGTAAAAAGTAAAGACAAAGACAGGAGTATTATTATTACTCCTTGCTCTTAATGGGCAGGCACGGCTGTTTAGGGAAGTTAGGGGGAGATTAGAGCTCTTTAAAAACAGAAGTAGTAACCCCTCTGTAGGGACCTGTGACCTGCACTTGTCACATTGTCTGTTGCGTTAGCTGTTTTCTCCCCTTGGTGATTCTTCTACTTGTGCTGCAAGGGAAGGGACACGTGTGATATAGTCACTACTCCTTCTGTACAGTTCAGGCTTTGGACAAGCACGTTCCAGATCAATGCAACATAGCCGCTCACTTGTTGCGATGGTCAGAACAGACTATTTATTCTCATAGGCCTTGGGGTTGTTCACTGTGAATTACGAATACTGAGACTCAAAGCATTGGGGGACAGGGTCATTAACAGTGAGACCTTATCTTCAGCAGCAGCAGCACACCTATCTTGTATAGCATGCTGCTGCTATCTCCTGCAACACAACCGTGTTGCCACCTCAGTTGTCTTCTCCATTTATCTCAACTAGACACTGATGTATGGACACAGAGATGCACAGAAGCTGTGTGGTAGGCAATAGGCATACTAGGAGTAAGCCGTTTAACTATGGTCTGTGAAAGAACTTGCTCTGGGGCCTGGGCATTGCAGTTGTCATGGTCATAGTTGTGTGCAGTCACCAACGCCTGCGCCCGTGGCCGTGGCATCAATAAGGCACGGATTACTAAGGTTAAAACTGCCCCATTTACTTATGCATGTGTATGGAAAAGAGGGACGATGCTTCTGGAGGAGCAGGATTTAACTCTTGGGCCTCATGTCCTGGGCCCCATGCTATAACAGATGGCCGTACATCTAACAGCCTGGAAATAGAGGGCTGCTAACCGGTGTTGACCAGCTTGGGGAAGGGAGGTGCAGTCCTAATGCAATTTTTACTGTCCTAAAAAGGACATGAGAAACCTCAAACTATTAACATGGGGGAGGGGGGGATGCCTGGAGAACAGGACTTGGAGGAACAGCTGGGAAAGGGTAAACCAATGTTTAGTGCAAAGTAGAGGAGAAATGAGTGTGCTTCTGGTTGTCTCAGCAGTGAGAATGGAAACTTACCCTGTTCAAATGACAGAGGAGCAAATGTGTCAGCAGTTGACTCAGTGACACCCACTCAACAGCATACCTGGTACTTCCAGAAAAGAGTTGAGACGGAAAGAGGAGAA
>NW_017728992.1:193672052-193692689 GCF_001723915.1 Gavialis gangeticus | reverse complement strand
GTACTTCCAGAAAAGAGTTGAGACGGAAAGAGGAGAACATTATTATTATTATTATTATTATTATTATTATTATTATTATTATTCCTAGCAAAGTGCCCATCAAGAATGACAAGCGGGCAGCGGGGACACAGCGCCACCACCCACTGTCCCGTGCTGCCACCGCTATGCATCTAGCTGCACACAACCCCCCTCCAGCTCTGTGTCTGCCCCGTGCACCTCCACCCAACACCCTAGATACACACACCCACCCAGCCACACACCACACACGCGCACACCCCGCCCCACCCCACCCCATGGCCATGTGCTGCAGCCAGTGGGCACTGCCCACACCCCCCTGCCTGTTCCCCTCATGGCACCCTGTGGCAACGTGAGAAGGAGCACATGAGCTGCAGGGACCACCTGCTGCCTGTAGCATGAGGGGTGGGGTGCGCCCCCCACGCAGCACCCTGCAGCCATGCACCCCACCCCTCCCATGTTTTGGTGCTCCCGGCACCGGGAGGAGGGGTAGCACATGGAGTCAGGGTACCGCACCAGATGCGCCCTGCCACCTGGTCACATGCTGCATTTGGTGGGCACTGCCTGTGCCCCCCTGCATGCTCCCCTTGTGGCACTCTGCGGTCACGTGCCACATATTCCCCATGGTGGCATGGCATACCCCCCCAGCTGCAAGCCACACCCCCGCATGGCCAGTCCCCACAGTGGGGAGCACGGCCTGGCCCCACCCACCTCGGCCCCCACTTCTGCCTCCACCTGTCCATCTGTCTGTCTACAGCTCCAGGCCGCGCACACGCAGTTGGCCTGGAGCATTACGGACAGACAGACGGAAGGGGTAAGGCTTTTATTATATTAGAATTGTTCTGTCCCTACCCAACATTAGAAACCTTGAGACAGGTTAACCCACTCTTTTCCTGCTAATCTTGCTTCCTGCATTACCTCAATAATCAGACCTGGGCAAAATGGGTAAAAGAGCAGAATGAGAGTTGCATCCAGTTTGCAGAGGCGCAGAGGACAGTGCGAGGTGGCACTGAATCAAGCTTTGCATCTTTGGTATAGTCGTGTAAGGGCTTCCACGGTTCTTAGCACTTTCTTCCTAAGCCGTACACCAAATAAACAGCGCTTGAATTAAGTAGACCCAGAGCATCTGCCCTTCACAGATGCAGTCAGTGAGCCCAGGATGCAGGGAGAAGGTAGTAGGAGAGGACTGTTGAATTATTTCTCCCCTTTGTGGGAGATGACAGAACTGGTAAGGATTTCTGGTGGCAATGGAGCAAAAAAATGATAGTAAGAAATGCATGCCCTGCAGTGATGCTACCCCTGCTAATATTACAAGTAAGCTGCTAAGGAATCTCACTGTACTGGGGAGATTCAGTAAAGGGGGTAGTGATAAATGGGGCTTTGACCAAAGAAAACCTCATTGGGTTTGGGCAAAATTGTCCTGCTGTGAGTCTGTACTGCATTTTGAGGGGTTTAGCCCTGACCTTGGTACTTACCTGCCATGACGAATGGACAGAGGGACACCCCTTTCCTCCCTGCAGGAGGTCTTCCAGTATCTGAATCTCTAACTGAGAGCCAAAGTAAGCTCAGAGCTGCCTAAATGTAGATGGGGCTCTCCCGAGAGCTCCCTCCATGACTGCCGTCTTGCCTGTGCAAACCCAGAAGTGACCTGGCCTGAGCAGTGCCGTGCCAGGTTTCTGCCTATTGTGTTTTACCTGCATTCCCACATACAGCTCCCAGTGACTCAGGGCTGTGTTTGTCATTCAGTAACAAGTAACAGATTTAGTGTATTTATGGATATTCTTTTCAGATGCACCAAAACTTAGGTAAAGGTTCAGTGAAAATGATTCCCCCTTTCTGAAAGTGATCCTCTATGTCTAGGCAGTTTACCTTCAATAATCCCCGGTCTTGCAGATTTCCGTTTCTTTCTAAATCCACATCCCATACACCAAATCCACTATTTACCTATGCTACAGTATTATCTTTCTGTAGTATAAGAAAACTGTCGTGATTTTAAGAAAACAAAAAGCTAGCTGCATTTCAACCCTAATAAATGCAGCCATAAAAAAAAAAAAAAAAAACCAAACCAGGGTGTGCTGTTGGCCAGATATCAGAAACATGGTCAGTCATCTCTCTGGATTTGGAAATTTGATGTCTTACAAACCTGACTTTAGTCAGCTACCCAGGTTTTCACATTGTTACTGTCTGGCGGAGAAGTCGTCTCCGCCTAAGGCACAATTCAGGGGTAACGAGCTGCAGTTAAAACGCCCCCGCTGCCATTTTGAAGCATGGGACACTGAGTACACGAGGGACACTTTTTAATTCGAGCGGCTCCCAAGAGCTGCTTTAATTAAAGCGCCCTCACCCCGAAGCTCGTGTGAAGACGCCTGCGGTTCTCGTCCTGAACTGCCGTGGAACGTTACTGCTTCCGCGGCCGTTTCTGCCGGTTTCCTCGGCCGGTTCCTCCGGGCGGCCGGATGAAGCGATCCTTGGAAGTGCCTTGCGGTAAAAGCTTTTAAACTTAACCATTGCATCGATTGGGAGGCGGGGGAGAGCGAAGGGAAGCCCCCTATCCCCAAACTGAGACAAAGAGAGCTTCCTCTGTCGAGAGAGCCCACCTGTCTTCTCTCAAGAGTGTCAGGTTATCGGAAAGCTAAATGCGCGTTTAACTAGCGTTCAGATCGTGCAATAGAAATGCAAAAATAGATTCATGCCCAGGCGGATGAGTGCAGGCCAGACCCCAGGAAATCTCAGCTCTGTTCAGTTTTTCCCCCAGACTATCATTCTCCACTTCCCCCAGGTTTACAATCATACGTATACCATCATTAATGACACTTTAGCCACAACCTGATTGGGTATATGTTAATGAAAGGGGTTGATCATGAAGACGCCCCCTGTCTGCAGCTACCTGAAGAAATAAGGATCGATGCTTAACCATTCTTTACCTTGGATTGCCCTGGATGTTCGCAGTTTGGTGCTATTCCTTAGGGTAAAGGGTTTCAGTTGCTTTTTGTGCAACTGTGGTTGAACCCTTACATACACCAGCAAAAACTGGGAATCTGGCCTTGCAAGCCTGTCTCTGCAAAGGTTGGACCAAACCCTGGGTAACCCTGTGTCAGGGGGGATTGTACAAGACGGAGGCACTGAACTCAGGGCTCTAATGTGCTCCTTGCAGGGTGGAGGTGCCTAAGGGGACGTGCCATAAACTGACGTGGTTGTGAGATGCTGCTTGGGCTACGGTCTCTGAAAAGGAGGTTTCCTTAGGTAAATAAAACTGGCATCCAAAATTACTACTGGCATTTGACCAGTGTGTTTTAGCATAGCAAACTGAAACCGTGATTGGGAACAACTCCTGATCTGTCCTGTCTTGCATTTAAATAGTGGCTCCACTGTACCTCTTGCTTGATGAAGCCGGGATGCGTAGGACTTCAAACTACCAGTCTCAGTAGCTAATCTTGCAGTTCCAGACTCCTGCAAAACCTTGGTCCTGATTCTCAAGTGCCATTCAGGGACTTGCACTCCCGTGGCAATATCTTCTCTTTTACTTCAGAATTTTGCGTGAGAAGTAGCATTTCGGAGCCATGCTCCAGAGGAGCAAATGCCTTCACAAGCTGGTGTTGAGGATCAGGATCCAAGTCCACACAATACTTTTAGCACCTGTACCTACAGCTTCAGGCTGGTGTTTTGGCAGGCAGTGCTGTGTCATACAGCTAAAAGCAGAGAGGATGAGCATCTTTTGTCCTGATGCTGTCCCAAACCCCCTCATAATCAAGAATAGGTTGGCTAGAGCTGGTAGGATAAAATTTTAAACCCTCTTGTAGCACTGATATGTCTGAGGAGATGTTTCCTAATGAACTTGCACCTGCTGCTTACGCTCTTCCTTTGATATGCACTACAGACATGCTGTACATCCAATAATTTAACAAAGATAAATTCTTAGTATCCATTCCTAGTAAAAGATGGATAATGTAAAGGTTCAGGGGTCAGATGGTATGCCTCTGATCACAATCTTTCTCTACCTATGCGATTGTAAGGGGTTTATTTCTGATTTAGAGCAGCAATTTAGGCAAGATGTTTAAGTGCAAATAGAAGGGCTCTGTTGCTGCGTTATCGTGGAGCCTCTGTAGAGGCTCTTCCCTCCCTCTTGGCCTCTTCCACAGCCGTTCTGACCGAGAGGGCATCCTCCCTTCACTATCAGTGCTGAGCACAAACCAGACTCCTCCCTAGACCTCAATTCCTCAGCCTGAGCCTGATCCTGTTACTCTAGTGGGCTTATCCCTGACTTGGAGCGATGCAAACTAAATCAGACCTGAGCCTAAAAGTCCATTTTCATAGCTGTGTCTCATAGCAGCTGATTTCCAATGTGTGAAAGGAAATGTTGGCTCTACTGAACTGATACCTTGTTAAATTTGGGCTATTCTTGGAAGAGACTACACATGGTTTATATCAGTAGTATGAATACAGGGCCAAACATCTACTGTATTTACTTGACTACAAGATGAGGGTTTTTTTCCTGGTCTTCCCCCAGCATGGGGAAAAAGCCCTTTGTCTTACAATTGCATACAAGGAAACCTCACTGAATGCATTGTCTGTCGTTACACTGTTTCCAGAATCAACGTGCTCAGTAATGGAAACCAACCACAAAGTTGATTAAATGCATCCAACACTGAGCATGACTATAAAACACATGGCCTGTATTGGGCAAACATTGGGCTGATGGGAACCTCTTTTCTTTTTCTTTTCTTGGCCCTTAAAAAAAATGTGCATGTGTTCCCTGCACAGGGAGCTGGCACCCAGCCTGGGGGGACCACAATACCAGGCTGCATCAGGAGGGCCAGAGCCAGCGCTGACATCTTCCCCTTGGTGCCAAAAATGCTTGATTTTAGCCAAAAAGCCGAGACGCTGACAGGAACCACATTTGTGGCCCTTTTTAAAAAAAAAAAAAAAAATGGGTGGGTGTGCCCTCCGCAGCAGACTGACGCCAGGCCTAGAGGTGCTGTAATACCAGGCTGGCACTGGGAGGGTCAGAGCCAGCCCTGACATGCTCCCCTTGGTGCCAGCATTTGATATGCTGATGGGGATGGGGTTTTTTCGTGTGTGGTCCTTAAAGAAACAGGCAGTTGTTCCCTCCACAGGGAACTGGCATCAGGCAAGCAGTGGGAGGATCCGAGTCTATAGTAGTGCCCATTAAGTACCAACTCTTTTTAAAGTCTTGGTGAGCCATTACCTTGCATACATTTTGACTTTCTCATCGCTCCCACAGCTGAGCTGTGGCTTTCTTTCCCATTTTCAGTGATCCCGGTTTCTTCACCAGCCTTAGACATCCGGCAGATATCACCAAACAGGGCCCCAAACAATTCACCCAGAATCCCCGTTTCCCCTCTGCCAGCCCGTGGCATAGGATCAGTATGTCTCCAGCCTCCGGGAGGGGGAACTGGACCAGGTTGCCCTGCATCTCTTCTGCATGTAAATTTTTGGAGGATCCCAGGAGTGATGACAAGAACACCGGGTTGCAGTAATGGGTGTGGGGTGGGCAGGGGGTTAATTAGCACATGGATCCTTTGTGGGGGTCTCTGGAGTGCACACACATACTGAGCAGTGCTGAGCTATGGGGTCACCAAGGCTTGACATGCCGGGGCCCAGCAGAACTAAACGGTAAATCATGAACCTTTGGCTTTGGACTAATGTCGGTGTCTAGTAAACCTGTGGACAGTGGGGATGGGGTCACAGGAACATAGGGTTGGAAGGGACCTCTCGGTCATGTAGCACAGCCCCTTTCTTAGGACAGGATCATTGCTAACTAAACCGTCCCAGCCAAATGCCTGTCTAACCTGTTCTTGAAAACTTCCAGCGATGGAGAGTCCACCTGCTGCTCCCTTGCCCACCCCCTCTCCAATTCCAGAGTCCTTACCTCCCTCATGCTAGGACATGAAATGCCACCCCTAATGCGTGAAGCATAGCAGTGGTAGCCAGCACTGTGCTTGGATATCCCTGAATGTAGGCTTCTTTTTATTATGAATGACCATACCCCACCCAGCCCAATCTGCAGGACTGTGGATCTAACTTTTCCTCCTCCAACTGAGACCTCAAATCTTGAATGCAGTTTGACCTAAATTTTGGCCTTTGCAGGTGTGAAAGTTTATGTAGGAGAATGGAGGATATGTAACTCCCTTTTGAGATGTGAATTGCGAGCTCAAAGAGGAGTGTGGAGCCCTGGTTTGCATCCATTGTGGAACGTGACATGAGACCATTGGCAAGTGTCTCCTGACAAGGTGACGGTGAAATGGGAGGCTTGCTGGAGAAAGGGGGTCTGCATGCTGTTCGGCACCTGTTTCAGTTTGCATCGGAGAAGCTTGCATTGCCCACGTAGTCAGTGGGCACCATGCCGGCAATTAGTGTACTGACTGGCACAAAAAAGTCATTGCATGTGAAGATGTGCACTGAACATATGCCACTTTTCTCTGTAGTCTCAAGGGGAAAAAAAGTACCTTGAGTGTATGTTGCTTTAGGGTCAGGTATTCAGTTGGCATAAATGGACATACTCCCACACAGCCCCATGGGAGTGTGTGTGATGGGCTACTGTGGTCTTCTGGGGTAGAGTTTTTAGCATCAATCTTAAGCAATAGCACATTCAGAATCAGGGCAAGGGTGGCAGGGGTGCAGCACCCTCACTTAGGCTCTGCCATGCATGCTAAGTGAGCTCTGAGCTCGCTGTCTGGTCAGTGTGGCTGCTTATACACATCCTCATTCACACTCTAATTAGAACACATCAGAGCAGACTTGATTAATCAAGTTTGCTCCATGCTCTAATTAGAACGCGTTGCCTCACCGTCCTGGGTATTAAACCCCCACGTATTTTTAAATGGCCACAGGAGCACTTTATCAAAACCCCATACAAAACATCCCACAGCCATTTTTAAATGTGCTGGGGCTTAATACACATGGCAGGGAGGTGCTTAAATTAGAGGAGCTGTCCGGGAGCTGCTCTAATTAAAATGCGTCCCGACCCACTCCGGAGCACATGTATAGGCAGCCTATGGGCCCCTGCTGGAGCGCCCCATGCTCAATAAGCTCTGAGCTTACCAAGTGATTGGGGTGGGCTCTGGCCAGAGCCCCCGCTTTTGCATGGCTGTGGAGCCATGGGGGGGATCCTGCTGCTTCTCTTGGCCCTTTCCTCTCTGTGCGGGAGTCAGCAGCAGGGGACAGGAGGGGACGAGTGGCAGTGACAGCACTCGCCCTCTGCGCTGCATGAAAGCAGTGTCCAGGCAAACGCTGTACCAAGTCCACAGCTGTGGCCCGACAAAAATTTGGGTGTGACCCGACAAAAACGTGGGTGTGACCATACACTGCAGATGCATTATACATTCTCTTGTATGGATGTGTGAGTAATCTAAGCTCTGTGTGTGTGTGTGTGTGTGTGTGTGTGCATGTGCCCGCACTTTTTTCTTTTTCATTTGACTGAAGTTCTTCAGAATATTTTAGTTCATTCCCTTCCCATCCCTGCAATCCTACACTGCATCTTACTTCTCCTCCCCCATCTCACTATTGCAGGATGTGATAAACCAGATTCTCTCCTGCTTATCCATTCTTGCTGCTTAGCTCGTTAAAGCTGTTAGCACAGCAGATGTAGGAGCAGGGATTCTTCCAAGTGCAGTGCATGCCAGTAATAAACTATACCCTCCTTAAACCTTACATGAATATCAAAGTCAACTGATCCACATTACAGCAATGTACAAAAACCGCGTTGTTTGTAAACAATTTCTTGATTTCCCACCCCACCCCCGCTCTCAGCCCCAAGAATTTATAAATGCACTCATGCACTAGACATGGAAATACCGAGCAATGTTTGCACAAATGTACTGTTGACGGGTGGCTAAATGTTACTGCACCTTGGATGTGTATTGTACTATAAGGATAAGACACTTGGAGAGTAGGCCTGTGGCTTTGCTTACAAAATTATGCTTGCAAATGTAATATAATGTGCAAAAGTGTTGTCTGCTGCACCTATGGAAGCCTAGAGTAATTCACAATTTTTGCTTGGATGAAATGAATAGAAGCTGGAGGAGAACATAGCTGTCTCACTGATGTATGCAAAATACTGTTCAATTCTGAGGATCCATTGAAGAAACTGGCTCTGCTCTCCTTGCCATATATGAGCCTCAGCAAACCAGTTTAAGACAGAGTTTGACTTCTGTTTGAGCATCTAAAATGGCAGTATTCTAGGTGCCTTAAGTGGTGTTTTGCGGACTTACAGATTGGACCTCTTACTCCTGTATTGTAGATGCGTAGACTGAGCCCATCCAGTTGGCCACATGCTGGAAAAAGTGTGTGGGGAGGGAAAGGATGGGGTTTCACCCCAGTAGCTTCTAGGGCACCTCTCCCTAAATGGGGTTTGACCCTGCATCTCTGACTTTGTAGAGCAAGGCTCAGACCACCACTCCACTGCTTAAACATTATCCAGGCCCTTCTCCAGGGCTCCTTTTGAAGCTGAGCTGCTACCCATAATTTTTGGATAAGATGGATGGAGAGCTGTGCAGGGTGGAGGCTTCTACCGAATTTGGAGTCAGGGCCAGACTAAGAACAGGGCCTCCTTGCCAGAGCAGCTTCCAGCTCACCGAGCCACCCGTTCTCCAGCTTGTTCTCTGACTACAGGCCCTGCATGGCCTTCTCTTGGTTGCAGAGGGGGCAGCTCCAAAAGGAATGCATCTAGGGCTACAACATGGGAGGATTGTCATTGTCATCCTCCTCCAGCTTGCAGTACCCAGTAGTCACGGGTTTCTGGCTGGTGCCATTTTTGTGACTTACCCACAGATGCTTCCAGATGGGTGCATGGGCATGGCCATGTGTCTGCCCAGCCAGTGCATAGCAGACTACACATGCTCAATCTGCGCATGCATCCTGCATCCATGCTGCAGGGGCAAGTGCCAAAAATGCCCAGGCATGTGGCTAGAAAGCTGCCATTTGGGTACCCTAAGGGAATTGGCATCCTGTCCTTGAGTCTGCCTCTTGCTTCCTCTGTGAAGAGTTCAGCTAAGCAGAAATAAGGGGCAGGGTTTTCTCTTTCAGCTGGAAATGTGGGATTTTTTTTTTTTTTATTCCATTTGAGTTTTTTATTTAGGCACCTACTTTGGGGCTCTTAGGAGTTCGGCATTTAAACTTTATACTGAAAAAGCCCAGCCTTGCTGACACTGCTCCAGACTCACATTATTAAAGCCAACAGAGAGACTCAGATGGATGTAAACAAGACCAGGATTTATTTATCCCTCTGAGCCATCTTTTTTTTGCTGTTTCTCATACTTTCTCCAGCGAAGGATTACGCTCTCCCCTGACTTAGAGTCTGCAATTCTGTAGAAGTGTAAAACCTCAGCAAAACATGAGTGGGAAAGTTTTATTTCTGATATGAAAGCAAATGCGTAGGCTTCTAGGTACATACTTACTGCAACACTTTTCACATCCTTAAACTAGTGATTGCTGTATTATCTTTAGTTACGAGACTTAATTAATACCACATGTTGATTTACAGTATATAGAGTGGAGTAACCATCTGCATCTAAAAATGAAAATCTGCTGCTCTGTCGTGAGAGTGAGAATTGATTAGACCTCCTAAATGCATATTTATAAACTGTAATCTAAAGAGCTATCCCATATAGAATATATTAAGTTGTATATTAACGTGAGGCTGGTGAGAAGTGATAAAGTAAATTTTCTTCTCTTTTTTTTTTTTTTCTTTCAATAGAACATAATCTTTTAAAGAGACTTTGATCTAAAGCTGGATACTCGTGTGTCTGTTGGAAAGAGTGCTTCTTTATGAAATGGCTACCGTGTTCATGTAAGTAGATGTATTCTATTTGATGTGGGGAGATCAAGGTGCTTTTCAGCCTTTAGCTGCTCATCTGGCCACCTAACATCTTTCCCTCTCTCTTACCTCTACTAATTTAGCTGTGTTGAGCTAATCAACTGGCTCTTGTCTTTATTAGTGGGTTTTCAGTTTGAGTTGAAAGGCAAATATTGCATGCAAGAGAATACTTCACTTCCCCAGTTTTTACTTATGAAACTCCTAATTGGGTGAACATTAGTTCTTAAGTGCCATGTTCAACTCTTTCTCACTTTCTGGCACAATAACTTTCTGGACTGCCTTTAATCCAAGAATTTGGTAGCGCTTAGCAGGCTAGAGTCTCACTCACTGCACCCTTGTCTTACATAGATAATGTTTCTCAGAAGAAGAAACAGATCCAAGTATCTAAACTTGGGTCTTGGAGTTGCTCAGATGGCAGGGTGGGAATAACCTGTCGCAAAGGGAAGTGCAGTATCTCTCGCACCTACTTCAGGTATCAAGCTTAGCTATAGCACTCTTTCCTGCCCAGACAGGGGGTCAGACTCGATGATCTGTTGAGGTCCCTTCTGACCCCAGCATCAAGGAATCTATACATTGACTTCTCTGAAGCTGCATGAAGCTCAGAGCAGCTGAAAGAGACTGGGAATTGTGGCCTTAAGTTCAATGCTCCTGGCACTGCAGGGCTCTGCTCTCAAATACTTGTATATGATAGATAAGCCAGCACAATCCCTTAGCAAGAGGTGAGGTTTTTTAGCTAATGTGAGCAAACCAGACTCCTTCAGCTCTTGCGGCCAACAACCTCCAAGACCGTAGGGTGAATAAACTGAATTAAAACTTGGCATGCCACGTTACAGATCTGTATCTCTCACCAGTGACCATATTTCAGTGAATGTTGTGGGAGGAGGGGAAACCAACTCTTTTTCCTACAAGCAGTAGCAATAAAACATCCCCCATGAAAGGTGCTCCAGCTCAAAACGTAAGAACCAGAAACGGAGACTTTCCAAGATGTGTTGCATGCTGAGATTTGATATGCACAAGATAACTGTATCGAGAAATTAAATGAGTTATGGTTAAACGGACAAGTGGGCCATTTGCATCCTGTGAAGCACTTGGAACCACTCATGGTCAAGCAAGGACATCTCTGACAAGTGGAACTGAATTATCGAACAACAAAAGTATCCAGTGCATGTCAATGAAATGCAAATCCTGATGACAAATGCATGTGCCTGCAGAAAGCAGCCAATGGAGAATAACATGGATATACTTCTTGCTTCTTAAAAGGCTTGAAGTGTTTTGGGGTGGGAGGAGGGACACAGCTCTTGGTAGCAACCTAGAAACTTTGCTATGTACATGTTGTAATGGTGGTTAGCTACTCTTACTTCTCTGAAATCATTAGAAATACTTGTTACCACACCAGTCCATAGTTGCCACCTGCTAAAGATCAAAGTGTGATGATAAGTTACTCTTGAGGTCTTCCTTTTGCTTTCAGTAGCAAGCTAGACATTGAAACGAATTCTTGCCTGCTGTACAGTGTTTGATAATCAAAGACTTGTGATATACAGCTGCAGGAAAATAATAGATGGCATTTTCCCTAGAGACCTGACTGCAGCCCATGATAGTTTATCATTCTTGGCTTTGGAGGAGAAGAGAGCTTTCTTTTTCAAAAGGCCCAGCCATGATAATTAGGTAAATTTGTTATCTTCAGGAACCTGCAAACTCTCATCTTTAGAAAATCTTGTCCATGCTTACCAGCTGTGTGGATGTTCTGTCTTTGTATGTATATACATAGTTTTGTTTTAAACCAAGATGCAGACTCTCCAAGCAGAGCCTCCATCCCAAAAAGGAAACGCCAAAGGCTCCAAGAAGTCTGGCAGTTGCCTAATTCCTAGCAGTGGCCTTTAATATAGGAGGTGCTCTGATTTTTATGTGGTGGTGGGCAGCAGACTAAAAGGAAACAGAAGATCTTGATGCCCCTGGGAACTGGAGCACCAGTTCCCTAATGGCATAGTGATCATTACCGGTGCAGCTGGAATCTCCTTCCAGTCCTCTCAGCAAAATATAACACTGGATTCCTGTTTGTGGCAAACAGTGACATAAGACCTGGTCCAAATAATAGTGTTGTGTGGATGCATGTACTGCTCACAATCCCTGGTTTGCATGCATCGGCAAAGGTGTCAGATTCTTACTCGAAAGCTAATTCCTGTAGACGACTGCTTTTTGGCCCACTAGGACAGAGCCAGAAAATCAAGAAGCTTGTCTTTGCTCAACTGTCTCTTCCAATACTGGATGGGATATTTGGCAGCAGGTCAACAAGGCATTGGGTAATCCAGCAATGACTTGGGTGCCAAACTGGATGCTCTGGATGAGTACCAAACAATAGCACTGCGTTTGGCCACCAGCTACCATAACATCAAGAGAAATGGCTGCTTCAAAGCTCAAATTGCAGTAGCCCAGCACTTTATGTGGTAGTACACAATAAGGAGATGTGCACTTGCCATTCAATCATCCATTCAAACTTTAAGACACCCATGGGTGCCAACAGAGTGCACCCACCTTTAGGAGCCTCCTCCCATTAGCATCCTAGATTGTTTCCTCCTGAATTCTTGCTTGCCACGTCTTGATTTAATAACTAAACGGGGAGCTTTGCCCAAAGCTTTAGGAAAGCAGACCCTTTTCTGGACCAAGGCTCACCTGGTCTCGCCCCACTTTTACTCTGGCCGTGCCTTCTAGCTTGGAGTCCACTGTTCAGGGCTGCAGGCTTCTGGCTAGGCTTGGCCCATGCTCTCGTGACCTCGGGCTCCAGGCTCCATGAGAGCCCTGCCAGGCAGCTGGGACCACGGGTCCTGTTTTGCCATGTTCCACTCCTGCCTTTCAGTCCCTGGCAGGCTCTGTCCCCTTGGGCTCAGAACATGCCCCCAGTCCTTTATCTTCCATCCTCTTACCCGAGTCTGTAACTAACTCGGTATGTCCCCAAGCACCTTTTTCCGTAGCCTCTGCCTCCCCTACAGCAACAATCCGGTCCACCAGGGAAATGAAAACCACAAAACGCAGGTCCTGATCCTAGCTCAAAGCAATGTTCCACCTGGGGTTTGCCTCACTCTATAATGGCATGAAGAAAAACAGAAAAGGCTCAAGGCTCAAGATACTTAGCTTGCTTGCAGCACAGGCTCTCAGGTTTCCTTCACCCTGGCTGCTGCTCTGCATCCTTCCTGGCCCAGGGACCAGAAGTGAAGGGTCCAGTGATCTGGAGTTCAGCCCCCGAATCCCTCCATCAGGGCCTCCTGTCCCCTATAGCTCCTACAGCCAGCCTCCTCTTTCTAGCTTGCGCCTTGTGTTTATAAATGGTGTTTCTGGATCACTGGACCCTCCCTCGGCCATTACGCACTGTCTGCACCTGGACCTGGCAGCCATCTTATTTCAGACTTCTCTGCCTATGGGTTTGGCTCTAGCAATACAAAGGAGGGACAAGTGAAATAGGAAGACAAGGGTGGGGGGAGAACTAGGCACCCTTGGATCTCTTTCCTCTCTAGTAACGGGGTAGGGGCCCCATTATGCAAACACACGGTGAATCTTTAGCTTCGTAAAGCATCCAGTTGATTTATCACATTTAAAATCCGGGAGGGAGAAGTGTTCTACGGACCTTATTTTGTACATCCATGTGTTGGCCAAGTAAAAGCGCCTGCGTGGTTGAGTGTACGGTGCAGGACCCACTTTACCTCCAGAAAAAAACCTTGTATGGCAGTTCTTAGTTTTGCTTGCTATACCCCAAAACTAAAGAGCCCTTTGCCAGGCAAACCTGTCACTGGTTCACAGAAACCTGGTAGCCTTCCCTGGTAGCTCTGTCCCTGGAGTTGAAGTTTCGAATCTGTTCCCACCCCTGCTGCTGAACTGCTGTGATCTTTGTCTCCCTGTCAAGTGGGGATAATGATGCTTGCCCTCCTTTTGCAAAGTGCCTTGAGATCTGGACAAAAAGTGTTCTGTAAGAAGCAAGTGTTAGCTAAATATAGAGTGGGCAACTTCATTTGAAATAGGAATTATTTCTGTTAAATGCCCGGCACAAAGAAAAGCTAATCCCATTTTAAAAATCACTGGTTTTCTTCCTCTGGGAACCTGCAGGAGGGGAGGAAAAGCTTTGATGCACTTTGTATAGCTGAAACAATATGCTGGACTAACTGACACTCACTTGCCCCAATTTACAGCGGTCCCATGCTCAATAGTTGGCTTAATTGGCTAGATCTCATGTGAGAAGCCCACTTCTATCTGTAAACTCAAAGTCCACCACTCAGCTCTGTGCCCTGTGATTTTGTAAACCCATCTCGTGAAGCAGAAAAAAACACTACATCTGCTAGCTCCTTTTTTCTTTAAGGTCTATCTTCCCCTTTGACTAGGACACCCACATCCTTCAAGCTTTGCTTAAGGGATAGTTATTGAAGGGTACATCGCCATAGGCGTCTTCACCTTGCCTAGCCAAAGCAGCTCTCAGGTCACCTTGTGTCCCCTTGGGTAGCCAAAGGTCTAGTTTCATGCGTGTGAATCCTTCCTAGCCCTGGTGCAATAAATTCCCTTGACATGGGAGATTTTTTTTAGCAGCATAATTCTAATGTCTGTATTTCTCTGACACTCAATTGCATTTCCTGATGAGCGTAGCAGTTGGCTCACTGACTTCCTGTGGCTTCATCTACAGGGCCTACCTCTGGTAGGAGAGACCCCCTTCATTGTAATAAATTATTCACTTGTAGCCAGATGCTCTATAAAAGACCCAAGTGCACAACCAGTACTGGGCTACAGTAGGATGTCCATTCAAACTAGCTTGAGCCTGCCTGGCTGTACACAGATTCATTCAGAGCTCCTCAAGATGCTGGGAGTTACTAAAGTCCTGCTAGTTTTGTGCCACTGGAGAGTCTGGTCCATTTTTAGAGATGTTCAAATTTCCTTGCGTTGAAGAAGATGCAACAATGAGCGTCATGCCCGCCAGTGTGGCTGGAGTCCCGCTTGCTGAGGCAGCGGTCAAAGAGGAGGCCATGTAGGTCTCTCCTGATCAATGCAGGACCCGCTCTGACCTCCAGCTCTAGGCCGTATCTAATTGGGTATTGATATCAACCTTTTACTCTGCGCCTAGTGAGCAGTCTGATGCAGCACTGAAGTGGCATGCTCTGCCCTTATTCACATTTTGTGTGAATAGTGCTGGTCGGTTTTGATGTGCTGCCGTAGCCCATACCTCTGCTTCGTGTTCTGGGGTTTCTGTTCCCGTGCATTTTGGGTTGCTGCCTGTTCAGCAGAATGAATACCGAGTTAACAAAAGCTGCAGTAACAGTGTAATTTTTAGCAGGGCGTGTTACAACAGCCAGTATTTAAAGTGTGGGCACACGATTACGTTACTTGGAAATAAACGTCGGCTTTTGTGCCTGAGCCTGGCACTACTCTGTTGCCACTAGCCACATGGATGCTCTTAACCTGCTGGGAATGCGAGATAGCTGACCTCGCAACAGAGACGTGGCAAGCAGCATCGTAGCTGCTGGCATCTGCGGTATGTCCCTTGTCCAGTGCAAAGGGTTGCAGTCTGAGCCTTTAGGAAGGCTCCCAGAAACCGTCCCTCCTTAGCACTGTCTTTCTGGGCTCTGCTCGGATGAATTCTGTATTTCCCGTGTTAGATTCGACCAACTCCCTATTATTCAGAAATGGTTCAGTCTCTCCAGGTATGTTTCTCCTTTGTGGTCCATGGCTGTAAGTGCAAAGGGGAACCTTTTAAATAACTCCCCCAATCTCTATGCCAACAATGATAAAAAAAAAACCTCACATCTTCTATTTTCTCTTGTCACCTGGGGGCAATCAGAGAGGGAGAGCTGTTCCCCAAATTACTTTCTCCTAGTAGAGAAGCCTGTTACCAATTCTGGGTTGTGGGGTGGCTGTGTTAGAATCATAGAAATTGAGGGGTGGATGGGACTTCTGGACATCATCTAGTCCAACCCCTGCTCAAAGCAGGACCAGCCCCACCTAGATCATCCCAGACAAAGCTTTGCCTAAATGAGTCTAAAAACCTCCAAGGATGAAGAGACCACCACCTCTCTGGGTAATCTGTTCCAGTGTTTCCCTACCCTCCTAGTGAGACAATTCTTCCTAATATCTAACATAAACTTCCCTGCTGCAACTTGAGCCCATTGCGCCTTGTTCTGTCATCTGCCCCCACTGAGAACAGCCCAGCTCCATCCTCTTTCGAGTCCCCCTTCAGGTAGTTGAAGGCTGCCTTTAAATCCCCTCTGTCTTCTCTTCTATAGATGAAATAAGCCCAGTTCTCTCAGCTTCTTCTCAGAAGTCATGTGCCCCAGCCCATTCACCATTTTGTTGCTCTCTGCTGGACTCTCTTCAATTTTTCCACCACCTTTCTGTAGTGGGGGACCCAAAACTGAGCACAGGACTCCAGATGTGGCCCCACCAGTGCTGAATAGAGGGGACTAATCACTTCCCTTGACTTGCTGGCAACATACCTACCAATCCAGCCCAGGATGCTGTTAGCCTTCTTTGCAACAAGGGCACACTTGGCTCATATTCAGCTTCTTCTCCACTGTGACCCCCAGGACCTTTTCTGCAGAGCTGCTGTGCACCCAGTGAGCCCCCAGCCTGTGCTGGTGGATAGGATTGCTCCATCCTAAGTGCAGGACTTTGCACTTGTCCTTGTTGAACCTCATGAGATTTCTTTTGGCCCAGTCCTCCAATTTTTCTAGGTCACTCTGAATCCTAGCCATACCTTCCAGCATATCTGCTACTCCCCCGAGCTTGGTTTCATCTGCAAACTTGCTGAGGGTGCACTCCATGCCAGCTTCCAGGTCGTCAATGAAGACATTGAACAAAATTGGCCCCAGGACCGACCCCTGGGGCACTCCAGTATTGAGTCAAGGTTGCAAAGGACAGCAGTTGGTAGGCTACCAACGGCATGTGTGCCCCCGCAGATTGAACCTTTGAGTGTTTGAATACTGGAGGCATGGAAGGCAAAAGATAAGCAGCAGATGGCTGACAGTCAGGAGTGGAAGAAACATGCTTGTGGGCAGTCCCAAGCAATCCGCTTGGTTTTGCAGTGTGCTATATTCTGGCATACACAATTTCTGCCTTAAGATTTCCTTACTGACTTGTAGGTGGCAGGAGCAAGGATGCTGCACACTGAATAGAGCACTTCAGTAACTTGTCATGGAGCCAGATGCCTTTGAAACCTAGATGCATGCTGCAGTGCTGCTGTAGCCTGGTTTGGGCCACTCAGCTTGTGAAATCACACCTACTGAAAGCCGAGTGTGTTCAAAGAACCTGAGCCAATGTACTTTCCCAGCAACTGTCACCCTGGCATTTGCATTTGCTGCCACAATAAACAAGCTTATCAGCTAGTGGGTTTTGGTCTTCAACATCTGTGCTGCAGATACTGTAAAGAGAAGGGCGAGGGGAGCTGCTTGGGTACAGGCACCAAGGTGATTATCTTGACCTGTGCTTCTGAGGCTGGATACTGCAGAGACTTTAGTTTCCAGTGTAAATACCATATTATTATATTATGTTATTACCCCCCTCCTCCCCACATATGGCAAATGCCAAGCAGGTGGTGAGTCCATCTAGTTCTTCAACTGGGCAAAGAAGTTGGGGACCAGAAGGGGGTTGGGAGGGTTGTTGCATTGCAACACATAATGTGTGCTTACTGTCGAGTTGCCCTCTGCAAGTGTTCATGTAACTGTTTTCTTGGCCAAACCTGCTGAGTCTCAAGTGGAAGAGTGAGCAAGCTTACTGTGACGTAAGGGTCCTCCTGGTCCACACAGAATGACTGGCTGCAACCTAATCTACTAAATAATGCCATTTAGCAATCGTTTTATGGACATACTGCTCCCAAAATCTGACTAGTTACTGTGGATAGATGCCATATACAGGGGTGCTACATGGCTGCTGTGTAGTGCATTTGACCTGTGCTTAGCCTCTACTGGAGAGGGCTTAGTAGACGATTTTACTATGCATTTAAGTGCCACGTAAAAACTGGTGACATTATGCAAATGCGCAGTAAAACCACTTGCTGCCCATTAAGCATCACTAAAAAAGCTTACAAATGCACTACTACGCACTAGTGCATACATTTTCATTTAGTACCTCACATTGGAGAGCATTTTTACACGTGGTCTGGGGCGGGTGGGGAGGAGGTGCTTTAATTAGAGCAGCTCTGAGACCTGCTTTAATTAAAGCGCTGCAGTGTCTCATGTATCAGCATCCCTGCACTTCAAAATGGCAGTGGGGGTGTTTGAATGAGCTTTAGTTAAAGTACCCCCCATCACCATTGTGAAGCACAGGGGTGCTGATACAAGAGACACAGAATCTGGCTGGAGCGCAGTAATTACTATGCTCCAGCAGACTCAATTAATTGGAGCAGCCTCCATGCTCATATACAGGCACCAGGAGGTACTACATTTAACGCACCTCAGAAAAGGCGCATTATGCAAGTGTAGACACACCCAATGTCTCTCTTCCCCAGCCCCAGCCCCAGCCCCAGCCCCAGCTCCTTTTACCAGGGCTGCAAGTAAAGAAACTGCTTTTCTGTAAGAGGGGTCAGGAAAGCTGGTGGCCTTCGGCCTCATGAAGACCTGTTAAAGCTGCAGCCAGGCTCTTGAGATTTTCTGCTCTGTTTTAGGAACAGAACATTTTTGTTTCCAGGCATATTTCCACACAGCTCCCCAGTTTGAAAGTGTGCTCAGGGTCCTCAATGCATTGAGCTGGGAGCTTTTCTGTCAGATTCCCTGGGCTATCGGAGAGTCGGTCTCCTTGGGCTGACAAGGGGTGGTAGTAAGCTGTCAAACCAAGTCAGCGTCTCAGCCTCAGCAAGAGGGCTGTAGCAATGTAAAAATGAACAGCTAGAAAGGAAATTGGCTCTTTAGTCCTGGAATTACTTTCCCCATGAAGCTGGGGTGTCAGGGTATGAAAACACACAGCTAAGGGGGCAAAGACTAGAGGGGAAAACTGTGCTCCTGCTTGGGCCGCTGAGGTTGAGCATTTCATTTCCTTGGCGTTCGTTCAGGGCCCACCTCTGACTCTACACGTGGAATCTGTAACGAGCAGGATTCCTGCTGCACCTCCACCGCTCTCAATATTGTGGCCTGACAGCGCTCTTGTCAGAATCAATACCATGAATAATATACTGCGGGAATCCAATCATAATTTTAAAACAAGGCTGCAGAAGGGAGTACATTCTCCAGTGTCCCCTAGTGAATTAGAGCTTCATTTCTCTCCTAAATGCTTCCACTTTTTTTTTTAATCCATAAAGTTAACAGAAAATTGCAGCCACTAAAAGTGAGAGTTTTGCAGAAGACTGGCATGGGAGTTGAAGCCATTGCTCAGTCCCAGAGCAGAGTAGCTGCCTTTTCCTCGGCGTTCCTCCACTCGCCTAGCACGCCGCAAAGCCCCTGTGCTAGGAGAGAGACAAGGCACCGGTCCTCGAGACAACAGGCATCCTTCGGTCACGGTGACTTTGATGAGCTTGGAGGGAGCTCAGAACTGTATTATTCCCCACCATCAATGGGATATTATTTCAGTTTAGGGTTGAGGCAGGTGGGTGGAGGAAGCTTGTGCTTTTCTTGCTATGTGGCTAAATGGAGGAGGTCAGCCTCTAGGTCTTTTGGCTCAGCAACTTACCCGACCTGTGATAGGGATAACCTGCTTGGTATTACTTGCCTTAGCACCGAAAAGTGATGGGTCTGCTTGTCTTGACTCATCATCATGAAATAATGTAATAACAGTAAGTGTCAGAGGGGCAGTACCCTTTAGGGTCAGACTCTTATGGGGCTTGGAAACCTCTTCGTGCGTCCACTTCGTACATCTTGTTTTAAGGGGGCGCCTGACTTGCCGCATTTTGAGTTTGCAGAAATGTTGCATGAGATGGGAGTTCAGGCCGAAGGCGCATGCGTGGATTGTCTCTGACACCCATCCAAACAGTCGCCTGTGCTGAGCAGGGTCTTTGGGTGAATGTGATATCTCTTATTAGACCAATTGAATCATTGGAAAAATTGTCTTTTACAAGCTTTTGGGCACAAACACCTTTCTTTAGGCATAGGGAGAGTCTGCTGGTGCTTGTGTACTCTCTTGGGTGGAATAGAAGTGTAAGTTAATATGCAAAATGAAGTTTTGTGAAAATGCAAATGTGTAGCAGGGAAGATCAGAGGAGAGGAAAGATGCAAAGGAGGGAAATGTACCTTCAACCCTGGCAATGTCTTCTGCTCTGCTGGCAGCCGGTGAGGAGGAAGCGGGGCGGGGGAGGGGGGTGGGGAACGGCTCCCGCTGAGGGCTCCCAGACCCCTGCACCTGGCACAGCCCAACTGGGGGTACAGAGCTGGGTGGGGGGCCATCCCCCCCAGCTGCAGGTCCAGTGCCAGGTGGAGGGGAGGGTTTCCCAGACCCCGACTGAGGAGGGGGGCATGGCCAGGGGGACCAGCGCCAGGCATGGGGAGAGACGGGAAGAGGCACCCTACTGGGGGGCTTCCCTCCTCCCTGTTCCTCAGCTCTAGGGGGACTGCATGTAGGTCTGGTCAGGGGTTTCCCCTGTGCCCCCTCCTCAGCGGACTGGAGGCTACAGAGGGGGCTGGCTGAGGAAATCACTCATCTCCCCACTGGCTGCCGGCTGGGAGATTTGGTCTAGTGCCCTCTGGCGCCTGGTGTGGGCCACTGCAGGGGTCTGGCTGCCTTTCACTTTCGAAAAGGGAACGTGAGTTCACTTTCTTATCGGTGCAATCTAAGCAGTTTACAGAAACCTGCAAAGATTGAATCAATTCAATTAGTAATTAGTAAGGAGTCAGGGG
>NW_017728992.1:193660418-193670922 GCF_001723915.1 Gavialis gangeticus | reverse complement strand
CCCCAGTGCTCTTCCTGCCATGGCAGGGGGTCGGACTAGATGATCTGCTCAGGTCCCTTCCGACCCTAGAAACTATGAAACTATGAAACTATAATTCAGCCTCAGGCTTTTTGACTGTCTCTCCCTAACCCCTGTGCCTAAAGAAAGGTGTTTATGCCAAAAAGCTTGTAAAGAACAATTTTTCCAACCATTTAGTTGGCTTAATAAAAGATTTCACATTTACCCAAAGAACCTTGTCTGCTTATGCCCTTAGACCAACGCAGCTATAACCAACTCCCCCCCAAATCACCTGTGCTGATGCATTTTAAATGTGTTTTGCCCCAGGAATTTCTTCTTGCTCTCTATCACCCATTTTGACTTCTCTTTAAGTGTCATGAGCTGGTTGTGCCTGGCATAATTCGTACCACAGGTGCCTTCTTCCCACTATAATCACTTGAGCAGGTCTGATTCTGCGTTTGTGGCTGTTTAGTGACTAGTCAAACAGAAAGCTCCAAATCTCATTGCTATTTTCCAGTGAATTGGACAGATAGTAAAATGTAGATTCCCAAGGAGAGTGCTTTGATGTCAACCCGTGGAACTCGCTGCTGCAGGGCACTTCAGTAGCTAGGCAGACAGGATGAAGGATAAGGCTGATTGCTGAATCTTGTGCTTCGAGGTGTATCCTCACTTCTGCATAAGAGGAATTTCTTCTCCACCCTTGCAAAGTTCATTACACAACTAGCTTGTTTAGATCTTCCTCTGAGGTACCAGCTGTTGGTTACTGCTTGGGGAAGGTCTTAAGGTGGCCAAAGCGCTGATTTGTGAAGCCCAAACAGTTCAGGCTCCTCTGTTTTAGAGCAGAAGATGTATGAGCTCTTTGCTGTGTGATGCAATGTGCCTAATTCATTGTCCCTCTACTGTGCTTCTATGTTGGCATTGATAATGCTGCATTTACTCACATACCACATGCCTCTTTCTCCTCCAAAATTAGCCCTCCAGATTTGGCACACATATATGAAGCAGGGAAGCTAATTTTTATGCTGGAATTGGAGTACGGAGATATTGTAATGGTTGCCCTTTGCGTCTCTCCTTTCTCCTCAGCCAGCAATTATCGGGGGGCAGAGTCTAGCTTTAACCATCTTACAGCCACTGCCAAATTGGCGGTAGCTGCTGGCTGATCGGTCAAAAGCTTCTGCCAATTCAGCAGTGCCTCTGAGTTTTAACTCTTGCCCAAAGCAGCCAGTGAGCTGTCTTAAGGGCAAGTGAGCTTCTGCATTCAGTCCATTTTGCACCGTGGTCCTAGAAAACCTTTTTTTCTTCATTCTGCCTTTTCTAAACATTGTACATGTCTTATTTAGGAGCATGTGGTTATGAGAAAATATTGTGATGGGTTTGCCGTTTAATTTGGTGTGTCCAGTGGTGTAGAGGCTGACCATCTTTGAAACGGTTTTCTTGGCTTGCATTGGGTGCAGCAATGCAAGAGTGAAGTGAAGCTTGTTGTAACGTTGTGTCTGTGCTGATAATTGAATCACTTGAAAAAAAATCTGGGGGGGAACCCTCAGTCCTGCTGCTCAAAAACCAAACCAACCTCTCTCTTCCAAATGGAGCAGCAAAGGATGTGAAAACCTTGCTTCCTATTATCAAGACTTCGAATTGTAATTCTACATGATGACCAGGGCTTGATGAATCACTGCAGAGCATGTGTCACCATCTTTATAGGCGGTGATTCAGTCATAAGAGACTCTAAGTAACTGTGAGTTGCAGGTTAGCTACAAGGCTGAATGTGCCAAGGTTTTAAGTCAAATGAAAGAGGTTTGGGGGCAGGGAAGGTGTTAGTAAAAAAGGAATTTTAATTGGAAAGGCTGGCCAGAAAAAGCAAAGCTTGATTAGGAGAGTCGCTAAAGAAAGATGTTTGCTTTCAAGTGGGCATTTCTTTGAGGCCTGCTTTAACTTTTGCAGATGAGACTCAGGCTCCAAAATACTGACACAGACATTGGAACAGAAAGGACCGCCTCTCCCCCACCCTCAGAACGGCTTGAACCTGCCCTTTGCTATGCAGAAGCATCCTTTCTGAAGTGTGGGCTCGACACCCATGCTCCCCGAATGCCAGGCCGTACAGAACGGTCACATGCCTGGAGCAGCTAGTCTAATCTGTGGATGTGGTTCCCCTGGCTCGGTAACCCACGATGAGATTCCAGCAGTCGGTCTCAGGACCACTGCTGATCCAGGTAAAACCTCCCACCACTGCCATGAGATTATGCAGGCAGGGTCCACCTGATTCCTTTTGCTTTTAAGGCTCATTTGATTCATCGTGCTGGCTAAGGGTCATACAAGGAGTCATTTGTACAGGTATACTTGTCTGCAAATTGTAGACCCAAGGCAGCTGGCCTGGCTTTTCACATAGTTGCCGCACGTAGATATGTGCCTTGTCTGTATATTCATAACTTTGTATTATCTGCATTGACTGGGGAGTGGAGACAGTGCCTTTAAAAAGGTGGCAGCTACTGATTCTGAATAGTTACCTGGTGGTTACCCCTCTGTGAACTCTTGCCTGTGCGTGTGCCAGTTTGTTTTTTTTTGGGTTGCTTTTGGGGCCATACAGCCAGTGCCAGCTTGCTGAATTATGTCACTAGATTTATGGGGTTTAGAGGATTCAAGCTGTTCTCTCCCCGTCAGCCAATTATTCAGCCTCCAACTAGGGCTGGAACAAAGTGATTCAGATCCAGCCATCGAGCCAGTTGTGCTCCACAGCTCAGAGAACCTGTTCACTTGTTGGCTGAGCCTAAGCAGAGGCTTTTGTGCCTAACTTGGGTTGCTGATGTTTGAAAACCTCAGCCTGTTTTTAGCACCGACAACGTGCTCGTCGCTGTCGAAGACAAAAACGGAGACTTCTGCCCAGAGGATCTTAATCTAAAGGGAGACGGGGCGCGAGGAACTGGGGAGGTCAGGGTGAAGATGCAGCATGCGGGGCACACTAGATGTCCAGGCTGGTGTCCTTGGTAGAGCAAGTGGGTGGGGGAAAGGGATGAAAGACCCTAGAAGACAGGACTGGGAAGTATCCATTTGATGATGGGAAGCTGGACGTGGTCACTGGAACAGGCTGGCAAGATCACTCAGTGCAACACAGCTGCAAGAACGGAGGGGAAGGGGCAATGTGAATATTGGGGTGGATGGAGAAGGGGGGCATTATGAATTTTTAAGAGAAGGGGGGGATGTTGATAGACTTCAGCTAGGAACAGCCTTTCTCAGCCCTGCATTTCACAGGACATACAGCTAGCATTAAGAGCCAGTCAGATCTCAACAAGTGCAGAAATAAGGTTCAGAAGCATGTTTCTGAGTGGCTAAAAGCTTGTGTCGAAGATTGTTGGCCTGACTCCGAGAGGTTGGGGAGTGGCTGCAGTGATGGGAGGTAAGGAGGGGATTGCCAAAGCTCACAGGAGACACAGGTCTTGAATCCATGGGAAGTAAGACCTGAGATGCATAAGGTCATTTCCAATGGGAAAATTTTATCTTTGATTTAGGCTCCACTGTAGGCAGGGGTGCACGTGGTCCACACAAGATCTCATGTGTGGACCACGTGCATCCCTGCCTACAGTGGAGCCTAAACCAAAGATAAAATTTTCCCAATGGAAATGAAGCACTTAGACAGGTTGTCTGGAAAAGATGACACAAGACCCATTAGCATCAGGAAACAATGTCTTGGGTAATGACTACTCGGAGCAGATGCCTGAGCACTCCAGTGGGAAGATCCCATGGGCGGTCTGCCCCATAGGGCCCTGCATGGGCCGGGGGAAGGTGATGTGTCACGTTCCACGAGTGGAAGGAAAAACAAGTGTATTTATGACCTTTTTTCTTATCTTGTTTTGCAACTGCTGTGCCCAGGCTTTGCATACACTTGGCAGTCTGCACTGCTCTGCTGAATCGTTGATGCATCTAGCCAGAGGAGCAGAGTGAGTGGCATAAATACTGGTCTGATCTCCTGGGGTAAAAACAGATGTCAGGTTTATCCTAGGTCTAACTGTCCCAGGTTTTGACTTGCATCGAAACAAGTGCAGGGCAGTTGTTCACGCACACAGCTCAAATAGCAGTGGGTTTGTCCGTATGTAGGATCCCAAGAAAAAAGCCTTAGTCCTGAAATCCCAGATCTGTTTTGACACTTGTCATTTTTGTTTTCTCGGATTAGGAATCCAACTAAAATCTTCGTTTCCTTCCCCCAAGCCATGCAACTACTAGGTTTGCCCTCCCTCTCGCTCCGGGAGCGTAAGGGGGACATGTTTCAATAAAGCTGCATGTTGTGTTTTGTAAAACATTTGGAGACCCTTAGAGAGGCGTCGCTGCTGCTTCCTTCCCTCTCGCACCATCTTATCCTTGTGTACAACAGCTCGGAGTAGGGCTCTTCTGACTTCTGGTTCAATGGCTGAACTGGAAATCGGTTTACCTGGATCCGAATCGTAAATTTTACCTTTAGTTTGACTGAAAATGAAACCCTTTGTTGTAGGCCTTTATGAGAAGGGAAGGAAATAGAAACTGGTGGTCATGGTCATAGTTTATTATCCAGTAACTGAAGGGATTAAAGGTCTTTCCTAGGATGAGGAAGACCCAGGGTTGATTTCCTTCTCTAGTCTTGGGGGATTTGAATCAGCACCTTCCTAAAAGCTGTAAGTTATTGGATGACTCAAAACCTCCATCTAGTGGGTAAGTGAGGAAGGGGGGGGGCTGTAGCCTGTGCTGACTACAGGGGCCGGTGCTTGTGCGGGGACAGCGGCTCCATATTCTTCTGCACAAGAACTGCAGATTTCCCCCTTTTCTCAATATTTTTGCAGAAAAGTGGAAACGAGTTTTCTCATATTGCGCACGTATTGTGAAGTGACTGGATCCATTCAGGAAAGAAGATCCTGGGCTGTGCTGCTCTAGATATGCTACACTTTTCCCACCTTTAGAAGGAAATCCTTGCTTGGCTGTGATCAGACAGGAGTTTGACTTTTGCCTGTCATGGATTTCTGATTCCATACTGCCAACAAGTTGTGGGACCTCATCTCTAACGTGGCTTCCCCTCTGTCTTGGCTCCCAGCTCATGGGGCATATAGGTTTGCTAGATCTAGTCACTAGCAGTTGTCCCACTGGCATCCATGTTACCACGTGCTGGCAGGCCTGCTTGAAGTGCTTCTCTGCCCCTTCCTTGCACAACCATCTGCAGGAAAGATGTGGCCCTGGAAAAAGCCTGCCTGATCACTTTTACTGTAGCATGTCTGATCAGATCAAAGCACTTCTATTGTACGGTGCTGTAATCCACGGCAGGAATTGAAGTGCCTCCTGACCACGGGAAGCGCAGAGATGGTGCGAGACCGTGAGGCCTCTGCTTCCCCCAACTCTGCCCTGTTGGTTCCTCTGCTGTGCAGAGTTCAGCTGCATCCCTAAATCCAGCTCTGTGCCCACCTCCTTTTAAATATTAGGGAGTTAAGCAAATAGGTGTCAACCATCAGTGATGATAACTCCTGAATAGCCATTAGACCAATCCAGAGGCGGGGAGCGAGTGTGGGGTGCTACTTTGATTCCTACAAGCTCTTCCAGACAGAGAGAAGAGATGTGGCAACACCTATTCTGAATAATGCTTCCCTGATCGCCATTGCTGCCTGCCCCTTCACATGCTGCCCTGCCCCTGGTGTCTGGTAGAAGAGCATTGCTAGCCTTTCCTGGCTGCTTGAAGAGAGGACGTTAGCCACGTTAGTCTGAAGGAGGCTCCAAAGTGCTCTGCTTTCTGCCTGGCTTCTTGGAAGAATTGACAAGAAGATGGACCAGGATACCTGTTCATCTAGCTGAGGTGCAGACACAGCCTGTCTGGTTCGTAGCCTGCAGGGACCCCTTTTAATCCCATTCTTTCTCCTCTTCCCTGGGGGACATGTTCCTGTAGCCCTTTGCTGCTGCTCCCCTCCCATCCCCACTCCCCCCGAGGCGAGAGTGACTGTCTCCACTGCAGGGAAAATCAGTAGCAGACAGTGTTGCCAACACCATTTTATTGCAAGTCTGGTACTTTATTCAAAGTCCCATGTTCTTGAGCAGGGGCGGGCAATTATTTTGGGCAGAGAGCTGCTTACTGAGTTTCAGCAAGCCATTGAGGGCTGCATAACAGGCAGCCCAGGGCAGGTTAATATTAATTTTCTAAATTTTCTAGGGGCCCGGCGGGCCAGATAGAATGGCCTGGCAGGCCACATCTGGCCCCTGGGCTGCATTTTGCCCACCCCTGTTCTTGAGGCTTTCTTAATTGTAGAGGCAATTTTGAAGACGTGACCCTTAAAGAGAATCTGCAGTGAATTCATGTAGAAATAAGTCTCATGACTTTTGCGGGGTGGGAGAGAGTCAAGCTGGCTTATAATGATTGATTGACTGGGGCTGTTGATACGTATAAACCCCCATTGGTAGCCATCAACAGAAGGAGCGTGCCAGAAATGCGGAATGGGCAAAATTGGATTGTATTATTCCAGGAGGAAGTGGAGCTTGCACATTGTGAAGCTTAAGGTCTGTAAAGTGCTTTGAGATCCTCTGAAGAAAGGGGATGCATGCATGATAAGTTTGGCCCCTAATCATTATGATTTATCCTGTATCATGCCTAAACAATGGTTTTAAGTCAAAATAGAGCAAAATCTCTATACAGCTGCTTCTGGGAACTCCCATAGCCAAAACAGCACTAGTTTTATCATGTCAAGCAGCACTGGGTTTATTCTTTCAAGAAGTGAAACCTCACGTCCCTGTCAGCGGACCGTGTGCTTGTTTCAGAAATGGTCCCTCTGCTCAGTGAGGAAAGAAGCCCCCAGATCATCTCAGCGGGGTCACCTGGGGACTTGTACAAGAGGCCCAAGAGTCTAGCAGCAGTTTGCTAGCTCATGCTGATGGGTCACCATATAAAAAACGATTGCTAGGCAGGTGCTGTTTGGCTAGGAGTGATTTAAACACCAGATGAGCCAGCCTGCTTCTGGCTGTGCTGTCCTCGGCAGCATGGAAATCCTGAAGCAATCGCCACTGTAGGCAACCCTAAGCAAAGCGAGGCGCTGCAACAGAGCCCATCCTGTTTGCTCACCAACTACAAGTGGTTCATTTCCCAACCACAGTGCCAAGAGAGGAGTCACGTCTTGCTCTCTGTCCCAGTATAAATTCAGGTTAGTTCTTTTGGTTTCACTAGAATGACACGAGTCTCTTACTGGTGTAAGAAAGAGCACAATTTTTCTCTCTCTCCGTTCATCATTTTTAGCAATACTCATCTCACAGCTCTATCAGTTCTTCTAATCTCGCCCCTTTCCTTCAGCACAGATTGTGGTTGCGTACGAAAGCTTCTATAGTATTAACACATGGTGCAGACTTCCTTACCGTCTGCTTCTCATTTGCAGTATGCCTTTAAACCTGTGCTCATTCTGAGCAAGATGCATAACTTCGGAGTGATTGAACTGCAGATATAACGGGCAGCATGGCTGCCAACTTTTATGTTAAACCGATGTGTCCTTATGGGTTCCCTTCCTCCGCTCGCTGGTTTTCTCCATGCTTACAACACCCCCCCATTCCTGTTTTGACTGAAGCTGCTGAATTACTTAACCAGATTGACCCGTCTTCCTTTTATCCATTTCTTTAATAAGGTACCTCCATATCTTGTGCTCAGCTTTTAGCCGTCGCTCTTATTAAAACATTTATTTTGGGAATATCTTTGTTCCAGATGGAATCGCATGAGCCAGGCAGCTTCCTGGATGGCTGCTCCTGATTCACCAGTAATGAAGTAATGGGGAAAAAATTAAAATAGAAGCCAGTCAGAAATGAGCCTTATTTATTAAGGAACAATGCCAGGGGCTTAAAATACGACCTGGTTGATCAAAAAAGAAGCTGAGTTCCCTGCTGTTGTTTCATTATGTCCTATGGAATTGATTCTGCAAGTTAGGAGGAATATTAAGAGCTTCATATTATAGCCTATGTTATCTAGTTCAGATTGCTTCTGGGGGGGATTCTAATATACTGGCAAAGTATCTGCCAAATCCCAGCTTAATGGCAAGCCCTCTAAAAGATGACAGCCACCTTCTACTGCTGCCACTTGAAGCAGTAATCCCTCCAGATCAAGCCATGGATTTCTGTGAATTTCTCCTTGTTAACCCATGTGGTGGGACTCTGCTCTGCTACGCTGATGTGAATGCATAGTGACTGGATTGGAGAGAGAGAGAGGCTCCAGCTGTACATTGATGTATGTCACGAGAGCAACATCTGGCCCACCCTTAACATAGAAAGAAGGGGAGAACATACCCCTAAATCTGTTTTGCTAGCTGACTATCATTAGTTTTCTCACTGTGTTTTTATTTAAAATCCTTCCTGCTTGTGCTGGTGGCCATCAAACCTACCTGGTTGGACCCAGTAAAGACTTAGGAGCCAAGGAGTTGGGAGCAGGCAGTGCCTGACTCTTAGAGGCCTGGACCCTGCGGCTCAGGCAGAGATGGCGGGACGAGGTCTCCCGAGCAGAGAGTTGCCTTCAGTCGGCGGCACTGAGCCTGCTGCAGGCGAGAGGCACGCAGCAAGGAAACAGTGCAGGGACCTGCTCTTCTCCGGCACCTTGCCGGGGGGCTGCCGGGAGGTCCCTTCCTCCATTTGGGATCCAGACGCTCACACCCTCTTCTCTAGGTAGGCACCAGAGCCCTTCATTTGCAAAGAAATGAGCAGGGCTCACCCTTCTTCTTTCAAAATAGGGGGCACTCACCTGGGAGGATGGAGACCCTGAGTCTCCTCCATGACTTAGGACCGTTTTGCCTTTCACATGGAGCAGTGATGAGATAACACAGAAATGGGGCGCAGAGCGCTGCTCTCTTCTCCTGAGCAGCGCTTTCTTCTTCAGTTTGAATTCTCTGCTGCACAATGATGCGCTTCACCGGGAGGGGCAGAGGGCACCCTGCCAGCTATAACTACCCATTGCCTTGTGCTTACAATGCTCCTCCAGGGTGGGTAAAAGAAATGGGCTTGAGTCCCCGTAGGCAGAGGAAGAACTATAACTTGGTCCTTCTTCCTGGGCTGCTGTGTCATAGGAGGCCAGTGCTCGGGCAGAGCTGCAGAAGAAACTGGAGGCAGCAACTGCATTTTGTTGGGTGTCCAGTTTTATTACCTGTGCTTTCCAGGTGCTCGGACACAACTGGCTGGATCGAGCTCCTCTGGGGGCTTAGGCAGAGCAGCCCCTCATTCCTAGATCCCAGCTTTGCTTAGGCAGGAGCTAGGCACTGAGCTGATCGGCCCAACCAAGGCGAAGGCACTTTTGGGCATGCACAGAGCCATACAAAGGTGTCTGGGTAATGTTCAAGTCAAAGCCAGGTGTTTAGGACCCTTGGGGGTTTAGGTGGCAGCTGGACTGAGGGTTTTGGGGGTTGCATTTTTGGACTTCAAGTAGAATTTAAGCACGTACATCTTTTTTTGGTCTCCCAAAGCAGAGTGTTTCAGTGCCATTCAGGCACGCAGCATCCCGTGCTTTGCCTTGCTCTTCATACATCGTATATACTGTTGCTAGCAGCAGCACACCAGCCGCGATGAAGCATGGGCTTGTTCATTTAATGTGATAGAAATAAAGTCCACTTAATAGGACGTTGTCACAGAGTAAACGTCTCCTGGTTTGAAGAATAAAACGTCTCTGCTGCTGTCACTCTCACTTCAGAGAGCAGCAGACACAATGACAGTGTGTTCGTCTGAAGCGTTTGGCAGAAGAGCGGGGTGGGAGAATCCAGATAAATCTTGCTTTATGAACACTATAGAAAGGCTGAAATCTTCCACCTAAGCAGAGAGAGGAGGAGGGGAAGGGTTCATGGCTTGGTGAGCAGTAGTCTAGTTTGGCCGCATTGTGGGGTTGGAGAGAGGAGTTGGGAAGAAGGGATTGCACATAGGGATCAGTCCACGCTATCAGCCTTCGGCATAGATGTGTCTGTGGGGGTAACCTGCATTCGACCCTGGGCGGGGAGGCAAGAGAGAGAGAAGAGGCTTAGATCTCCTATAGTGTGGGTCAAGCAGACTCTTGCCCGAAATGGGTCCTTGTGGGCTGCAGGTCACCGTTGTCTGTCATGATGCTTACTATTTAATATCACAATGACTCTGATTCGGTGTCAGGTGTCTGGGTTGCGGCCGTATTGGTCGAGAGGAAAAAGCAATCAGGACTCGTAGTAGAGATAATATGTTTTATTAGACAAACAAGATTTTTGCAAAAAAAAATCTTTAATTTGAAGCTTTTTTTTTTAATTGCCCAAAAGCTTGCAATTAAAGAAATATATATTTTTTTGCACAAATCTGATTCTGTGTGGCATTTAAGCACCTGCCTAATTTAAATGCATGAGAAGCCCACTTAACTTGGATTCCCCAAATCCTTAAAGCTAGGCATGTGCTTGCACCCGCTGAACTGGGCCCATATAAATAAAGCACATAGGTTTTTTCAGGGATGAGGGGGTGGTCACGTGGCTTGAAACCAAGATTTTCAAATGTGATTATTGACTTCAGGTGCTTCAGTTTCTGTGTGCCCAAGCCAGGC
>NW_017728992.1:193653591-193655418 GCF_001723915.1 Gavialis gangeticus | reverse complement strand
GTGGCTTGAAACCAAGATTTTCAAATGTGATTATTGACTTCAGGTGCTTCAGTTTCTGTGTGCCCAAGCCAGAAATGGCCGTGAAAAATGATACGACTTTCAGACAGTACAAGTGGGCTCCTCCACAAACCAAGCCCTTTTAAGATAATAAGTTGGGTGCCCAAAAATTGAGATTCCAAATCCCTGGTACTTTTTGAAATATCTGGCTCTGGTATTTAACACGCAAACCATTGAAGTGTCTGGGCTGTCATTGGTACATTTGACTCGCAGATAATAATATTGGACTATGAGCAAAATGGCCACATGTGGACTTGTTCTATTAGCAGTGCACCAGTGCCTGTGGTGTCAACCATTTGACACGTCCCAGTCGGAGTTAGCTCTGTTCATTTTGTCTGTATGTGTGCCATCATTTGAATTTCTTTGGACTCTGGCAAAACTCCCAATAAAATTAAGAGAATTTCTGGATCAGTAAGGAATTTAGGCTTCATCCCTATGGATTTTTAGTTCCTTTTTTCTTTCATTTTCCTCTGTATGTTATACAATACCTTATTTTTGCCTGATACAATATTTTATTAGAGGCACATCTGTAGCTAATAACACTTATGAAAAGCCAGCTTTGACTGAGTCTCCATTTGAATGTTACTTAAATAATGAATGGGGATGCCATATATTCATTAAAATTTAAACAATGGAAACTGTATCCCCGCGATAGTCCCCTTTTTGATGGAGGTGGCCAGCAGCCATTTGAATACAGTGGGAATTCTTGTTCATAGCATCAGAGGAGCTGGGGGCAGAAAAAAAAAACTTTTGATAAGCACTCACTGCTAAAGATGCGAAGTTTACTAAAGGGATTCATTTTAGTAGATAACTGCCGCTGAAGACTTGGAGAGACGTTAGCAGCATTCAGCTTTTCATTCTGTACTTTCTTAGGATATAATAAAGGGTTTCACTTACTGGTTGGTACATGCTTGTGGGGTTTTTTCCCCTTCCACAGAAAACCTTTTCATAAAAACCAAGGAGGGAAGAGTTGGACTTTGAGGCCATGTAGGTTGCTGGCACAATTGATTTGACGTGGACAAAGCCGGGCAGATTTATACCAGGTGAAGGTTTGGCATTTATAGTGGGGAGGAGGGGATGGTTTTGCCCCTTTTTTTCTCTCCCCTCAAGCCAGATTTACAGTGAGGAACAGGCATCGTGGAACAACAGTGCATTGACTTAACACTGAAAATGACTTGTCTCCTCATGTGGACAGAGACAACTAGGGTCACCAACCCCCCCAGATTGGCTGGGAGTCCACCGGAATCGGCACCGATCTCCCAGTGACCACTGAAAGCAATCTGAGTGATTTTTAATAGGTTATTTTTTTTAAAAAGTCTCCAGAATGACTTCAGTCAGAGTTGGCAACCTTAGAAACAAATCTTCTGTCAAACCCTGACCAGCTAATGTGACCCTGCATTCAACCAGTCCCTTACCAATGTCCTTACCTGAGGTCTAGCATTCTGTCCCTGGATGGATCCTCCCAGCGCAGCCAAAACTTCAGTCGCTTCATGTGCTCCTCTCAGCCAGGGAGGATCATGACTCCATACTAGCTTAAAACCATTTTTTGTCTTTAAAAAGCAGAAAAAACATAAAACTTGGAGACAATAAGGGTTTCTTTGGCCATCAAGTCTGTTGCCCAGCTTAGGGCTGTGCAAAACACCATCATTTCATTTCGATGTCCATTTCACTGTTTCGAAGGGACAAAGTTTCGTTTAGTCGTTTCATTTCATTTTGAAGAAGTGTCCTGTTTTGTTTCATCGATTGCCTTCTACAATCAGGTCATAAAAT
>NW_017728992.1:193646853-193652935 GCF_001723915.1 Gavialis gangeticus | reverse complement strand
TCAGGCTGCAGCTGGAGTACTGCGTCCAGTTCTGGGCGCCACACATTAGGGGAGATGTGGCCAGCATCAAGAGGGTCCAGAGGAGGCCACTCACATGATCTGGTGACAGCAGGGCAGACTCTATGAGAAGAGGCTACGGGATCTGGGAGGACTTGGTGGCTGTCTACAAACTTACCGGAGGGGGACCAGTGGGGAACGGGAGAGTCCCTGTTCATGTGTGCACCTCCTGCAGTAACAAGGAATAACGGCCACAAGTTGTTTGAGAGTAGGTTCAGACTAGACATTAGAAGGCGCTGCTTCACTGTCAGGGCAGCTAGGATCTGGAACCAACTTCCAAGGGAAGTGGTGCTGGCTCCTACCCTGGGGGTCTTTAAGAGGTGGCTTGACAATTACCTAGCTGGGGTCATATGAGCCCAGTATTCTCTCCTGCCCAGGGCAGGGGGTAGGACTTGATGATCTACTTAGTTCCCTTCTGATCCTACATCTATGAATCTGTTAAACTGTTTCTACTCGTTTTGACGTTTTGCCCATAGGCTATAATGGGGAATCATGAAAATGCCAAAAACATTGTCATTTCTTGCCTGTTTCAGATGCAAATTGCAGGGATGGTAGCCCCTTCTGAGGGCATGAAGCCCACCAAGTTTCAAGGGGATAAGTGCAGAGATTTCTTGGAAGCTGCACCACAAATCTTGAAAGCAAAATTTGCCAGCAACTTCCTGTCATCCGGCATGCAGATCCAGGGGCTCGCACCCCCGGGAGGGCTGCGGGTCTGTGCCAGACTCCTCCTGGGGGTATGGGCCCTCGGATCTGCGCCAGATGACAGGAGGCTGCTGCCTGGGACCGGAGCTGGGCACAGCGTGCACCCAGCACCGGGGAAGATGAATGCTGCTGCTGGCCCTAGGTAGCAGTGGCAGCTGTTAGGGTGATAATAATTTGGATCTTAGGGAGCATTGGATTTGCACCTGAATAAAGGCATGACCTGTGGCCTAGCAGAGCGACTAACCACAGGGCAGAATAATATATTAAAAATATATTTCAAGATGCTTAGGCAACCAGATTTTGCATATGAGTGCTTATGTTAATCCAGCCATTTGCTTATGCTAAGTAACCTTTTAACTGTGTTAACCATTTTCTGAGGGAAAAGCAGCAAGTAAATCTGTGTGAGTCTGTGCGCTGTGAACCAGCTACAGGGAGGAACGAGATAAGATAAAGGGGCCCAAAAAGGTGGAAGACGGTACAACCTAAGAAGGAAAAACAGACTGGAATGTGGAAAACAACACGTAATTGTAACAGAATCCAAGATCAACATATATGCAAGAAGGTGAATGGTGATTAGTGAAGAAGCCTCCAGATGCTTCCAGGTTTTAGTCAAAGTCCACCCATTGGCCGAAGAAAAGGAGTCGAGGTCTTAGACATGCACTCAGGAGGCTGAGCTCCATGGAGCTATGGAGCCGCTCAGAGCTCAGCCTGGTGGCGGGAGGTGGAGCACAGACCCAGCTCTGCCTGCCTCCCGCCACTGGGCTGAGCACCATGGGGCTGCCACTAGTCCTAAGGTCTCCAAGGAGCATTCACAGAGCGATTGCTATCTCTCAGTATCTGCCTGTCGCCTCCATTTATTTAGATAGCCGATGTCCGAAGGTAGTTCGTCTCTAGAAAACCCCAGCAGTGCTTTGAAGTCATGGGGGATGGAGAGATATGTTGACATCTTAGAAAATTCATTAGAAAAACATGCAAACCCTATATTCTTCCATCTTTTTGTTCTGCCTCGTAACAGTAAATGCCAATAGTATGAAGCTAATAGTAGGGGCAGTATGTTACAGTGGACAAAGCACTGAATGGAAGTCAGGAGGTGAATTCTGTCGTTTGACCTTGACAGTCTCTTATTATCTTTCTCCTCCTACCTTTTGTACGGTCCCGTCTGTTTAGATCACCCCTATTCTGGATGTTTTCAGTCTCTTGCCAAACATTGATACAGCTCTTGGAACAACACAGCCTTGAACCTGGTCAAGGTCTTCAAGTCCTACAGTAAACAAATAATGATATGATCTGTGAGGGAGATGGAACAAAATGTGTGGGAAAGCAGATCCTCGGCTTATGGAAAGCACTGTAGCTTCAGAGAAGTCTGAGCTTCCAAGCAGCGTCTGTTCAGTGTTTCATGCATTTGAATCAAAGCTGTAGTCTGTCAACTTGACAGCATTTTCCCTGTTCACATGTTCCATTCTGAATTGGCGGTGGGAGCTGGAAGTTGCACGTCCTTGTGCATCAAACAGGATACAGTGTCTAATTATTACCCTGATTAAATTCTGTGATTAAGCGTTCTCGAATTGTCTGCAGGGCTTAGACTTTCCACAGTATTACTCAGACTCAAGCTGACTGATCTTGTCAGGGTCGAGGTAGCACTGAATTGATAAAATCTCACTTTTGGGGAAATGGTACCCATCTTGACACGCACTTAAACCCCACAGAATTTTGTTATGCTGCCTTTTGCTGGAGAAAGTCTAAAAGTTTATCAGTAACACAAGGTTTGCACAGCTAGCCAGGTCTGGAATGCTGAAAGGGTGTGTGGATGTGGATATAATACATATTAGAGGTTTGTCTTTTCAGATACCTGAAGAGGAAGAAATTGCAAAAAGGTCGAGAAGTGGTAGGTTCAGGTAAATTGTCTGCAAAGTATTTTTCTATAAATGATCCTCCAAACTGCAAAAAAGCACACAGAAAGCAGGCGGGGCTGGTAAATTAACATCCCCAGCTGAGAGGCTGGAGAACGTTCAGAGACAGGGAAGAAACAATTTTACAGGGAATTAAGTTGAATTCTCTGGCTTCCTTTGTGCACTCTCAGTAAATCGCTGATTCATTTTAAACAGCTTGCTTTTATTATATGACAGAATTGTGCTACAGTGCAACAGAGCACTCATTTCCACCAAGAAGGAGAGGTCTGAAAGTCAAGCTTTGTTTTGTGAAGTTTGCGTTGTTGGTTGTAATGACTTGCACATTGTCCAGTGATAATAGGGTAGGGCTGAAATGCACTAAGATGAAGCATTTGCAGCAGTGCAGCCTGTGGCTAGGGACAGAAGTTACGCGTAAACTGGTTTAAGTGATCAGAAGCTGGTTTAAGCCTGTAACAGAACAGAAGTTCAGTGCACATAAACTGGTTTCAAAATGGCTGAAACTGGTTTAAGATAAACCTTGTTGAATGTAGTATCAGACTTAACTGATTTGGGTCAAACCGGTTCATGGAACTTCTGTCCAAGACCCTTCCCTGGTTCAAGTTAAATCAGACTTCCCCAGCATCCCAGCATACTTTGCAGCCCTGGGCTGGGCTGGGTTGTGCTGTGCTGTCTGCTTGAGCAGAGCAGGGCTGGCCCTGCCTCTCTGCTCCCTAACCTGAGCAGTGAGGGCTGGTTGACAAGAGGGTAGGGGTGGGAAACCTGGCTGGCACAGTCTGGTCTGCCTGGCAGGGGCAGAGCTGCTCCTGCCAGACTTTTCCCCGCTGGAGTGGAGCGGGTGGGGAGCATGGGTCAGCAGGCTTAGGGGGAAGGAGGAGGATGAAAACCCACTGCCTCCCCTCCCCCACCCACATGGGACTCCAGCCTGGGTCTGTCTGGCTTTCCCTGCTCACCGCTCTAGGGAAGGAATGGGAGGACTCACTCTAGCACCCCCCGCTTCTAGCCTGAGCCACTGACGGCATGTAGCTGCATTTCCAGAATCAAAAGTGGAAGTTTATTCACGTGCAAATTGGTTCAATCTACGCAGGTTAGACTAGCCTGTACAGATTGAATGAGTTCAGGCTCAGGCTTTTTGAAGGTTTGTACTTAGCCTGACGGGCTAAATCCTAAAGGGCAGCAGTCTTGGAACCAGTAGTCTCTCTCATTTTGAATAATCTCTGTGCAACAAGAAATCAAACTGCCAGGCCAAATACTTAATGATGAGCAAAGGCACATTCGCTGCCTTGGTGGCCATCAGTAGGCAGATGGTGCAGTACAATTTTATTATGAGCAGCACTTTTCACACAAGCTGTTTGCTTTACAGAATTAAATAATCTCATACTAAGGACAATCAATAGCATTGTTTTGCCTGCTTGCATTTAAATGTTTCATCCTAGATGGTTCAGTAAAAAGCTGAGTAACAGGTCATGCTCTTTCAGCAGTTACAGAGAGGAAGGCAAGAGCATACAACACTACAATATCAATGGAAGCTCTTCTGCTTGTACCATTAGGAAATTCAGTCCATTCCCTTCACTAAAATGGATGCATGAGACTAAGAACTAATGGGAATTGGGCAGTATTGAGAGATCTTGGTCTAAAACTCATTTGAAGACTGAAGTGCCCAACTTATGATATAACTTTTAACTTTTTGGCCAGTGAAACTGCTCTGGAGGGGGAAGATCAAGTGGAGAGTATGCTTGTGACAAGAGTAGCCTTTGGTGGGGACATACTAATCAATAATGTGGACATGTGAGCTAGACATTTTTTTTGCTGTGCTGGCAAAGGATGCCAATTTTATTTTTCAGAACACCTCCATCCTTTTGAGGGATCAGCATTGATCTTTTGTAACAAGTATGTATCCTTGTGCAGATCACTTGGAAGGAAGATAGGGTATCTTCTAAGGAGAAGTAAGGCTGGCAGTTGCGCGTCATAACAACACACTGGGCACAGCAGTGTATAGGAGTTAGTTAAAACGTCCAAGATGCCGCAGTCATGCAATCATGAATTCTCAGAATCAGGAAGTGTTCATGTGGGTGGCATTCTAACTTTGTACTGTTTTGATGTTAAAAAAGCTGAGGCATCCCCAAGCATTAAACAAAGATTTTGTTGTTTCTGTTCAGTCCATACTCTAAAACTCGTCCTTGAGAGAAATGCATGAAGACTTTCCTGAAGTCCTGTATTTATGTGTGTTTAATTACATTATGACACAGTTCCTTTTTAGGGTATGCTTAATGCCAAGGCTGGAAGGGAGAGAGGTGATGTAAAATATTTATTTTTCTTGCACTTGATTGACAATGTTGCATAAAAGCACAGGGTAAATGTTGGGACATTGATTTGGTGTTCAAAGGTGCAGTAATTGGGCATTTTATGAAGCTTGAACTAAGAAGTATAAATACTGGGTGAAAGGCACAGTGGGGCTGGCCATTTAAACTATAATGCCATTCTTATTACTTCCTGCAGGCAGTGTGGAGTAGGAGTGGGGAGTTTGAGGCTAGGGGCAGAAATTACACATAAACCAGTATAAGTGATCGGAAACCGGTTCAAATCTGTAACACAACAGAAGTTCAGTGCACATAAACTGGTTTCGGCCATTTTGAAAGTAGTTTAAGATAAGCCTGGCTGGATGTAGTATCAGACTTAATTGATTTAGGTTAAATCAGTTTATTGAGCTTCTGATCCAGATCCCTTCCAGTTCCAAATTAACTCACAGTCCCCCCTCATCCCAGAATGCTTTGCACCTCCGCCACAAACCTCACAGGGCAGGTGGACTAGCTTTGGCCCAAGCTGTCTGCTCCATCCAAGAAGGGAGGCGTACTCTAGTGTCCCCCAGCTTCTGGCTTGGGCCACTGCAGGCATGTGGCCACATTTCCAGAATCAAAAGTGAGTGTCTGTTCACTTGCTTATCAGTTCAATCTGCACAGCTTAGACTAACCAGCAAAGACTGAATTAATTTAGCTTTGGGCTTTTTGACTGTCTGTACTTATCCTGAGAGAACAGTTTTCTGGCTTTTACTAGTAACCAAAGTCTGGCCACTCCTAGCTTAAGGACTGGAAACTGCTCAATTGAGCAGCGGGTTGGGAACTGAGCAAGCAGTATAAATGTATGAGATAGCACTGCACTTGCTGAGACCTGACCCAGTATCTCTCTTTAGTATTGTTTTCTTCTTAGCTGTAGGAGAACAATAGCAGGAGAAAAGTCCGAGTGCAGGGAGAAAGTTCCATCTGATCTGGTAGGACTGGTGCAAATGCTAGACTGGATGAGGAATATAAATGGATATTTTCTTCCGGTGGCCTGGATTACTGAGATGAGGTCTTTGACAAATGACTCAAAGATGTCATGGGCGGATGAGAACAGGATGGGATTCAACACTGACAAGT
>NW_017728992.1:193644313-193646137 GCF_001723915.1 Gavialis gangeticus | reverse complement strand
AGGGGGTCGGACTAGATGATCTGCTTAGGTCCCTTCCGACTCTAACAACTATGAAACTATGACTCAGCCATATTCAGACATCCCCCCGGTCCATGCAGACATACCAGTGTGCCGACACAATACCAGGCTGCTGGGGCGACTTACAAAGGTCTGGGTTCCAACAGCAAAATGACCAGATTTTTGCTTAATTAATGATCAAGTGGCATTCCTAATAGCTGTTTATTGACTTCTAACTCAAACAAGCAGTCCCCAAGATCATTACTGAATTCCTGTCCTGTTATGGAAAATTGCTTGTAGAGAATGGCACCATTAAATATTCAGGGCTCTATTCCTGCTTAATATAGCACTTGGGGCACTGCTGCCAGGGTGTATTCGCAGTGGGTATTGGGGCAGGCTCTGTATTTTCAAGAACACGGTTGTCAGTGGGGACTTTTTTGTTGGCTTAGGACTTTGGCTCACGTCCATCAAGGCATATCCAGAATCATTTACAAGGCCCCTGGTCTGTCCACCCTGAAGTTTATCCTAGTTCAGATAATCTAGTCTTCCTTAGATTCCTGCTTTGCCGAGCAGCTTTAAAGTCAACTGAGCAGACTCGCGTATAAATTGACCATGTTTCCCCATCTAACTTGTGTTTTGGTGTCCGTCCTCTTGATTTTGGTCTCCTTGTTGAGTAATTGGAGAATGTTTGCCATGGAATGATCCTTGCTGCAAACAGTGATCGTGAAAACTTCACTGCATTTGAAAAAGGGCACATAGGGTTAGGACCAAGGTCCTGGGACATGAGTGGTATGACCTCCTCTCCCCTGATTTCAGCTGCATCAGGAGTGAGCCTAGAGTACAAAGGCTAAGATTCAATCCAGACTGAACAGGAATGAAAAACATCAGTACTTGTCCAGTTGATGAACCCAGCAATCAGTGTCTAGGGCAAAGCTCTGCTTTTGATTACACCTCTGCCATCCTACTGGCTTGGGTGGGTTTGTCCAGGTATAAGTGAGAGCTGTGTTTGTGTCCAGGACTGGCAGGGCTCTAGATAAGAGCTGTACAGAATTTGGACTATTATGCACACAAATGCAGATCTATGACAAAAAGGATTTGACCTGCAGATATTATGCATCTGTCCCAGTTCTCTACCATTTCCCTTACGTTCCAGAAGTAGAGACTGCAACAGCTTACTGCTTCAGAGACGGAGAGGGGCAGCAGACCGTAACTCTGCAGGTCTTGCTTGCTTTGCCAGATCACATTCAGATCCTTTCTCTTGCTTTCAGCAAATGGCACTGAAGGGTTTTACATTTGCTTTCAGACTCCTGTTGGCTCCTGCCTGCTCTTCTGTCTTGCTTTCAGCCCTCCTCCACCCCTCCTGCTGTCATGGGTGATGCTTTGGCAGCAGCTCACCTACATCTGTGCCAACAGGCTATTTTTTTTCCTTCTTGTTCAGAAAATGATACATAACAAAGCTGCCTCCTAACCTATCCCTCCTGCCTCGGTCCCGAAACATTCACGTCTAGAATGTCTCCTCCTTATGTCTACACAAGGCACCAGGGATCCGAAAAATAAAGATTTAAAGAACAGCAAACTCAACAGGATCCTCCTCCCCTCCCTACTCCCTCCTCCTAATTCATGTCTGCCAAGCACATGCTGGTTTAGCAATCTGTGGTATGCTACTATGGTCCGAGCCAGACAAAAGCAGCATAGCATTACGCTCGTACAGACCTGAGACCGCTAATCTACCAGCTCTGCTAGCCAGTTACACTGGTAGCCACTGGTTTTTTCCATTCAGTCCTGAGCCTGTCTTGACTCCTATGGTAAGACTGAGTGCATGGCAGG
>NW_017728992.1:193638018-193639313 GCF_001723915.1 Gavialis gangeticus | reverse complement strand
ATTCAACAGGATCCTCCTCCCCTCCCTACTCCCTCCTCCTAATTCATGTCTGCCAAGCACATGCTGGTTTAGCAATCTGTGGTATGCTACTATGGTCCGAGCCAGACAAAAGCAGCATAGCATTACGCTCGTACAGACCTGAGACCGCTAATCTACCAGCTCTGCTAGCCAGTTACACTGGTAGCCACTGTTTTTTTCCATTCAGTCCTGAGCCTGTCTTGACTCCTATGGTAAGACTGAGTGCATGGCAGGATGGGAATAACCTGTCGCAAAGGGAAGAGCAGTACCTCTTGCACCTACTTTAGGTATCAAGTTTAACTATAGCACTCCTTCCTGCCTAGGCAGGGGGTTGGACTCGATGACCTGTTGAGGTCCCTTCTGACCCCAGCATCTATGAGACTCTAAACCAACCATCAATGTATGAATGCACCAGAGAGCTCTGAGATAAATACCTCTCTGCTTTTATTTTTTGCACATTTTGCAGTAAAACCTAACCTGCAAAACCAACACTTTTGTTTCTGCTTACATGTATCGTGATAGCCTCCAAGAAGCATGTAGCCTTGTGCCATAAATTCCTTCCATTATTATAGCAGGTATAACATTTATAACTAATGCCAGAGACCTAACATAGTAATATGGATTCTTGACTTTTTTTTTTTAAAGGAAAAAGATGAGCACAGATTTATTATTATTATTATTATTATTATTGCCATGACCACACACTCCATTTACAGAGGCTAATCTTGTAAAGGGAGGTGGCGGAGAGGGCTTTTAACACAGAGCTAGCACTAGAGGTAGAAAGAGAAGCACATGACCCGTTGGCAGTGGGTGTGCTGTAAATCGGCCTTTTTTCCTAATGCTACTTGTAATGCTTTTTGTGGCAGCACACATACACTATATGTGACAAATACAAAGTGCCATTTGCCTGGCCTTTCTCAACCAACAGGCAGGCACGTCTATGAATGCCATCTGGTCTAGCAAACGATACTGGGGATGGGAAAATACTTGGCCAGGAATCAACCTAGTTATTGCAGAGAGAGAGAGAGAGAGAGAGTGCTATCAGCTTTTCCATTTGTGTTACTCAGCTCACTGCACCAATGTGCTCCACAATATTAGTGGGCTTTGTGCTACTGGAATTGCCACCCCTCTTCATAAAACTGATGCTTTGGCAACCTGCACTCCTTAAAGATCCTGCCGGTACTCCTTTCTTAAGAACAGTAATGTTAACCCCTGTGTCCTGCTCAAACTGGGTCCTTATGTTCAGCCCTCCCAACATGCTGCTTGGGATATCAATT
>NW_017728992.1:193632533-193633018 GCF_001723915.1 Gavialis gangeticus | reverse complement strand
TGGGAAAATACTTGGCCAGGAATCAACCTAGTTATTGCAGAGAGAGAGAGAGAGAGTGCTATCAGCTTTTCCATTTGTGTTACTCAGCTCACTGCACCAATGTGCTCCACAATATTAGTGGGCTTTGTGCTACTGGAATTGCCACCCCTCTTCATAAAACTGATGCTTTGGCAACCTGCACTCCTTAAAGATCCTGCCGGTACTCCTTTCTTAAGAACAGTAATGTTAACCCCTGTGTCCTGCTCAAACTGGGTCCTTATGTTCAGCCCTCCCAACATGCTGCTTGGGATATCAATTGGATACTGCATTGTTCATGAGATGCTCTTCATCCTTGTATGGTGGCCCTGCATACTATGAAATAGTTGCTGTATTTCACTACAGAGAGCTGCATTTCAGGGGTGAATACAGTGATCAACTCAAATGGTTGGAAATAAAAGAGACTGCACACACACAAATAGAATATGTTGTACGCTGGACAAAAAAAA
>NW_017728992.1:193626551-193632522 GCF_001723915.1 Gavialis gangeticus | reverse complement strand
AATGCTTGCTTGCTTAGATTCACCTGGCTGCAGTGCTCAGGTAATTAGCCGTTCCAATAGAAAATGAAATCCCCTTATCAGTAGCTGTTCTGTGGCTCAACACCACTTTTTTGCACTGCTGCCCATCACACCGGTACATGTCCAGACTGGCCTTGCACCTGGCGGGGACTGCTCCTTACCAAAGCCCAAAGGTCTTTGCCTTACCATGGGTCTTTAGAGATGTGAGGCACAGGCATGAAAGAAACCATCAGGAGCACAGAACGGATTTCTTTGGCATGCAAAATTATTTTATTGCTACTTCAGCATCTCCCCTTCAAATTATTCACCTTCAAAATAAACAGAACCAGTGAAAATGGGAGGAGAGCAGCTGAGTCGGGAGCAAGGCACAATGTGTCCAGCTGTGTCAGTAGGAGCCAGCCCTGGCTTCTAATCTTGCCACCGCTGATTTGCTGGTAGTCAGTGATTTTAGCCCGTCTCTGCCTCAGGTGACCTTCCCCCCAGTTGCATAAGAGGGCTAACGCCACCCTCCCTCATGAGGGGTGCTACCAGCCTTGATTTTAGGGGAAAATGTGCTGGGATCCTCAAGAAACTGATGCTGTACAACTGTAAGGAAGTAGGAAGTGCAGTATGGGACTGGGCTGATAATTGCAGGTGTCGTAATACAAGGTGTGTGTCTTGTTGGGAGGGATGATTCAGGGGCAGGAGGAAAAAGAGTCGGGTTGATGTCTGAGGAGCTCTGTTGGAAAAGATGCTGCCACGCATACAGCAAGTAACCCATCCATGTGTTGGGTTACCCTGTGGGTGTCAGTATATGAGTCGTGCACTCCCAAGGGCTTCCTCCCCACAGAGAGTGCCGGCCAGGATTGAGCAGCAAATGGAAATACAGCTCTTAATTACATCGCCGTAACGCCTGCCAGCAGGCTTTGCAAACAGTATCTAAGCCTTGCCTCCCCTGTAGGGTTGAGAGTTGTATGCACATGTTACAGGAAGGGAAACTGAGATACTAAAAGGTTGTCGCTGACTCTTTCGAGGATATTCTTCAAGTCTGGGGGCCTCAATTCTTGGGTTGCTTGGCTTGAGGTGCTAACTGCCAAACTCCTGCTGACATCAGCAAGAGCGTTGGATGCTTGGCCCAAAGTGTCTCAAGCTGGTGTCTAACCCTAACCTTAACCCCAAACTGGGGGCCACCTGAGGTTGAAATTGTCCTGGTTTATAGAATCAAAACTACTGCCAGGATCGTGACTCAGATCTCAAGCCAGATAGTCATTTTTTTCTTTAAACATTAGACTGTTTTTCCTTCCCTCACTTGCTCGCCACTAAGAAAACTGCAGGGTAACTACTTAGCTGACTGTTGCAGTCATCCCAAAATGCCCAGGTACAAGGCCAATGGGTGACTACACACAGTGCAGCGGGATTTGGCCAGAGATGGCACATCAGGAATCCATTGCTACCTATGGCCACTGGCTACACTTTGCTTTTATGTATGTTTGCCTCTTCATTTCTGGCATTGGCACCGTTGTGGAGTGGGTTGCGCGGCTGTGCTTTGGCATCACCAGAAATGTCAGAGTTGAAAGTTTAAATCAGGCTCAGTAGTGCTACATTAATGGTAAGTGTAGGCACATAACACCTCATGTAAGTGTGAACTTTCATCACCAATGGACACGTGCTGGATCAGACGTTCGGAGGGATGGGGCGCTCGCAGCTCCTATTGACTTCAGCTGGAGTTGCTGGGACTCGACACTTCTGAAAATGAAGCCTGTTGCTGTTTGAGACAGCCTGCCTTCACTCTGCTGGGCTCGTAGCTCGGGGTTTCTGAGACAGGGGAAGGCTTTTTAATTTGTTTCCGTAACAGATAACTCACTGAGGGTCTTGGCTCCTGAGTACCTCTCTCAGATCCAACCACAATGCAAGCAGTACTAATACTGCTGCAGGGGAAGCTGAGCCTGTTTAGCTACTGGGCTTCAGACTTTCGAGTTAGCTGGGAATGGGGCAAGGGGGAGTCGCAGCAGTAAAACACCAGGGTGGGAGGTGGCATCCCGCAGTGAAGGGGAAAAGCCACTGACAATCAGCACTGTGTTCAGAAAAATAGAGATGTGCCAGTGCATGGCAAGGTGAATGGGCTCCTTTGTGTTCTCACAAAGACACATTGTGAGCGGCTTGCGGCAGGTATTGTAAGCCGCCCATTGGCACTGCAGGCAGGTTCAGGACAGTACTGCTGAAGGGGCTTGGACTGTTTAAGGGAACCCTCCCCTCCGCAGAGCCGTGGCAGTGATGATCACAAAGGCTTCTTCAGGTTTGGCTGTGCGTTCACCCTGGCGCAAGCAGCCCGAGCAGTGCGCACCTGGCAAAAAGCCTTTGCATTTTTCCAAAGGAGATTTTCAAGCTTTCCTACAACCAAGTGACTCAAACTACCATTTCTGTGCTTCTGCTTTGCAACTGCTGAGCCAGCCTCAGTACTAGTGAGTAGCTGGGGGAAATTGCAAGGGCTCTCTGGAGTGCTTATCATTTGAACGAAGTCTTTCCGCTCTCTGAGTCCCCCACCTGAATCATGCTGTGGCTCTCGCTGAGGTAATGGAGGAGAGGGCGGAGAGTTACTTTAGGAGAAAACAAAGAGCGCCTTGGGGCACGTCGAATGGACTTTGCAGCAGAGGTTGACACGGGCTGAATCTCAGAGGAGGGCTCTTCTTGTACCAGGCAAGCTGTGTGGGTGATTTAATGAAGCTCTGCTCTCTCAAGCTTGGGGGAAGGAGACCGATGTCTCTCGCCTTGTTTTAACCCCATCTGCAGCAGAGCCTTTGAATCTCTGGGGAAGCTTGGTTGGGATCAGGCTGGCAGAATTTGGCCCTTCCACATGAGAGATCAGGTTGGGATGAGCCCCTGCATGGGTTTGCTGGAGTCAAGGCAAGCATGATGTTTCCCTTCTCCCTTTGCACACCCCGCTCACGGAGCAGTCACCTAAGCAAGCCCTGGGAGCATGGACAGCTTGCCTTCTCAGCCCCCGCCACCCGAGCAAGCCAGGCGGGGGTCCTGGGGGCTTGGAAAGGAGGTGGGTCTCCTTTCAGTAATCTTCCTGCAAGGGGGAGTTTTCCCCATCAGCATCTCGGCCCTCCCTCTCAGCTTGCCTGTCGGGGCATGCTGCCTCTTTAATGATACCGTTTTCCAGAATGTCCTCTCAATTTTACACTTTCCTTTAGGGTTAAGGCTTGAGATGCCCTGGAATGATGTCCACAGCCCTTTGACACTGCCCACGTCTCCACAACATGCAGGAGCCCCATGCTGTGACCGTAGCACGTGCCTTCAGATCCAGCCCCATTCTCCTCCAAGCCCTCTACTTCCTCGCCGCCCCTTCCTCCTCGAACGAGCCGTACCTTTTCCATATGCGCTCCGCAAATCTAGTCGGGTCCCTAGGCAGAGAGACTGCTTTGGAGTTTGGATTAAGGAAAGATTCACCTAAAAGTGCACCTGGAAGACAAAGCCCAGGATAAGTCTTACCCTTCCCCCAGCTCCGTATTACACCAGGGTACAACATTACCCCGTTGTAAAGGCTGCTGGCTCCACATCCCCTCAGTGAGTCCTGTCCATCGTGCATCCATCAGAGCTGAAGTCGGAGTGAAATGGCCTGTGCAGCATTCAACTGCAGAGCCGCCTCTCCCAGGGGATGTGGGAACGCTGCCAGCCCCAAGGGACATGCCCGAGAGGGGACACAGGTAGCAGAATAGTAGCTAAGAGATGAATGCCTCATTACACAGCTCAGGGAGCACAATGCCTTGATCTTACAGTGCTCCCTGCATGAAGCCAGTTTACAGATCCTGAGATACCACTTCACGCTCGCTGATTTAGCTTCCAGCCTGCCTGGCACGTCACAGGAGAACAACTAATGCCCTGCTGCGAGGCGCCACGGCACACGCAGCAAGCTGGAGCAGGCAGCATGCAGCAAGCAGGGTTAGCTTTACATTCAAAAGACTTTCCATCCAGGAAAGTGAAGTTAAAGGGCTGTGCACGCCTCAGCCAGGCCCTCCCAGCCAGTGTTCCCTGACCTGTATGGCGGCCCGGGCAACATGCGCTCAGCTCCCTTGTGTGTCTGTAGTAGAGGACAGTTTTTAGTGACATAATCACCTACCTCTTTCTAGGTGGGTAGGTGATCAATCACCAAATTTTTCACAGCTATGGACAGTCTCAGTCCCCCCATTGGGTGGTCGCACAACTTGAATCTCTAATGACATCTGTCTTCACTGACAACCAGGGGGTTTCTGGCTTGAGATCTGAGTCACGATCCTGGCAGCAGTCTTGATTCTATAAACCAGGACAATTTCAACCCTAGGTGGCCCCCAGTTTGCGTTCAGGTTAGGGTTAGACACCAGTCTGAGTCACTTTGGGCCCAATTTTTCCAGATTTGCCAAGCATCCAACGCTCTTGCTGATGTCAGCAGGGGTTTCCACACCAGGGGGTTTCTGGCCTGAACGTGATGTGGGAGTGACTTCGGGGCTCTCTCTCCCAAACTGTGGCTAGCCCGGTGAATCAAGCAGAGTGGGGCACTGCTTTTTGACTCCTCGTGATGGCAGCCAGTAAATGCGTTTTGGATTCATGATTGCACAAACAAATAGCCACTGTAGAGATGAGAAATAGAACAATTTACTGCCTGTATTAGATTAAACCGCTGCACTGTTTGCAGCCAGTTGGGTCAGGATGGATGATTTGGGTTGCTTTCTTAAGAAAGGCAAGATAGTTTTTGCACACAGTTTCCATGTCTTTATTGGAACTTGGGGCTCCCCGGTGCATTGCCTCAAGTCCACTCTGTCCCTTGCTTTTGTAGTTTACCATCTCTCTTGCTGTGCCTGGAAGAACAGCACTGGTTACTGTCAAGAGTAGGATCCAGGATGTAGGGCCTTTGAAATCGAGATGCAAGGAAGACGATAATGCTACAGGGGATTTACACCAGCTAAAGATCTGGTTGATGATCCATAAAAATATATTGGTAATTAAAAAGCTTTTCCCTTAAACAAGCAGTGGTGAATGATGTGAAGGACCGAATTCATGGTACGTCGCTTCCCTGATGTTTGTTTTGGTTTTCTAAGTGGGGTAGTGCAACCCCAGTAAGAACAACCAGACGCAAGGAGTCAAAACCCTGGGAGCCAAGTGCCAGGAGGTAGCAAGATGAAGCTCTTCTGGACAACACTTCACTGCCCCTGCCAGAACTGCTGAAAAAAGTGATGCCCTTCAGCAGCTGCTCCATCTCCTACAGAGAAAGGCGTATGTCAGATCCCCCCCAGGGCTCTTGACTGCTAAACTCTGTTTGTAATGACTTCCTTATAGACGCAGTCATTATTTCTTAGCATTTGGGGGTTTTTTTTCTTGAGAGGGCGGGAGAGAGCAAGAAAGATTAAAAACTAACATCAGTCTGTTTAGAAATAAGCCAAGCAGAACAGGGTTTTTACAAGAGCTGAATTCATTAAATAAAAGGTTCTTGGAAAGTCCCCAAAGAGAGTTTAATTGAAAGCGAAACAATATTGTTTTCCCGTTGTTTAACTGAGACCACACAGATAAAAATACTGTTACTGCTCGAAAAACCAGCTGCAGCTGCAGAGTGGGGCTTTTGTTTCTGAGCCACAAGTGCACTTCAGTCTCTGCCCCATGAGGTAATTAGGTGTGGGTTTTTCAGCCCTGGCCTCACCCTGTGCTAGCTGAAATCAGAGAAAATTTTACCGGGAACTTCAGAGCTGGAACAGTGCTAGGTGAGAGCTTTGAAAATCCCAACCTCAATGTACCTGTAAGGTCATGAGCCCCCCAGTCCTGAAATAACATCAGTGTGGGTAACAACCTTCTCCCATTCAAATTAGGCCTGTTTGCAACTGCACATGATGGCTTGTCCTCCTGTTCCAATCTCTTATGTAGTATTACTGGGCACTGCCATACAGCTACCGGTTTACAGCCCATTTTTCATAGTTTCATAGTTTCTAGGGTCGGAAGGGAC
>NW_017728992.1:193625105-193626540 GCF_001723915.1 Gavialis gangeticus | reverse complement strand
CGCCCGTGACCAACACCAAGTCCAACAAGGCATCCCCCCTTGATCATCCGTTAAGCAATTTCTGAGCATGCAAATTTCTGAGCTCTCTTAAGAAGAACGTCACTTGAGTAAAAAATGGGCAAACTTTAGTACTCACTAGGCACATCTACACAGGAAGCTCACGGCTACAGTTACATAGTGTCAGCAGGCACAAACCATGATGCCGCCCTACTGCGCAGCAGTGTCGGAAACAACCTGTGCACCGCTGGGACTGCGCAATAAAGGTGGTTACTACACAGTCATTTAGTACTTGCTAAAGCACTGCACTGTAACAACTGAGCAGCTGGGTGCACGTGCAGATGCACCCACTGTTTCATTTCCCTCCCTCACCACCAGATGACCCAGAAGTAAGCAGCGGTATGTGAACTTGCCATACCCAGCAAAATTATCTTCCAGAATGCATGTTTGTGGTTCCCATAACTTTCAAAGGGGATGCTGTACATGTGATCCTGAGGACACTCAATGTTACAGGACCCTGCAGCCTTTGTACTATCACACTTGATGCCAAGATGATCAAGTCCTAATATTACAGGTTATACCAGATGTGGAGTTGTAGCGGATGGAGATGGAGAGGGTCAATAATGAGATAGAGAAGCAAGCAAGACAAGACAGTACTCAGCATGACGGTGCGAGCTCAACCGAGTTTGTAGGTGCAACTTGCTGGAGCGTCTGTTTGTCACGCATAGGACTCAAGAAGCTCTGGTGGTACCTGGTAACCCACCAAAGGCACAGTGTCCATAGTGCCCGGCTGCCAGTGTCCCAGTGTTCATACCAGATGAGACGTGCAAAAAACTGGAGGTGAAATCCTGCCCTGTTTAGTTCATGGAGGCTATTGTATTGCCTCCCCTGGGGCTGATTTTGATCTTGGGCCCAGAAGGATGCATCAGCAGAGTGAAATGGCCTGTACCACAGGGCAAGTGTCAGAAATAATTGCTGGGGTATACATCCAAATCTGCCTCCCTCCTCTGAAAAGAATAGTTCAGACAGTCTTCCACTCAGGGAGGAGTAGTATAAGTATCTCAGTCCCCATCTAATAATCAACAACCCATGGAAAGAGTTATGCTATCTCCTGCTGTGTCTGCAGATGTGGGACCTATCGCATTTCTGGTGTTGAATACAAATCTTATCACCCCTTTGGGGCTATGCCTCCTGGAATTTGGTTCCTGTATACTTTGATTGACACTTAGCTCTTTAAAGCTTTGCTTTTAGTCTGAATTGGTCACCAGTGTCTTCTGTGTCAAACTTCCTTTAGTCATAAAACCTTGCAAAGCACAATACAATGCCACATTCTTCTTTACTCATAAACAGCCGTTTTGAACTCAACACACAAAATCTAGCCCTGCTAATCATGCCCCTATGAATAAGTAATGCTGTGAATTTCTCTTTGAACCGGAAA
>NW_017728992.1:193609701-193620105 GCF_001723915.1 Gavialis gangeticus | reverse complement strand
TCTTCTGTGTCAAACTTCCTTTAGTCATAAAACCTTGCAAAGCACAATACAATGCCACATTCTTCTTTACTCATAAACAGCCGTTTTGAACTCAACACACAAAATCTAGCCCTGCTAATCATGCCCCTATGAATAAGTAATGCTGTGAATTTCTCTTTGAACCGGAAAACCCTTAAATATGCACAAAGCCTTGGCTACCTTAACGGTCTTTTTTTTATATTGAACCATGTCAAGGCAACTGAAAGCAAGCCGGCGCAGTTTGGTGCACGAGTGTGTTTCTCCAGCCTTCCATTATCGCTGCCCACATAATTTAATATTAACATTTTTAATACGCTTTAGAATGCAGAGTCAAGCCACCGTACGTGGCGCTTCGATATATGCAAATCCTTTTTGTGTGCGACTCTTGACATTTTCATATGAGGGATTATGCGAAGCCTTTTCTGTGCCTCTAATGTATGCTAATCTTTGTTTCTTTCAAAATGCTTTTCAAGCCTTCATAAAGCCATGATCCCTCCTGTGCTGGAATCCTACACCTCTGCAGTTCTTCTACCAGAGACAGGCTGCCTTTGAGTCCAAGGCAGACTTTTTCCATTGACTTCAGTAGGCCAGGACCCAGCCTTTTGTGCAGAACTGGATTCGCGTACATGGAGACACTGAGATTCCACGTAGGCAGCGCATTCACGACTAGATTGATCAAGGCACATTTGGAGTAGATTCAAGGTGGTTAGATGTTTAATTTAAAAACTTACGAAAACACCCCCCTGTTTTACAGCTTTATAACTATGTTTGTAACACCTTTGGTAGGCTGGTAACACATACTTCTCATGGCTGTGATATGTTTGTAGCAGCTGTTTATTGACACTTGAATTAAACAAGTGCTTGGTAAAAAGTGACTGCTACGTTTCCCAAAGGGTGTGCAGCAAATTGCATGGTGTATACGCCCTTCTTTGCACACCCCAGCTGTAATTTGTGCACCAAGACAAGGTGCATGGGTCTATATACCTCTGGGAGCTTTTCTGTGAGTAGTTTAACACACGATCTTCTACTCATTCAGAAGACACACTATATTGTAGCTTCATTGTAGCACAAGTGCAAAAGTTAGATCACACTTAGATTAATGAAGTAACATGTCCCAGAGGTAATATCACCCCTTCCTTAGAGAAGATTCAGCATGTGTAATGAATAAGTGTTTAATGCAGCCTCATGATAGCTGGTATAATTGATTATCAGACAAGACTTATCAGTTTACAAGGCAACAAGCGTGCAAAGAACTCTTTGTCCTTGTATCATGTTAGAGAGATGCTCAGCTTCCTACACAGACACATCAGAGATTACCATGGGGAACAGCCAATCTGACCCTTTGCACTTACAGGATTACACGTTACATTGCTAAACGCTACTTTTTATTTTATTTGTATGGAATACCACAACCAAACGACAGAACAAGCTATAAACATCCTATAAACAATGGCACTGAGGGATAAGGCTAGAGTGACAGTTTTAGATTTGATATCCATCGCAAGTCATCATTAGTATCCTAGTGCAGGTCTTCAGTGCAGCCATTAAAATGATAAATAGGACAGTTCTCCATGATGTTTGCTATAGTTTGAATTTTCCACACTTGTATTTAGGGTCTTTAATAAAATCCCATTTATGTAGCAGGTAGTTAGATCTACCATGTCCAGTACAAAGCGTGGTCTATGTTGTCCAGCTCCACTTTGGTAAAGCAAGGTAGGAGGTTTAGATAGGGAGTCCGTGGTAAGAAATGTATTAATGATGTCAATTGTGTTCCATTGCTGGATCCATTTTTTCTTGATGTCAAAGTTTTCACTATTCAGCTCTTTTCCTGCACTCCAAAATGACCTTCTCAACTTAAGTCTTGGCCTAGGGTGTGATTAATGTCCTCAAAAATTGGTAGTGAATTAATTGTAAGCAGTTTTTTGTAGACTCTTTGGCTAAATACGGACTGTCAAAAATCCGGAGGCTGCATCAATTCCATCTTTGCTGGTTAGTCTAACCTATGTAGACTGAACCAATAAGCAAGTGAGCAGACCTTCTGTTTTGATTCTGGGAATGCAGCCACATGACTTCCATGGCTCAGGCCACAAGCCGGGGGGTGCTAGAGCATACCTCCCTGCTCGGCTGGAGCAGACAGCTTGGACCAAGGCTAGCCCACCCACCCTGCAAGGGGGAGTTTGCTGGGGAGATGCAAAGCATCCTGGGATGCTGGGGGACTGTGAGTTAACTTGAATCTGGAGTGGATCTGGGACAGAAGTTCAATAAACTGATTTAAACTAAATCAGTTAAGTCTGATACTACATACGTCCAGGTTTATCTTAAACCAGTTTGGGCCATTTTGAAAGCAGATTATGTTCACTGAACTTCTGTTGTGTTACAACTTTAAACCGGTTTCCAATCACTTATTCCAGTTATGTGTAACTCTGTCCCTAGCCTTAAAGTAGCCTGTTTACATTGAAGATCAGGAAGAGGGATATGAGAGAGAATGGACAGCCAAGGAACAGGAGTGGATTTGCAAGTACCTGTTATGAGTCTCATTGTTTCAGTCAGTTGAGAGTTAGGCTGGTATGGGCACTCCTGCCCCAAACTGGGGCAAGATACTCAGCTGCTAAATAAATGAAGGCCAGCGCTGATGTTCTAAGCACTTCAGCATCACTTCCCCAACTTGTACCAGCCAGTTTTGAGATGATGCTACGTGTGACAAGTTTGTTCTTAGTTTTTTGTAGAAGATGCCTATAGGTGAGACTATGATCAAGGTGAACTCCTAAATATTTGGGGTTGAGTGTATAGTTGACCAGTTTTCCACAAAAGCTGTTTCTCACCTGGACAATAATAAGATTAAAAAAAGGAATAAGCTGTTTTGTCTGGGTTGGGCTGCAGATACTATTAATTAAAATAGTCTTTTAATTTTGTCAAATCATTACTGAGTGTACTTTCAATAAAGCTACTCACTATTATCTAACCTAACTGTTCTTTACTACTCATGGCATGGGGACACCTGCCAAGTGCTAAGCACTTCCCATGTACAGGAAGTCAACATCCCTTCCTAAACAGCTCTTTACAGTAGGGACTTGCACTGGGGAACAGATCATTGGGGTCCTGTCTTAAAGCAGCCGGTAGACAGGAAGGCAAAACATCTGCTTTCAAGGCGTTTAAACCATATCCTTTATTTGAATCCATTCCGTCATCCAAACTGAAACCAAAGCGTGCAGTAGAGTTCTCCTGTTTCCATTACCTTTCATTTCTCCCAATTTCTAGCTGACCCACCACCACAATTAATTTCTCTGTCTAGTCACCTAAAAGTGGATGTCACTGAATTCTCCATTTCCCAAACTGGAGAAGTCAAATCCCAAATTCTTGCAAACTGAAGATTTGAAGGAAAAGTATATTTGGATTGGGTTGGTCGAAATATTTTTTGTTTTTCTTTTGAACTTCAGTTTTTTGCTTGTTGATTATGTGGTAACTTATTTTTCTGAAAGAAAAGGTGTTTCGTGCCAAACAAATTGGTCTTTTCACTTTGAAAATGGCAAAACGTCTTATTCTAGGAGAAGAATAAGCTAAAATCAACCCTTGATCATGAACAGTTTACTTTGAAGAATCAGTGTTTTCAAGTAAAAACAAATTGAATCAATAAATTCTGGACCAGGTCCATCTGGAGGACTGTGGCCTGTAGTGAGGTTGGTAGATGAGCTTGTAGCATGGGATAGAGTTACTAACAGGTCACTTGAAACTTTCTTGCTCCCTCAGATGTCATCTAGACTAGAACATGCACAAGGGGTGGCATATCTTAATTCATGCCCTAGGACAAACCTAACAGCATGGAAAGGATTCAGCTCTGAAGAAAGTACCTGTCCAATACACATCCTTCACAGGGGAGGCCACACAGGGGACCTGCCATCCATACAAGGTTGCTTTGTACTGTTTGGTTCTCTGAGCTGAATGTGATAGGATTTTTCAAGGGGTGCAGAGTATAGCCGTGTTGGTCTCTAGGCATAGACAGACAAGGTTCTTTGGGTGAATCTGATATCTTTTATTAAACCAACTAAATGGTTGGAAAAGTAGGATTTTTGAAGGCATTTGTTAACTCATTAGACTCCATCCTCCATTATCCAACCCCCTAAGGAAAGCCGTTCCGTTTCATCACTTATCAGAATTCATTCAGGTGAGTGCAATCGGAGAATCTGGTGAGAAACCGTAGAAGAAAGTTGCATTATTCAAAAGTTTTGAGACGTTATTTAAATTTTACATGCACTCTCCTTTGCCACCTATACACGTGAATGCGCAATGGAAAGCCAAACCCAATTAAAAGGTCATGTTTTAATAATGTTACATCTATTAAATACAGTAGTATGTCATAGAGAGTGGTTTATTAGATGATGCCAACAATTACATGTCAATAAATAACTGTTTTCCGTTTGCATAATTGAGGGCTCAGCTAACCGAGATTCAGAAAGCCGAGGAGGTACCGCACTTAGCTTTTGAAACAATAAATGCTCAAACGTGATTGACGTTGCAGGGAGGCTTATGTGTCAGCTTGGAGTTTTGCTTCCATGATTTGTGTTGCAGCAACTCATATGAATCTCAGTCATGAGCCAGGACTCGACTGTGCTTAGTGCTGTAGAAACACAGAACAAAAGGGTAGCATCTGCTTCACCGGTTCACAGGTATTTGCCCCTCAGAAGACCTGCTACCTGGTCTGCCCCATTTCAGGCACGTGGGATTTCTGTGTGTAACCCAGCTTATCTGCCCAGCACTGGGTGGGGAGGTGTGGGATGGGGAGGGAAGGAATATACTTAAAGAGCTTTTGTTATAGCAGGGAGTTGGGGGAGGGAAGATTTGGATCCTGAGAAAGGGAGAGGTCAGATGACACTGGCAGACTGGGGAGACAAGCATGCTTTCTTAATTAACTGAGCTCAGCTGGGTGACCTGGCATGAAAGCTGCTTTCCAGCTGTGCCCATCTGTAGGGGCCGGCCCTACCAAGGATTTCTTTTCTGCCACTCGAGTTACCAGCAGCACGTCACTTCAGCCTGCAAGCTAACATCCAGCAGGTCTTGTTGCACTGAATCTGCAGGCAACAGCATGCAGAAACTGGACCCGGGGCTCTCGCATCCCCTCCTTTGTATCTCCACTACCCCTTAGGTAAATGCAGCACCAATGTGGCACACGCTACACAGGAGAAAGCAGGAGGACCCCTCCCTCCCCCCGTGGGCACAATGTCTGGCAGGTGAGTCCATTTCACAGCTGGGGTTGCTTTGCAGAAAGAACGGCCCCTCTAGCGGGATGTAATCTCTCCGAGCATTGCTCTTCTGTTAGGTTTTCTGTGGGCAGAGAAGGGGAGGTTGCATGGAGCAATGTGCAAGCAATAGCTGGTTTCCTGAAGTGATGTGTGGGCACGCCAACCAAGTTTGGGTAGAGATGTGCCAGTAGAGGCTGAGCCTTGGCTGTCTCTCTATCTTTTATAGCAGTTATAAGCTAAGAGAAGTTAGCTGGTGAGGTTTACTTTGGAGGGCTTTGATTAATTACCAGCTGCTAGTGGTTTTTCTACAAAAGCTGGTGTGAACTGAAGTGTGGTTAGGACCGTTTTGACTAGAATATACAAACAGCGACTTCCTCAGTTTATCGGGTCCCTTCAGGTTCAATTGATACCAGGTGTGGCTCCGGTGATTTTGCTGCGATGTGTGTTTCCCAGTCGTAATCGGTTATTTCACTGAATGCTAGCCTGGCGTAGTTAACGTGGCTCCAAGGGGGAGGCAGATTCAGTTCTGACAGTGTGGTCTAGATACTTCCCTGAACGCTGCACTGAAGTGGGGGCAGGAGGAGCGCTTAGCCTGGCAATGGGAAGGTTTGCCTCCTGCATCTTGGGATGAGTTGGTGGCACTGGCACCTATTTGCCTGATAAACTGAGCAGTTTGGGTTCCTGAGGGAGGACAAACCTGTAACCATATTGGCTTCAGTGGGCTTTGGGTCGGGTCCATGAAAACATGACATCCAGCCTGGTGCTGTATCCCCAGAAACACTGTAAATTCGCCCTATGGCAGAGATCATTTTAAGTAGGTGTTCTGATACTAAGCCTCTGTGTGCCTCGTGGATAGGCAGATGCTATAGCAGAAGACTGGAACCCACATACAAATCAGACTTGTAGCCTTTCCAGCCCAGATGAATGCTGGGATTACCTGAATGCTCTTGGTCTAGGAATGAAGCAAGTAAACAGACACTTCCTTTTGATTCTGGAAATGCAGCCACATAACTAGCGTGGCTCAGGCCACAAGCCAGTGGGCGCTAGAGCACACCTCCCTGCTTGGCTGGAGCAGACAGCTTGGGCCAAGGCTAGCCCACCCACACCCTGCGAGGGTGGAGGGAGTTGCAGGGGAGATGCAAAGCATCCTGGGATGCTGGGGGACTGTGAGTTAACTTGAACCTGGGACAGAAGTTCAATAAACTGATTTAAACTAAATCAGTTAAGTCTGATACTGCATCTATCCAGGTTTGTCTTAAATCAGTTTTTAGGTGAACTCTTGCTTGTGTAGAATGTATGCTAAAAAAAATTTTCCAACTATTTAAGTCACCTTGTCACCCCTTTGGGCTTTGCTCCTGAGTACTGTGGTCTAACTAAGAAACCACTCCTTGAAGGACAGAGCTACTGCGGCAAGTGGTGGGGAGGAAACTAATAACTGCTCTGCCGGCCCATGGAGGGAGCAGTGGTGGCTGTCAGTGCTGAGGTAGAGCTAACCAGGCACCAAACCTCTCCTGACCCTGCATCTCCAGCCCTTCCGCCGAATGCTGCTGGGGGAATTTCACTCACAAAACGACCCCATGACTTGTGTTAAAGTTTGCCATGGTAAAGCTGTATGTTCAGGCAGTGGAATAGACATGCCTCATGCAAATTCCCATTAGGGCTGCACAGGGGTGGGTGAGAAGGTCATTTAGGAAACTTGGAAATGCCAGAACTTGAGTGCTCCAGGGATCTCCTACCCAGCTGGGCACCTTGGGCCTCCCGTGGCTTCTGCACATCAGCCTCTGCACATCAATAGGTCAGATACGAGTTGATTTATGCAACCTGTTAGCCTCAGAAACGCATAGCTCTTCCACTGCACAAACTCTTTCCATTTCTCCCCATCCATTGTGATGAATGAAATGCTCCCAATTCTTGGGATACCACAAGGCCGGTGCCGAAAACACCCTGGGGATTGCTCTGCACTGGGCCAAGACCTCCAGTTCCTCCTGAGGCTCGCTGCTCTGAAAACACTTCCTTTGTTGTACAAGGCCCTTCAGGATGATGAGCTGGCATCCCCCGGGGCTACCGTGCTTTCATAAATCTCGAGCTTCCACACTGACAGCCCAGCCTGCCTGATGTGTGCGCCACAGTGTGACTGTGACAGTCAAACAGATTTGTGTATCAAGCTGCAGTAAAGAGTAGGGGCAAAAAGGCCGCAAATCATTCTCTTGTGAACTGAAAGGCAGGCTGGACTCAAGAGCGGCTCGTTCCCTTGCTGCGGGCAGGCAATACCATGGTGCCTTATCTTCTGTTTCGACAAAAAAAAGCCAGCACTGGGGAGAAAAGGTAGGAAGACTGGAGGGGGATTGTTTAGCTCTTACAAACCCAATCTTCTCTGCTTTTTAATTAAGTTGTCAACCAGAAAATAGAAAAGTTATCTGGCAGCATTGTGACAGCTTGTTCCTTTTACCAAACATGTAGGAAATGAATTGCATCCGATTTGTGTAGGTGTGCATAACGTTAGCAGTTTACAGAAAACTTCAAGGGAGATTACAGAGGCTGCAACACATCTGTGGCCCTCAAAGTCTTTGTGATTTTCTAGGATGCCCTCCATGGCTCATCAGCATGCGAGCCTGCAAGCTGGGATGTATGTCTGAGCATCTGACCCTGGAAGCTCCAATTCCTGCCACTTTAAATGAGGGAAACTGTTTGCAATATTGGTGGTCCAAGATCTGGGATGCTTAGGCCAGCAGGTCTGATTTGGAGCAGGGGGCAGTCTGGCACATGCACATAAGCCAGTTCCTTGCATTTGCCATCACCCAACATTTCCAGTGGGCAGCAATTTTTATACGGGGTTTGATTTAGCATGTGCATGTGGTATCAAAGCTTTATAGCGCTCTGCTTTCAGGGCACTGGCCGAAGGCAGCTAAGCTCAGAAAAAGGCCATGCTGTGGATATGAAGGGCATAAACAGAAGGAAAAAAGAATGTTACTGGGATTTTTTTATTTTACCCTTCAAAACTTGCTTCTGCTTTTTATTCTTTTCTCCCTGCTTAGCACATCCCACACAATGACCATAAACAGAGCAGCTTGCAAAACCCATCAGGTTTGCAGTGGAATGAGTAATGGGCTCCATCACATTCTTCTGTCTAAAAATCCTCTGCATGGCTGCAGTCCCCCAGGCTTGCACTCAGCTGTGAAATATCTGTCCCAGCTATGAATAATGCTGGGGTACTTAGCACTTCCTTAGTGTTATGCACCTCCCAGGTGTGGTACAAACATAACCACTGGTGCTTGACTTTGGGTACTCCAGGCTCTCTAAACAAATACCTGGGGCCAGATTCGTATCCACCATTTAGGCACATATGTGGACTCTATGGGCATTTGTACACGTGCACGCGCCGCAGCGCTGAGCATCTGTAGAACCATCAGCGCTGAGAAAATGGCAGCGGCACACTTTTGAACTAAAACCCATCAAAGGTGTTTTAGTTCAAAAGCGCACCACCGTGCTATTTTCTCAGTGCTGACGTGCATTTCGCCATTTATACAAATGAGTGTGACCCAGCGCTGGGCGCATCAACTGGCATGCGGAGCAGACTCGATTGATCAAGTTATAAGAGATCGGAAACCAGTTCCAATCTGTAACACAACAGCAGTTCAGTGCACATAAACCACTTTCAAAATGGCCAAAACCAGTTTAAAATCAACCTGGCTGGATATAGCATCAGACTTACTGATCTAGGTTAAATTAGCTTATTGAACTTCTGTCCCAGAATCTGTCCAGATTCAAGGTAACTCACAGTCCCCCAGCATCCCAGGATGCTTTGCAACCCCCCATGCAAACCCCACCCTCACAGGGTGGATGGGCTAGCATTGGCCCAAGCTGTCTGCTCCATCTGAGCAGGGAGGCATGCTCCCCCCCGGCTTCTGGCCTGAGCCACTGCAGGCATCAGACTGCAGTACGAGAATCTGTTCACTTGCTTATTGGTTCAGTCTGTGCAGTTTAGACTAGCCTACAGAGATTCAATCGATTCTGCTTACCATACACATCCATTGTGACATGAAATCCTACACCTTTGCTCAGCAGCACTGCTCCAGCATGCTGTTGACTGTATTTGAGCATCTCCCCATAGACCGGCAGTCATTTCTGGTGAGAAAGGGGAAAGGCCTTCCTTAGCTCTGAGACTTCTCATGGAGGACCTTGAGCAGAACAGCCTGCTCCGCAGAGAGATTCCCCTTACTCCTCCTCTGGGCTGCAGAAGGAGCTCTATACCTGCCCCGAATTAAGCCAGCATATGGCTTAATTTCTGATCACAGGCTCAAAAATACTGCAGAAGTGTAGAGCAACAGCTGTGGACTATTTGGCACAGCTGGCCACCGCTGCAGCCACCCAGTCCCTCCGCAGCACACTGAGAAGGGAGGAGCAGCCTCGGGCTGGCAGGCTGGCCCCCCGACCTTACAGAGCAAACTTACTAGAAAGCAACATTGTTTTAAAGATATTAGTAGCAAAAGTCCTTTCGCCTATAAAACAAGAAATGCTGGAAAAAAAGGCATCTAGATCATCTGGAAATAAGAGCAGAAAGAATAAAATGAAAATTCAGCTTGGAAAAAAACACAAGGTGATAAAACATGCAGGTTCCCTGGGCAGCATAGAGGTCTGCGGTGCTGAATGGCTGGCGCGGAGAGCTCTGTGGGTGACTGTAGGCAACCTGTGAGCTACAGGTTTGTAATAATGTGCTAGTAAAGTATTGCAGTGCGGCACAATCAGAGTCACCACATCATGAGACAGCACAAGCATTCTGCAGGGTTCAAGTTCAACAGCAATAGTGAATGGGAAAAAATGTCCTTCTTTGGAAGAAGCTGAAAAAGAGCACAAAAAAAACCCCCCCAGTGAGGCTAGAAGGATTGATTGCTGTGGTCTCAAACATGGGCAGCTTGGCTGAGTGGTGATTAAAGGCCTCCTGGTATTTGGAAGCACCAACAAGGGTGGTGCTTAGGGTGGCAGAACAGAGTCCTGGGATGAAAGAGGATTTGGCAAATGTGAAAGAAAAGCTGACAGGGGTGGGAGGGCACTGTGGACTGCGGTATCATCCCAGTTGGGGCCAGTTGTGGCCTTGGGTCCACCATGATCTGCTGGCTGGAAAATTGGCTCCGTGGTCGGACCCAGAGGG
>NW_017728992.1:193585962-193609544 GCF_001723915.1 Gavialis gangeticus | reverse complement strand
CATAGATGCTTCTCAAGCAAATCCTGGGACGTCATTCTCCCCTTGTACTCAGCCTTGGTGAGGCCGCAGCTGGAGTACTGCGTCCAGTTTTGGGCTCCACAATTCAAAAAGGATGTGGAGAAGCTTGAGAGAGTCCAGAGAAGAGCCACGCGCATGATCAGAGGGCAGGAAAGCAGATCTTATGACAACAGGCTGAGAGCTATGGGGCTCTTCAGCCTGGAAAAGCGCAGGCTCAGGGGTGATCTGATGGCCACCTATAAGTTTATCAGGGGTGACCACCAGTATCGGGGGGAACGTTTGTTCACCAGAGCGCCCCAAGGGATGACGAGGTCGAACGGTCATAAACTACTGTGAGACCATTTCAGGCTGGACATAAGGAAGAATTTCTTTACTGTCCGAGCCCCCAAGGCCTGGAACAGCTTGCCATTGGAGGTGGTTCAAGCACCCACATTGAACACCTTCAGGAGCAAATTGGATGCTTATCTTGCTGGGATCCTATGACCCCAGCTGACTTCTTGCCCCTTGGGCGGGGGGCTGGACTCGATGATCTTCCGAGGTCCCTTCCAGCCGTAATGTCTATGAAATCTATGAATCCCCAATCAGAAGTGGAGAGAGCCGTGTTGCAGTGTGGAGTGGTGAAAAATGAACAGGATGAACAGTAGCCAGTCCAAAAGCAAAGTACAGACCCTGCAATGCCAGAGGCAGCTGAGCTAGAACTGAGTCTCCAAGCTTCGCTGGTCCACGAGCCAGTAGCCGGCTGCAGCAGTATTGTGCTTGACTCTCCCTATCACCCTCATTTTTAACTTTTTCATCCCCTGGCACCTTGAGCAACCTCAAACAGCCGTGCGTGATCCAGGGCTGGCACCGCTGGGCTAGAGTACTTTTATATCTGTGCAAGCCCGCGGGGCGCTGTTCTGCTGATCTCATCCTCTTGCACTTCTCCCTGTGATAAAAAGCTTGTTCTGCTCTTTCCTCCTTGTCCAGAGGCTCCAGACAGCCGTGCTGGCTTTGCATGCAGAAGTCTCAGCATGGGATGCATGGGCCTGAGGAGGAGTTTAAATACCCTTGCTCAGACTCTGGCTTGCATAGGAGGTACAAATTGCCTCTTTCCCCTGTAGCAGCCTAGTGGGGGTGGTGTAGTCCTTAGAGCTGCCTTAAACTGAGCCCCTCCTCAGGGGCCTACAAGGGGCGTTGCGGGGGAGCAGAATTAACAGGGTACAAGTTCATCACGGTCACACCTGGTCCCGTGCTCCGGCTTGCACAGCTTCCCGGCTGCATCTGCCTCGTCTGCTTCTTATTAAAGCCCTGCTCTCTCCTCCCCCACTGCCAGCCTCTCAGGGGAGGTGCAGCGTGAAGGAGGTTTCTTATAAAACAAAGCCAGTTTCAGACTACCCTGTTTTTTGCTGCCGTCATGCACAGGGGAATGGGGTTTGCCAAGGCGCGAGACTTTCCGTGGCTTCTGGACATCGGCGGCATTTTCCGGCTTTGTCTGGCATGGCTGATTTCAGTGGCTCTGAGAAACTGAGTGTGTTCAGACGTCCTCCCGCCATGCGGGACCTTGCGGGGGCGCAGAATGAACGGGGTCAAAGCCTGCCGTGGTCACTCCTCGTCCATGCGTTAGCCTGCAGAGCTTCCACCTTCCATCCACCCCCCTGCGTCTCCGGTGAGGCCGCGCAGATACGCTCCGCACCAGAGGGGCAGGGGTAGCACGTACACTTCACTACAGCTGTGTTGTGCCAGCCTTGCCAGTCCAGTCCTCTGCTTTCCCAGGACTTCGTGAAGCCCCTTGCTTCCGCCGTTTTCCCCCTCGCTGCTGAAAAGGCATATCCCCTCTCTAATCTGTGCCCGGCTCCCACACCAGCCATTGGTCCTTACTACAGCTCTTCCTGCTAGATTACAGTGCCCTTTACTCTAGCTGCTGTTTTCTCCCCAGCAGTATAAATCTTGTCACCCCTCCATTTCCTGTTTGACAAGCCAAGCAGATGGAGCTCTTTAGGGGGGTCACTGCCTAAGACATTGTCTCCATTGCCAAAATTTTTCTTACGGCTTCTTCCTGTCCCTCCCTCCCATTTTGAATGTCCTATTTAAAGTTGATGAAAGCATCTGCATCCATGCAGCCCGTGTCCAAGAAGGATCCCGGTCTGGGACTAGGGCACCAAGGGCGTCTATACACGTGCAGCAAAGCTGCTCCGACACAGTGTAATTACGGCGTGTCGGAGCAGACTCGATTAATCACACTGTCATTATTGTGCTCCAGTAGACCCCAGTGTTTCGTGATCAGCGTCCCTGCACTTCAAAAAGGTGGTGGGGGCTTGTCGAACGAGCTTTAGTTAAAGCACCCCTGCCGCCATTTTTCAGCGCAGGGATGCTGATGCAGAAGATGCTCTGGCCACTTTAATAACAGCAGGTCTTGGAGCCACTCTACTTAAAGTGCCTCCCCGCCCCGACTTCTGCTGCACATGTATAAACGCCCCAAAGTGCTACAGCAATACCAACAGTAATATAATAGCAACTGGGGGTGGGCAACCCAGGCAGCCCAGGTCCAGGTTTCCACTCTCCTGGCAGAGCAAAATAGTAGGATTGGAAACACCTGAGCTGGAGCCAGGTCGCACTGAGGGTGACAACTGGGCTCCGGGGCCTTGATTTTCCTCTCCATGAAAGATAGTGCTGAGGGCAGTGCAGCATCTTTAAAGGCAAGAAGATGGGTTTGTATGTGTCCTGCTCACCAAAACTGCTCCAACTCCATTAAAAGTTGTCCTGTAGATGGGACCTGTTGCTGGCCCTTAGACGAAGGGTTTAGCCCTATTGCAGGATACTGATTTCTCACTGCAGCAAGAGACAGTTATACTCTAACTGCGTGCCCTGGCACTGGTTGCAGCTATAATCCAGTCTTGCTTAGTGCCACACTGGGGCATTGGCTCAGTTGAGTGCTCAGGAGGGCAAGTCACTAAAATGAGCTATTCCAGACAAAACCAGGCGACACTGCAAGTGTCCAGCAGCAAACGAAAAGCTCACACCTCAGCAAACTCTATTTCCACATCAGTAAAAAACAGGGGAGCCCAAACCCAGCCTTGTGTGATAAACCTGCCTTCACTCTGCACCCCTGAAAGGCTGTAAGTGGGGGAAGAAAGCGCTGGGCTTGAATGAGAAGCAGATGGAGATGGCTGGAAACTGGAGGAGGTAGGAACTGTTCAACCCCCATCCTTTGTTTTTCCTCTCCCGCATCCAGCTTGCAACTCTGTGGGAGGTCAGCATTAGCCGCACACCTTTAGTCCATTAACACTGAGTTCTGTTGCCTTCTGGAGAGGAGCTGGAAACAGCCCTCCCTATAGAAGCATTCGGCATTGAAGGACTTAAAACCACAATAGGGGAGAAGAAAGAATAGCTTTTGGGCAAGGATGTGGCAGAAGAAGCCTTGATCCAAGGTGGTAGGTATAGAGCACATCTACATGTCACCCTACATGAGTGTAGTGACACGCTATGTCACCATAGCACATCACCATGGCAACATAGGATAACGTGGGTCTACATGTGACTGGCAGCGACTTCACCGTGGCAGCACAATCCCCCAGTTTAGTGCACTGCTATGGCAAAGCCGTGGCAAAAGCTAGCAGTGTGCCGCATGCACGGTGCAGTACAGGGAGTTACTGCGCCATGACTGAGTACTTCCAAAGGGCTGTCTTCCCCCTCTTACAGCCTCAGGGAAGGTGGAGAGTGAAGGCAGGTTTATCCTTGTAGATATTTATACACAAGACAACCCAGGGCGACTCTTCTGGTTTCTCACCTACCCATCAAGTGCTATAAAAGAAGGTGCGATTATGTGGTTGGAGACACTGGAACCAAGTGTGTAAACAGAGCATTTTTCAATGGCAAGTCTAAATGTGTGTTTTAACTTGTAGCTGTGTTCAAAAAAATAATAATCTTGGCAACCTCCGTGTTTATTTTGGTGCCCAGCACAGGTCTCTTGCACTTTCACTACATGAAATATTTGTTTTAAAAAAATCTTTTAAAACAAGCGCGCACACAAAGAAAACCCTCCAGGAAATTATAGCTTTTAGGAGGTTTGGGGTTGTTTTTGTTTTAACCCAGGCTGTTTAGTATTAGAAGGAAACTTTACCCAAACAGGCCAACATCTTATGCCAGTGATGGATCCTCCAGGGTCATAATCGGGAAGCTTTTTGCTTGTTTAGATGCAGTCATCGACAGACTTCCAAGGTGATTTTGTTTTCCGTGTCTTTCATCACATGCACACGCATTCAGATGGAAACTTGGAAACTGGGAAGCTGCGAATCCTTCAGTGAAACATAGTCTGAGCCTGAGCCAAGTGCGAAGTGTGTCTGACAAGCCCCGAGTACCAACAGAAGCTGCATTAGATAAGGGAAGGGGGGAGGTACATCCACCTCCCTGCTGTTCTGCCACTTCCCGCTACGTACGACACAGCAGGTCCTCAAGGGATCCAAAGCCTGTTGTAATCCATGGAAAGTTTCTCTGTGACTTCAATAGGCTGTTGGAGGACCCCTGAAGGAGGCAGAGAGACTGGTTGGATGTGAGTCTCAGTTAAGGTCTCTGTAGTAAGTAATGCACATATACATGGGGGTCAGCGTTAAGGTTAAGGCAAGATTTTACATTTTGTGGGAAATAAATATTTCCAGCGTTCCCTGGGTTGTTCCATTTTGCTTTTCAAAGAGTGCTGGGACCTAGACCAGAGGGCACCTTCCCTCAAATGCAAAGGGAGGCGCTGAATCCACTGGCCTGGGTTGCCTTTAATTCTGGCTCAGACCCAGAACTGGGAAGGAGTTGCTTTCAGCCCCAAATGGGTGAGTTCTTCCACAAACTGATATTATTTCATATTGCAACCCCAGTCTGGTCTCCATCACAACTGGCACGTTAACACAGAATGAGAGGCAGTCTCTACACTGATGTGCTTTCAGTCTGAACAGCCAACACATGGGGGGTAAAGGAAGTTTAGTATCTATTTCACAGATCAAACACAGAGATGATGTAACGTGCTAGTCATACAAGAAGCCCACTGCCAGGAACTCATCTTCTCAATCCTAGTCAGTACCTTAGCCACATAACCAGCCTTCATCTGAAGATGATCTGTGAGATTTCTGAAGTGTCTCATTCCACTTGTAGTTTAGTGAGAAACTCAGTGATTAGCAGCTCACGTGCTTTGCCTTGAGTGTGCTTTGTCCTGCAGTAACTTGTTCATGTGCCCATACCCCCCAGGACTGATCTGGCTTATCTAAACTTGCTGCCCCAGTCCCCCTGTCATGCTTGCCCACTGCCATCATTTGATGCAGACCTTGGCCTATTGGCTGAGATCAAGGGTAGTCCCTGTTCTAGTAGGAGATGCCATGATCACCACGCCAGGATCACTTTAAATGGTATTGGTGGAGTTCAGGATGGAGGGCTTGTCCAATGCACAGTGGGCAGGGCCCCTACAAGAGTCTACTATAGCCTCCCAATGGGAGGATTTCAGCTGCATACTTTATTTTTAAGGAGATGGGGGATTTCTCCCTAGCTTGCTTCTTTGTCCTTTTGGCTAAGGGCAAGTGAGATTCGGGGGCACCTGAATCCCCAGGCCTCCGGGTTTGGGGCCTGCACATAGGAAGCCTGCCAAGGATTTGGGAGTATCTGAAGCCCCAGGCTGAAGAGTCTGGAAGAGAGGATACTTGCTGGTGGTAGCACCACACAGACATGAACCATTATATATATGTGTGTGTGTGTGTGTGTATATATTTATATATGTGTGTTTGTGTGTGTGTATATACATAGAGAGAGAGAGCTATAGATATAGCTATATATATATATACACACTATATCTATAGCTCTCTCTCTCTCTCTCTCTATGTATACACACACACGCACACACACACGCACACACATATCTACATTTGATGCAGACCTCACAATATTTGGTGATTTTCTCAAAATCCCTCTGGAGTCATGTGAGTAACTTGAGATTCGGCTTTCACTTCATCAAAAGCATGTTTCTAGCCTTGACCGTTGATGAAAATAGCCTGATGACATGAACCTCAAATGCTCAAAAATCAGGAAACAAAGAAAGATAATCCATAACATTTTTTTCAATATCTCTTGAATAGTCGAACATTCAGGGGGCTGTCTCTAGGCTGTTTGGTTTAGCAGCACTGCATCCACACATCTCGTGTTAGATTTCTCGGGGTGTAGAAATCCGATGTAGGTCAGGTCTTTCACTTAACAAGCAATTCCATTGCATTTCCTTGTCCCTTCTGATCTCATTGCGCTGATGCCCACAGAGGTCCAGATCCCTGTACTTGGGAAGCGTCTAAAAATGCCAGGCCTCCTTGGAACGGATTCCAGCCATGGCGTGGCGCTCTGCACACAGCAGAGACCAGGTTGGATCTAGTTCTTGAGGACGAAAGCCTCCCGCTGGAAGCAGGAGTGAGAAAGGGGCTGTTTGCCCAACTACGCAGCCTGTTATTGGGCAGCAGGGAAGTGGAGTCTGTTCACATGAAGAGCTCAGGGTTTTGGCCAGGAGGCGGGATTGAAAAGTGGGCAAAAGGTGCTGTCTGCCGTCCTGTCCAGACAATGCACACTGTGGTAGTGGGTACTTTGGGGCACCCTCCAAACCCACAGCTGCTAGGATATAGAGTGGGAGGCAGTAGAGTCTGTGCGGTCATGTTAATGTAAAGGACAACACAGGTCTTGGCACTTTTGCCCTTACGACAGGCAAACCAAATCTCCTTTGCCCAAGAGGTGCGCGCTGCCCAGGAACAGCTATCAGGCTCTGACTCCCTGTAAGTGACTTTGTTGAGTCCCAGACATGGCCTTACGAACAGGAATTAATTGAACCGCGCAACCCACCTTGGAGGCCTCTAGGCATCGTCCTCCCCCGTCGGACAGATGCAAGCACAGAGGCTCTAGGGAGGCGGAGGGCAACATTTTCCAAAGCCAGCCCTGATTTTAGGGGCCTTTTCTACAAAGGTGCTGAGTTCTCTTGACTTCACTGGAAGTTACTCAGCACACCTGAAAACCAGGCCTTGTATTGTCCCATCCTGACTCCCCCAACTTGGCCATTGCTTTTAAAAGCATTTTGGCCTCAGCTGTTTGCCCATGGTCACAAGGAACCAGGAGACGGACTTGGGAGCCCTGACTCCCAGACCTGGGTTTACACTTGACTCCGCTCGTCTCGCGGACTTATGTTGTGAAATACACTGGCGTCCCATAGCCATGGGCCTGTTAGACACGTGCAGAGGTAGTTTAAAATTAAAATGCCAATGTAACATAAAAGGGTTTAGAAGGAACTCGCTTTTCGTTTTTTAATTTAAGAAAAAAAAAACAACAAACTTCCCCCATTTTATTTTAAATTGTTCAGCGTATTAAATCATTATTTGTTCCATCTTTATAGAAAATGTTATTTTAAAGTGGCGCTTTCACACACACGTTCACATTCCAATAATGCAAACTGTATTTATCACCCCAAAATTGTCCGCATTTTTCAGTAAAAACGTTTGAAAAATGATCAGTGCTGTGCTGGCTTCTTACAAATATGGAGGACATGTCGAGCATTCAGTCAGTAGGGAAGCAGAAAAAAGCTACAGGTCTCTCTTGGTCTCTAGGGCAGAAAACAAATTAGGCATCAACTGGGGGCTTTGCCCTATTAAACTCTCGAGGCCAGGGGCGGTGGTGGTAGAAGGAGCACTCTTCCCGGGCTCCTTACCCCGTGAATCAGCATATGCAAAATGAGGCAACTTCTTGCTTGACTTCCCCCTTCCCTGTTCTGACAGCCTTGATCCTGCTCGCAGCTCTGTTAATCGTAAGGCCGGCCATCACCCCAAGAATACGTCATGTGGAGGAGTGGGTGCACGTCTGTCTGTCTGACTCCCTTTCCCCCAACCCCTTTGCCCTCTGCTTCCCTCCGCTACTAGTTATAAATACTTGGTGAAGCTAGTGGCCGTCAAGGTCAGTTGAAGGTGTTGAGCTGATTTAGCACGGTGTCTGCACACTGTGATCAGAAAGAGCCAAGATGCCTTAGCTACATACCATTAAATCAACGGACAGGGATTCAGCTTCTATAGGCTGACATTTCCTCCCTTTGGAAAGGCCACCATGAAATTTCTCACTGTGCAAAGTCCTGGAAGCTCTATCTGCTTTTATTTCCAAGGCTCTTGAGATTATCTGAAGCTGTTGGGTGGGGAAAGCAAACCACAAAAATTCATGCATTTTCTTTTTGTGATTTTGTGCAGGTGGCAGACAACTCTCTGTGGCTTAAAGGAATATGAAGGCGTCTCTATCACTTGGGACACGGGCGATGAGATGATCTAAGCAACCACACACGAATGAAACCATTTTCAGGAAAAAGAAGTGTTGTCTAGCCCTTTCGCTTGCCTCGGTAAACTCAGGCTCTGATACTGCTATTAATTACCTCTCAAGCTGCTGGAATGGGAAGAGGAAACTGCAGTTATCAGTTTTGATTAAACCCTCCATGGGAGAAACTGTAATGGTGTGAGAAACGTGGAAGAAAGATTTGGGACAATTTTAAACCGGTTAAAAAAAACCCAGTTTTTTTCTTCTTTTTTGATGCTTGTGGGCAAAATTAAGACTTGTCCCTTCACGAGAGAGGTAACTGAATTGCAGTGCTCGGCCTGAACGCCTTCTGATACTAGAAATCCTGCAGCATCCCCTCTTTGCCTTAACCTGGGTTACTGTGTCGCACCTTGCCGGCCAGACCAAGGAGCCCCCCAGGGAAAACCATCACCATGAGGAGGCGGCATCTGAAAATGTTCTCGTTCCTCTTTGTATTCATAGCGGCGATGTCATTCTTCCTGAACTACAATCACTACGAGGCCATGGTCAACTGGGCCCCCCAGCAGATTGTTATGCAGTTTTCGGAGCAGTTCAAAAAACTGATGAAACACCCCAGGAGACCCTGCAGCTGCAAGGCATGTGTGTCTGAGCTGGGACTTTCCTTGTGGTTTGATGAGAGGTTTAATCAAACTATGCAACCTCTCTTGACCACCCAAAACGCCTTGATTTCTCAAGACAGCTACAGGTGGTGGCTGGTAAGTGGGGAGCTGGGCAAGTGCCAGTGTTTTTATTGTACCATAATCGTTATTTGCTTGTATTGCAGTCATAATTCGAGGCCTCTGCCTGGTAACAGGGCCAAGGCACCATCCAGTAGTGAGAGAGAGTTCCCACTGAAAGAGCTTGCAGTCTAAATAGGCAAGATGATCAAAGAGGAGAAAAAGTCAGTATTAGTGCTCCTGTCTTCCCGATATGCACACGCTGATTTACCCAAAGACGCAAAGGTGTGTGGCAGAGCTGAGAACTGAACATGAATCTCTCAGATCTTAACACAATCCCGTAACTACAAAATTCTTCTTAAAATCTTGAACATTTTTTGTGCCTATTCCTTTTGTATAGCTTATATTTGTAATAATGCTTATCTTACATACAATATTTAAAAGCAGCCGAGGCATCCTGAAATTATTAATGTTCTCCTTGTATAGTTTTAAGGTGGGGACAAAATAAAAAGAAAAAAAAAGTTGCAGAATGACTTGTGGAACTCCCTGCCATAAGGTACTACAGGGCTTCAGAACTTAACAGGGTTAAATATATTAAAAATTCCATATGGATAAGAATAAGCAGTGTTTTATTGGCTAATATAATCCCGGGGTGGCCAACCAGAGACACGCATGTCACTAATGGCACAGGCGGCCTCCGTGTGTGTGACACGTGGCAAATCAGGGAGGGGGCAAGCAGCACAATGGCAGGTCGGGCAGGAAGCAGAGCAGCAGATGGGGTAGGGAGCACAGGGGATGACACAAAACGCAGAGCAGCAGATCAGGCAGTTTAGGTATAAACATTGCATGACCAGGGACTTTGGAAACATTTCGAGCGCCCTCATTTCATTTCGAAGCTGTTTCAAAGCTTTTTGTTTCATTTCGATTTTGCTGTGTCGAGCTCGAAATGCATCAAAACAGCTTTGAAACGAAACACTCGGTGAAATTTCACACAGCCCCACTGATTACAGGTTCAATCCTGTGAGATGATGAGCACCTCCAGCTCCTACTGTTCTCCGCACTAAGGTGGATACTTGCTGCCTCTCAGGAGGTGCTCAGCAGCTGTCAGAACCGTCCTGTGATGGTGTACTGTTTTCAGAGCTAAACCCTTAAGTCTTGGTGGAGGATGTCCTTTATGTAACTCTCCATGTAACAGCCACCCTGAAAAAAAGAGCTTTTTAAGCTGTCACCTGGTAGAGGAAGTTTCTTAGTAACAGGGGACCCCCCCCCCCATATGTAGGATTGTAATAACTGTGAGTTTGTCTTGCTGTACTTGCCAGGGGAGTCAAAGCAAGCAGAATTTAGTAGTCATCCTGGAACCTGGCTCCTATTGTGATTATGAAAGCCCATACTTTTATAAAAAATGTCCTGGGATCTTTAATACAGCCATGTCAACAATGGTTTTTCTGTGTAGTGGTCAGACTGGGAAGGGGAGATTAGTTCAGGTCAACCTGAAACAGAAACTTTGGAGAGGGATGGGTAGAAGAAAGAAGAAATCATAGAAATAAAGGGCTGGGAGGGACCTCGAAAGACCATCAAGTCCAACCCCCTGCTCTGGGCAGGAATACTGCTGGGATCAAATGATCCCAGCAAGGTGTCCATCCAGTCTCCTCTTGAAGACTTCCAAGGTTGGAGACTGCACTGCCTCCTTGGGAAGTCTAGTCCAGATCGTGGTCACCCTTACCGTAAAGAAGTTCTTCCTTACATCCAGCCTGAAACCATCCTCTAACACTTTATGGCCATGGCTTCTTGTCCTCCTGTGGGGTGCCCTAGCGAACAATTTTTTTTCCCAGATCCTGATATTCACCCCTGACATACTTATCGACAGCCACCAAGTCCCCCCCAGTCTTCTCTTCCCCGAGCTGAAGAGTCCCAGGTCCCTTGGTCTTTCCTCATAAGGTTTGTCCTCCAGGCCCTTCATCATTCCTGTGGTCCTTCTCTGGACCCTTTCAAGATCCTTCATATCTTTTTTGAAGCGTGGTGCTCAGAACTGGACACAATCCTCCAGCTGGGGTCTCACCAACGCTGAGTAGAGAGGAGGGTCATGAAATGAAACTGATAACAGTAATCATTTTGAGCCAGCCAAAAAAGCCAAAAATGAAAATTTTCATTTAATTTTCAAATAATTCAGCCCCTTCAAAATGTTCCATACTGTTTTTGTTTTATTTTGTATTTTAACGATCTAGGTGAATTTCAAGATGTATACAGCACTTCAACATGAAAAGTCAAAGTATCTTGTTTGAAAATGTCAACCCAAGGCATTTTTACTTTTCCAATTTTCTCCCCAATTTTTTAAAGCCAAATGCAACTTACATTTGGGGAAAACTTTGATCATCCCAATGCTTCTTCTTTTTTTGGCTAATGTACTGTCAGACAAAAATATTTGGCCTACATCTAATTTTTAATAACCAGAAATATCCAGGTCTCCATTTTTATGTCTCGTCTGAAACACAGTTCTGTTTAACTGAGGACAGAATTTGGTTCTTATGCTAATGGATTTTTTGATGGCCTCTTAAATCTATGCTGATCTTAAAAGTGATTGTAACGTTTCTTGCCAGCCCTAAAGGGAGCATTACAACTTAAGGTAATGGCCGGATTTAATTGGCACTTGTTGTACCAACTTACTTATTTCTGACTTTTTTACTATAATAGTGCTAAAAAAAAAATGGCTACTGAAGTGCTGGTGCTTTGATAGTAGCTATTTAAAGTTGTTTTTTGGAGAACAGAGACTGCAAAGTAGCAAGTTGGGCTGGGTTCCTGTCTTATTGGTACTGTAATTTAGATGCCATTGTGACTGCAGTGGAGATATTATCTATCTGTGAAACAATAACTTATTGCTGGTCGACACAAATGAGTTGTTTGGTACTGTGCTAGATGCAAAAATAGCCATCATCCCAAGGAACCTGCAGCCAGAAGGCCCAATGCTTCTGCCATTGCTCTAATGTGTAATGTTTTATTAGGAAGGAAGGGTAGTTTGTATAAATAAGCACTGCATCACAAGGCCTGCCGATTGTCTTGAACCATGACTGTTTTATGAAAACATTGACAAACATCTGAGATGAAAGGACCGAGGAACAATGTTAAACCAGCCCTTTTTTACCCAGCAAAGAAGTAGTTCTATGAAGTGATCACACACCAGACTTTATTAAACTGCTGCGAACATGAAGATGGCTAACAAATAAATAAGAATGCAATGCAGATAATGCATAATACGGATATACCTAGATGTATTTACAATCAATTACAAAACTAGAAGCCGTTATAAATTATGAGCTAAACAGACTTACAATTTAATACAATCTAAACCCCCAAATCCTAAGAGTCCTGATAGGTGGCCAACCTGTCAAGAGGATCTTACCCAAAACAGAGACTAAGTTCTAAGGGGCACAGGATCCTCCAAACATCTGCAGATGGGAACTTCAGCACAGAATGCATTTTGGATCACCAGCCCTTTTTTTATCCTTCTTCATAGGAAAGCCTTACAAAATGACTGTAGAAACATGGACAAATATGGTAATAAAAAGATCATTATGTCATCCTATTAATAAAGATGGTATAAACCAGCCAAAATCCCTTTATCAAGATTAGATGTTCTGAGACTAGCTAGTTTTCCGAGAAGTATTTCACACCGAGAAACCTAGTTCCATTTTTCTCACGCTGCTTTTTGTTAAATTAACTTATGCTTATGTAACAGTTAGCCTCCTAAGGCCTACTAAACCACTATACTATGGATAACTTAGTCAAACATATTCTAATGGTCTACAGCAGGAGACAGGCTTTCTTCACCCTTTCCCAGGCATGTGAAACATGACGATTTAATCTGTTGTGTCTTTGTTTAAAGCAGTTTGGCATTTTCGAATGCCCTGTTACCTTACATTGCTTTCGTCTAAGCAAGCTGACAAGGCAATCCTCCATACTAAAAAATGTGCAGTCATATCCCACACTCAGCTCTGCGGTCCACTGCAGAAAATGCAGTGCACTTGCTGTAACTCAGATTAAAAATTCAACCTTATTTCTCAAAAAGATATTTTGGAGCTTCGTGTGCTGTGAATGTTCTCTCATGTTATCCCCAAGGGGTACCTGTATACACGTCACAAGGTTTAATCCTAATTAAATAGGTTTATAACATTTAAAAAGAGTGCAAGAGCCTTTGTGTTTGAAAGTTGGCAGGTCCTGTTGTGTGATGCAATGTTTTTCTGCTTATGTCTGCCTCCCAGCCCCCTTCTTTAGCTGACTTACTTGTAATGGTATTTTCTCTGTTACAGAAATGCTAGGTATGCTTCCACTGTTTGAGTTAGCCTAAAGATAAGGCAGCAGTAACAACCGGGTCCATATTTTTAGCCTGAAGCATAATAACGTAGAACTAAAATCAGTGGGAAAGGCCACCATTGTCTGTTTAAAGCCTATAGGGACCCAACGTCAAAGTTAGCTTTTCTTTAAAGTGTTTTGGGGACTAGTTTTGTTTTGCTCTTGCAGGTTAGGAAACATAAAAAATTAAGAGCTCAGACTCTGCTTTAACTTACCCTGTTGTAAACGCAGAGGGACTCCATTGAAATCAGTGTATTAAAGCTGCAGTACTTCAGATCAACTTCAAAGTTCCCCTGGCAATCTTAACTGCAACACGTAGTCCATAAACTACTGCATGACCAAGATTTTATCATGCATTTTGTGACATTTGGTTGGGTTTTGCCACTCACCTAAAACAAAAAATCAGTTACTAGTTCTTGTGGTTGTTGAGAAAAAACTTGAAAATATGTTCTTTTAAAGGGTTGGAAACCAGAAGACTCATCAAAAGTGCATCAAATGCCCCCTCACACACACACACACGCATACACCCACACACACTGCCTTTGCCACACAGATTTAGCTTAAGAAAGTGCATTGTTTTACTAGATCCATGTTCATACATCATAGGAGACAGTCTGGCCCTAAAGTAGTCCTCAGACTAACATGACTGGTTCCTGAAAACCGGGTCTTGAATTGAAACGTTGTAACTCGGAACCAATTTTCCCATAGGAAACAATGTTATAAATAGGGGATTGGTTCCTGAACCAAGGCCCCATACCTTATTTTCACCAAAAATACCCCAGCATTTTGTACTTGATCAATTATAGATGAGTAATATGACTACATTGATGTATTTATATTGTCAATAACAATCATATTGATTTGGAAGGACTTCTTTGAGGTGACTTTGCTGGACTTCTTGAAGGGTTCTTGGTTGGACTTATTGAAGGGTTCTTGGCGGGAGTCTTCTCAGGAGTCTTGGCTGCAGGTATTTCTGGAGTCCCATCTGCTTTCTTAAAGAAAGTGTCCAAGGAAGTTTGGACAGATGTTCTCCGGGGAGATGGGCGACGCAGTAAACTTGTTCACTGGTGTGGCGTGGCGTGGCGTGGCGTGGCATTGGGTCAAATGTTGTAAAGTCAAAACTGATGTCGAAAGTTGAAGCAGGGTGTCAATTTATAAGTGTTGTAAGTGCAAAGCATTGTAACTCGAAACATTGTAAGTTGAGGACTGCCTGTCCAGCAAAGGAGGGCAATTATTTCGGGCGGAGGGCCGCTTACTGAGTTTTGGCAAGCCATTGAAGGCCGCATGACGGGCAGCTGGGGGCAGATAAATATAACATTTCCAAATATTTTAGGGGCCCCGCAGGCTGGATAGAATGACCTGGTGGGCCGCATTTGGCCTGCGGGCCACATTTTGCCCACCCTTGCTATACAGTCTAAAGCAGACAAGAGGAGGGAGGGGAAGCAGAGAGTTAGACAGGTAAAACACCATGCCCTATATCAAACAGCACATCCAGGCCATAGCCAGGAACAGACCCCAGACTCCTGAGTGGCAGTCCAGCATTAGAGTTTGCTGCTTCCCATTGAATTCAGTGGGTTCTGGATTAGATTTACTGTTAAGACTTAACAAATCAAACAAGGGAGGAGAACATTAGCCAGCACATTCCTGGATTAGATTTGTAATTTGCTATCTGATGGTAACCTACGCTTAGGTCCCGGCATTAACCTCAAAGTCATTGTAAAATGATTTAGAAATTAATTTACTAAATCATTCTAAAATGATTGGATTTTTTTTTTTTAAACACACAGGAAGCAAAGCAAATTTGCAAATGTAGCTGCAGCAGTAAAACTCAGCGAGAAGTGTTTGGCACAGCTGCTAATTACATCACTGTGTTAATCTACAGAATTAACAGAAAGACGTACCGAGCACTTTTCCAGCACAGAGCACAGTGCAAACATCAGTCCTGACAGCAGCTTTGTGAGGCATATTCAAGATTATCCACAGTGTATAGACGGAGAAATTGAGAGAGGAGCTGAAGGGAGAGTGTGAGTGTTTAATGAAGATGCTCTGGGCTGGAAGTGTGAAATCGCCATTGTGCTGTGCAGCACCTCAGACCGCTGCACATGGAGGAGATCAAAGCCTGATCAGTACTGGCAGGGGCAGGAGTAGAAGTCAGGACCCTTCCAAGTTGTCCGCTCTGCCTCTTTCCTGGGCTCAGAAACAAGCACTACCCGCTCATTCCCACTCCCACCACAAGCCCAGCCAGGAGGCAGAGCAGACAGCTTGGACAGCTTTTGACTTCTACTTTGCCGCATTGCCCAGACAAGGGACAAGTGGCTTGTTTCTCCACGGTGAGCCCAGGCATGGCATGCATGGCATGCAGATGGTGCAGACGCCGGTGCATTCAGTATGTGAGTCTCAAGCACCAAGTTAAAGGGCGTGCTGGCAACAAGAAGTATCGTGGCACTTGCGGAGGGGATGGGAATCGGAGTGGCACTCGGGGAAGGGGAGAGGTAGAAACACCGGTCCTGGAGTAGGTGAGGGGGCGGTCACTGCTGGCACCAGGTCGGGTCCTACAGGGGTACACGCCGCTGAACTCAGCTCGTGTAGCAAAGGGATTCAGCAACACTGGGCAGCAGAAATGGCCAATTATGAGGGTGGGTGGCATTGTCTCATACACTGGAGTTAACCTGACACGCTTGCCAAAGGCGTTGGCCAGCCACCGGCCTGAAAAGGAACAACACATGGAGAGGAGTGTTTCCCCTGTTTCCTTTGACTGAGAGCATTTCTGCTTCAGCTGGCCTTTTTGCTTGCGTGCCTCGCAGAGCAATCAAGGAGATGGAAAACATGCGCAAATGACTCTAGAAAGATGTGATTGTAAAACCACAGATAGAGAAGGTATTTCAGACGTAGGAGATGCATATCTGAGACTATTTGTAAGTCAGTTTTCTTCTGAAAACTTGAGTAGGTTTCAGGTTTGCTGTTCCTGCACACAGCTGGCCTATAATCACGGAGGCTCAGCCTGGTGTAGAAAGCAGCACTATTTGATTCCCTCTTTCTCTGGACATGTTGGTCGGCACAGCATTATAGTGCTGGGGAGGTGCCGCCGTGGAGCGTGGTGGAGCGTTGACTCGGGGACCCCGGGACTGTCAGACACATTTCATCCGTGAGAACCTGACTTTTGAAATGCCCGTGATTTAGCTACGTTGAGATAGATTGTCAAGCCAAGCCAGCAAGCAGCCTTCAGTAATAATTTCCCACACGTAAAGTTGAAAGTTTTCAGAGTCAGCAGGTTCTGAGTTGACTGTGTGCCTTGCTGTTCTGACTCGGGTACAAGGACTTTCCAGAGAGAATTGGGTTTGTGCTGAGATTGAGCATGGAAAGTTCAGTCCAGAAAAACCAAACAAATCGCAGCGAGCAATAAGGATGTGGAAACAGAGCAATGTTTGCAATGTTTGCAGGGTCAGGAACAGGAATACTTCTCTATTTTAGGTTTGTCTAGCCCCAGCAACTTGCTAAGGGGCACTGGATGTGTTTGTTGTGTAATGGTAGCCTTGGTTCTTGTGAAACCATTGTAGCCTTGGTTCTTGTGAAATACACTCCTGTTTCCTCCTGGCTTCTGTAGCCATGTTTAATCAAATTTGTTTCAGTGAAATCACTCCAGATTCATGCCAGCAGAACAGAAAGGAGAGTTTGTATATAGAGGGCCCTGTCCTCTTCTATTCTCCAGGCAGCCTTTAACCCTTCAAAGACATAAAAAGATCATTACACCCATCGCATCCCTCTAGCTGTGCTTCAGTTCTGCTCGGGAAGACAATGCCGTTCAGTCTCTCTACTTTCAGGTGCTTAGGACGTCCTGAAAAAATTACCCAGTGGTCTAAATTCTCTGAGGTATATGATCGGCTCAAGGATGCCTTTCTGGAGTAAGATTTGGATGTCAAAAACAAAAGCTGGCGTTTTCTGAGCAACCTAAGGACAAATTCAAGTTTGCAGAATGAGAAGGAGAGAAATGTCTCTGTGTGTGTTCAGATAACCCAGAACAAGCTTCTTCCGAGACGGTCGTATTCATTGTAGACGTAGAACCTCCTGCCAAGTACAGCGACACCAATTAAAAGACCCCCATTCATTTCTGTGGGTTTGGGTTGAAGGATCAGTCCTTAAAACCCTTTGATCCGTATGAAGAAATTTGCTTTGAAAATGCATTTTGGGTTGGATTTATAAACACATCACTGAGCCTGTGCTCTTGGCACGTGCCTGCACACCCACCTGGCAGAATGAGCTGGGCAGGCACAGTGCTAATGTCGACTGCTCTGGCTTTACTCTGCATCTTGCCTTCTCCTGGGGCTTGGGTGAGTCTCACCACTTTCCTCCAGTGGTGGAACTGGCTTCTGCACGGTGCCGCTCCTGAGAATGGCCGCCTAAACAAAGATGGGGGAAGTATAGAAATCGCTCATGCCATCTCCTTTCCTGCACTGAAATACCGCAGGGAATATTGAGGGTGGTCAGAGAAGGGATCTTCTTGTGTTGGAGCAAAGGCACTGTCATAATGGCTCAGACCTGTGGTCCAACTAATCTGGTCTCCAGTAGCGTGCAGTGCGTAGCGTGCAGTGCACCTGGCTGGAGAGGAAAGTATAAGAAACCAGGTAGGAAATAAACTGCCCCCAGGGAGAGGTCCTTTCTGACCTTTTTAATCAGAGGCATCTTTATGACCTGAACTTGAGGGTTATGTCGCCTCGTAGATCTCTGCTGTGATTAGGCATATTCTTGTTATCCCTATACAAATCTAATCTCCCCTTGTTAAACTCTTGGCCTCAGGGCTTAGAAGCGTGCCTCCCAAATTAAAGCAGCGAAGGTGCATCTGAGTGTGTGATGCACCTGGGGGCCCACACTGCCTGCGTCTGACCTCACATGCCAGGACGGGGGCCCATGCCGACACATACACTCAGTCTAGCATTCAGGGCCACGTTGGTAGCAGGGCTCCCCGTCAATCCATGGGGATCTCTGAGTGCCAGATAACACAGCGCAGGGTGCTGGATCTGGCCTGTGGGTTGAGGGTTTAGTACCCCGTTTGTAAGAGAAGCCCTGTGTGTTGGACACATGAACAGAAGGAGGGGCCCTTGTCCCCCTTCCCTGATCCTTGCTTGGAGCACACCTGGGGCTTGCTTGGAGCACAAGCTCCATGTAGCCAATGACAAGGGTCATGCAGCAGCCCCCGTCCTGCCTTGCAAAGAGGAAAGGCACAGGAAGACCCACACAGCAGCACTTTTCATGGGTTCAACGGTACCCTTCCATGAAGGCACTACTGAACTCACAGCTCGTCCAGACCAGGTCCCCAAATAAAAGAAGCACAACTTCCCTAGGGAGGGGCATATGGTTTGCAGCCCTCAACTCCTGCCAGCAGTAGCACGCTGCCCCCCTACCAGGGAATCTCCTTGCAGAGACAGTGGGCACTTTCTCGAGGCAGGAAAGACCTAGCAGGTTGCTCTACTTAGAGTGGCTCTCCACTCGGCTACAAACCGCCTCCTCCGCAGTCCAGAAGAGCCAGAGCAGCATGTGCTCTGCCCTCTTCCCTACACATCCTGGCCACTGCTTTCTCCTGGATTTGTGCTCTCCGCTCATTCTGCCATGCCTGTTCTGTTCGTTCACACCGGAGGGGTGTGAACAGGCTGTCACGGTGGAGGAAATCTGATTCAGGGACCAGACGAAGCTTCTGGGGAGTGGAGGTATGTGCCCAACTAAATTCAGTGCTGGGTGCTTGAGCCGGAGGCACTGTGCTGTGCAGATGAGTGTCCCACCACGTGTCCCACAGTCACCAGGTGAAGAGCGAGGATATGGAAGGGAGTCGGGGGGGGAATAAGGTTAAAAACTCTTGGGGAACAGGAACTCCCATCCTGTCCCCCTCAGTCCAGGAAGTGTTGTGACATATCACAAGCCATTAGCACAGCTAAGGAGCAGTCAGCAGCATCTTCCTCTGCCAGAAGCTCCCAGCATCCATAACCCAGAACACTCCTGTTCTTCCCAACAGAAACTGCAAGGAGAGAAAAATCCTAAGAATATTAATGAAACCATCAAGGAGCTGTTTGAGACCATTTCGGGCGATGACAGTCAGCTGCAGGAGAGAAGCTCTTCCACATGCAGAAGGTGTGCCGTTGTGGGGAACTCCGGGAACCTCCGGCAATCTCATTACGGCCAAGACATAGACAGCCATGACTTTGTGCTCAGGTGAGTCCATGGGAGGTGGAAGGACCTGGTTCCATCATTTCAGATCCTGCATGGCACTGGGCTCCCTCAGTTCCCTGTATAGCTACTGGGAGCTAGTGTGACTCCTGGTTGCACTAGTTTCACAAGGGTTGAATGTGGTCCCACATGTTAACTGTACAAACACTGGCCTCGGTCTGCTGGGAACAGAGGCAACCTCTGTAACTGATGCTGGGCGCTGGCGAATTGTGCCTGCTTTTCCATTCAGATATGATGGTTTTAAATAAATGCAAGATTTGCATTTGATACTGGTAAGCAATTTTTACAAACTTTAATACCCTGGATCAGATTCTGCCCTCACCCTAGCATAACTTCTCCCCAGAGTTCATTCAATTCTGGGGTGGAACAGAAGCAGTTCCTCTGTGGACAGCAAAACACAAATCAGGGCAGGAAGCAACCAGGCAGTTGCAGTTGTTTTGTAATGGATGGCATCGCCAGGCCTGGTAAGAACGTATCGAACTGGAAGCGCAGGGAAATTTAGGTAGTCAGAACCGAACTACCCAAAATGGAGCGTACCCACAATATCCAGCTTAATAACCTTGCTTCTGCAAAGCGGCCAGGGGAACTTTATTGAATACAGCAGTCAGAAGATCTGCTTGTGTCTCAGGAGCAGTATGGTAACTCCTAGTGACGCTCTTGATTCACTACTGACTCAGAGGAAAGATTGACTTGAATTTCATTCCAGACATATCTGGACCCCTCCCATGCTCCATCCAGAGCTGTGTCATGTCTGGGATATGTTCGAATCAGTACAATCAGACATGACTGCAGGCCCTTTTTAGGCCCAGGGAATTGTCTTGATGGTGGTAATGAGGAAGCAGCATGCCGTAACATTTGCTTTGAGAGAAAACCCTTTATAATAACCCTTTATCACTGAGAGGGAGGAGATTGTTGTGTGATTTTGAACTGGATCCTTTTATCTGTAATCGCTGTGCCCCTTGTTTCAGGTGCAATAGAGACTAGCAGTCCCCCAGGAGGAAGAGCCTTTGAGATGACATGGGGCTTTCCACCGAACCTGGAACTTTGTCTATATAGGGTCAAAAAAAGGAGACAGTGACCTTTGAAGCCTGCCATGATGTCAGTGCATAAGGAACAGCCCATCCTTTCTTTTATCCACTGGCTGCTTCTTACACTGACAGAAATGTTCCACCATAGAGGCCCCAGCTCACTGAGCTGGAATAGTTTCAGTCACACCCAAACTAAATCTTCCATTAACTGATTGACTGCAGCTCTTCTTACACGCCCGTAACCTCAAGAGAGCCATATGCGAGCAAAAGCCTAGCAGAATTTGGATCTAGATTTGCAGGCATGTAAATGGGCTTGTGAGAATGTGTGCTTTCCTTTAATTATTTGTGTCATGGACTCAAGCATCAGAGCTTGTACACAGCTATTTGCAAGATCCCGCCCCCGGACACAAACACGCACGCACAAGTGGAGACCAGAGCAGCTCAAGAGCACCCGTCCACCTCTCTGGATTGACTGGCTGCATTTGTGTGCCCACCCTTGGGGACACAAGCACCTGCTGAACACAGTAGGGGCCATGCACAAACCAAAGAGTGCTGAGTGCAGCCTTGAGATGTAGAGCCATGCTCAATTCAGCAGTGGCAGCAGGCACGCCTGTCTTCGATGCTCTATAAGCTGTGTTTTTAGATGACTAGAGCACGCCAGCAGTCCAGAGGTAAAAACACAGGCAGGCTGCCCATAGACATGCTTGTCCATGTTATAATAATCATTCAAGATTAATCGAGTCTGCTTCCCGTTCTGATTAGGATTGTTCCAGCATTGCCTCAATGCCCTGCCATCACTTGTATTAAGCCCTTGTCAAATGAGCTTCAGATAAAGCATCCCATGGCCGCTTGGCAACACACAGGGGTTTAATACACGTGATGGTGAGCTGTTTTAATTAGAGCAGCTCTCTGGGAACTGCTCTAATTAAAATGCATGTATAGGCAGCCACAGTGAAGACCCAGCCCATCAGTGTTACCACTAGGCAGGAGGTGAACATGGCAAAACTAACATGTGCCAGTGGCCCAGACACGTTAACCACCCTGAGATAAGAAGCGTAGCCTGGGGGTGTTTTGGGAGCCCGGCTGTGTTTAGAGTTCAAAAGAAAGCCCCAAATTCAGAGCCCCCGTTGTAAAGGAGCTAGATTCACTCAAGGTTCACACCACCCCTTCACTGAATCCCGATTGACCGCTCCAGTTTGTCACGCTCTGAAACCAGCTGAGTTTTATATTGTGTGAGGTTTACTTTGCTAATGCTCATGGAATAATGTCGTTGTTTAGTGATTAGGGCATGTGACTGAGAGCCAAGAAACCTGGGTTTTAGTCTGGGATCTGGTGCCAAGCCACTGTGTGGATCCAGGCAAGTCCCTCGATTGGTTTGTGTCTCCTTTCTCTCAGCAGTAAAATGGTAGAGCTGCTTATCTCCGTGAAAGCATGGTGATCTCTAGTTAGTCTGTATTTGATCTTAGTGCATTGGTGACGTCAGCGTGACTGAGGCCAAGGTGTGTAGCAATGACAGACCTTTCACCTTAGTTAGCAACGGACACAATTTTGCCTCCCACGGAGCGGCCTCTTACTTTGTGAGTCATGCTATTGAAACCATTGGGACTGCTTGCAGAATAAGGCACTCACTAGAGCAAACAGGAACAGAAGAAATGCCCAGTGTTTGGTACTCTGGCATAGCTTGGGCTCATCAGATAGGAAGATTTACCATTTCACACAAGTGCTGCATGTGACTTCATGAAAGTGGAGCACATATTGCCTTCAGATTACAGCCCCTCATATACAGTCACATTCTTCAGTGTATTAGAAAAAAACCAAGTGCCTAATTCCAGCTTACGTGATGGCCTCTTTATTACCCCCCTCTGGCTAATTAAGCCTACTTTAAAGCCCCTTTATTCTGTGTGTCACATAAATGAGACTTGAGCCCAGTGACTCTTTTTCTCCCCCTCCTCCCCGGCAAGCACCCAGGGAAACAATGGATGCAATTCTCCTCCTGATGTTTTTTCCCTCTCGTCTTCTTTTTCGGCGGCAGGATGAACCGCGCTCCCACAGTTGGGTTTGAATCGGACGTCGGGAGCAAAACAACCCATCACTTCATTTACCCCGAGAGCTTCAAAGAGCTGCCTGAAAATGTCAGCATGATTGTCATCCCCTTCAAGACCCTGGACCTGCGCTGGATTGTCAGCGCTCTCACCACAGGCACCATCAACCAGTGAGTAAATGTGAGGCCAGCAGTGCTCAGACTGAAAAAGCGGGGAGAGCCCCCCTACCACCTCGTGTGATAGCACCAGAGAGACCAGACCAAGCCGCTCTGAGATAAATTCCCTCTGTGTATGCCTCTGTGCATCCCAGCAAAGCCAACAGGAGTTTTGCAGACCTCAAGTTTGGCCGCAGACTTGTTTTCTTATAACAGCCTGACTTTGGGGGTGGGGGGAGGCTGGCGTGGGAGTTCACAACAAGTCCCACTTTTGTCCCCGGGTCAGCAGAAGTGGAGAAATGGAAGAGGGTGTTTGCTGCCACTATAAATAACCAGTCCTTGTCTGTTCCTGCTTTAATTGCTGGCTTTCTGAGCTGTTTTGGGCAGAGTGACTCATAGTGGCTGCTCCACACCTCTCTCCTGTCAGGTAGCATTTAGGACTGAAGTAGGTGGGAACTGCGTTGTTTTCTCCTTCAGACCCTAGAAGTCTACTCATGGAGTCCACCAGTTGGAGGGGACACCACTAGGTCACGCGTCCTCTGCCTCGATGGGTGAAACGGAGACTTCCAGTGTCTAATTCCACCGGTGACATTGGGTGCCACCTCCTAACCTGTCTCCACCCCACCACTTTCTCCTTGGCCCCAGAGTGGGTTCAAGTCCATAGCATCAGTCCAGTCCAGGGGTATCAACCATCTGGTCTTCAGATGGAGCTGTCATCTGGCCCGTGGGGCTCCTAAAGGGACTGGGATACAAGGGAAGGTCAAGTGACAGCAGCATTAAGGCCTG
>NW_017728992.1:193580600-193580962 GCF_001723915.1 Gavialis gangeticus | reverse complement strand
TCCAGGGGTATCAACCATCTGGTCTTCAGATGGAGCTGTCATCTGACCCGTGGGGCTCCTAAAGGGACTGGGGTACAAGGGGAGGGCAAGTGACAGCAGCATTAAGGTCTGTGGGTCTCTGAGACACCTTCCAGCTCACCCTGCTTCTGGAGCTGGATGTAGATCTGGCCTGCGAGGAGCCTCACAGTCTGGATCCTGCCCCAGAGCTCCCAAATGAGTTTGACACTTCCAATTTAGCTCAAAAAGAGGGAGAAGCTGCTGGCTTACATTAGCTTCTCAGGGCCTGGAGAGATGCCATATTATAGTTACATAGTTTCATAGTTTCATACTTTGTAGGGTCGGAAGGGACCTGAGCAGATCAT
>NW_017728992.1:193570853-193580589 GCF_001723915.1 Gavialis gangeticus | reverse complement strand
TCTCTTTCCCCTTGACTGCCTTGTATCCTAACCCAGAGCTCTTCTGTGTGCCCCTCCTCTGACTCCAGCATAATTTGTATCAGTTGTGTACAGCACTATAACTCACACTTGGGATCCAGAGGAGACAGGCTTGCAGCTATCCAGAGGTAGTTGCACACAACACGTTGTTGTTACAGTGCTTCAACATTAGGTAGCAGGGGAGCAGGTAACTTATAGAAAAGGTCTAGCCCATGATCTGCTGCAGACAGATGACATCTACACTGGTGTACTTATATCAGTGTAGTTTTATCCCTAATTTCTCCCAGAGTAATTCTACGCCAGATCTGAGTAAGTTTCCCTGGGTTAGGGCTGTACATCATCCAAATTCATAAGTTCCTCCAGATGTATAGCCTTCCAGGCCTCTGCCTGTCATCAGACTGTCCATTCTTCATCCTGACTGCCTTTAGCTGGCCTGTTCCAAGTCAGTTGGCAGCCGAGCCAGCTGGGTCTCTGTCTGGCTGGCTTTCAGCCTGAGCATCTCCCTGCCTCTCTGCAGCCATCATGGGTTTGTGTACCAACTGGGCAGCAGCTGGCTGCCCGCTTAATACTTTGCTGCTGCCTGACAAGGCTTATCGGCCACATCACACACTTCTCAACGTTATCATTCCTATTTTAAGATGAGGGAACTGAGCCACACCAAGGTTTGGGACCTTACTGAAGGTCATGCAGCTCCTGACCAGAGAAGAAGGATGGCCCAGTGGCCAAGGTGCTAGCCTACACCGTGGAAACCTAGGTTCAGTGCCCTGCTCTTCAAGTGGCATCCTGCCACTGACCTTTCCCCTGCCTCCTGCCCTGCCATTGACTTTCAGCAGGTCATTTAAGTCTCCTGCTGTGGACCCACAGGGGAAATGTGCCCGTTGTGTCTCACATCAAAATACTTAAAATCGACAACTCTGTCAACACCATTAGTGGGTTGGTATGATGGATGTGGAATGAAGGAAGGAGTATATCTACAGCAGAGGCATGTGGAGACCCCAAACCATTTGATTCAGCTCATTAGATCAGGGCCAGGTGCTGCCTAACATCTGTTTTGACTTCTGAAAAGAAAGGACAAAATTCCCCTATTAGCCTGGACCCCTGGGGTATTGTGAGAGTGAAGGGGTTTAACATTTGGAGGGTTCCCCTGCGTGGAGCCACACATGGGTATTTGAGCAGGCTGTGCCCCATGGTATCATTCTAGCTCAGGGGTGGGCAAAATGCGGCCCGCAGGCCAGATGCAGTCTGCCAAGCCAATCTATCCGGCTTGCGGGGCCTCTAAAAATTTATAATAATATTTATCTGCCCCTAGATGCCTGTCACACAGCCCTCGATGGCTTGCCAAAACTCAGTCAGCTGCCCTCTGCCTGAAATAATTGCCTGCCCCTGTTCTAGCTTGAAAAGCTCAGCTGCAGCACAAGGGGGGGGCACATCCTGCTGATGGGTTAATCTAACTGGAGAGTTTCTTAGGACTCAGTCTCCCCTCCATTCATCTCCCATTGCCTGTCAATTCTGTCCTCTCCTCCCTTCCCTCCTTCCTGCCTCCCTCAGCAAACTCAGTGTTTGGGACATCCTTCTTGTGCATTTTTAATTTCCTGGTGGGAAATTGTTTCCCATTCAAACAGTCTGACGAGATCCCATATCACAGCCTGAATATCCAGGCAGACAATTCATTCAGGACAGGACTAGATTAGAGCTGCAGCTAATTGCAGGTCCACAAAATGGGGAGGAGTTAGGGTTTGTCACAGCAAAGAGGAGAGGTGCAAGGAGAAGATCTGATTTTACATGTGTTTCCACTGTCCCATGTGGCTCAGAAAGGCTCCAGAGGCTGGGGACAGAAGCAGGGGAGACGGGTTCAAAGCTGCCCTGTTTACCTCCTTCCTGGTGAAAACAGAGCTTGCTGGGGATGTGCTGCTTGTTGAAAGCCAGGTCTGAGCCCCAGGGAGCCCTAGTGCCCAGGGATCCTGGGGACTGAGTGTGGCAGGCAAAAGCAGCCTGTCGCTGTCTTGCACAAATACACAAAGATCATTGCAACATCACCTGAGGTTGCAAGGAGGGACTCGGCTATTGAAGAGCCCCTTTCTGAACATATGCTGAGCAGGATGTGAGCTGCCGTGGGAGACCCACCGGAGCAAGGGACCAGTCAAGTTCATGCGAGAAGGTCCTAGAGAGCAGGCCCACGGACCCCCGCCACGGCCAGTCTGCTGGACCGAGGCCACAAGCAGGGCCTCAGGCACGGCGTTGTACCTGCCTTCAGAAAGAGCACACGGAGCGGGGAGAGGGATGGTTCTCCCCACAAGCCATGCAGAGGCAAATGATGAAATGAAAGGGGTATCAGGGCCATTGAGAAAGGCTTGTGTCTGTCAGGCTTGATGGACAACACTAAGGAATGGGAAGAGAGCCAAGATTTGTGTTCGAGGATTATAAATGCTCGGACCTAGGACCTGCGAACGGGGTCCCTAGCTCCGAGCAAGTAGCTCTGCGTCATCTCTGCTCCTGAGGCCTCTGACAGATCTCCGTTTTTCTTCTTTACTCAGAAGTAAGGACGAAAGAGCGGGGCAGGCAGGGAACAAATGGACAATAACACTGTGTCCCCTACACTCCCTGAGTCTCTTGCTCTCCCTTCCCCTTATGTCTCAGATACCCCTGGTGAAGGGGAAATTGCTGCTCCCAGATCCCTGTTGCATGTCCTTGGGATTGTGAGGGGAGGCTGGCTGAAACAGTAACTAAATTGTTGAAAGTGGACCCAACAATAGCTTGTTGTTATCTTGTATGCAGGACATGTCTTTGCTTCCAGTGCCTATAAGTCACGACCTCATGGGGTCGTTCAGGAAGACCCAGCAACGGTGACCTTTCTTCCTGCTCTACACAGAGAGCAAAGCCTCTGTCAAGCAGTTCCTTACTAAGAGGAATTGTGAAATGTTTCAGCGTTTTCCCTAAGGTCCCTGCCTGAGTCACAGAAAACTAGGAAAGACTTACAATGTGCAAACAAATGCTTCCACCCACCAGTGATCAGAGCTGCTTGGCTTTTTTTCTGAAGAAAGCGGGGGGGCATGATTTGGCAAATTATGGCCTTTTTTCCAAAAATGAAAACTTTTTTGCAGATTAGTTTAGATTTTCTCAAAACACCCTGTATTTTTTTTTCCTCCCAATTATATGTTTGCTTTTGCTCATGTCACTTTTTCTCTGTAAATGCAGTCACGTGCTTTCCAAGTTCAGGGAAAATACCAATTGGTTTGTTTTTTTTCAAACAAAGGCTTCAGTTAAAAAGCAGAAAATATGGGAGGGAGAGGGAAAAAACCACCAGTCCATTTGGAAAAGGAGCAAAACAAAGCCTCTGTCATTTTTATGAGATTTTGAGCAAGTTCTCTTGATGATAATTATGCTATTTAACGAAGCCTACCAACACCAATGGGAAGCTTCCAGCTGATTGACGTGGGCTTCGGATCGGGCCCTTAGTTATGCCCCGTCAGATGAGCCGAGTCCGATGCCTGGGGTTACTCCAGTCTTGTGCCTGAAGGCAGCCCGGCCCTCTGCCTGCAGCTTTGTGCGGATTATTACAAAACATTGTGCAATCCTTTAATCTGCCTCGTTGAACAATAGGCTTTGAGTGAGGAGTAAATTATTTGTTGTTGTTGTTTATTAATTCATAGAGTGCTGTTTCCTTGTATTACGGTGCTTTGAAAAACACCATCAGCTAACCAATATTTGCATAACAATAAACCACACAGAAGCAGCCGCTGGAGGTGCCTCCGTTATATTTCAAAGCAGCCATAGCCCCAGTTTTCAAAGAGCTTGCAAGGTACACATCTGCCAGGCAGCACCTGGTGGTCAGAAGACCAGGGCTTTTGCCCTGCAGGTCCCTCCCTGAACTCCACGGAAAGATAGAGGAGGCCGCAAGGGTAGGAGTCCCTTGGGTCCCCACTGTGTCGTGCTCTGAAAACACAGCTAAGAGAATGCATTTTGGACACGTGTGCCTTTGGATGTCTCAGCCCCCATCATTGGATTGCTTCTAGTGTCCTCCTGTAGCACAGAGTGGCTCTGGCTGCACCGCAGAAGCCATAACTAAAGCCTGGCTGCTTCTCCAAACAGATAATCCCTTCTCTTCTAGATCATCTTATAAGATTTCAGCCTGAGGACTGCAGGCAGGTCACACTGGTTGGAAAAATCCCGCTCCAATTTGAACGCTTTTTTCCTTCAGTCCCTGCTTATGTTTCTCTTTAACAGTAGATTGAGCAGATCCATAGGTCTCATCACCACTTAGGTGGTGGAAAAAGACGGATATGTGATAAATGGTGAGATAGTTAGCCTATAGCATAGGGTTAGCTTTGGGCTCGATTGGTACCTGGCTGGTTACCCACGAAACATGGCTGTTGGCTTGTCCCTTCCATAGTATCATAGTATCATAGCAGCTAGGGTCAGAAGGGACCTAAACTGATCATCAAGTCCAACCCCTTGCCTTCATCTCTTTAAAAAGACCGTGTAGTTGCCAACAAGGGGGCAGCCTATATGGTCAGCGGGACTGAGGTTAGCTACCAAAAGTGGTACCAAAAGGATGAGGGGCAGGGGATATGAGGAGGAGTACAGGATTTTTGGAGGATTCGGGATACCGAAGGCAACACGACATGCCACGCGGCCACAGTCTCAAGGGGGTTAGGCAGATCTTTGGAAATAGTGAACTCTCCCACAACTCTGGGAAGAGTTAAGCTAAGAGGCATTTTGGGAACTGGGCTCTTTTGAAAGTCTGGCCCTCTGTGGCCTGAGTAGCAGACACTGCTAAACAGAGAGGTGGAAATTCTGTTTGTGGTGGGTAAGGGTTCAAAGAGCGGACAAGAGGGTCGGGGTGGAATTACAGTCCAAGGAAATGACTGGGAAGCAGCAGATGTTTGAAAACACCTGGTATGTAGGAAAGACTTAAACACAAATGCTAATAGGCAGGGGCTGAATAAAGAGATGGAGGTAGGCAAGAGTAAAAACTTGGAAAAGTTGAAGTACATATAGGAAGAAAAGATTCCCGCTGCAATTTTCACTTCAGAGCAAGGACCCGTCTTCTGTGTAAGTAAAAGATCCAGCCCGTACCCATAGGTGTGCTCTGAACAGCTGCAAACCAAGCACTGACTTCAGGAAAACCCTCAGAGACTTTTTTCCCATGTGTTTGTATCTGCGACCCAGCACACACGTGACCTGGCACAGCTGCATCCTGCCAGACGGGACCATGCATGTGATGTGGAGGGAAACAGGCTTTTCCTTGCTGAGACAGGGCTCTGAGCTTTGACAGCCTCACGAGCGTGAGCTGCAGTTTTACATTACAAGCCCCCGGCAACTTTCTGCGGCTGCCCCATTTGTTTAAGACGAGAGGAGTGACATGCTGGTGGGATGGCGGAAGGGCCATATTCCACCCCCATGTGCGTGGAAGGAGGCAGGAAAATGCCATTATACTTCGGAAAAGTAAAACATGAAAAATGCCTTTACTTTGAAAGCAATGAATCCTCATCCAGGACTATTAGGAGGGAAGGAGTCTCCTCCTAGTGGTGAAATATATATTTTCCCAAGCACAAGGCTGAAAGCAACCTGAGCCATTAACGTGCAATTCATTTGAGTTATTAATTCTTGAATGAGATATTGAAATGCTGCTACATTTTCCAGCGTTTGTTACATTTATTGTTCTCAGGTATTATACACGTATTGATCTTGTGCTGGTTGCAGTGATTGACTTTGCTGATTGATTTTAATTATATGCTTTCCTCACTTTAAAGTGTACATCCCATTTGACTGATTTCATTGATTCGGGTATTCTCTTCTTTAACAGCACGTATGTTCCAGTTCCTCGCAAAATCAAAGTGAAGAAAGAAAAGGTGAATGATGTTTTGTTTTTCATTCTCTTCATTAATGAACTCACTGCTGTAAAATACTCTTAGGCCTAAAAGATTGGCAGGATGCAAAGAATGATTAGATATTAATAACGAATAATGCAAGGGATACAAATACTCACAGCAACAACGTTAGCAAGGCTAAGACTATATGGCCTCATGTTTGGGGGATATTCTTGCCAATAAGTAACAGAGGTAGTTGTCGCATGCCCAAGTCATTACATTATTGCCCATTATGAGGATTTTGTGGCTTCTTCTGATACCGATCAAAGACAGAAGATGAGATTAGCTGGCTCATTAGTCTGACCCCAAGCAACAGTGTCTAGATTTCTTCTTAACATAAACTAGCAGATCTTAGAATTGCAATGCTTTAAACATTGAACAGGGTTTACTGCCCCATTAGTAATTATCCCTGGCTTTTATTAATCCAGCTGCTTGAACTCAAAGGCTGATTACCTTGTTTTCAAGAACTCTGCCTTTGCTCACAAGAATCCTCACTGGAGATCCCCCACGGTCAAGGATGATCGCTCCCACAAGTCAAGTAAAGAGTTGTAGATAAGTTTGTTGATGGCTAAGATGGCGGTAAAAGACAGGGACTGTGGATTTATCGATCTTGTTTCCTTTTCTTCCGTTTCTACTGTTTTTCTGCCTCCAGGGTGAGATGGTTTTCCTCAGAGTAATGTGTACTTTCTCTCACGTAGCCATGTCCCAGGCTAGTTTTTTCCAATTTGTACGGTCAATGCCACACCTTTTAATGTTCACCTTGAGGTTGTCCTAGAAGCATTTTCTCTGGCCCCCCACATGTCCTTTGTCCTTGGCTGAGTTTGCACTGTAGCAGTTGTGCTGGTAAACGGACATCAGACATGGCACACCATGCCCGGTCCATCGCAGCTGATGTCGAATAATCAGTGCTTTGATGCTGGTGGTGTTGGCGTTGGTCAGGATCTTGTGGAGGTAGCGCTGGTTGGCGAGGCCGTTGCAGGCTTCCAGTCACCCACGCTTCGCAGCTGTAGGGTTGGGATTACCACAGCCTTGTATAACAGGAACTTTGTTCATGTCCTGATGTCGTGTTCATTGAACACATGATGGCAGAGTCTTCTGAAGAAAGCGCTGGCACATCAGGTCCCATACGAGATCTCCTTGTCGATGCTGGCCTTTTGAGAGATGGCTGCTGAGTAGGGGTGCGCCAACAAAGATTTTTTTGGCTGACACCGATGGCCGATTATTAACTAGCCATATCAGCTGATGACAATCCAATATCTGATATGCATCCCGGCGTCTTGCAGACCAACATCCAGCTGGTAAGTCTGTAGGGGGGAAGGGGTATAGGGGCATAGATCGAGGCCCCCATGGTGAGGGAGGGAGTGGGGCTGGGGCTGGGGCAGGGGAAGGTGCTGCCCAGCCAGAGGCAACTTGTCCGGAGGGCAGAAAGCGGGGGGGCAGCAGCTCCCCACCACCGTGCACCCCTTGGGGAGACGTGAGGGGCATGTGCCCCCTGGATTTGTGCATGGGGCGAGGGTGGGCTGCCCACTGCAGGATCAGGGCCAGGGGCTGCGCTCAGTGGAGGGGGGAGGACTGAGCCTGGGCTGCGCTCAGGGCGAGCATGGGTGAGCAGCTACGGGGGTGCTGGGAGGGGGCCTACAGGGGGACTACAGCAAATTTTGGGGTGACTGTAGCCCACCACATAGCCCCCTCCCAGCACTGCTGCTGCCTGCCCTGTCCCTGCCCACCCTGAATGCAGCTCCGGCCCAGGCCCCCCTGCCAGGAAGAGGCTGGTGCAGCTCCTGGCCCCGTGCCCACAGAGGAGAGCCTGCCCTCACCCCGCACACAAATCTGGGGGGCACATGTCCCCCATGCCTCCTCCAGGGGTGTGCACAGCAGCAGGGAGCTCACCCCCTTCCCCGTGTCCCCTGGCCGAGCCACCAACAGCTCCATCCTGTGCCATGCCCTGGCTGGGCAGTGCCTGCCGCTGCCCCTCCCTCGCTGTGGGGCCCTTGATCTGCCCTCCCTCCCCATGGCCTTTCCCTCCCCTCCACTCTCTTAACTTGCTGGGCAGATGCTGCTCTCCAAGCTGCAGGGCTGCACTTCTGGCCACATGCATGCTGCAGCTGCACACGGCATTTATCAGTGACATTATTGGCTATGCCAGCCAAACAAAGCCGATGGCCGATAATGTCAATTTTCCTTTTATTGGTGCTGATCTGATATGGACCAGTGTATCGGTGCACCTCTACTGCTGAGCAGCGTTCCCTCTAAGCTGTGTGGCATGCGTGGCTGCGCAGGCGCACCTGGCAATGCAGCATGAGCGTGCCTGCACAGCCGTGCACACCACACGGCCTAGAGGCAAGGCTGCTACTGAGGTCACTCTCCAGCGCCTCTCATCAATGAGGATCTTTGCTGGGGGAGTTAATTGGCCCGAAGCAAGCTGGTGAAGCACCTTTGTTTTTCTGATTTTAAGGGTCAGCCCCAGACACTGGTATGCTTGTTTTCAAGAACTCTTCTGTTGCTCACAATAAGAAGACAGTTAAATAAAGAAGTGCTGTTCATACCAGCTCTAATCCCAAACCTGCAAGCTCCTATTGATTTCCACGGCCCTTGGAGCAGAGCACATATCCAGCCTGGGGAATTTGTGACCATGAGAAGCTCAAAGGTGGTTATATCTTCTGCTTCAGGAGACTGAACACCACAGTGGTCAGGAAGCAATCCTTATTCCCATGTGTTACCAAACAATTATGCTATGGTTCATCTAGCCTACTTCGAATGATCAGACACCAGACTGTTTCTGGAGGCAGGATTCAGACCAGACACAGCATACACCAGATCTGGTGTTTTGTGTTCCCAATCCATTGTGACAAAGCTTGATTTGTGAGCAATACATGTGGGTACTGATACAGGGGAGGGGGGCAATGTAACTTGTATTTTAATGTAGTCATTTCAGTAGGTTGCCCTTTAACCACAGGTTCCTTTAAGCAGGAGACTCAAAATCATCTGAGATTCAAAATCATCTCCTGCCTAAAGGAGTGTAAGGGCTGCCTGTTGCAATAGCTCTTAAGAAAATAAGGATGTCCTTCTTCCCCTCTCTTTTATCAACATTCAATGGAGCTGGTGCTCCTAAACCCCTTAGGCAAGGCACTTTTGAAAATCTCTCCCCAAAATTGCAAACAAGAGCCCAGAGCCATAGCATTCCAGGTGCCCTTCAGGAATGAACGGTGGATTTACAGATACTCCTTTTCTTCCAGAGTAAGTCAAGTGTTAATATGCCATTACTATGCATTGTGCCCTGTTCTCCGATATAGGCAAAAGGTTAAAGGCTCTTGAACCTGTACCTAGTATCTAATTGTCTGCATATAGAAAATAAATTAGAACCTGATAGTGCATACATTATGATACTTTGCATTAGGATACATTAGGATACCTTGCATTAGAGCATAGACCATGAATCAGTTTTCATGCTACACATAAAGCGCGGCCCTTTCAGTGCTGAAAACTAGAGCACACCTGTAGAAACACGCCTGAAAGCAGTAGGTGGGGGTTCAAGCATGTTTCTGTCAGGGGACTTGGAGTCTACTACAGATTGCAGGCATTACCTTGTGTGAATCACCATATCTCTCTGTGCCATGGTTCTCCACCTATGAGTAGAGGCATAATGGAAGAGTTAAGCCCTGCCTGTTGGGAACAGGATGCGCACCCCACACAGCATTCACTCCAGCTGGCCCAGGCCTCGCACCGCACACAGTGCCCACCCCAGCTGGTCCAGGACTGAGCCTCATGCAGTACCCCACTCTGGCCAGTCCAGGACCCGTGCTGCATGAGGTGCCCACCCCAAAGATACATTGTATAACCTAGTATTT
>NW_017728992.1:193560552-193565853 GCF_001723915.1 Gavialis gangeticus | reverse complement strand
CCCCAGCTGGTCCAGGACTGAGCCTCATGCAGTACCCCACTCTGGCCAGTCCAGGACCCGTGCTGCATGAGGTGCCCACCCCAACCAGTCCAGGGTAGGTGCCATGATCAGCACATGTCCTGGACTGGCCCACGCAGATGCTACATGTGGTGTAATCCTGGACTGGCCAGAAAAAGCGACATGTGCTCTAGATCTGGCATGCATGGGGGTCCATGGGCCTGATCCAGCCCATGGACTGGCCTCTGGCACCGGATGAGTTTGACATCCCTATGTTAAAGCATCATCGTTATATGACACAAGCCTAAGCCATAGATGAAAAAATACAAGCCATTCCCAGGTACATAAAATTGATGTGCCAAGTTCTCTAATGGCTAACCCTAACCGCCCTGCTCAGAGTTCCCTACCCCAAAACCGTGCTGAGGAAGTCAGGAAGGAAGTGAGACATTTTCAGCTGTTTTCAGCTTCACCTCCCATAGCCACCCCATCCAAGAAAGGGCAAACAGAGATGGTCTTAGAGAAGAAATCACAGCAGATGTTAAGGCAGATTCAGGATGACCAGGGGCTGTGTGCAGTGTCCTGGCAGATAACCACAGCTCAGAGCATCCCTGTAGTCTGAACATCTGGGCAATAGGACAGTATATGTGGGGTGTGATGCAGAACCCCCCCATGAGAAGAGATTGCATGCAGATATCAGTAATTAACCCCTGCCTCCATAATGAGAGCCCTGCAGCTAATCAGCTTGCCTGGATACCCAGTCTCTCTCTACAGGCAGCATGGGAGTGTAGAGCGGGTCTGGAATGGAAAATCTTCTCTTCACCTGGTTCAGAGGAGGGATCAGACCTGAGGTGCCCCCACCTCTTGGGGGCTGTCCTAATGCCAATTTGGTGGGGTCTTCTGGTGCATGTGCTCTCCACATCGCCTATGAGAGCTGCTCTACTTTGTGGAAACTGCTTAGCCATTAAGTGAGCGTCTCAAGTAGCCCGGTGCCTACTGGGTGCCAGTCTCCACCCCAGGGAAGACATAAGTTCACAGCTCCACAGTCAGAGGAAGAAGTTAGACTAGATATTCCACTTCCTAGGTGGCACCCCTTGAGGTAGGACTTAGGTGGTAGCCTTTGTGGGTTAGATGAAAGTGGTGCCTCCACTTTTGTATATTTAAACCCTTGAACTTTTATTCAGCACAAATTCCCAAATTGTTGCAACTCCACTCTCCTCTTGAGAGCGATGCCTGGATTCATCGGACCCATAATTCCCCTGGGAGACAGGCAAGTGTGATCTGTGTGTGACAAGAAGTCATAGAAGAGGTAAGGGACTTGCTGGCATCCACACCGCAGGACCGAGGCTTGGGCAGGAATAGAAATCCAGGGCCAGATTCCCAGGTGAAGTAAATGGTCATGGACACAACTGACTTGAACTGACTTATGACAGTTCACGCCTGGCCACATAGTCCATTGGACTGGGCTCGCCTGGTAGGGAGAGTGGCAATGGGCTCCATCTTTCTATGGATGGTAGCAATAAGACATGGGCATGCCGGCTACAAAAACACACTCCTTCCCTGCCAAATCTGGTGCAGAAGCTTGCCTTCCCCACACCAGTGCTCAATACTTACTACTGCTGCAGCCCAGGGTGAAATCTGTAGCTGCAGCCTTTGCACAGGACCAGGAAAACCTGAGTTCCTGGTTCTCTTTCTGCCTGGACTCCAATATTTCAATTGGCATTCATGTGAGTGAGTGGAGAAACGCATCCCAAGAGCCTGAAAAACCTACAGGATCAGGAGGGGCTAGACCATGGATTTAACTGTGACACTTTTTTATGTCCCTTCGCTTTGTTTCCCTCCCCCCTACCTCCTAGCCCCTTTGGGAGATGGCTGCTGTTATTTTCCTAAACGATTTTGCTAACCAACATCTCTCTCCAACTCTCCCTAGATCCTGGTCTATCACCCAGATTTCCTCAAGTATGTGTTTGACCACTGGCTGCAGCGCCATGGAAGATACCCCTCCACAGGCATCCTGTCAGTCATATTTGCTCTCCACGTATGCGATGAGGTAAAGGCTGTTTCCTTTCAGACTTTAACGTACATCGATAACCTGATAGACTCTAGTGCTGTGGCCTAGATCCTCTTCCACCGCTTAGACACCTGAGCATGATAGCATCCATTCTGCTTGAGTCCCTGCAAAACAGTTCATTCAGAAGGTGGGAAGGTCTTCCTCCTCCTCACTGCTTTTTTATGACTTGGTTGTAAGGCTAAGATAATCACATCTTACCAAAAAACAAATTCAGGGTTTTCAGGGATTTGAACAGTAAAATATGATTGCATTTAATAAGGGCATCTGATCAATGGAATAGGATCTGGCTCTGTAAATCATGTCTCACTGAGAAGCCAGCATGAGGTTTCTGCATTGCTTGACCCATCTCTTTTGGTCATTCCACTATCTTTGGGTAAACCTGGGCACTGGCCACATCCCTGACATAAAATGAAGCCAACAAAGCTCTGTTAATTTAGGCTAGTCGAGGTGCTGAACCTAACAATTCATGGTCCTGTTGAGACTTTCTCCACCTCTTTCTAAGTCTGTTCTAATGAGCCCACACGTCAGTAAACTCTGCCCTGCCTGGTGTTTGTGTGCTTTTTGCCCAGTCACAAGTCCTTTATATTGTATCTTTGTAATTTCCTTACAAAACTTTCCACACGTCCCCCTAAAATTGAATGCCAATAGGTCCCTATCTTTAAGAAGACCAGCAAAACCCATAGGCTATTTTTAGACTGGGCCACTTCCAAATACAATGAACTAGTAACAGTCAGGACTTCGTTAACCATCTATCACCTTCTGCCAGCTCTTTCATAAGATTCTCATCTTGTAGGATAATCCCTGCCTGGTACAGATTTAAGATTCAATTTTCAAGCCTCCAGTCTTTTCCAGTTTTCATAGCTGGTTGTATGCCACCTCTTCCCACCCACGACCAGATAGAAGGAGGTATGTCTAGAGGACACTGTGCTCCAGAAATCCACAGCGAGGGGGTACCCCAAGGGGGACTGTTAGCAGATGGTGTAAGTTAGGGACAACCCTGAGGCTGCTGCAGTTGACACATGGTGATGAACCCGTTCCTGACTGTCTCCAAGATCAGGGGGAGCACCAAGATGGTTTTAAAGAAACTTTGCATTTCCACTTTGTGCCCTACCTACACAAAAATCGCTCGTATGAAAAACCAGATCCTAATTTCACCCTGCCCCTTAAGATATATTTATGGAGAAATCCAAATTGATAGACTATGCTGCCACTAGATATTCCTGTTGTGCTACAAAACAAATGCGGTCGAGAGTCACTGTTTGAAAGAAAATGTACGTACAGTCCCATCCATTCAGGCCTCCCACTAACACCAGTACCTGACCAAGAGCAGAGCAGGAGCTGTGATTTGACACACAGTGCCAACAGAGTACCCATCTTGTCACCGGGCATCAATGCTCCTCCAGCCATGGACACCTAGCTACGACTAGACAAGAAGTATCATCTTGAAAACTATACATACACAGCAAAGAGAGAAAGCAAGGGTCTCTCGTATTTCTGAGGTCTGCATTCAACAGAGAGGGGTTCCCAAAGAGAGGGGTTATGATCTGGTCAGAATTGGTGTCAGAAAGTCATGACCACTTGCTTTACTTCGTCACTAGGAGAGTGGGGAATCCTAGACGGGTAGCGAGAGGTTTCTCTGAAGATCCAGGTATAGAAAAAGTCTCAGCATGGTTTACTTCTGTTGCAGTCCCTTTGGAGAAAGACACAGTTTTCTGCTCTGTGTGCTCAGCTGACCTGGGTCGAGACTCCATGGTGCTACCACTGTACAGAAACCATGGACGTTTCTTCAGAAACGGAGTTAAGACCTCACCGCACTGAGGGCAAACTCTGACGCTGTCACTTTTTGATTCTCTCCCTTGCTAGGTGAATTTGTACGGTTTCGGTGCAAACAGCAAAGGGCATTGGCATCACTACTGGGAAAACAACCCTTCAGCAGGGGCTTTCCGACAAACCGGAGTCCACGATGGGGATTTCGAATCCAATATAACTTCGACTCTTGCTGCTGTTAACAAAATACGTCTTTTCAAGGGCAGATGACCCTTCCCAGAGAAAGGGATTTGTGACTGCAGTTTCCAGTACACAGGGCACGTACCGAAGCACAGAAAGGGGCAAGGTGAGGATGATCCAGGAGCTGGGCAGCTTTGAATATCTGCACCTGCAGTTGATTAGGAGCATCTCGCTACTGCGCTGGCCACCGAGCAGAACACTACTGCTTCCAGACTGAACTTGATTGCCTCATTTGAGAATACAGATCTTGGGGACTTAGGACTCAATTGTGGGCCCTACATGATCTGCTGAGCCACTGCTTTGAGAGAGGGAATGAAGGGGAGGATTAAATGCTGAAATATTGGGGAGAGGGCTGCCTCTTGCAGCTAAGGGAAACCAGATGGTTGCTTTCTAGGAGTTGCTGGATGCATGCCCGTGCTTTCCTTGAGTAAGCCAGGGAGGTCCAGAAGAGAGGTGAGAACAACTCCTGGGTGGCTGCAAACAGCTCAGTAAGGATTACCTCAGAGGAACAAGTTCACATATTTCACTGTCTGTCCTTTCTTCAAACCAGCTCTTATATTCCCTGTGTTATTTCTCGGCCCATGTTGTATTATGGACAGGCGGGATGCGCCCAACTTGCCTGATGTAACAGCAGCCTCTGACCTTGCATCAGTTTGCATTCAGAGCATCTAGAAATCTGGAGAAAATCCTTCATCTCTGATCTTTTGTTTTTTTTAATGTAGTGTCTTATACAGCCATAATGAGAGAAGGGACACAGTTCCAACTGAAAACTCCAGCAAAAAAATGGCCTTTTTTTTTAGCCATTTGTTTGTTCTTGGCTTGTTTGTTTTAAACATGACTTTGCTGTTGTCATTTCTGAATGCTGGTTTTTATTTAAACCATGAGAGAGAGAGAGAGAGAAATGGACTATTTTTCTTTCAATGGTTTACATGTGCCTTTTATATTTGTGCAACAAGATATATTTTTTTTAAAGTCAGAAACCCTAAATTAAACTTTTTATAGGGGAAAAGAATTAACCAAAGTTTAGGCTCCACTGTAAACATCTTGCCCACTTTCTCTTTCAGTCTTTTTTTTTTGCATCTTCTAGCAAGTTCCCTACTCTGTTTGGAGCACTTTCCCTGATCCAACAACATCCAACAAGTTCAGCCCCTTCCTTCCTTCAGATCCATCCTTAAAACCAAGAGATGCTATCTTTTCCTGTTTCTGTTTCTTCTTTTCTTAAATCCCCT
>NW_017728992.1:193549039-193555552 GCF_001723915.1 Gavialis gangeticus | reverse complement strand
TGAAAAGAGGAAACAAATCAAGGGTAGTTTTTAAGGTAACTTCTACCTTTTTTATCAAAAGAGAAACAGAATCAAAAAGTTCCAAGGAAATTTTTCATTCTATTTTTACGAACCTAGAAGGCTACACCTATTTAAATTGTATTTAAGTGGAAGAAAAGGTATAATTGATGGTGATGTAAACTACCAACGCTATAGGAGTCTACAGCACTGTAATGGCATATATATGGTATATCCTGTGTGGTTTGCTTCTACAGCGCAATCCAGACTTCTGAATTACAGAAATGTAACTGTTCACATAGGTACTTCTATGCAGTGAGGGGAGGGAAACCAATAAGAAATGTCGTACTGGGGAGTTTGTCTTGCAGACTTCTTTTTTCCAAAAATCAATACAGTTGATCTTCACCTGTTACCGGTTGTTATTGTAAGCATGGATTAAAGAGCTAACTCCAGGGATGCATCTCCACAAGCATTTGCCACGCTGCTCATTTGCATTGTGGCGGGTTTGTTTTGACTGTGAGATCCCAGTGTCAAAAAAACCACACCAAAAAGAAGTGGCACGGCGCACGTGGCTGCAGCGCACGCCACACCAGAGCCTGGCTGGCCAGAACCACGCTCTGATTTTCAGCTAAGCTCTGCATGCCCAGATCACCACCACTGGAGCCCTGGGTAGCCCCCAGGACCCCAGGTAAGGCTGCTGGGGCCCCAGCCTCCCTTACACCGCCGAGGGCAATCTGCCATGTGTCAGAGTACATGTGCAGGAGCGTGCCAGGGGACAACTAGTAGTGGCGCAAGTGTGTACCGCTGATAATTGTCCCCAGGGAAATGCACGTGGAGATGCATCCTAGGGGGCTTATTTGTTTTTTGGGTTTGTTGTTGTTGCTGTTTCTGAGTTTTGATTTTTTTTTCTTTCATGAGCATTGTAGCTCTTGTTTCACAGTATCATAAAAATGGGGTTCAAGGAACAATGGACCAAAGACATCGTCCAGGAAAGCCAATGGGAGTCTTCCCACTGAAGTCAACGGACGTTGGGTTAGGCCATGAAAGGGTTGCTAATTGGATTGTCCATGTATTGTAGTAGTTGAAATCCGTGGTAATCTAGAAAACTATATCTGAAATAATTTTATTCTTTTATTGGTCAATTGAGTGACAAACACGTTCATTCTGATGAATGCTCTGGTAGCACTGTAAGTGAAATACCGGCCCCTTCACCATCAACTTCTGTCGGGCTGGATTTTACCTTGTGGCTTTTCTTATTAGTGTTTTTGGATTAGTGGCAGAAATGTACAGTGTAATGGCATGATCACTTGGAGTCTCACTAATTAGGGTCTTGGTCCTCCAAACACTTGTTAGTGTGAGTAGCTTTACACAGATATGTCATTCCAGTGCAGAATATGAAGAGTCATAGCTGTCATGCTCTTCTACACTGGGCACCCCTTTCCCATAACGAGACGACCCACTTTCTCTTGGAAATCCCTTCCTATTTCTTCATGACCCCTAGCTTCAGCAATATGGAAGGGGCAGGATTATTGACCACTCTATCAGTAATTTGAGATCCTTTATCCTGGCACAATGGCTAATCCAGTTATTTTACTGCAGATTTCAGGATAAGGTACAGTGATAACAACTTACCATCATCTAATGTTGCTTTGTAGAAGAATAAACCATGCCCACTTGAATCCCATTTTTTATGTTACCACTTTTTGATTATTGTAAAATAACATGTTTCCAACTGAGATGACAAGCTAATGTTTCAAACAAAGAGGCTGGGTTAGAAGTGGTGGCGGGGGGAGGAAATACTACTTTAGACATTTCAGTTTTCAGTCTGTGGTTCAGAGGCGTACATCTTGAATGCACCATATTTTTAGACTTCTTTTGTCCGGGGTCAACTTGCAGCTAAATCCTCCTTATATTTAAAATGGAGAATGCTTTCAAAGGTATGTGGGGCAGTTCAACATTCAACTTCCATTGGCTTTTCATAGGAGCTGGCATTTTGGGATCTAACTTCAGCGGAAGGTCAATGGAAAATGGTCACCTCAGTTTCAGTTGGGTCTGAAAATTTCCATCCTCCAACTAAATTAAAACTTGCTGGGGTTTTTTTTTCTAGCAGAGTATTCCTTATAATAGAGGCTGGTGTTTATGACATTGAACTAGAATGCACGATATGTCCATTCGGTCTCCACAGGTCATAGTCAACTCTACAATTCTCATCATTGGCCTGTGGGAGAATCCCATTGAACTTTTTTGCTAGCAGCAAAGAAGTACATTTGGAATGGTATCCATTTTTCAGGGTGTGTGCTGAGCAGGTAAGAGACCAGACTCTCTGGAGATAGGAAGAGGAACAATGCTGATTTGTGTCGTCCACTTTCCACCTTGAAGGAACTTGCTAATATTTCTCTGAAACTTTTAGAAATCCGTGTGGCTCCCAATCAGTCTTCGTCAAGATCTCCCTGCCTTTTGCTCTGCTGATTCAAATGCCCTCAGCATGAAGGGGCACCAGCAGAGGAGGCTGGAGAAAGAGTCTATTCTTGTCATTGTTTGCAAACAGTCTTCCTGCTTGGAAATGCTCTATAAAAAAGAAAATAATAATAATCTTAATACTAAATTAAGTGACAAAGTTTCATAATTTTGAACTGCTTTTTCCTACCTTGCAAACTCTCCAAAGCAATTCTTGATTGCCTGCTTTGTTTTTAACCAAAGCCATGTCTCTTCAGCACTTTTTTCTTTCATCTCCAGATTTGTCTTCTATATTTTGGAGTCCATTGTTGATTTTGATAATCAATATTTTTTTCTGATTGTAGGGAGTCTGGTCCACTCATTCTTTGATGTCTTATTTATTAAAGTTTTCACTATTATCTGAATCACAATAAATTTTTTTACTTTAATCAGCTCAACGGCATCCGTCTGTGCACCCCAGCTTCTACCCACCGGCTCATTTCTAGTAGACACTGTAAATTGGGTCTTACCCTACTGTTTCCCACCCATTTCCCCCAGGCTCCTTCCCCCAGCCAATTTATGCTTATTCTTCTCTTCTGGGGGTGAGGTTTAATCTCTCATAATTCCACGCAGCAGCCACCCCACAAATCTCTCTTCTCTGCTATCAACCCCCAATTTTTATGAGAACTCTCTGAGCAAAGACCCTCTGGCCCAAGTCTCTCCAAATAGTACTCCCTTCATTTCAGACAGAGGCATCACTTGAAGGCAAATATCTAGGTAAAGTAGGATTGAGCCCACCTCTTCTTAAATGGCCACCCCACAACTGGGCAGGCGATGATTATTAAGGGCACTATTAAGCCCAGTAAGGCCCAGCTCCTCTAATAAGGGGTGTCTAGATACATGCTCTCGGGTGAGAGGAGAACCGCTCTAATTAAAGCGCTCACAGCATCACATGTATTCAGCATCCCACGCTTTAAAATGGTGGCAGGGGTGCTTTAACCAAAGCTCATTTGACGAGCTTTAGTTAAAATGCCCCTGCTGCCATTTTGAAACACGGGGATGCTGAATACACATGCCACTGAGACTGCTGGAGTGCATTAATTAGCATACTCCAGCAGACTCACAGCAGTCTCAGTTAATTCAGTCTGCTCCGACGTGTGCTAATTAACATGCATCAGAGCAGAAGTCCATGTGTATAGGTGCCCAGGCTTTACACAGTTCTGTCCATGGAGATTTGCTTGCAGCTCTCAGATCTAAACCTATAACTAGTTGCCGCTGAAATAGAAGGAGCTTTCAAGTGTCATCTTAGCAGAGCCATGCAGGGTCTCCCAAATCCTGGGTGGGTGATCTAGGCATGGAGATACAGCATGAAAGGGGAAGTGGTGCTATCCCCTCTCCCTTGTATCAGAAAGTGGTTGATGCATTTTGCCCACAGCTTGATGTGAGACCACCTACTGGATATTTCTTGCCAGCGTCATAAGCTGCTTAGCCTTGTTCAGGCTGTTCCCATTTTAAATAGTTTTTAAAGAGCAAGGGCAGCTCAGAGCCTGTCAGGCATAAATTTAATTCACATGCGAAATCTGTCTATTGAAATTCATCCAGACAGCTTAATGATATGAATCCAAGACAGCGATATGACAATGTGCTGCAATTCACTTACAATCAGGCCATGCAAGTCAGCCAGTTTTCCTATTAGACTTAGATAATGGTCTGACAGTTACTGTAAGAGCCACTCATCAGCCTGACCTTCAGAAGTCCACACTCAAGAGCAAGCTAAGACACTCATCCCTCCAGCACTTAGCTCAATCAATGCCACAGCATGTGCTGATCACAATCAGCTGAGACAGCTCATCCAGCATTAACCAGGCTGACAAGGGGCACGTCTACACGTGCAATTAGTGCACATGAATAAACTCTGGAGCATATTGCTCTGCCATTTTTTGCTCCTGGGTGCAACATTTGAATGTGCAGTTAAATCTGGAGCAACGATCCCTGGAGTTTATGCGTGCGCAACATGTGGAGCGTAGCTGGAGAAGCCATAGCTAGCAGCAGACCCCAGCGGTCAGCTTGCCAACCTGGGGCTGCTCCAACCGGGCTCAATGTGCTGCAGAGGAGCTGGCTGGAGCATGAGCAAGGCTAGCTGCAGTAAGCATCTTGTGTGGACACATCCAATGAGCTGTGTGTCAGTCTGACTCTGGAGGTGATGAGCACAGTGAGAATCACATGGATAGTAAGGGCCCACACCAAGGCTTAAGGGAAGGTGGAGGCCACCCTAGTAGGCAAAATGCAACTCAGAATTGCACACCTCCTCCCTCCCTGCAATGCAGAGGAGAATGCAGAACACTGCTTTCTCCTCTGTGGGCTCGCTCTGCTCCTTTGGTGCTGGCTGTCAGAGGGCAGTCCTCTCCCGAAGCCCCCTCGCTGTTTGTTTCACATCAGCTCACAGGCAGAAACGCGCTGAGGTACAACATCCCCATCTGAGATGATCTTGTCAGCAAGGTAATCTGCATAAAATTACAAACAAGAGACTCATGAGACCAGCGAGAAATACAGCAACAACAGCAACAAACCCCAACCAGACAAACCAGCCAGAGTAGCTGGCCGAGGGATTCTGCTTATTCCACTGGCTGAAGCAACAAATTACCCATATGGGAACAATACAGATTTCCCTCCCTGGCACGAATTTCTCTGATGGCTCATAGTTAGAGTAGCAATTAAACCCGACAAATTAAAAGGCACGTGCCTCCCTCAGCACCTTTAAAAACTCGGCTTCCAATTTGTCTTTCCCAAAAGCTCACAGGGAACAGCTGGGCTCATTCCCTTTCGGTTATCTTCAGGCACCATGAAATAAAATGTGGTCTATCATGTTTGTTGAGGGTTGCTCCATTTTGCACAGGCAACACTCAGAAGTTAAGCCATATTTTTCTAGAACAGGAAATGTAATGTACTGTCTTGCTTGTGGGGTTTTTCCTGCTGAGCTGCTGAAGTTCAAGCAGGAATTAAGTCAGAAAAGTCTAGTCAACCTCTCTTTTCTAGGAGGTCACTCTGGTGGCATCTTTTCTTTAAATGTAGGAAGGACATCCCTGATCTTAGAGATTCGTGGGAGAAAGGGAATGGGGGTTGGAGTCCTGGACCCTGGTCTCAGCTCTGCCTCTGATGCTGTGTGATTTGGGGCAGAGGGTTTCCCCTCTCTGGACCTCTGACACTTCCAGAATGAGGATGATGATCCAGTTGGATTTACAGGCTGACGGTAGGTGTCTTGCTGAGGCTTCAGAGACAAGCGTATGGACTTGCGCTGAAAGCCAGCCCACGCCAGCTACCAGCAGTGTAGCCATGAGTGTAAAGCACCAGAGGTAGGATAATTAGCATTCAGGAAGACTAACTGGCACTGTTGCTCAACAGTACTAATTAGCCCCCACTAGGAACTGTGCAGATGTTGCTACACAGTGCACAGCATGCATGGAGCTGCACAGTGTGTCTGAGCACATGCTGGGTATAGGCATGGCCTAGGAGGGGCAAAAATGGCCCCTTCAACTGGGGGAGGGAGGTGAATGGGATATCAGCCTTGGGAATGACTTATTTAGAGGGGCACCAGTATGGCCCCCTCTCAAGGTAATGGCAGGCACAGTCATGCTCAGCCCAGCCACAGAAGCCAGGCAGGCACAATCCTGCCAGCAATATGTCTGGGAGCAGGAGATGTGCAATGACACCCCTGCAGAGGCTTCTCCATGGGTGGGGAAGCAAACAGCAGCAGGAGTGGCCCCTGAGGCACTGCCCATCCCCACACCAACAGCAGCTTGAGCCCATGCGGCTACAGCAACAACCACAGCCATAGCAGCTGCCAGCTGAGTGAGGAAAGCTAGGGCAGGTAAGACTTCCCTCCCATACGCACCCGCTTCTATCTACTGCTCCAGTAGTCAGCATAAGTCCTTCCCACCACCGCCTCTGCCCTGGGCACTGAAAGAGCTCGCTATGCCTTTGGCTTCCCTAAGGATGAGAGTGGTTATTGCCAACCCTCCCCAGCCTGGGCTGTTCTTTCATAATATTTCTTTCCCCTCTGCCTCCTACCCTCCCCCCCCC
>NW_017728992.1:193546942-193548136 GCF_001723915.1 Gavialis gangeticus | reverse complement strand
GTCTGGAACCAACTTCCAAGGGAGGTGGTGCAGGCTCCTACCCTGGGGGTTTTTAAGAAGAGGTTAGATGAACACCTTGCTGGGGTCGTTTGACCCCAGTACTCTTTCCTGCCATGGCAGGGGGTCGGACTAGATGATCTGCTCAGGTCCCTTCCGACCCTAGAAACTATGAAACTATGAAACAGCACAGCAATGGGCTAAAACCCCTGAAAACATACTGCAAATAGTATCACTGAACAGGCCCAGAGACCACAAGCCAGACCCTACCTCGCCCTGCTGCGCATGCACTGCCTGGCTAGGGTAGCACTTCCCCACAGCTTATTTCAGTTACCTTTCAGTGGCTCCTCCCATCAGAGCCCACCCCAGGCCCCCAGTCACTGGCTTTCCAATCGCCATGCCCTGGAGCTTGCAATATGCCCTCAAGGTCACCTAGGGCTGGTGTTTGCTTTCACACTGTGCAAGGTGCAGTGCATCCGTGCACCATCTATCTGTGAGCACTGCAGGGAAGGGATGGTGCCTGCAAGAAGTACAGAACCTGCCCTCCAGGAAGCAGGGACTTGCTGCTGGTTTGTATCAGCTGACTGTGATTCTCCTCTGTGGACCCGTGCAGCTGAGCTGGATAACACATCAGAGGGGCAGAGCAGACCTATGGCCCATCCACCTATGGTGGATTAACAGGAGGAAACACTACTGTCCCTCTACCACTGGAGGCCCAGACCCATGACCCAGGGAGGCCAGCATGGGGCAAGGTGCTGTTGGACACTGAGACACAGGTGACACTGCAGGCCAGATTGTGTCAATCCCTGGGTAGGTCCAGGAGGGAGGTGAGGAGGTTACACTCACACCCCTTTTGGCTGCATAGCGTATGCTTAGTGAGCTCTCTTGAGCTTACCAGCACATCAGCATAGCCTCTAATAAAGATCTACATGTGTGCTGATCTCTCTGGTGTGCTCTGGCTTTCTCAGTGCTCCAGAGGCCAAGGGGTAAGTGTTGTCACCTTTCATCCTGCCCCTTCCCTTGCTGAATTCAGGGGGAAAGAGGGAATGAGGAATGGCAAGAATTCATCCCCTGGGCTCCAGAGCATCTGGCAGTGGGTCTGGCAGGAACTGTGCTGATATGCCAGTGCTCACTGTGCACATACAACATAGCCAAAGCAGGGTGCAACCACGCCACCACACACCCTCTGATCCCCCA
>NW_017728992.1:193541059-193541942 GCF_001723915.1 Gavialis gangeticus | reverse complement strand
AATTCATCCCCTGGGCTCCAGAGCATCTGGCAGTGGGTCTGGCAGGAACTGTGCTGATATGCCAGTGCTCACTGTGCACATACAACATAGCCAAAGCAGGGTGCAACCACGCCACCACACACCCTCTGATCCCCCAAGTAGCCACCCTGGGATCCACAAGTAAGAGTGGCCCAAAGTAAAATAAGGCAGGGGCTTCTCCAAGGCTAAGGTCCCCTGTACAAGACATGCACAACCTGTCCCTACGCCACTCCTTGAAGTTACAAGACCTCTTCAGTTCAGTTTGAAGAATTAATTTTTTTAAAGGGCCAATTGCAACAGCAACAGAGATGATTGATGACTATCTCAGCATTACTTCCTTTCATTTACTTGCTCAAAATGTCTTTTCCCAGATACAGGCCCTTTTCCATTAATAGATCACAGACCAAATCCCCAGCTCACAGAGATGGCAGCAGCTCCCCTGAAGCCAGGGTAGCGATATTGATTTATACCAGATGAAAATTCCAGCCCCCAGATCAGTAATTTCATGACTAAGCGAGAAGATGCAGCACCTATAAGTAAGTGTGGCTGGAATAATGTTTTTATTTCCTGTAAGAAGCAAAGGAATGCGAAAAATCATCATATGCACAGATTAATGAGTCTCTGAGCGGTGAGATGTAATTAACTCATCTCCGTTGAGGCTGGGGATCTAAGCACTTAATTATCTGCCTTATTAATGGCTACAATTAATATCTGATTAAGATCTCAGTTTCATCAGTAGGGATATCCTCCTATAATAGAAACAGAGCTTTCCATGTGGTATTCAGTGGAAAAGAATCATGGGCGACTGGTGCAGCCTTATTGGGGGGGGGGCATGTGCCCCACCTGCGACCAATCCTGTTGACCG
>NW_017728992.1:193539903-193541048 GCF_001723915.1 Gavialis gangeticus | reverse complement strand
AATGCCATGAAGAGCACCTTATGCCTCTTGCTGTCCTGCGAGGTCCCCCCCGCAACCAATTCTGCTGACCATGGGGATCCCCCCACGGCCAATCCTGCTGACCGGGGGTCCCCCGTGCGTGATTCTATGGACTAGGAGGGGTCCCCCCTGCAACAGCCAATCGCTGCAAGTGCTCCCAGAAGTGGCTGCAATGATCGCAGCAATCGGCCAGCGCTTAGGAAGTGGCACCAGCGCTCCCCCTTGCCCATCACCTAAGCAGCAAGTGCAGCCGGTCAGGGGGTGTACCAGCGCTCTCAGGGGGTTGCATGTGTACTCTCATGCACCCCCTATGCATTGCCACTGAAAAGAAGGACCAATCAATTCACAGGGCCGTGTTACAGGTTAACTTTAAACCATCATAAAGGCACTTAAATTGATATATGTGCCCTCTAAATGTTTTTAAGTTATACCACTCGGAATGAGGTTTATCCTTGAGCCTTTTACCCAGGCCATTCCAGGGTACCGTTAGACTGCTCCAGGGAGATAAAACACCTTGCTTTCATACCTCCAGCATCCCAGAATGCACCACTCCTAGCTCTTCCTATTCCTCTGTTCTGTAGGCAAACTTGTAACCCTCCTGAACTCTACTGCCCAGGGTATGTTGCAGGCTGGAGGCAAACATCCCTCCTGCCCCTGGGAGTGTGACCCTGACCCCGACCCCCTGAGAATCCAGGTTCAGCTCATCGGTTTGCTGCTTGGTCCAGTGCAGCCCATAAGTTTGCTGCTTGCTCTGCGCTGACTTTGTTTCCGCTATCATCATAGCTCAGTGCCTCACACACCTCAATGCATTTATCATCCCCACACCCTTGCGAGGCAAGGGAGTGCTATTTTCTAGATAAAGAACCGAGGCCCAGGAAAACAAGTGAGGTTCTCAAGAGCGCACAGGAAACCTGTAGCAGAAAAGGGAATTGAATCCAAGTGGGCAGAGACAAACCACCACAAGAGCTAACTGGATAAGGTTGGAGACACCCCGCTCTGAGGCAGACTTCTTCCTTTGGTCTTCTGCTACATTAAAGAGAGGAATTAATCTCTGACAGCGCACTTCCAAACCCATCTCCAGCCACTGCTGAGGTTCGCTGCCTGTCCAGTGGGTCTCCAGCTCAGGC
>NW_017728992.1:193535368-193539892 GCF_001723915.1 Gavialis gangeticus | reverse complement strand
AGGGGTCTTCTGCTACATTAAAGAGAGGAATTAATCTCTGACAGCGCGCTTCCAAACCCGTCTCCGGCCACTGTTGAGGTTCGCTGCCTGTCCAGTGGGTCTCCAGCTCAGGCACCCAGTCAGACTCGAGACAGAGATCCTCGGTTCCCAGACTCTTCCAATGAAAACAGGAGGAGCAGCAACCTTAGAAAGGTATCTGTGCAGCACTAACAATGCCATGAAGAGCACCTTATGCCTCTTGCTGTCCTGCGAGGCTGGTTTGGGCCAGCACACAGCCAACAACAGAGCTGGGGTTAGAAGAGCTGGTTGACAAGTTTCCATCAACCCATTTCTCCCACAGAAGCCTGGGATTTTGCCTGCACAACTTTTCCCCCGAAAGCACGAGCTCTTTGAAAGGAGCTCCATTGTTTCTAACTGAAAATTTGAGCACTAAGCACTCAGCTATGTCAGTAAATGGCGAACTATTTGCAGATGAAGGCTGCCACTGTACTTCGTGGGAATTGTAGTTTGGTGGCCTCATGTACGCATGCTCTTCTAGGGGCCTCTTTCCCCAGGTAGACTACATCTCCCCGGATGCACCTCAGCCAGGGGTTCCCAAGGTACATGGCCTCTTCTCTACAAGAAGACGGTGTGGTACAAAGGAGTTGTATTCCAGACAGGCAACCTGGCCAAACGAGGAGACTCGGAAAGGCTAGAGTACTAGACACCAGAATAGTAAGTGTGGGATATAGCAGTGATGTTTCCAAATGCACATTGCCTGGGTTCAGGCCAAAAAAAGTGTTGCTGTTTGAATTTTCACTGGAAACGTCAACATTTTTTGTGGAGAATGTAAATGCTTTTCTTTTGTTGCAATTTCCATAGAAGTCCTTTTCTCCTCTGTCTTAAGACCAGCTCAGATTGCACAAGTTCAGGGAGAGGAGAAGACAAATAGAGCAAATCTAAGGGTGACCTTCATGCCTTGTGCTTGGACCAGCATTGGGCTGGGTGGAGCAGCAGCAGAGGCTAGGACAAGCATACACAGGTGAGCTCAACCAGCGTGTCAGGAAGGCACGGCTCTTTACAAACCGGATACTTCTGTTGCCCTCCTCATCTATGTGTACGGGAGCTTGGAAAGGTCTTCCAGTCTGTTTCCCAGCTCGGATCTGACTGTACTCTGCTGTTTGATTATTAATAAAGTATCAAGTCTACCTGTACGTATATCAGGCAGGGAGAATTCAACCTTTCCCCTGTACCACAGCCTGCGGGACAGTTGCAGTCAGTGAAGGTGTCTTGTTGATGCCCTTGCAGACTTTTGGAGTCATAATTTCAACCCATTGCTCATAATTAACCCCGTGAAGTTGCCTAATGACTGCTTGTCCTGGACTGATGTTTCCCTCTTTCTCCTGGCGGCAGCCGTTTCTGTCCTCCCAGAGTTGTTCCTTAGCCAAGCTGCACAAATTGAACTCTAATAGTGTTGGTCCCACTAGCTGTATCTGATGTGAGTCACCACATGGGAAGAAATGAATCTACCTACTGCAGACAGCTAGCAGAAGTTTGGCTATAAATCTTTCCTCCTCACTCAGCCTGTGCATGCCTCGATTCATAGTTATTTTCTGTCCATGTCTTGGAGGTAGAAGAAATGTTCAGATGTGAACATAATTTCCCAAGCGTGCAGAGTAGGAGGGATTCTCACTTCCTTGCTCTGTGATACAAAGCCTGGGCCCTCCTTGCAGTAGCATCATGCTGTAAAGCCCAGTTTGCTGCCTGGTATATCATCCCAGTGTCCTTTGATAGTATTGCTTTTTCTTCCTCTCGTTGAAGGTTTGAGGCTCACGGTACTTGAGCTCAGGTGCATGAGCAGAGAGCAGGCCTTGAACCAAAAAGCTCAAATCCAAATAGATGAACAAGTGTTGCATGCAGGAATTGTGTCAGATCCAAAGCCTAGCAAGCCATTGGGCTAGTATGTTAGGATGCACCGAATTCGATAGCCAATAGCACATAAGGGAGCGATGTGGGTTAACGTCATGTCTGGCTGTTTTGGACTGTCCTTTCCAAATGACCAGGTGTACAGCTGGGTTGTGTGGGGTGGGTGTTTTGGCCTTCAAACTCACTTCTGCAATTGGGGCAAGATACTCATTGTGTGTGTTTTTTAGCAGCCCTCATTGTGTGTGTTTTTTAGAAGCTGACCGTGGCAGCAATTTGTGTTTGTGACTGGTCCTACCATGCTGTATATACATAGAAAACCCAGTTGTTTGAGCTCCACCATGCCCTGTGGCTTCTACCTACTATTATTATTGTGTAAAGGGGAAGAAACGCAACAGGAAGATACACAAACGGTCAGAAAAAGGAAGTGTTATAATCCTCATTTTACACATGGGGGATCTGCGAATAGACACAATACACAGAAGGGCCTGCTTTGCAGAACTACAAAGCATGCAAAACTCCAGCTGTTCTGCATGGAGCCTGCAGGTACTTTGAGATTCAAGCTCTAAGTGACTTGCCTGAGGATACGGGAAGACGTAGGCACACCCAGACACTGAATTCAGGTGGATCTTTTGTGCCCTTGCCCAGTGCCTTAACCGCAAGATTACTGCCTTTGTATTCTGACATATTATAATGCTGTGGGCTTCTTACTCAGAAGTTGCATAGCAATGCATTTAAACAGCTGTGCGCATTCACCAGCAAAGCTATTAGCACAGGCTTTGTTGCGTTGGTTGTTTGGTTTGTACGCTGGAATTTTTGATGTCTTAATTTCATCACCAGAGGGTGCTGGAGTTCTAGGCTCATTAGTTTGCCTCTTGCCTTCTTAAAACACGCATCCGGCTCCTGTTATCAGCCTGTCCCTGCTGTATGGGAATCGAAGCAAGCTGCATCTTCATGTCCAAGAAGGGTTTTCTGTCTACTGGTGGGGAGAGGAAGACCGTCATTTGCTTAATGGAACAAGTAGACAACAAAATAGATGGAGAGAGCATGTTAGTCCGAGGTCGGGCAGAAGGATGGGGTAGGCATTGGGTGGAGCTAGACACTGAAGTTACATGATGTCTCTGGAGGAGAAGGGTTGAATGGATGCAGTGGCCCCATAGGCGTTGCCTTGTGAATGTACAGGACATCATAAGCCTTCCAATGTGACTCAGGATCCCTCTGGACTTGTGTATGCTGGACTTGTCTATGCTGGTTGAACAATTCAGCTGAACCCTATTGGCCTTCCCATATGTGCTGACTCTGCCTGTCTGGGCAAGCTCACAGTGTGACTAGAGAAGTGAGGCAAAGGGTGGGAGAGAGGACGTAGCAACATGCCCATTTGGTAGATGGGGATTACCTTAAATGTGCCACCTCCAAGAAGCAATGTTCCTAGGGGAGACTTCTCCCTAGCCTGCTCCTGCTGCCTTGCAGCTGAGGGCAAGCAAAATTCAGGGGCATCCGAACCCCAAGTCTCTGGGCTTGGGCCTGCATGTAGGAGGCCTGCCAAAGGATTTGGAAACATCTGAAGCCCCAGATGGGGGTGGAGGATGTTTGCTGGTAGTAGGGCCGCTTATGGTTCTCAACTGACTCATGGATTTGGCAGATTTGGCTTAGAACACAAAAAAGTCTCTAAAAAAAAATAATAATGTTCCCAGGGCATTTTAGCCATCGCTAGCAAATGCTCTAGTGCAGTGGTTTTCAACCTGTGGTCCACAGACTGTGTCCAAGGGGTCTGTGAAAGAAGACTGTGATCAAGCAAAAGTATGTGAATACCCGCACTTGCAATTCAAAGGGGTCCACGCCTCCGTTCGAAATTCTTTATGGGTCCGCAAATGAAAAAAAGTTATGTATGTGAACTATAGCAAGTTCCCATACAGCCTCAGGCCGGTTGTGATACCATCCTATTGATGTTCTGCTCTTTTGCCTCTAGAGGGTGACTACTATTTAAATGTTGGTGCCTTTCAGCAGTGCTCCATCCTAATAAACGACCAGCAGAGAAGAATGGTGCAATCATTTCCGCATGGCGCTCCCATCCCAGTAGTACAAAGAGAGCCATTAATCTCTTCTTGCCTTTACAGACTGGTTTGGGATGCTTTGGCTTTGAGAACAAAAATGGAAGGAACCTACAGGAACACCCCTAGAATAACTTGGAGCTGGGTCATTGCAGATACACGGTACAGCAGAGCCCGGGGCACTCTGGTCAGAAGCATTTGCGTGTTCTCTGTAAATGTGCTATCTATCAAAGACTTTCTGCATGGTGCAAAATAGGAAAACCAAACACAGTGTGCTTATCCCATGTGGGTCATTTACAGCCTGTTTAGAGTGTAGGTGGCCCCTAACCAGCCTCCTGTATGCAGGCAATGAAGAAGAATTTGCATGCAGTTTCTGCAGCTGTATCCAAAATAGGCCAGCTGTGAAACCACCCTATAGATGGTATTGCTCCCTTACTGCTGGGAGGTGAACGTGATTTAAATATCAGCTTCTTTCACTGGTGCTTCATCATAATAAACTCCTTGTGTTAAGTGGGGTTTGTGCTGAGTGCAGAATCAGGGCCTCAAACCCACCATCCCATCTCCATCTCCT
>NW_017728992.1:193526488-193530368 GCF_001723915.1 Gavialis gangeticus | reverse complement strand
GGTGAACATGATTTAAATATCAGCTTCTTTCACTGGTGCTTCATCATAATAAACTCCTTGTGTTAAGTGGGGTTTGTGCTGAGTGCAGAATCAGGGCCTCAAACCCACCATCCCATCTCCATCTCCTCAGACACAAGCCGTGCAGCAGCTGAGCCCTGCCACATTCGGTCTGCAAGTTGTTCTCAGCAAGGAAAGCAAAAATCAAGTGCTCAATGCCAAGAGGCAGAGGACACCGCTGGGATGAGGGCTGCTTACGACTCAGCCTTGTAACCCCAAGAAGCACCAGATCGTATGTGGACGGTCTGACCCTCAAGACGGGTACTGGGTATGAATCTGCGAAAGGGTCCATTGCCCTCTGCTCCTTTAGTGGGAACAGATTAACTAACCATCTTGCAAGACTGGAGCTGGCAGCCGTCACCTCTTCCAAAAGCTTAACAACTGTCTTTTGTTTTTAAAACAGCCTGGGCCAAGTCTGTGCCTGCCGTAAGCTCCGTGAAGTCAGGCCGGCTGCAGCAGGCAGGCGTGTGGCTCCATGAACGCAGTCATGTCTCATTATACAGACATGAGTACGTCCAGCAGGGAGCTACGCACGCTGGCAGCCTTGAAGTCAGCTAACTGGACCTGGATGGATGCCTAACAAGGGGACTGGTGCCATGCGCATACTTCCCACGGAGACTTGTCAATTAATCTGCGTAAACATAAACACCGTCTGCTTCATTTGACGTGTGATATTCCTGGTGGATATTGTTAAAAAAATCAAACTTGGAGAGGGAGAAGGGGACAGGAGTGTCCTGCGAATTCTTCTCTTTTGTTCTTTCCAAAATGGTTTCCTCAGGAAGGGCCTTGTATTAGGCCAGCTTCTCCCTCTTTCTACTTCTGCCTAAAAACTTCTTTTAGATATGCAAATATGGCTTCATCTGACACATCTCTTCATGGAGCATCAGTTAGCTAAGCGCTCGTCTAAATGAAGAAGGAAATAAAGGCAAAGGGCCTTGAAATGTCTTGGTCGGAAGCCATGGGTTTCTTTCTCCACCTCGCAGCTGTTTTACAGGCAGCAAACTTTGGAAAGAACGATTTATATTGCACACCTTTGATTCAGTAAAACAGTTGAGAGTGTTTATAAGTGCTTTATTACACTTCGGTAACCTCCCTTCTTTTCCCCATTGGGTGGGGGGGGCGGGGGGGAGAAAACAACCGGGTGCACCCTGGAACATGTATTAGATACAAGAAATTGAGAGAAGGAAGGAAAAAGAGTTTTTCTTCACTTAGCCTCTCCTCTCCTAGCAGTGGTGGGATTCATGGGCACATCTGTCTTGGGAGTCTGCTGGAGCCGTGGGTGATTTCACGGGCTACGAAGGCCCAGCATTTCCAGGGCAGGAAGTTTGGTCATGGGCAGTCCATCATGCTGGATGATTTGGATGGGATTTTTCTTGGTGCTGCGTGACCAACACTTACCCTTTCCCCTGACCTCTGGTACTCTCTCCTACCTTGGGGGTCTTCAAGAGGAGGCTGGACAGATATTTGGCTGGGGTGATATGACCCTGGCACTTGTTCCTGCCTGGGGCGGGGTCGGACCTGATGATCTGTTTAGGTCCCTTCCGACCCTAAGTACTATGATACTATGACCCCAGACATGTAGCAAGAGAACTAGTGCAGAAAGCTCATGTGGTAGCACCAGTATTTTAATCATGCACTTGCCAAAGTCTGTTTCTGCAGTAGTTGCACATCCTCCCTTGCCCACCTCCACCCCCCTCTCCTCCCTACCTACATCTCTGGGCACAGGGAGGCCTGCCCACTGCCCTGCTCCTGCTCCAGGGCTGTGAGAAGTGGCTGCATGGGGACCCAGCTTGGTCACGGACTGTCATAGCAGTGGCAGGTGGGTTTCTGCTCCTGGGCAGACAGGTAACACCTGGGGGGGATCGGACAGGGAAGGGGAAACCATCCACCGCCACCCCAGTTGAGCAACTCAGCTGGAGCAGGGCAGGAGCAGATCTGGAGCTCCTCCCCACCCCATCCCCAGGTCGGTCTGCAGCGGGCGAGGGAGGGAGGGGAGAAAAGTGCTGCTGGACATGGAGGGGTACTGAGAGTGGGGCTAGGGGTGGTTTCTTATCTGCTTCAGGACTTAACAAAAGTCCCTGGCTGCTGCTCCCATGGCATGGTCCAAAAGGGGAGGGTGCAACCGTGCCCTGCACACCCTGGGGATCTGCCTCATCAGTGCCTGGTTCTTCATCTGGGTAGGAAGAGCCTTCAGCATAACTACACAATGGGTGGTGGGTCACTGGCTGGCACAGCATCTGAACGGGACCCAGGGGTCACAATCGACCGGAAGATGAACACGAGCCAACAGTGCGATGAAGTTGCCAGCAGGGCAAATAGAGGTCTGGCGTGCATCAGCTGATGTGTTGCCAGTAGATGCAGGGAGGTGCTTCTCCTTCTCTATTTGGCGCTGGTGAGACCACAGCTGGCATACTGTGTCCAGTTCTGGGTGCCGCACGCCAGGAAAGATGTGGATAAGCTTGAGAGAGTCCAGCGAAGGGCCGCCCATATGATTAGGGGCATGGAGGATAGGCCCTATGAGGAGAGACTGGGAAATGGGTTTGTTCAGTCTGAGTAAAACAAGACTGGGAGGTGACTGGATAGCCACCTAAGAGTACATCAGGGGTGAGCACCAAGATCTAGGAGGCAACTCTTCAGGAAGGCACCCCTTTTTCAGGACGAGCACCAATGAGTGCAAGCTAATTGATGGAAAATGTAGGCTGGACATAAGGAAAAACTTTCCTCTAAGGGTATCCAAAATCTGGAATGCTCCCAAAATCTGGGGCAGTCGCCATCCCTGGAAGTGTTCAAGAGGAGGCTGGACAAGCACCTTGTGGAGCTCATTTGAGCCCAATTACCTCCTGCCCATGGCATGGGACCGGGCATGATGATCTTGCAGGTCTCTTGTGGTCCTTTGATTTTATGATCAAGAAAAACCTATAGTAGAACCATTTAAATTAGAGATCAAAGACAGAGACCTTGATTAATTGCAACGTTAAGAGACAGTTCATTAGTGTGTTACCTCAGAGAATGAATACCACATTAACTTAAATATAAGATGACCCTGAATATAAGACAACCACCCCCCTCCCCTGCCAAATAATTAGGTTTGATATATGGAAAATTTATCAATGTATTATATTTTTCCAGGTGTAGAACCTAAGTATTGGAGGGATGTCTAGCATCGTCCCTTCCTCCCACCCCCAGCTAAAGCAAGGAAAGCAGTGGCAATGAGGGGTCAGGTGGCCCCCTTGCCCGCTGCCCGGCTGACTTCTTCCTTCTGCAGCCTGCTTGCCACATGCCCCACCGGAGCCCCAGCTCCCATCAGCCTCTGCCCCTCCCTCCTGCTCCCCTCCATCTCTACAACTTGCCTGCAAACTCCTCCTGGTCTCTGCCCCTTCCCCTCATGCCTTGCAGCCTCTGCCCCTTACTGTCAGATGCTGCTCGGGCTTCTGTGTCCCTGAGCACATGGAGGCTCAACCCTTGCCTGGCCCTGCAGCAGTGCCGGCAGAAGTGCAATGCAGCCAAGCTGCACCTGACAGTAAAGGGAAGAGAAGGGAGGCAGATGGACACGGGGCAGTGCTCAGGGCTGCAGTCAAAGCTACAGCAACAACCTTTTCCCCCCTCCGCTTTGTATGTGAGTATACGATATGGGGCTTTTCCCCCCCATGCTGATTGACTCATCTTATATGCAAGTAAATATGGTAAATGCATATAGCACTCAGCGCTGATATCCTTATAGTTTCACAGTTTCATAGTTTCTAGGGTCGGAAGGGACCTGAGCAGATCATCTAATCCGACCCCCTGCCATGGCAGGAAAGAGTACTGGGGTCAAATGACCCTA
>NW_017728992.1:193525237-193526144 GCF_001723915.1 Gavialis gangeticus | reverse complement strand
TCCACCACGACTCTCTGGGTGCAGCCCTCCAGCCAATTGGTGACATATTTGACTGTGTAGGTGTCGACAACACAGTCCCCCAGTCTTTTAATGAGAACGGGGTGAGAGACAGTGTCGAAGGCTTTTCTAAAGTCCAGAAAGACTACTTCCACCGTGACGCCTGTGTCCAAGGATTTGGTGACCTGGTCGTAGAAGGCCACCAGGTTGGCCTGACAGGACCTGCCGCTAATGAACCCGTGTTGGTTGCCCCTAAGCATAATCTCCCCCGCTGGCCCCTCGCAGATGTCCTCCTGGATAATTTTCTCCAAGAGCTTCCCAGGACCAAAGTAAGACTAACAGGCCTATAGTTTCCTGGGTCCTCCCTCCTCCCTTTTTTGAAGATGGAAACCACGTTGGCCCTTTTCCAGTCCTCTGGCTCCTCACCAGAGCACCACGAGTGCTCGTACAGCCGTGCCAGGGGTCCTGCAATGACCTCAGCTAATTCCCTCAGCACTCGGGGGTGGAGCTCGTCCGGACCAGCTGATTTGGATGCATCTAGTTCCACCAGGAGGTCCCTGACTAGGTCCACTCCGACCCTAGGCCTGGCTGCGCCTCCCTTGGGACCATCAGGGATCATGATGGGGGGGATGACATGCACATGATGACCTTGCTTATGCAGGATGGCTCCTTACTCCAGCAGTAGTCCCATTGTCTTCACTTGTGCTGTAGGCATAAGTAAAGCAATAGTCAATAAGTCATGCCACCTGTGTCTGGCCCATGGGGTCGTGTGGGTGGCATCAAGCGGCAAAATGTGCTATGCAGATTTGCCCCAGCTGATCCATCGAATATTAGAAATGGTTCAAACTGAAGACAGCAGCGTGGGGATGCAGTCAGGAAGGCCAACCGCACCTTGTCGTGCATCCACAGA
>NW_017728992.1:193522148-193525124 GCF_001723915.1 Gavialis gangeticus | reverse complement strand
CACGGTCAGGGCGGCTAGGATCTGGAACCAGCTTCCAAGAGAAGTGGTGCTGGCTCCTGCCCTGGGGGTTTTTAAGAGGAGGTTAGATGAACACCTTGCTGGGGTCGTTTGACCCCAGTACTCTTTCCTACCATGGCAGGGGGTCGGACTAGATGATCTGCTCAGGTCCCTTCCGACCCTACTAACTATGAAACTATGAAGCTTGTGATCATGAGAGATTTAGTGCCTTGTACCAGCAGCTAATCCAGCCCTGAGGTTCCAGGTTGGAGCCTAGTCAGCAGTGGCCTAGTTTCAGATTGGGAAGAGAATTGCTCAGGGAACTGCCATCTTGTCATACTTGTAGCCACACCTGAATTCTAGTTGTTATTACTGAAGGTAAAATAAGCTATGTTTCTCATCATCCTGGTAACTCTGTCATACCTTCTCCTTCTAACTCTTTCCTCCAATTTCCACCTCTCTTTGTTGTTCTAGACTGGACACATATAGTAAAGAGCGTTAATCCATATGTACAGCACCTTGCACACCTTGAAGGCTATGTCGCTATACCAAGTAATGGTTCCCACTCATCTTTAAGCCTTCGTGTAAACCAAGTCGAGCTTGATCTGCACACTGCTTTCTTGACTCATCTGTTATGCCAGCCCTAATATTTCCGACCATCTGTCTCTTCATCTCTTTGCAGAGACATGGTGGTGAGAGCCATGAGATAAGCTGCAAAGCCATGTGCTGAGTTTAGCATTTCACACATCCATTTGTTGGCAAGTTCGGGATTACTGCGGCTTTTCGCATGAATCAAGTGGCTTTGGTAAGCTGACTGCAGTTGCAGAGCTTGGAACAGAAGGCATAAAGATTTTTCTTCTAAGCTCAGCTATAAAGCGTCCTGCCATCCAGCTGTTCGCAGAGAGGCTGTACTTTGCAGGAAGTACCAAAAAGTTAATGCGCTTACAACAATGAGAGATTGCATCTGGGCTGATGCAGAAGAGTTTTGGCTTACAGTGACCAGTTAGTCTGGCACAAATAGTGGAAGTTCGGTGGCTGGTCTCCCACAGTTGCTCCCTTCTCAGTCCACTCTATTACCATACAAACAGCCAATCCTTTCCTGAGAAAACCCAGTTGGACTCAGTGATAGCAATGGAATTGCATTGGGTTACACACGATCAAACGCATTAAATTCAGGCACAAAATTAGGAGCCAGTTTAATATCAGCAGTTCTCCCTTGACCTTCTTTCTTGGAATTTATTTGTCTAAATGCCACAAACCTCATTCTTCTTCTTGTATCCTTTCCACGGTGAGAATTTAAGTTTTGGGGGGTTCTAGACAACTGACCAGTGCCTAGGACACAGGCATCCCATCCCTGTCTTGAAACCTCTGAACAGTTCTGTAAAACAGCTAAGAATAAGATGACCCGCCCAACAAAAGTTGGTGAACAAGGGAATCGGTCTAATGTGCATATATTTGCATATCAGATTCTGCTGCTTTAGGACAGTGCCCAATATTCTGGTTTTCTGTACACAAGACTTGCAAAAAGCCACGGACTAGTCCAGTTACCTTCCTCAGATGGTGCCCGGTGCCCAAAAGCTCATTTTAAATCTCTCCTAATCATCCAGTTGGTCAAATAAAAGATATTGCCCACAAAATCCTTCCCTCTTGCATATTCCCATGGCTACAACACCTCCCCAGTGTTACTTCTCTTATTTTTATTGTATGTTTTATATTACAGCAGCATCTCCAAGCTCCCAGTTGTGTTGTGCACTGTACAAATATCATACAAAAATCAGTCCCTTTCCCAATGATCTTGCTAAATAAACATTTAAAATGGCTGTTCCCTGCATTACCAGTAGCACCAGTCCATAAGAGGTAGCTTTTGTGGGAAGTTTATCATTTTTCTAACAATGACCTATTTTTTATTATAAGGTTTATTTCTGCCTTTCATTCTTTTCCCTAAGTTTTGAAAACTAGGGGAAAACTAAAAGAGTGAGAGGGAGGAAAAAATACCCCCAGTGGTTTGTTTTCGATGAAGCAAAACATGTTGAGCAAAATAAACATTTTCCCCAAAGCATTTTAAAAACATTTTGTGTGCGCGTGTATGTGTTGGAAAACTCTCCATTAGTGATGAGACAGCATTAGCAGAACTATTTTTAAGCTAGTTTCAAGCAGGATTCGTTCTGACATCGTTTGAGAAGCTGCAGCGCAGATGTTAACTATTTCACAACCACCTCTGCGTAAAGTATTCTAGACCAGAGAGGCTTACAGTCTTAGTTATGAGCTCTTATGCCAGGCAACAGATATTGCTGTGTTCATGGAACCATCATGGTCCAGGGAATATGCAAGAAGCAGGGTTTTTATGGTAATAGCTCTTATTGGAGTGACTCTGTGGTTCGGAGAGATGTTAGCCAAGCTTTCGGTGCACAAAACACCCTTGCTCAGAGCCAAGTATGATCAGACAAGATGACTTTCAACACTGCCCTAATCCTGCAAACTCATTCCTGCTTGTAGACCTGTATTCACGTGAGTTATTCAACTGAATTCAGAGTCCAGGAGCTCAGGTGGGTGTTTGTGGCATCAGGTTGTATGCTTTCATGGTCTGTATTATGACATGGCCCAAGGCCTTTCAGAGTCAATGCAGCAGGCTGTGGATCCTATCCTAAGGGCATGTCTACACCATCAAAGGATCGTGCAGAGGAGCATGGGAGGCCGTTCTACATGCTCTGCACTTCAAAATGCACAAGGCACAATCCACCGAGGTCTCCCAGGCATGTTTACTGGGACAGCCAGCACTGCTAAGGCCACTTCATCAGGTAAGCATATGGGGAACGGGCATACTGGACTCCACTGGGATGCCACTCGTGGGGCCCAGAGGCAGTGTAGACATGCCCTACAAGTCCCTCAAACCAACTCCTGAAATGTAGGAAATGTGATGTGTGACCTGACTGGCATGGGCCCACATCATTTGCTAACGCAGGCTGTTCTCTGGACTAA
>NW_017728992.1:193512102-193517148 GCF_001723915.1 Gavialis gangeticus | reverse complement strand
GAATGGGCATACTGGACTCCACTGGGATGCCACTCGTGGGGCCCAGAGGCAGTGTAGACATGCCCTACAAGTCCCTCAAACCAACTCCTGAAATGTAGGAAATGTGATGTGTGACCTGACTGGCATGGGCCCACATCATTTGCTAACGCAGGCTGTTCTCTGGACTAAAGCAGGTCTGGCCTTAGCCAACAATTGTTCACCTTGGCTCAGTGACCATGTGTGGCATGTCTCCACTTCTGTTTTAGCCAGGAAGATGAAAGCAAAGTCCTTTTGGGTCTGCTCTGCCACTGGCCAGTTGGAACCTGGCAGCGCTAAGGAAACGGCTTGACTCTGAAAAATCATTTAAATAGGGAAAAAAATGCAGGAAACAAGGGGGCAACAGTCCACAGGTTAGTAGAGCAGTTGATAAGAAATATCTGGGTTAAAAGGTCAACGACAAAAAAAGGTGAGTTAAGGATAAGTGTTCAGATGCAGTTATCAAAGAATGAAATGTCATCCCAGAGGCCTGCCTCACTCTTTTCCACAAAAGTGATTACTTCCCTCAAATTGGTTTCTGTTCTTTCAGCAACACATCTGTAATAACAGGACAGATCTCCCCACAGGCCCACTTTACTCCCTTCTTTCCTGTTTCTTTTTCCTCTGACATCACTAAAGCAATCACAGCTAGTCATGCAATGGTTTGCCAATCCTCTACAGCAAGCATGTCAATGTGCATTGGTGAGGCAGAGGGAGATCTTTTTTGGGGACCTGGTCCTTCATCTGGTGTCGTCTTGCCTTGCCTTTTGCTTGATCTGCCGCTAAGACTTTTGGCCCTCGCTTATGTGGCTAGATTGGAGCCAGTGAACTGAAAGCTAAAAAGCCCCCCTCCACTCCCAGTGCCTTGAGCTGTCCAGTTGCCCAGGGAAGGCGCTCGTGCACCACTTTCATGTCATCTCCAGTACTCGTGATTCCCCTGAAGCCAGTGGCAATGAAAGCTGTGCCACCGAGCAAGAGGCATTGACCAGCCAGAGACACCGTAGCTCACATGAGTGGTGCCCAACACGTGTGTGGCACATCGACCCTCCTGCATGCGAATGGTTTATGAATTAGCCACCCTTTCTTCTGATTGAATTGCTTGATGCCTTTAGCACAGTTTCCTTCTGATCTCCTCAAAAGGGGGATGACTTCCAAGTGTTTGGATCACGCGACGGTTCTGACAAACTTTCTAAACCAGCAGTCTCAACCCCATCCTACTCAGTGGGCTGGATCCAGGCTTCAGGGCTCCTCACTGACGGGGTCTGAACGAGGTGGTGCTGGGGCAAGAAGAGGCAGCGGCCTCAGAGGTTACCGCTGCTCTCATTCACCTCCACTGCTGACACAGGGCACTGGTGGGGCTCCATACCGCAGTGCAGCCTGGCCCCTCTACAAGCCCTGTAGGCCATGCTTGGCACCCCTGCTCTAAAGTGAAGCAAGAAATGATGGTTGGGAATAACAGGTGGGACTGTGCAAAGAGTAGTTAGGGCCCCTGCCACCAATTATATATGGCGACGATACATAAGAATAATATGGAACTGCCCTGCATCAGCGAGCAGCACGAGGTGCAGTGAGAAAGGCCAACTTTCCTATTTCAGGTTTGCTGGTCCTCAGGCCAGAAAAGAATTGACTCAGGAAAACAAACAGGATATTACTCTTGATGGCTTCCAATTGTATTTATTCTTTCCCTGATGTCAGTTTTGTCACGCAGGGGAAAAGAAAGGAACTGATGTTCATCAAAGTGTCTTTTTCTGGCAGGGACTGCACAGACTCGTCCTCTGCCAAACTTCTAATTATTTTCCAGGACACTCGATGGTGTTTATTTGGGACTTGGGAGGGGGGCGGGGGAGGCACCCAGCAGTGAATCATCAAGATAAAAAAAAACCGAAGCAGAATGTACCACAGGCAGGTCACAGAGGAGGACATGGGGCATCAGCAAATGAACATTTTGTCTCCAGTGTCGGCTAAAAAGAATGAACGAGGAACAAAACTGAAGAACTTAAAAAAGAATAATAATAATCTCAGTGACAGTTCAGTGCACAGGCTGGTGCTAAACTGGACAGAAAAGAGTTGAAGCCTTTTGAGCTGCACCCATGAGACCCCAGAACAATCCTTCATTCCCAGTGGAGTCTGTAGATGCTCACAATGGTCCTGTGTGGTCTGCTGATGTCCTGGGACTTGCCCCGCATGCACACACACACTATGGGGATGTTGCCTTTTGGCTTCACTGGGCTCCCTAGACTTGGTTCCCTACTGGTGGAACTGGAAGGCCGTGCTGGGCCCCTTGGGAACGGTGCCATCTTTGTGGGGCTCAGGATTACTGCTTGGGTCTTTGAACTCAGATCAATGTTCTTCCAGACCGAGCTCCTCCTTGCAATGGAACCTGCAGAACTTCCCTTCCTCCTGGCTTTCGTGTTTTTATCAGCCACGGGATCATTAACACCATGGCTGCTTCCTTATTCATCACTAAACTGCGAAGATTGCACCTCACCAAGACAGCCTGCTGATGTGTCACCGGAGCACCGGTGTCGCCGGGGTGCAGAACCAAGGCGGGGTTGCCGCATCTGTCCCATTCCCTTCACCGGTGGGGGGTAGAGACTTAGCAGTCATTAAGCAGGAAAAGTCTTGGCTCGTGAGCCAGGCAATCTCTAATTAGACAGAGTCTTACCAGTTTCTCATTTTTTCCATACAGATGGTAATCAAGCCCACTTGGAGTGAAATCAGGTTATAGACTAAAATGGTAAGGAACAGCAGGAAAAGGGAAATGAAGAATTGTAAACCAGAGAAAGATGATATTTGAGATGAGGCTCAAAAAGAGATGGCCTTAGGAGGATGCAGAGACCAGTAGGCTGTTCCAGATGGGGGCAATGGCAGAGAAGAAAATGTCTGAAATCTCCCTTTGCCTTCCATCACGAGAAGCAGGAATCTGACGGGTTTTTCGGACTGCCAGGTAATCTGTGCTGCTTTCCGCTGGGTGTAACTGTGCTGTGTCCTCAGGAGGATGGGGCTTGGGGCCTGTCCACAGGGGGAAAACTCACAACCAGCTGCTCGACAGTCACAGATGTAACTACTTCTTCTCAAAGACGATCGTCCTTTACGGTAGCAGTCGTAGAGCTTATATGATCTCTCTGCTAATCACTGCAGAGCACCAGGATTACATTCCTTGGACCGGATCTGAGTTTCCCATCAGAAGAGGGCAGTGGTGCAGAGATGCACATTAAACTGTTTTGAAGAGATAAAGTCTAACATTTGTTACACAGCTTCTGGGCACTTTTGGCACCGATCTGTGTGTTGGTCTCTTGTCAGACTATGCTAAGAACTGCAAAGGTTACAAAAGCTTGTGGGCTAGTTAATGAATAACTCCGATGTTTATCCTCTGCACCTTCAACTATGTATTCCTGCCTTGCAAAACTTGGCTGTTTTCATTATCTTCTTTTAATAAGTAACTAACGTTGGATGAGAATAAATACACCTGTTCTCTTAGTGCATATGGGACGTGCATTGGCTTTCACTGGTCATGTTGGAGAGAAGCAGCTTTCAGATTGGTTTCTGCAAGCTCAGATACCCCAGTTCTCTTGTGCAGTTGTATTGGTATTTCCAGAAAAAGAAATGAAATGTAATTGTAGGGCTAGAAAGGGCTGGTAGATAGGGCCCTCATGGCAATACCTTTCAGCAATATTTCCTAGCTCACATCTGTAAAAGGCTGGCATCTCCATGTCCTTGTACCCAGTTGTTTCCACTTGTGGGTGTACTGCGTGACCGACTTGCTTTCCTGAGATGTTAACTATCTGCATGTCCTAGGTGCTTCAAGAAGACTAGGAGGATGGGATCATCCTCCCTCTGAAAACCAAGTCCTCCAAATCAGAGCATCATTTCCACACACCTGCTTTGTCTGGCCAGCATCTGATGAATTAGGCTGTTGCCTAGGAAGGTTTGCACCGCTCTGAAAAAGTTAGCCTTGAAGGTGCATGGTGCCCTACCTTCTTTCTGATTTAAGACTAATACAGCTTGCCACTTTGCATGGTTGTAAATGATGTATGAGGATCCAGAATCACCTGAATGCGCTCATTGTGCAGGTGTAACCCGTCTTGTGGCTGCCCTCTGTCACAGGAACAATGCAAAACAGCTGGCACGTACTGGTTAATCTGGCGTAAAACGATAGACCTTGAGGAATCAAGGGGTATTAGCTCTGTTAGTCCCTTTACGTGCCTTTTGTCCTTCTGTCATTTGTGTGTCCTTTCCAGCTTTTTAGGTCATATCAGGGCTTTATAGAACAATATTACCTCCCTAAGTTTTTTTGCTAATCTCCTGCACTCTGAAGTATAGTCAAGGAAACTATGAGTTTTACTCAACCATGATGCTGTCATGAATGTCTCTGTCACCTCTTGGTCTGTCCAGACTTCCATACTTTCCAGAGAAGCATAAATGCTCTGTTGAGTGCTCTCTAGCTATGTCATCCCATGTTAATTCCTAGCACCATGGAAAACAACAGCTAAATAAAATAAATCAGCCTTAGATAGATGCACAAATGAATGGCTCGCTACAATTGGCCTCTTTAGGCCATCTTATGCATTTAGATTGGTCCTTCTTGTGCTGCTACTCCAGCATGAGCAGCAACTGTCATTATAAAGGAATTTGCAACTCCCTGGAGATCAGCTCTCATAATTTTCATTAACCTCAGTCTCGGCTGTGCTTGCTGCAGTGGGGAACAGATCTCTGACTGGAGCCTATAGAGAAGGGGGGGGGCAATTATTTCAGCTGGAGGGCCGCCTAACGACTTTAGGTGAGCTGTCGAGGGCTGCAAGGGTAGCCCCGCCCCATGACAGGTGCCCCACCCCCTGATCGCCATCTGGGGACTGAATGTCTGACCCCCTAACTCGGACCTTTGCCATTGGAAGTGCCTCTCCTTGTCCCTGGAAATACTCCTTTTGGGAGGGGGGTTTCATAGTTTCATAGTTGTTAGGGTCGGAAGGGACCTGAACAGATTATCAAGTCTGACCTCCTGCCTTGGCAGGAAAAAGTACTGGGGTCAAA
>NW_017728992.1:193508004-193511388 GCF_001723915.1 Gavialis gangeticus | reverse complement strand
TATGTATTTAAAAAAGGACTTCTTATTGTCCTTGATCTGGAAAGCTAGTCCCAGTCCCATCTCTGCCTGGGCCTTCCTGACTGCCCCACTGCAGCCCCGAGCAACGGCAGTATAGTCCTCCCTGGTGATGGCCCCTCCCTGCCATTGAGTGTGTGCCTCCCTTTTAGTTAGGAGACACTCCTGGATGCTTTTGGTGAGCCATGGGGGCTTTTGTGCCCTCCTGCCCCCTTTGATCCATGCTGGGATTACCTCCCTTTGGACTTGGAACCAGAAAAAAACAAATCATATACAAAAATCAAACATCTGTTATAACATATTTACAGGTGTCTCATGCCAGGTTTCAGAGGGGCAACCATGGGATGGTAATAATTATTTTTGGAGGCCCCCCCGGCAAGACGAATCTGGCCCATAGACTGTATTTTTCCCACCCCTGTTATAGAGTAATTCAGATAAGAATTTAAGTCTATAGGTGCCATTGTGCCCTGACTTCTGCCTGACTTGAGAGTAGCACAGCTAACTGCTTCTCCCCCGTCTGTGCTGTGTGTCCTATTTCCTGAGAAAGTTCCCTCATTTCCTCATTATCCTTTTTTAGTGAAAAAGGAATAAAAATAATCATTGAGGAATGGTCCATCCCCAAACTTGTACTCTTTCACTGGGTCTTAATGTCTCTTCTACTTCACTCTGGTTTTCCTCACTGTATACCTTGAGGTTCCTCTACATGGCCCAAGATTGTCACTGGGAACAAGCCCCATTCACTTGCTTCTGCTCCTCATTTGCCAATGGAGTCGCTTTTTGGTGACTGCCCAGAGTCGCTCTTGGGAGGTCAGTCTGGGGGGTGCTCCTGGGAGAGATGCTGGGTACACACATCCATGCTGTGGCAGTGACCACAAAACATCTGTGCAGCCTAATGGCACCTGCTGAGTTTAAGCTGACGGCAGGGCCTATTTGTTGGTGACAGTGTGGGAACAGCCACAGAAATGGTATTATATATGCCGTTATTTGCTCAACTGCGTCTCCCTGCTCCCATTCACTGCTGATCTTTGCCATGAATAGGAACGTCCTGCTATGTTAAGGGAGCTTTGGATCAGGGCTTTACTTTAGGAAAATAGGTCAGGGCCCATGGCCTCCACTCCCAGTTTTGCTATTCACTCTCATGTGACTTTGGGCAAGCCAAGGACTTTGCTTGCATTCTTGCAGGCCAGGGGTAATTCAGGGGTAATTTTGCCTGTCTTTAAGTTTATTATGCAGCTTTATCAGTTAATGAGTGTAAAGTGCTTTGAAGATGGCTGGCATGTGGAAATCACAAAGGAATCATTATCCTATACTTTTCGTTCTTTCGGTCCATTATCATCAATTTATCATCCTGTTTAGACTGTATCACTTTTACCCTGCCAAAGCTATCAATTGCTGTAGGATCAACAAGTTAAACTGACTTTTTGTTTTGAAGACCAGCATGCAAACTCACTGTCTTGGCATTATCCCTTCCTCACATCTGCACAGCCCCACCGATAGGACAGATGTGCAGACAGAAGAAAGCATCCTTAAAAGGCAGTTACATAAATATAAGCCAGGCAGCCAGTGGTCTGCAGCATCTTTATTACCGTGATGATGTGCAATGCAGAAAGCACACAGCTTGAATCCCAGAACCCAGGCTGAGTTTATGGAGCTACAACTTAAGAGGGGGGAACTTCTTTTCACTGCAGACTGAGCAAACTTAACCAGAAACTATCCATCAAGAGACAACAAATGTGGAACCCCACTGTGCAAATTTTACAACTGCTTTGCAGAGGAGGTGCACTCCTGGAGTTGCAATGATGTTATAAGCCTTTTTTCCCCTTTCTTAGCATTGATTTTTCAGATTCTCCCTGCTACCACTTCCCTTCCCAGCGAGCAGGCTAGCCTCTTATACTCCAATGAAAACCTTCTCTCACAAAACCAGCTTGGTTTCACACTGCTCTTTGGTAAGCTGCTTTTAAGGCACCGGCTTTTTAATCTGAAGAGGGAAGAATAGTTGTATCTGTTATCAATTTTTTATTAATTCTGTAGTTTAATATGCAATAGGCCCTGTAATCTGTATTGTCTGAAAGGCAAAAAAAAAGGAAGGCATCTTTCAAAAGCAACAAACCAGCAGTAGTTTTCCATTTGTCATATACTGTAGGTAGAGCAAGAATTTGCTGGTTGAGCATGGATAATTAAGGAGTAAATGAAGTACAATGATCACAGGCATAAGCAGAAATTAGGTTCTACAAAGTATGTAGAGAGCTGGATAATTTTAGCTATATTTGTTATAGTTTTAAAACAATTAAGTTTCACTGTTCAAAGCGCTGGCTTCCTTTAAAATGTGTTACACTAGGCCCTGAGTTTTGAGGCACCCAAAGTTACAAGTCATTATGGAAAATCTGGGCAATAGAAAATATCTTGGAGTGAGAATTGAAATTGTCCCTGCACAGAGTGTTTTCCTCATCGTTCTCCATAAGGCATCAGCAAATCTTTAAATAAGTCTCCTGTAGGAACAAAGAGCTGGCAGCATAATGCTTTATTCTGTACTAAGACATTGTCTGTGCTCTGACAGATCTGGTACCTTGCCCTCATAAACAGAACGCCCTGCAGCCAGGAAAATAAAATACTGGGGAGTTCCTCCGAAATGTTAAACATTGTACAGCATGCTACCGGCTTCCTCAAATATTTGCCAACAGATGGAAATTCATTGCCCTGAGAGACCAGTGAAGTGTAGGCATGGTTATTTGAAAGCCAATATTTTATATGCATTTGACAACACAGTTAGTTTCATTAGGGAGCCAAAAAACATTCAACAAGCTTATATCTTCTGATTAAATATCCAAATGGTGCTACGTCAAACTGAAGTGTTCTGACTTTGATTGGCAATGACCTTCTTATTCAGATACACCCAAAAACATGTCTCAGACCAGCTCCATTGTCTCACCATTTTGCCATCATCTCGCTGATAACAAATGACTTCACTTATTTCATACCACCGTGAGTCCACACCAAATGGATTGTGGTGAACACAGAACATAAGCACAGCCCCACATCCTCAGAGGGCGCGGCTACACATGCATGCAAGCACGACGGAGTTTCATGCACACTAAGCTAATGCAAATTAAGGAATTTTTGGCCGGTATCTACACATGCAGGGACTTGGCACTAAAGTTAGTCCCAAGTCCCTGCAGCCCTGCCATGCGCCCCTGTGGCCACTGGTGGGAGCTCCAGCCTCCGGTCACATGGCTGCCAGCACTTGGCAGCCGTGTTGCAGCCAGAGCCAGCTGCCACCACCCAGCAGCCATCTGGGAAACTCTGATCCCTGACCAGCCACTTGCCTACCGTGGTAGCTCCCTCCTTGCCCACCCTGCCTCCCCATGCCAG
>NW_017728992.1:193497378-193503004 GCF_001723915.1 Gavialis gangeticus | reverse complement strand
TGCCTCCCCATGCCAGAGGTGCTCCAGCCCCTGCCCCTGCCCCTGCTCCTGCCAGTAACGATGAGCACCCCATGCCATGGTGCTGGCCCTGTTGGGCCCAGCAGGCCCCCTCCGTAGGCCCCAGGACAACTGTGCACCCACCAGTGGGGGACAGGGAACTGCCTGTGAGAGACCCTGCCCAACCCCAAACTCTTGCTCTCCCTACTCCAGCCCACCTGCACTGCTGCCCACCCCTCATCCCCCACCCACCCCCAGCACCACTCTCAGAACATGCACATGGGTGAAACAAAAAACCTTATTATTCAAAACACCCACCCCCATCCCTCCCCTCTCCCCCTTCAACAAACAGAACCACCTCCCCCCTCAACTAACAGGGCCCCTCCATCACCCTCCCCACCCACCAACAATAAAAATTGGCTTACAGGTGGGAAACTATATAAAAGGAGGAAACTATTTACAATATTTTGGGTCTTCAAGCCCAGAGTGGGGGGCTGTGAGGGGGGGGGGATAGGGGGCATGGCCTCAGGGTAGGTGCCCAGCACCTTAGCCCATGGATATTCCTTGAGGCTGGGCTCAGTCCAGCCCCCTACTGGCAGGGCAGACCTGGCACTAAAGTTAGTGCCAGTTTGTGCCTACACATGCATTAATGCACATCAACTAATCACACCTAAATTTGATACCTACATTTGCAAGTATCAAATTTAGGTGTGATATGCCTAAATTAATGTGGATTAAGGGCTTGCACATGTAGACATGTGCCCATAATGTGCATCAACTTAGCCTAAGGTACATTAATGCGTCTTGTATAGATGCACCCAAAACGATTGAAAGCACTTAGAGCGCTCCCTAGCATAAAATCAAGGGAAAATCAAGGGGAAGTTTGTAGGAGGTTGTGAAATTACACAGCACTTCTTTTATTCTGCATTTAACGGGCAGATCATATGAACTTTCCCATAATTCCCTATGAAAATTGACAAGCAGAGGCCTCTGAGGAGAATAGTTGATGAATATTCATCACTATAAAATATGAGCCAACAAACTGGTGTTACTACTACGTGTTAGTCATCCACCTCAGTCATGTGAGAGCAGAAGCCAAACAGACTAGTGATATTCAGTAAACTTCCAAATGTAACTCATGTGTGCCTCTCTTGGCTCAGTTCGCATGTGATATTACAGCCCTCACTTCCAGTCTTCAGCTCAAGCTGCAGCTGCTCATATTCCCAATTTCAGCCATCCCCTGTTCCATATCTCCAGGATAGTGGCCCTAACACAAGCAGTGAAAAACATGCATGGGTCAACGATGACAAGCAGCTTACATGTCATAGACATCTGGGCTGGAAGGGACCTTGGAAGATCTTTGAGTCCAGCCTCCCACCCCAGGGGCAGGAAGTCAGCTGGGGTCAAAGGATCCCAGCAAGATAAATGTCCAAATGTCTCTTGAAGGCATTCAAAGTAGGTGCTTGAACCACCTCTAGCAGCAGCCTATTCCAACCTTGAGGGCTCGGACAGTGAAGAAATTCTTCCTTATGTCCAGCCTGAAATGGTCACGGAGGAGTTTGTGACCAGTCAGCCTCGTCATCCCTTGGGGCGCTCTGGTGAACAAACATTCCCCCAGATCCCGGTGGTCACCCCTGATAAACTTATAGGTGTCCATCAGATCACCCCTGAGCCTGTGCTTTTCCAGGGTAAAAAGCCCCATGGCTCTCAGCCTGTCATCATAAGGCCTATTCTCCTGCCCTCTCATCATGCGCGTGACTCTCCTCTGGACTCTCTCATGCTTCTCCACATCCTTTTCAAATTGTGGACCCCAAAACTGGGCACAGTACTCCAGCTGCAGACTCACCAAGGCCGAGTACAAGGGGAGAATGACGTCCCTGGATTTGCTTGAGAAGCATCTATGGATGCAAGCCAGCTTTTTGGTCACTTTACTAGCCGCAGCATCGCATTGCAGGCTCATATTCATCTTGTGGTCAATCATGACCCCCAAGTCCCTTTCATCTGTAGTGCTAGCCAGTGTAGCACTTTCGAGCCTATAAGCATGCTGTGGGTGTTTCTTCCCACGGTGGAGAACCTGATAGAAGCTGAATATGATCTTTTAATGCAAAGCTGCAAAAAAAAAGTATAATCCTTGGGTGCATGAATGGGGGAGCTAGGACCAGGGACATTATTTCACCTGTGTGCCTGGCACTGGTGAGCCCAATGCTGTGTCCATTTCTAGTGTCTGCATTTTAAAAAGGTTTTTGAGAAATTGGAGAGAGTGCAAACAAATCATTCAGCTGCTGGAAGAACTGCCTTCCAGTGAGGGGCTTAAAGAGCTCCATTTGTTTAGCTTGTCACAAAGAAGTTTGAGAAGTGACTTGATTACAGACTGCAAATACCTTAACAGGGTATTACAGGGTTCTTTAATCTAGCAAAGAACAAATGGCTGGAGGCTGAAGCCAGACGAATTCACACTGAAAATAAGGCACGCCTTTCCAGCAGGGAGGGTGATTAACTGCTGGAACAAACTTTCATACGAAAGATAATCTAAGGGGTTTAGTGGAATCAGCCACAGATGACTTCTGAAGCTAGATGCGTTTCTCCTTTCTGTTACACAGGTGTGAATCCCGGGGGACCCCATCGGAGATGGTGGAACGAGCCTGATGCAAAAGCAGCGTGAGAGGAAAATCCAGCTTCGGAGCTGCAAGAGTCTAAGAGAGAAATCTCTTTGACAGTGGCACATGACCTGTGAGATCACCCTCCACGAGGGGCCGTGAAAACCCCAAGGCATACCCATTAACTAAGTGTATGCACCAAGCCGAGCTATCCGTACTTAGGCAGGCTGATGTTTGCCTCTTTTTCAAGTAACTAATCTCACTGCTGTACAAGTCAAGCAAACACCCTGAAACAGGTACTCACACGTTGGCTGGAGCAGCTACGGGCTGATGTGATCAAAGCAGCAAAGCTTGCCAGTGTCTCAGGGTTGTGGCTTTCCTTCCCAGATTGCTGCCCACCATGACCCTCCCCAGCTCTGCCATTACAGAGGGGCTGAAGGACCCTGGGGATACAGAGCGCCCTTATAGGAGGCAGCACATGGCTCCGGTGGTTGGAGCAGGTGAGAGAGGGCACATCTAGACCACCCCAGCATAGTGTTAGAGAGCTGCGAGCTGAGATGTGCTATGCTTGCTGGGCCCATACTGCTGCCCCAATGGGAAGTAGGTCCTCCAGCTTAGTGCAGGGCTGGGTGTATTAGTGAGTGTGTGGTGCCGCAGTAGGCCAGCTGCACGGTGCCTCGTTTGGGTGGTTTTGCACACCCCATCTCAGTGCAAAATGCCCTCACTCCCTACTGGTGCTACAGAGTCGTTGAGAGTCAGTGAACCTGGATGGGGGGTGTCTGCACTGCTCCCACTGCGCTGCCAGGAGTGCTGCTCTCCAGCCTGCTCTGCCCACTGCTCCCACTTCCGTTACGCGTGCCAGACCTGGAAATGGGGCTGTAAAAAGGCTCTGAGAGCACCCCCTGCTGCTGCTCTCAGCTGCCTGCCTGCAGAGCCCTTGAGGGCGTCCCGTCCTAGCAGGGTCGCTCCCTCATTGCCGGGGGGCACCTGTGGAGCAGGAGCAGGAGCGGGCAGACTCCCTGCAGAAGCAGCACAGATCAACTGTTGTCCTTCCTCTGCCCTCCGTCCTTCGGCAAGTCCCTTAGCTGCAATGTGCCTCAGTTTCCCCACCTACAGTTCCAGATTAACACCCTTGTGTGAAGTGTGCTGAGATCCTCTGAGGTGAGGCACGTTCAGCACTTGCATCCAGTGCACGCAGGTTGGGGAAGGTAGTTTTCTCTGCTTTGGGAGTTTTTTTCTGCATCTCCAGACCCCTGCCCCCTCTCTCCACTTGCATGATAATGAGAGATATTCCTTTCCAAGCGGGGTGGAAGGTAAATAACCCACCAGCGTGCTTACATGGGAACAAGCTGAGCTTGTACTTAGTGAGCATATAGCTGGACAAGGAAACCTTTCACAGAATGCAACCCGCAGGGCTTGGAAACACCAAGGAGAAGCAGCATGTCCGCCCTAAAACTCAGGCAGGGACAGCTCCCCTGATGTGTTCAGAGTTCGTGGGAAACAGGACAAGACCGGTGCTGCTCTGGTGCAGAGTGACTCAGGTGCTGGCTGCACTGAATTGGGATCACATGAAAGGTGAGTGCTACTGGCAGGGGCACCGCCCACTCGGCTGAGACGTGAGGGACGTGTTTGCAGGGAGATTCCTTGAATTTTGCACCGCGCCACTGCTGATTCGAGTACTTCATGTCCCATCCTCCTTCCCTGCTGCTGAGCCTATAACCCACCAAAGTCACACTTTTCATAGCAGCTAGTTTAGCAGTATGTGTCCCCTTTAGATTTAACTTCATTTGCGCTTTTCTTTCCTCCTCTGGTACGAAGCTTTGCTTTTATTCCTGCACTAGCTAATTGTCCGCCAGGAATGACAGCGGAGGGCCCCGTGCCCCGTGTCCCCTCCGTCCAGGCCCACTCCCCCTTTACCTCCTGCTGCTTGGGGTCCAGGCCCACTCCCCACCCCCCAGTGCAGCAGTGTGGGGAGGGGAGGAGGGGGCTCCGGCCTGATGTTGGGGAGGACTGGGCCTGAGGGTGGGCAGAAGCCGGCTCACCACGGTAGAGGGAGCAGCAGGCCCGGGCCGACCCGGCAGCGGTGGGGAATGGGAGAAGTGGGCTCGGAGCCAATCAGAGTGGAAGAAAGTGTTATGGACAGACAGACAGACCTAGGCTTTTATACTATTCAAATGTTGAGGGCTGGTATCTGGGCACTAGCACTGTTGGGTGTCACAGACCGAGCTGGGACCCCTCTTTTGTCCAGACCCCCGTCAACACCACTGCTGTGCTCTGCCTCAGTCCTCTGGACTGGACTGGATTGGATTTGAACCTCTGGAGTTTGCACAGCATGCAGGTGCTGCTCCTGAGGGGGTCCTCAGGCACATTCCCAGAGCACAAAGCATCTGTCTAACACCCCACCCTGCCAGCTGGGACCTGTGGTCCATCTCCTGTCCTTGCGACCTAGATGCTGATCTTACACTCCCGCACGCCTTAAGCACACCCTCTTCCAGGACTCCAGATGTGTGGGCATTCGAGGGCAACCCTTCGGGGATGTGTACTATGTGTAGCACACGCCCAGATGGGTTTGGCACAGGGGTTCTGCTCTGTATTGCTATATTTCTCATGCTGATGAATAAACAACACTAAATAATATTCCCTGGCACCCTTCCCTGCACTGGTTACTTCCCCATCCTACGCTGGAGTCAGATTGTCTAGGCTGATCCAAGATACTTCTTCTGCCGTGGCTTGCTTTGAAACCATAGCATCTCTTCAGCTCAGCTGGCTGCTGATCTTGGTTGGTTTCACAGCTCAACCAAGCCGCTGCCCACTGCTGCAAAAATGTGCTCATTTCTTCCCCTCCCTGCCCCAGGCGTCCCCCATTCCTTCTGTGAGTCCATTCTTTGTCACCTCAGTCCTTTTATCCTGCTTGAGGAGTTTCCACTGTTTAGACTTTCTCCCTGCTACACCTTGCCTTACCCCATGTCAGATTCGAGCATGGTCTTTAAGTTCAATGGTTCTGCTTGTATCTGATCTGAACGAGACATCAC
>NW_017728992.1:193490203-193492378 GCF_001723915.1 Gavialis gangeticus | reverse complement strand
TTTATCCTGCTTGAGGAGTTTCCACTGTTTAGACTTTCTCCCTGCTACACCTTGCCTTACCCCATGTCAGATTCGAGCATGGTCTTTAAGTTCAATGGTTCTGCTTGTATCTGATCTGAACAAGACATCACACAGTCTTTGTCATCAAGGGTGGATACAGGGAAGCATGAGCACTACCACAATTTCGTAACTCCTTCTCCTTACCCAGAAATCACAAATTATACGTGCATGGATACTCTGAATCATCATCATCATCATCATCATCATCATGACTGTGCATTAGAAGAAGAAATTAGGCTGGGATTTGCAGAGAGGGTTAGGAGAATTAGGTGTCCAACCCATTGAACCCAATAGAAGTTAGACACTGCAGTCTGTTATATTACTTCTGAATATCTCATCCTGGGACTCTGATTGCAGCAGAGGTGAGTCGCCCTGACCACAAAAAAAAGGGCAAAAGAGGCCATAACCTTTTCGATGTGTAGTGCTGGAAGGAAGTGAATTTGGGATGCTACTAAAGCACGGGTGACCAGCCTGCGATACGCCGGCAGCCTGTGTGTGGTATGCGGCAGATTGAAGAAGGGAAAGGGAGCAGAAAGCAGAGCAGCAAGTCAGACAGGGAGAAGCAAGCAGGGCAACAGATCAGTCATGTCAATATGAAGCTTTGCTTTTCTTCCATTAGTTGCCTGCTGCTTACTAAGGTTCAGGCCAGGAAGTGTTTTTTTAGAGGAGCTGTGAAATGACATGGGGAAAATGAAATGGTTGTTCCAGACGGGAAGACTTGCAGAGAAGACAACTCTTGTATCAGCAGCAATGAGGTTGTGTAGAGGGACAGAAAGAAAGCAAAGACTAGGGGAAAAGGGAGCGGAAGACCAGCGGGCTCCCTGTCTCCTCTGAGGTTCATTTTCAGATTGAAATAAGTTGTCAAGGAAAAGCTTCAAAACGGGCTTTGGAATGAGTGGGGAGGTCGCAGTATTATCTAACATGTTTCCCTGGATGCACGAGAAGCTATTCCTGACTTATTAGTCTTCCCTCCCATGCTGCCTTTCCAGAAAGAGTATATGCAAGTCTTTTACCCCGCTGGACCTGGATGTATAAAGGTACCCATCTGTTTAGATTTCCAGCTGCCCCCATTTATGTGTTGTAAGGTGAACAGTTTCTCAGATTAAACCGATTTTATTAGCAATGTTGCTGTTAGCACATTCAAGGAAACCCTATGGCACGAAGGCATTGGACTCCAGGAGAACATGAAAGCTTTGCGATCAGGAGTTTTAGTTTCTTTTATGTCACAGCAACTCAGTGCCTGCTGCATGTGCAATACTTGCACGTTCAGTGGATTGCAACCCAGATCTCTCTCCTCGAGGATTGCCCAAACCACTCAGCCAGCCCAGATCTACTAAAGTAAAATGAGGGAACTGGATTCAGGTCCTCCTCAACCAGCAATTAGCTGAAGGGAAACACGACCACTCCCCCTGCAGGGTTCGGTCTGGTAGGTTCGCTCTGAAATCACCTACCAGATTTTGAGGGCTGGAGTCTGTAGGCAAAATAACTGGAGGATTGCCTAGGCTGTGGATGCTGATAAGATTTAGACATGGATTCAGTACCTGGTTCATTAGTATTGTCAAAACTGGGTGGTTTGGGGCATGCGCAAGAAGCAAATCTCTGAGCATCTAGAAGGCAGCTTTACTGGCAAAAACAAAGGCCATGCCTCCCCCACCTCTCTCTTGACCTTAGGACTGCTGCCATAATCACTCATCTCTCAGGCATTACAAAGCAGAGTACACAGCTCGGGAGGTATACTGCAATTCGAGTGACTGGATCTTAAAATGTGGATGGAGCTTGGACTAGTACCTCCCAAGTCTTTTTTTTTTTTGTCCTCGTTTCCCAATCTGACCCCTGCTTTCAGCAACATAATGCTGCAGCATATCTGAACAGCCAGGTGTTAAACAGGATTGCACCTGTTGACTGTTACTTCAGTACAAGTAAAGGTAGGGCCTAGCACCTGCCTTCCACTGATGTAATGTCCCTTGGCTGCAGAATACAGAAGAAAATCTGGTCCATTGTTAGGAATGAATCTGGGTTTATATATATATATATATATATATATATATACACACACACACACACACACACACATATGTATGTATGTATGTATGTAAATCTTTATATAGATAGATA
>NW_017728992.1:193475682-193485203 GCF_001723915.1 Gavialis gangeticus | reverse complement strand
ATATATATATACACACACACACACACACACACATATGTATGTATGTATGTATGTAAATCTTTATATAGATAGATAGATATAAGTAAATCTTATATAAGATTTACTTATATATAAATATAAGTAAATCTTTGCTGTCTGTATTCTCACTGTGAAAGGCCTGTTTAGTGTTGAGTCTGAAAGTCACTCACCTTTACATAAAGCACTGCCTCTGACACCTCTTCCTATCAGCAAGCTTGCCCCAAATAGTTGCAGCCAGCCACCTGGTGACGCTGTTAGAATATGGGCATCCTCCCACTCCATGCCTTTGACAGCATGGTCCTGGCAAGGTATCTTTGTCCAGACCGTCTGTCTTGGGACACCCATCCTGCAACGAAAGGATGGAAGGCATCAACACAGCTTACACAGACATGTGAGCAGCATCCAGACGGGGAGACCTTTTGGGCACTCTTCTCTATTTCATCACCAGCCTCATTAGCAATCTATTTTTCACCCACCTGAAAATTAGTCATTAGTATGCAAGCCTAGAAGCACGTAGGCTGAAATAAAGTAGAGCACCCATGAATATGGAGGAACAGATGCTTCAGGGAATTACCATGCGAATCTTCAGCATGCACAAAACCACCAAACTGTTGCTTGAGATGATTATGCCATTTTGTGGAAACAAAACCTGAAGTTAATAGGGCAGAATAGCAGTATTCAAATCCCTCAGAAACGCAGGCTATTGGGGATGACAATGGCTAGGAGCTTGAGCCTCTTTGCAATGTAAATACTTGCTGGGAGGGAGATGCAAAACGGGGTTCCAGGTCCCTTATTTTTCATTCAAAATCCGAGATAGGATCATGGCAGTCCAAGGGTAGCAATTAGCATTCCTTTAAACTGGAACCCAGGGGTAGGTGGAGTAATGTTTAATCTGAAATGTATGCCATGCCAGTGGCTGTTTGCACTAGCTATCATCTGGAAACTAGCTCTTGCCTAGGGCAGACTTTCTCACAGGATATTTCTTGGCAGTAAATTTAAATTAAAGCTGGTTTCCATCTCCCCATGCAGGGTTTCACCAAACAAACTCAAATGCCAGATGAGATTGAAATAACTCCTCCCCACTCTAGTGTACAGCTTTGTCTTCCACTAAGACAACTGGCAATGTCCCAGCCCTGCAATGAATACCCCTGTCCCAGCTGGGTGACTGCGCATTCAGTGCAAGACACAGTAGGGACCATCCCTGCTGCCACTGAGGGACCTGCCCAACAGATCTGATACAGTTTAGAGAGTATGGGTCTGTGGAAGATGAACAGGACTCTGCAGACCTACAATTTGCAATCCTGACCCTGCTGCAGCCAGTGATAAAACTCCCATTGACTTAAATAGGACCACGATTTCACCCATAGAAGTTAATAAATCTTCCTATAGAAGTCTTACTTGTCATTGTGCAATGGAAGTGTGTGCTGAGGAAGTCGCTTCTGTTAGGGGATTTTGAAATCCTAGAGGAAGGATATCATTTTCTGTTGGATCCTACGGGACTATGCAATCTTCTTTACAAAGCATGTCCTTCAGGCTCTCACTCCTGGCTCTCCTACCATAGGAGCTGTGCCTTGCAACCGCCGCTTTCACCATCGGATGGGGGGACTGGTATCAGGTGGTTCCTGGTCTGATGGGTTCAGGCCAGATTCCTGACACATGTTGTGGGATGATTGCAAACCGAGTCTTGGATTCACCCCTTGAACTCTAGCTAGATAGAACAAACATTCACAGAGTCCCACCCTGCTTAGGCATGCAAAAGATTTCAGGGAAATCTGATTTGATAACATGCTAAACACTTCTTTCCCATGGCTCACCTGCCACATCTTGCTCTTCCATGGTTTTCAGGAGACGGTTGGCTGATAAGTCCGGTGCCAAGGTATCCATCTTCCGGTGGCATCCAAGGCTGGCATCTCGTTAAGCGTGGGGTGTGTCAGCATTAATAATCTAATCCCATCTACAGACCAGTGCAATGCACTGATGGCAATCTGCCTAAATGCATACTGATATGGTTTTGAGCATCCTAATGACAGGACACCTCCATAATTGAAAATAATCTCTTTGCAGCCTGTCGGAAAACAAGTTGCCAGTGGTTTTCTGGGATGGCATGAGGAAAAGGGAGCTTGTGTGTGTGCTTGGCTTACCAGGAGAAAGCGGTATCCATTATGTGGCAGAGCAAGGCCGTGTGCTTCGCTGGATGAACCATGAGCCTTGGAAAGTCCATCGGATGCAGCCCCAGAGGTACGCCAAGAACATTTAGGCAGGACAGCTCGTGCTGTTCCTCTGTTTATGCCCCGTGCATCGGGCACCACAGGTGCTATGTTCAAGAAGGAACATCTTATCCATGCAGGAGTTACCACGGATGATCACTGTGTGGCAGCCAGAGCTGCCAGGGGTTGGTGGGACCATTGCCCCCTACTCCTGACTACCCTGTCAGCTACTCTCATGCACATAACTGCAACAACTTAGCATCCTCTGTTTGCCCATGCAGTGCCTACCACGCAGTTACATTTCCAGCCTGTCTCTGGGCAAAATGCTGGAAAAGGCCAATTCATCAAGACCACAACTAGGCCCAGGAAAGGGCTGGCTTCAAGGAATTTTTTTTTTTAATGTTTTGAAAAAGAAAAGAAAAAATTCTGAAACTCAATGAAGCACTTCAGCATCTCCTAAATGAAACAGCCTGTTTCTCCAGCTTGGAACAACTTTCCAGTTAGACGGTGAAGCCAATGACAGCAAAAAAAAAAAAAAGTAGCGGTCAAAGTAAAATAATTCTGAATTCATGCAGTGTTTCAATAGAGCCAACGAGGATGTTGTTGTTAGTGGAAATTGTGACTTGCCCTCCTGATTCAGGGCATCTTGAACAGTTTCACATGGTGGGAAAACCATTGCCTCCCCTATTCTAGGTGCTGCGCAGCGTAGTCCAACATCTCTGCTCCCACAGGAGAGCTTCTGGGGGCCTGGGGTTGCTTTTTGCTGTGTATGAGCTGAAAGCAGCTCCCGCCACCAAGGGGCTCAGGGGTTGCAGGACTCTACGGGGCTTCTGGACTCCTCTTGCTGTCTCAGCTTCTCTTCCTAAGGACCGGGGAAGGCAGGACCCTGAGCAAGGCCCTGCATGACCAGCCCTGGCCGGGAGGACAGGCTTTCTGGGCATAGGGGAGGACATTTTTCTGGAGCAAACAGGAAGGGGAGATCTGATGGAGGAGTGGAGGAAGACTTTGAATGCAGTGGGCCTTTGCTGGCCTTTCTGGACAGCAAGGCGTGGGCTGGAGGGAATTTAAGTGAGAGCTCCAAATCTGGCAGGTGCAGACAGGCAGGGGTGAGAGAGGGGCCCGGGGAATAGGAGTAAGATGAGTGGGTCACAGCGAGCAGGTGGAGGAAGCCCGGAAAAGAGCTGTGTGGGAAGGAACGAGAACTCGCAAATGGGAAAATATCAAACCGAATCACTATGGGGTCCATATTCCCTCCCTCCCCTCCCTCCGCGGCAACCCAGGAGCCCTAGTCAGCGTTCAGAAAGGGTGTGGGGTGGCTGAAGGGGGGGAAAGATTGCACCCATCTTTTCCACTCCCCTCTCCACCAACCTCTGTCACGCTCCCCTGCCTCAGCGTTGATAGTCGTTCAGGTCGAACCTACCAGATGGAGGAGGGATGGGAGGAGAAGGGAACCGGGGGAGTACAGCCCTGACACCTGCTGCTTCCCACAGATTTTTGGCACCCGCTATCACTCACTGCAGGGCTCTAAAACAAGCAGGAAAACAGCACGTCCAAGTCTTCAAATAGATTAATCTTGCATCTGTGTTTTCAGGATGAAGCCACAGGTCCCACCCCACGTGGGTGATTTTTTATTTTTGTTGAGTATTTTTTGGCAACCAGTAAAGCGCGCCTGAAAAACCAAAATGTTAAGGGTCACTTATCCACCAAGAGGCACGAAGGGACGGGACTCATGAAGCGATTACTTTTTGTTGGCCTTCTTCAGGCCAGTTCTCTGGGACCCAGGAATCCTTTGGCTCCCCGTGTCTTGCATTTCTGATCACCAGTGACAATAAAGTGAGCCGTATCCTCCTCGTAGTGAGGAATATGAAACCTGAGAGACAGCAGCAGCTGTGACATTGCCATCCTCCCGTTATTTTTTTTTAATACAGTACAATTAAACAATCAGTCCAGTAAGTAAATCTTGTGACTTGCCTCCACCCACTCACACTTACCAGATCTAACAAAGGATATAATAATGTTCATTGTACTATGACAAAAATAACATGGGGGGGGGGAGAAGCAATCTTTTCCTTTTGCTGAATCAGCGTAAGGCAGATTTTCGTAGATAAGGGCAAATCCTGTTACAGGACTCTTCAGATGTTGACAATGCCACTGCAGATCTCCAGAAAGGCTTGCATGTGCGTCTTTTCCTACCAGTTCTACTGGAAAATGTCCTAGCGTCGGGGTGGCAGATGAAGCACCTGTCTGTGCTGAAAAAAATGAGTGGTAGCAAAATGTTCGTGGTAATGTTTCCTCTAGGCAGGTAGTGGCTGCTTTGTCTGAGCCAACAAAACTCTAGATCCAGTGTGGACTCAGTATACGATGCTATGAATCACTTTGGGCATATGAGGCAATGTGGTCTGCTGGTTAGAGCATGGGCTGTTGAGTCACAGCTGGGGTTGCTAAGAAGGCGAGGTCAACAATGAGTGGGCTGGTAGTTGGAAATTAGATTCGACTCATAGAGGAGCTACTATATCATAGAAGAAGTGAATTTTAGAGGAGGGGAAAATATGTGGGTCAGTGGTTAGGACATTGGACCTGGGGGACCAGGCAGATGAGACAATAGCCACCTCCATCCCAAACACAAACACATGTCCCATCCCAAACAAACACAACGGTAAAGGGGTTTCACTGTTGTTTTTTGAAGGCTTCTGAGTCTGTGAAAAAGGGCCAGAGACACTAAGAGAAGAGAAGCAGGAGAGGGAAACCAAGGCAATAGTTATAAAACGCCCTGGCAAGTGTGAAGGGGCTTGGAGGTATGAGCAAAGATGCTTTCTTCCTCTTTGATCCCTGCTCTGTTCAAGGAAAGAGACTTTTGCCCATTCTTTAGAAACACGATTGCATCAGAGAAATGCCTGACTCTATAAGCAGTTGCTCCTAAACAAATGACCCTCAGACTCCTGTATTTGGCTAGCCACTGGAGTAAAAAAGGAATATCAATACTAAGAATGACTTGAATGAATGGAGAGTCGAGACCTAAATGTTCGGAGGTGACAGCTTGTTCAATCCAGAAGGGCACCGCAGATTAAGGCCCTTGCTGGGAGAAGAAGAAAATAAATACGGGTCAGGAGTGAGATCAAGATTCCTATATATAGGGGAAGGATTCTCATGCCTTCCTACTTCTGTGTATTTATGGTTGCCTAATGCTGACTATGGTACCCAGATCTATTTTGTACAAGTTTGCACACTTTGGGTGAGAAATACAGAATTCAAACTTGTTGCATAGATTCTAGTAAGCAGAAAGACTGGAGTAAATCAGAAGCACCTTATTCCAAAATGCTGCAAAAACTCTTGTAACGAGTACAAAGTGACTTGACATGCTTTTACTGCCAGCAGTTCCTAGTGACAGCATTTGTTTAGGCAAGCCTTTCCTATGTCTTATTTTGATGGGAGTGGGTTGAATGCTGTGCGTCAGATCAGTCATGCTGGTGTTCATTCATAGGAGTGTATGTAAAGCCCAGGACACAATGACTCGTGGCCATTCAGCACCCAGAAGTATTTTTCAGTGTGGTACAGGATGGGGCATTGCCTGAATCCCAGCTCCGCCATCTCACAATCCTCCTTTTTGTTCTTTGCCTCTTTGTTGCATTTACTGCTGCTGCTGTACTTGGCACACTACAGAGGTGGCTGTGTTTCTGCACTGTATGAGGTGATTCCAGAGTATGAGCAATATTTGGTAAGGTTTTAACTATCATGTCTCATTATTATTAGAAATGTTAGTTTTCATTAAAGGCAGATCAAGGCAAACATTTGCAAAGAATGAAAAAATAGGAGGGTAGATATATACAAATATATACTGTTTCCTTCTCCTCGGTAGTGACCATCTGCCTCTATTTAGTTCTTGCTCTTTTCCTCATTTAAATTAGAGCCCATTTGTTTGATTTTGAATAGCCACAAACCTCTGCTCAGCGGAGGGGAAAACATACAGGACTTAAACTCCATGAGATGGTGTTTGCTCAGCTTTTGCCAAACACGAAGATTTTCCAGGAGTTAGGGAATATCTTGCGGTGCTCAATATATAGAGTCCCTCCCCAAGTTTATTCATCTATTGCAAGCGATAATGAGAATTTAATCAATAACTGACTTCCAGTTGGCTATCACCAGATATCCTGGGCTAGCACTGATCTTTGTCCAGGCACATGACTGGTGTGCCTTAGAAGGACGTGAATTGAAGTGGATCAAAGTGGAATATTTAACTCAGGCTGCCTAACAATAGCACCAGCAATAATTTGGCTTGCAGTGAATAGCAAAGTGCAAGCATAGCTGAGAAGATATGCAAGTAGATCTACAGCAGACTGAGCCACTCCCTGCTTTTAAGAAGTTCTGATCTGTTTTTAGCTGTATTTCTTTCACTGGTTTGGGACTGCTTTCAGAAGCAAAGCCTATGTCCTAGCAAGCATGGGCTTAATTTTGGGTCAGCATTTCCCCCACCTTTATGGAAGAGATTACTATAAATGTGGCTACTTGGGAAACAGAAGGAGCAGAAGGAGAGTATCATAGGAGGGAGCCATAGCTTGTTCCCTTTCACGCCTACATAAACTTACCCTTTTGTGAGTTGCTGCATTAACTCTTGGGCAGAGGGTAGGGCAGCACCTTATAGGTCCAGGACAAAACCCCACATCTAAAGCGCCCCAAGCCCTAAGGTAGGGGTGTCACACATACAACCTGCAAGCCACATTTGGCCCATGGGGCTGTTCCGGACATTGAAAGGTGTGGCCCGCTGCAGAATTTGGGGTCCTTGGACCACATTGGACATGGCCATTGTTGGCAGCCCCCCAGACCCACGCAACTTCCCACACACAGCTCTGTGCCACCTCATGCCTCTGTGTGGGAAGGAAGGAGAACTTGCAAATGGGAAAAGATCATACCAAATCACTATGGGGCCCATATTCCCTCTGCTGCCTGAATCTGTCCCTGTTTGCCACCCAAAAGTGACTCTGCAGTGCCATCTGGCCTGGATCTATTGCAGTCATTGCTGGTCCAGCAGGTCCGGCCTGGGAGGAGCCCCTGGGATCCGGATCAAGGGTGAGTTTGACACCTCTATCCAGGGGAGTTTGTAACAACAGCTCGATATTGCCAGTTGAGGTATTTCCCCCCCATTTCATTCCAGTCAACTGGCCATCCTAGGAGGATGTCTGCACAGGCATTGGCAGGGACTCATAGGATGTAACAAAGAGTGGACCCAATAACATCGTCTGACAGGTTTTTTTAAACGGTATTGTCTTGTGCTGTTGCATGCCACCTACACGTGTGACTGCAAATGGATGCCTGCATGGCCTTCGTCCAGGTCTCATGTTTGTGTACAGTGCTAAATTAGGCTCTCTGGCTCAGTTCCCTTCCATTCGCGCGTTTTGCATGGTACACTGACTCCCTTTGTACTAGTCTTCTCCCCCGTCGCTGCACTCCAGGTAGTGATTCAGACTGTTTGCACTTGGCATTCTGGGCGGTGGGCTCGACTCAGCTCAGTGGACAGAGTCCTACACAGGGACTTTGACACTGACCTTGAGCAAATGACTTTATCTTGAGCCTCTCTTCTCCCTTCCTTGGCCTCATCTTTGAAATATGAGCATCCAGCTGCGAAGACTTTGTCTCTGTTTGTGCCATATCTAACATAACCAGGCCCTTATCTCGGGTGCGGCTTCTTGGCACTGCCATAATAAACATAACCACTCCCCACTAAAGGGAAGGTTTGACTGGATGGCCTCATAAACACTAGAGATGGAGAAGACGTTATATGACGGACCTTTCCCCACAACAACAAATACACCTATCCAAATACAGACGATTTGATTTCTTCATCTTCCCCTGAAAGCACCTGGCGTAAGAGTACTTGAGGGATTGGTTCTGTATGTTCCACTGATTCACCCTTTCTTAGCGACACAATGTTCCCCAAACTTGAGGAAGCCCATGTCAATGATTGGAGCAGGGGATGGTATTTCCTCCCCATCACACTTGAAATGGGGGAATAGCCTTCTTTGTTTTGCAAGTTTGGTGTATAAGCTGAGCCATAAAGGAAAGGCTTAAGAATAATTTGGGTGACTGGCTTAAGTGGCTCAGCTGGGGAGAGAGCCCACTAGCCTGTATCCTATAAATGAGCTTAAGTGTTCCTTACAACTACTGTAAATGAACTCTGCCCAGCCTGTAATACATATGATTAAAAGCAGTGGGCTGAGTCTTGCTCACCACGCTAGAATACCTTTACCTTCAAGGCAATCACTCAGGTGATTAAGATGTCCTCGCCAGGCGTTAGGGGTCAATACCCACTCTCTTTCCAAAGTCTTGATACACTTGCTTTTTTCTCCTCCGCTTCAGACCAAATAATTGCTGCTTCACTTGCTACCTTGAGATCATATGCGGTAAATCCGCATGATGATCCTGGAGATTATGGAGCATTAGCAGGGTATATTTGCGCTCCATTACCTTGTTTACACTGGGGGCACATGGCACATTTACAGTCGGCGAACACCAAGTCCACCTGAGCTGGGATTCACCGTGTGGGGGAAGCAGGACGGCACACCTTCTGGGAGCACTTGCCAGGCAGCTCTGACAGTCTCCCCACAGATAAGCACAGGAATGCACTTCAGGAATGTAAACAGTCCCAAAAGGTGCTGTGATCCCATTTTTTAGCAGACAGAAAGCTTTGCACATATAAAAGAAGGGGGGAAAAAGTGCATGCCTCTAAGTAGCAACAATACCCCTGCCAAAAAAACCCAGCAACTTCATACTGCTTTGGGGTGGAGTGGAGGGTCATTCACTGGTCAAGTAAGGAGGCTCTCATTCATAATATAGGATTAGAAGCTGACCTGGGTTTAATTACAGTGCATGAAAATAGTATCTACAGTGTATTCAAAGGGGTGAATTTGATTAAATAAATCTTTCAAGAACTGAGAACAATCTGATCTCAATCAAAAATAAAGGAGTAGGCATTTGCTGGAGTTCTGGGTCATCTTAATCTGCCTGCCCCGCACCAATTCCTGTTATTTGTATGCAGTACACCGCCTCTCCATGAAAGCTCTGAAAGGTCCCCATCATTTCCTATCTCACACACTGCCCTTGCCTCCTTTCGGGTGACTGCAGTCTTACCAACTTCCTTACATGCAGTCAAAACAGAGCTGCAAAGACAGTGGCATAGCATGACGTGCCCCTTGTTTTAAGGGGCTAGATCCAAGAAAGGACTTAAGATGGCTTTAGGTGCCTAAGTATAAAACTGCCATCTCCATCCCCACTAAACTAACTCAGCCTCTGCTGTCTGGACGT
>NW_017728992.1:193463020-193470682 GCF_001723915.1 Gavialis gangeticus | reverse complement strand
TTTCCTATCTCACACACTGCCCTTGCCTCCTTTCGGGTGACTGCAGTCTTACCAACTTCCTTACATGCAGTCAAAACAGAGCTGCAAAGACAGTGGCATAGCATGACGTGCCCCTTGTTTTAAGGGGCTAGATCCAAGAAAGGACTTAAGATGGCTTTAGGTGCCTAAGTATAAAACTGCCATCTCCATCCCCACTAAACTAACTCAGCCTCTGCTGGCTGGACGTGAAAGCTCGCCAAGCATCCAGAGTTCTGCTCCTGAGTATGCCCAGGCTATCCCAATCTAAGCACCTTGCTCCTACCTAATCCACATCAGGATCCAGATGTTAGGTGGAGTGTTACTCAAGTCACTTAAAAGGTCCAGTCCAGTTTGTGCTTGAGCAGGAGGGGCTCAAGTGAGGGCCTCAAACCTCTTGGTATATCTTGTATGTGGCTCTGAGACCCCTGAGCAAGCTAAGCCCCTCATAGGGATTTGGTGATGCTCTGCCTTCTTCCTAAATCCTCATAAAAATATGGCCACTGAACTGTCCAGACTGGGATAGTTCTGGTCATACACAGAAGCCAAACTGCAGACACTTAGAGAGGTTTATAGTCAAACAAAGAGGAGTCTTGTGAGTTTAAGCATCTTCGGGGTATGGGACAGCTCAGCAGGGGTGTCCTAGGTTGTAGTTTTGGCATTAGGAGACTCAGTTCTATGTAAGTCCTACTTTAGGTGCCTACGTCACTGACTGGACCAAGTCTTAAATACGTGCTGAAACCAAGGAAATAATTCAGTGGGAGTTTATTTCAGCAGAGGCTGGATTGGACCCTGTAAGGTGAGCAATGTGAGACTTGGAAGATTTGCATGGGAGAGGGTCTGGATCAAATCCAAACCTCCTCACATTTCCAAGGTGTGTGTTTGGATCTAGGATTTCATCTCTGTTTGCAACATCAGTGAGAGAGGATAATTATTTAGGGCCCATTATTTACATTTAGATCTAGCGTTTCAAATTTCAGGGTGGTGTATTTGGGTCTGGAGTTTCATCACTGTTCAAAACATCAAGGAGGGAGAATAGTTATCTACAGTTCATTACCCAGGGATCCAGAGTTTCAACGCAGATCCCTCTCATTTTAATCAGGCAACTTTGATTCATCTTGTGTTTTAATCTTACTCATTTCCCCACAGCCTAGAACAAGCCTCTGTAACATACTTCACATGAAGCAAATTAGATAATGAAACAACATGCATTTAAAAATGTAAAATCAAAACTCCTGCCCAACCAGATCTTGCTTGCAGCAAAAACTGTTTACACACTGTTCCGAAAACCCTGCTAACCACAATTGCTTATTAACCACTCTTTCTTTTGCCTTCTTGTATTTGTCCTTCTTGTTAAAGCCATTGGGAAGCTATTTATTTACAATTTACAAGCTAAGCTAAGCTAGTGAGTTTTTCATGTGACAACATCTTGTTCTCTTTTTGTCCAGATTTCCTGGAAAGACATCGCTACTCACAGATGTAAAGAATTACTATTCTTTAACATACATTTAGGCCAGGTACAGACATTACACTTTTACCAGTACATGTGATCGGAAACTGGTCTACACCAGTAACAGAGAGAGAGAGAGTGTGTGTGTGTGTGTGTGTGTCCACCTGCCAAAGGGCAAATGTGCATTCTGTTTGCTACCGATGTAAACTACACCACTTACAGAAAACCGTGTAACTTAGATCGATTCTGCCGCAGGCTTTTTGAATGAATGCACCTAGCCATTAAAAATAACTCACTTTTTAAAACTGACTTTGTTCATTTTGATGCAAGAAAAACTACTAGTTTATTTCTAAACCAGGAAGAATCAGGACACAACTTCCCTCTTGAATGCACACAGGATGAGTACAGGCAGAGCACCGGGGTGAATTTCCATTGTCATGCTTTCCAGAGCAGAGTCATTATCCGGAAGGAAAATCACTTGTGTTCCCAGATGATCATTCTGCTATATGTAAGAGGTAAGCAGTTTTATGGATGATATCTTCTCTTGGACTATTGCATGGCTGGGATAGACTTAGACAAGCTTCCACATGTAATGCATTCTTCTTCAGGTCTCATTCTGCTAAAGTTATATCCGTACATCTGTATATCTGTACAAGTCCCTGTTGCAACATTATTGTCCCTTATATTGTCCTCCAGACAGGGGAGAAAACTAAACCAAGGTCTGCCCCTTCCTTGCCCTAATCGCTAATGCAGTCTATAAAAGGGGCCTACCACCAGCAGTGGTTTAATAGGAGGCAACAACAAACTCTGCATTTTGACAGGAGTCCAATCCTGTCAATGCGTGTTAGGTCTATTCCAAAAATACCTACCAGATTGAATCCCTCAGGGGACTTAGGCAGAGGAACATCTAGTTCCTGGATCCTGATCAGGCTTATGCATGAAATAGGTGCCAACCTGCTCAACCTTGACAAACCCGAGGGCTTCGCAGGCTGGTTCAGGGTAGAACTTGGAGGCACTTGGGAATTGTGAAGGTCAAAACCGCGGCCCCCCTGGATGGAAGTGCTTCCAGTTGAGTGAGGTGGCAACTGAGAGGGCAACCTTCAGGTTAATAACTTTGGATTCAGCCAACTACCATCTGCCTTTTGGTCCTTATTTACCATGGATCTAATCCATAGTCTCTCCCTGCCATGGTCTCCACCTGTCAAACAAGTATAATAGTGCAACCCGCTGGTGAGCTTGGCCATAATGGGCTGGTTTCCTTGTAGAGCGAATTCCAGGAGAGGATATGTCAAGCATATAATATTCACACTAGAGTACAGGCAAAACTGATCAAGCTCTGGCAAACCCAGGCAGTTTCATCCTTCTGCCAGTGCTGATATGAGCACAAACAAGGATCTACTTTTTTACTTTTAAAAATGTCTGTTTCTATATAAACCGTGTGCAGCCCCAGAGCCATAGGAATTTCATTGTTTTTATTCATTCTCTGTCTTGCAGCAGGTTGGCAGCTTCGTCATAAACTAGGGCCCTGTTTTGCTAGCCACTGTATTCAAGGCATAATGCAAAGATGGTCCCCTAGCCTCAGAGGGTTAAGAGAAGGGGTGAGCAAAATATGGTCCGTGGGCCATATCCGGCCTGCCAATTGATTCTACCTGGCCTGCAGGCAGGCAGCACGGGCGGTGGCTCTGGCCTCTGCGGACACTGCAGGAGATGCTGTGCAGAAACTGCCTTGTCTGCCCTCCTGGCTCTGTGCAGCAGGCCCTGGGTGAGCTGTGTTTGGGCCCCAGCACTCCTGCTTGGGCTGGGCCGGTGGTGGCCCACCTGCCTGCAACTCAGAGCTGGCAGGAGCCACCCCCGGTGCTAGGACCATGTGGTGGGGGCTCTATACCTGGAGGTGAGAAAGTTTCCCTGGTGAAGTCCCAATCCCAGCCTCAGTCCTAGCCCCAGCCAGCTTGACATGTTCTGTTCAACTCCATTTAAATTCATAGAAAGACTCCCAGTGCAGAGCTATGTAATGTATTAGTGATCCCCAAGCTTTGCACCCTTGGACAGCAATTCCAGGTAATTTTGTGCTGGCAACATCACACCCTGATATTCCTGTCCACCACAGTAGAAACGTTTTAATTTCCCAGGGCCATGAGTGACAACAGAGGATCTTGCAGGCAACATGAATAGGATAAGGCCCATAGATGTGGTTGCGGACTACTACATGATGTTGTATGGGGGTTTTTTTCACAACTAAGCACCTCAACATAGCTGTGCCAGCAATGCCAGGGGATAAAGCTCTGACCATTCAGTGGTAAAACTCACCTATTGATTCTTTTAGGAGCAGGATCAAGCCCTTTTGTTTTTAAACAGGGTTTTGCTGAGCACGTATTAGTTGCAGTTAGTCATTAAATAGATTCACCTGACGATCATTCTACTACACAGAGTTCGTGCTTCATGCTGTTCTGGAAAGGGATGTCTGTTTGTAACTCGGCAGCCTGTGCCATCTGCAATAAAAGTCTGCCCTTCAGCATGGTTGCATAAGAATCATTGAGAGCAGTTATTGACATTTTTTAAAGCTTAGACATGTCTTTAATTTGCAGGCCATAAACATAACAAAACAAATTCTGGTGCCAAAACTCAGTTATTTACTTCCCAAGGCTAAGCACAGACATTCAGAAAGCCCGAGGCAGAATTGATCCAATCTGCATGGGTGTCTCTAAGCTGCATAGATTTGATGGTGAGTGAATGAAACTCGTGTCTGCTCTTTGGTTGGGGGAGGCAGGCAGATGCCTGCAGTGGCCAAGGCCAGAAGGCAAGGGGTGATCCTGCATGCCTCCCAGCCTGCTGGACATTGCAGAGGGCAGCTGAACTATGGCCATCCCTGACTGTCTGCCCAGCACGTGCCCCCAGTGCCCTGCTGTCAGCTGTAGGGAGGGGGAGAAGCCAGCACAGAATCTGTCCCCATCTCCACTGCAGTGTGGGAGTGGGGGGAAAGCTGAGGCTCCCACTATATGAACAGCTTGGCAGGGAGGGCGCTGCTGTGCCTGCCTGGCTGGGCTGGGCTGCCCAGCCAGCTGGACTACACGTCTGGGCAGGTCCAGCAGTAGAGGAAAAGCCCCTGCCATGCAGGCCACTCAGCTGGGCAGACCCCAGCTCGGGGAGGGCAGGGGGTTGGGACAGGAGGCTCTCTTGCCCTACTGGCCTGCCCTGCTGGCATGTGCAGGCAGGACACAGAGCAGGGGAGCAGGGGCTTTGTTGCCTCAGCTCTGTGCAGCTGGAACAGAAGAGCGCAGGCAGAGGCTAGCCCGCCCATTCTGCGAGGGAGGGGGCTGCTAAGCACCCTGGGATGCCAGGGGACTGCGACTTAACATGAGTTGGGAGGAGATTTGGGACAGAAGTTTGATAGATCGGTCTACTCTAAATTGATTAAATCTGATACTGCGTACATCCAGGTCTATCTTCAACCAGGTTCCATCATTTCTAAACTTGTCCATGTGAACCGAACTTTTGTTCTGTTACAGGTTGAGGCCAGTTTCTAATCACTTATACCAATTTACATGTAATTTCTGTACCTAAACACCTAGGCACCTGTGTTAAAGCATTTGATTGTGAAATGAGCTTTTATAACACAATTGCATAGGTATCCTCTTTCTTGATAATGTGATCCCTGATTGTAACAGTACTGCCCTCCCACTGATTTGCTGACACTGATAATTTAAGGCCCAAATTATTCCACTGACTATAACACAGGTCAGCAAGCTACAGCCCACAGATCCTTTGGATCTGACCCACAGACATGGGCTTCAGTTGCATTTAGTGGGAGTGAGCTTTGAGTGTGGCCAGTCTTTGCATGCTGCTGTGGGGATGAGCATTGGCTGGAAGCGCTCTGTGCCACCACAGAGACAAGAGGAAGCAGCAGCAGGGTCCTTCTGCCTGCCCACCTGCGCCTCTCCAACCTGGGATGGGTCATTCTGGCCCACACATGACAAAGTTTCCTACCCCTAGCCTATGTGTGTTATTCTCAGGACATCATTTGTGACCCACATTGGTGTTCAGATCCACGAAATGACCGAGGAAGGTTAAGATTTTGAGTAACTGCCAGTTTAGCAGATAAGGCCAAAAATGTTCAACGCCCCTGCTCAGCTGTCACCTAACCCATTTGGTTCTTAAAGTTGGTAGGGGTAACTTTATTGAGAGTTTGTAGGGGTAATTGAATTATTGTGGGTTAAGTTCCCTCTGTACCTAAAGGTTTTTTGGGGGGGCATGTCTAGAAGTCATTCGGTCTTTATAGCATTATGCTGTGAGGTACCTATTCCCAGCATAAATGCCACCATATTAAACAAATTAGGCATTCATTTGGATATCCCATAGTGCAGTTCAATCTCATAATTATTCTAAGAGCATTCATAATGGCTTGGGTCCTTATCATGCCCTGTATGCAACATCTCAGTTATTTGTGTACTCCACTGGCATAAGGAAGACCTGGGGTTGAATCCACAAGGCACGTCTAGACGTGCATGGACGTTTGGTTCCCCAGGGACAAGTAGTGGCAGCGTACCTTGCACCACCACTTGTCCGCAGGGAACGCCTGTGCCACACACTTTTGGTGCACAGCAAGTTGGCCCCAGCAGCCCTACCCGGGGTCCTGGGGGCCTCTCGGGGCTGCAGCCGCAGCAATTCTGCCGCATGGAGCCTGGCTGGCAGCGAAGCGCAACTCCAAGTGGCCCAGCTCCACTTTTCAGCAGCACGCACTGGCCAAGTGTGCATTTCACCAGGGGCTGGGGGTTTCCATGGGGTTTTTTTACCCGTGGATATCCACACATCAAAAAAACCCATGGAAAAAAAACCAGGTGCAGCGCACGCTTGGCCAACGCGCCCTTGCATCATGGAAAACATCGAACTGTGTGGCAGAAGGATTTGCTAAGTCAGCTGAGGCAGCTTTGCTTTGCATGTAATAATGAATGAATTCATCAAGACTGGACTGCAGAGTCCGCTGGGTAGACAATTTCTGTTTCTCTGAATATTTTGCTGCTGCATGTGGAATATTTCGTGCACTAAGGTGCTTTTGTGGATCTTGCTGTGAGCATCGGGACTCCTGGATTTTACTTCCAGTTCTTCTCCTAACTCATTGTGGCCTTAGGCAGGCCACTAACTTCCCCATGGCTCAGTTTACATAGCAGTTAATTAGTACAATAAATACCGACATCCCAAGTGTGATGCTTAACTCAGTGTTTGGTAGGATACAGTTGGCACCTTCAGATAAAAGATGACAGTTAATTATAGTTCATACCTGCCAAATAAAAACATACTAGCATGTAATTAGAGTTTCTTGAGTGCAAAGGCCTTGAATAAAAATCAAAGAAGTCTCCAGTGAGGTCAGCCATCAATTGAGCAATGTAGTGCATCACCCTCATACTGCCAAACATGCTCACAGACTGCTCTCTCCCACCACGGACTGCCTTGTACTTTCAGCATGTAAGCATCACCGTGTACACCCCCAACCACTGTAAAATCATATCTGCAACCTTGACTCCAACCAGAGTCAGGTAAGTCCATGCTTAGCTGCTGCTGCAGGCTGCTACCGACATGGTTGCATTAATTTTAATGGAGCAATGTTGTTTTACACCAGTGGAGGACATTGCCTGTGCTCCCTAGGAGTCAAATACATCCTTGTATAGACAGCTGTCCAATGCCTGTGCACTTACTTACATCTCATAATAGGGCTTGCTTAGGACATGGGTTTTATGCATAAAATGTGAATTTTACCCTATAGATATGCACAGTCCAATAAAGTTGTTTTTGAAATGGAAAAGCGCTACATAATCATTAAAGTTATGCAGTTGAAGATCTAAAATTTGAGATAGTTTAATGAAAGGGGCCAGCTTCAGTAGCAAGTTTTATCATCACCTTTAGTGGTGACACGGATGCGAATAGTCAAACCTTGCAAAGTTCACATTGCACCAGAAATCCAGCCTGGTCTGATCCTTGCTCACCCAGACTAGTCAGCACCCAACCTGGAAGTATATCAGGATAATAGGACTTTTGATGTTTCATAGTTTCATAGTTTCTAGGGTCGGAAGGGACCTGAGTAGATCATCTAGTCCAACCCCCTGCCATGGCAGGAAGGAGTACTGGGGTCAAACAACCCCAGCAAGGTGTTCATCTAACCTCCTCTTAAAAACCCCCAGGGTAGGAGCCTGCACCACTTCTCT
>NW_017728992.1:193460494-193462652 GCF_001723915.1 Gavialis gangeticus | reverse complement strand
TAACCCTTGGCCTAGGTGTGCCTCCCCCGGGGCCCGAGGGGGGCCCAGCAGGGAGGTGGCTGTTCTGGTCCCTACTTAGGAAGACGGAGGCAAAGAAATCATTAAACATGTTAGCTTTGTCATCTGGTGTGACGACCAAATTTCCCAACGCGTCCTGCAAGGGCCCCACATTACCCGGGACCTTCTTTTTACTCCCTATGTATTTAAAGGGCTTCTTATTGTCCTTAATCTGGGAAGCTAGTCCCAGTTCCATCTCTGCCTTGGCCTTCCTGACTGCCCCCCTACATCCTCAAGCGACTGCAGTGTAGTCATGTTATGCAAAGAAAAAGTAACAGGCTTTTTCTTCTGTTATAAAAAAAATAATAATACCACAGATTGCCAGCAAAAATAACTGAAAGCCTGCAGGAAAGCATATAATCAAAATAAGCCTCTCACATTCTTTCTAACCCGGCTAGATGCTATTCTTTTCTTAGTCTTCATTATAAACAACTGTAAGGGAGGCAAAATCCAAATGAAACAAAAGGATATATCGTCACTTCACAGAAGCAGTAGACTGGAGTGAGTGCAGCCAAGTCTATGGAGGGCTAAAAGGGAGATGATTTTCTAGTCAGTGCCAGGCATTGCCTCGTTTGCAGGATAGGAGCTTTGCCACTGTCTCCTGATAAACCAGTTATAGTCAACATTTTAACATTAAAAGAGCCTAGCATCCTAGACGAGGATACTGCTTTCCTCATGGCCTGATCAGTTAGCCAGTTTTCAGGGTTTTGCAGTTGAACGGAAGCAGAGATTTCTTGTTTATTTGCATAGAAACCAAGGCCCATTTCCCCGAAGTTGAGCAAACAACAGGCAGTTTCCTTACTCCGAAATTCCTCCGTCTCGGCTCAAACTGTGGATCTCTCTCTGCCTCCTCTCTGTGTCCCACGCTCATCTGGGAAACCGAAAACCCAGTTTCTTAACCCATGCACTTTCTATCAAACCCCACTGCCTTAGCCTTAGATCTGCTGAGGCCTCTCCAGATGGCAGCTTTCCTTGCTTCTTGCTGTCTCACAGTATAACAGTTTTATTGCACCTCCTATTAAGCTATCCTAGCCGCTGCATCCATAACAAGGTCCACGCTTGTCTTTGGATCAATAACTCAGCTGATAGCAATGGCAAGCACCATGCAGGCTTGCAGAACTTAGCACCGTCCACCTGCAAAAAATAAGTCCACATTCAGAAGAAGCTGCTCTGCTGTTTGTCTCCACTTTTATTTCTGAAGATGCCACATTCCCACACAACTAGAGCATCTCAGTGGTCCCAAGCAGCTGTGTCATGTGGCTCCATATATCCCTGGCCAGTTTGTAAACCCTGATCTCTGCAGCGGGTAAGGATCCTAACACTACAAAGTACCCAGGCTCTGTATTTGCCACTCCCTTGTGTATGCACTGCGTTTGCTTGGGTATACTAAGAGCCAGCCAGTGTAGTGCATACACTTCAGTAGGATGGCGGACCCAATGCTTTTTTTTTCTATAATTTTGCAGGTCAGTTTAGAATCGGTGAGACTGAAGAGCTTACAGCACTAGTGAGAGCCAGAGAGAGAGAGAGCAGATGCCGGGCCCTGAGATTAAATATGTATTTAATAAAGCTTAGGTTGAGGTTTGGCAGAGGGGTGATTGCGCACCCATATGTTTCCTGCCCCTTCGCTGCAATCATGATGCAAACCTCAGCGCCATTTGTCTGTCTCACTTGCCTTAGCACCTTTTTTAATGAGCAGGGAATATCATTTCTGTCCCATTGCAATGGTTTTTGTCCTTTAATCTTCCAAGCCCTTCCTTTAAGAGCTGAGGCAAATGTTTGTAGTGCTCCATGTGCCGTTAAAGCACCCTAGAAAGTGAAAAGATAGAGCGTACACAGCAATGACATGCTGCAAATCAGCCTGGACTGCCCCCGAATTGACTGTAAGTGAAAGAGGAACAAGCTGGATCCTGCTAGATGACACAGTTCCCTTTCAGAGCAGCATGTAGTACCCCTGCTGAAGATGCAGGTGATGTGGTTTTGCAAGAGCAGATGACATGGCCTTTAGTTTGAGAGCTGTAATTACTTGGTGCCTGATTAACTGTGCTTTACTTGCAGTTTTGGTTTCCTTTTTTCCTTGTTTTAGAAGACCTGAAAAATAAGC
>NW_017728992.1:193446963-193455494 GCF_001723915.1 Gavialis gangeticus | reverse complement strand
TGCTAGATGACACAGTTCCCTTTCAGAGCAGCATGTAGTACCCCTGCTGAAGATGCAGGTGATGTGGTTTTGCAAGAGCAGATGACATGGCCTTTAGTTTGAGAGCTGTAATTACTTGGTGCCTGATTAACTGTGCTTTACTTGCAGTTTTGGTTTCCTTTTTTCCTTGTTTTAGAAGACCTGAACAATAAGCCTCTGGCAGCACATACCCAGTTCACATCAGTAGCTTCCACCAAAGTCACAGCATTCTGGTATTACTATTGTTACTCATTAATGGTGACAGTGCACTTTATGGGTGCTTGTACATGTGACAGGGGTTTAATCCCCAGGATTTTAATTTATGCCCTCTAAATTGAAACAGTGGGATTTTTTTTGCAGAGCCTGCTTGCCTCTTCTACGGCTGGGGGGCCAGCTGCCCAGGGGCTGAGCTGCCGGGGGGCTGAACGGGGGTGCACAGGGGTGAGGTGAGCTTGGGCTCAGTGTGGTTCCAGTCCCCTGTGCACCATCCCCACCGCCTTTGGCCACCAGCATATCTAGCCACTCTCCTGCCACCTCCACACACTGGCCCAGGGGCAAGCCAGCCTACTGGCAGATGGCCCCAGGCAGCAGGAATGCAGTGGGGACAGTACATGGGGTGCTGGACGCCCTGGTGGGCTTGGGGAAGAGGTGGATCTGGCTGGGTACTGCCTGCGAACCGGGGCAGCCTCTGGCCCACTAGTAGCTCACCTGGGCAACCCTTGGGGTGCCACCACCACAGAGGGAAGGTCCCCTGCAGCTCAGGGGCCACTCCCCCAGCCCCCCCCACACCCCAGCAACTTGCCCCCCCAGCCGTGGGAGAGGCGAGCGGGCTCTACGACAAAAACGGAAAAGGGGGATTGGGCCTCTTGCTGCTTCTGCCTTCAGCAGGTGCCTGCAGCTGCCAAGCACTGGCTGAAGGGTGAAGTGGTGTGGAGCCCGATCCTTTTTTTCAGCAGATCTTGCCTGCCTCTCCCACAGCTGGGGGGCGAGCCGACAGCTGCATCATTGCAATTTGCAGCACTGCAAACTAAACTATATGGGAATGTGGTTCAGTCTGCAACACTGCAGAACCGTTTGAAACCCCATGCCTGTGGATTGTGTGATGCTATTAAGCCAGACAAAGAGAATTTTGTCACGTGTACATGGTAACGATCATCGCATGTACAAGTGCCCTATGGTAGCTCACTCATCCTGGTACTCTGCATCTCTTTACATATCAAGTTTAAGCTTTGCGAAACAACTCTTTGTTCCTACCTTCATACAAAGGGTGCGTACCAAGAAAGAGTATGTAGGTCAAAGAGGCTATTCACTGTTTTTGAGATATTTATCATGTAAGTCTAACACCTCTTTTATTTCTAATCCCAGGTTTCTGTGTTCTACATTTAACTACACTGAGGTCCCTTAGCAACAAATGTAATAATCCCTACCCATCTCTTGTGTCCCATTGTTCTTTAGCATTTCCTCTTGTCATCAAATCAGTCTCCTTATTAGCTTAAACCTGTCAATGGTGTTTTCAGTATGACCATTGTAATCATTTGTGTAAATGCTTAAAGCTGGCGCTCCCATTTCCAGACCTCAGAGAGTATCTGCAAACTGGGGATTCCTCTTAGTTTATAAATATTCTGGTCTTAGACAAATATATCATAGCCCTCATAAACAGAACTGATTATAAATGGTATGCATTTCCTTTTTTAAAAATATATTTTATAGAGACTTCTTTTCAGGTTTCTGAATTGAAAACAAAGAATATTTACCATTTGAAAACAGGAAATCATTACCAAAAGTGAGACATTTTTCAGTTTCATGAATGAGAGATACATGGGTTTTCAGTTTTCTTGTTAATGCATTTAAAACATTAAATGAGGCTTAAAAAATCCATTTGAGAAAAAAAAGGCTGTTTAGTGTTAAGGCTTTGGTGGGAAAAGTCCCATCACCTTTAATAATAATGCTTAGGTATACATGTGCTCCCTTTAGGGATCCCTTCAGGGATCACATGGAAGAAATCTAGTCAGTGCTGAAGCAGAGGGACCAAAAGGGATGAGGTAATAGGATCTGGTTGAGGGGTTTTTTTGGATATAATAAATGGAATAGACAATAAAGGTTTCCCTGGAGCTGCAGGTTTGGCAGAAACACCTAAACAGACCTTGCTAGTGTTTGAAGCACTAGGAATATGTGACAGTGTACATACAGGCAGCCAAAGAATTTGTTGTAACACAAGACACGCTGCAAGCAAATAAGGGAAGCTGGTTGGAGGACATTTTTCAGCATTTTCCCTGAAAGATTGTTAGGACTTGTGAGTCACCTGTATAAAAACGTTGGAGAGCAGAATGCATCTGCTGGCAAAATAATAATGGGCATTGCAATGTGGGCTTAGGAAGTTACAGATGCATCAGAGCTGTCTCCTGGTGTGAATGGCTTGGGTTTTTTATCATTCTTCATATTAAACTCAGTATGTTTCCAAAATGAAATGGGGCGAGGCCTCTTTTTTTTTCAGTGTAAACTATTCTGAAAGCATGCTAAAAAGACAAACACTCTATTTTGTTTAAATGGAAATGTTTGGTCTGCTGAATATGGTTGGTAGAAGTGAGGCTTCCCCCCCACCCAAATGCAATCAAAGTAGGTATCTGAGATAAGAAGCGAAGTCAGTAGTGTTCACATCATTAGCACTGAGCAGTTAATAAATATCTACATGGCAAACAGCAAAGTCTGAGGGAAAGACTGCCATACACCCAATAACCTAAACAAATAATAAGACAAATGATAAGATTGGTAAGATGCACTGAAATAAATTGATGGGTGCCTTATGTTTCCAATGTATGAATGGGATTCTGTGGTCAGTCCCCAGCCCCAAAGTGGCAATGCTTCTCAAACTGAAGTCTAATAGCCCCAGGCAGGACTGGTTTCAATGCCTGTTATTAAGGCTGCCCCATACTTCCCAAGAAATGCCATTGTTTACTTGCTTATAATATTGCCAGACTCTGAACCAGTCCATCTGAAATATTCCATGGCAAAGCCTGACTTTTTTTTAACTTTCAACCAACATAATTGACCATTTCTGAAAATGAAGCTAGAAAGTAAGTTGTTTTTCTGCTTTAAATTCTGAAGAAGATTTGGATGAAGTTGTCTATCCACAGACTTTGGGAAAGAGAATAGAAGCCTGGTAGGGACCTTGGCCATCGCTGTGAAAATCCACCAGACTTTGGACAGGTTATAAGCCTTCAATGTGCAGCGCAACGGAAAACAAGACATCCCAAGAAAGGGATAGGGAGATGACGAGGGGGTCATGGAGCACGAAGGAGGACAAGTTGTGTAATAGCACAGGGACCCTGGAGCAGCAGCAGCTCTGCAAACGCCTGCTACAGGCAGAGTCTTTATTACACTTGTTGAGGCCCTGGACACAGTCTTTCCTACCACGTGCATGTGGGATGACTTGCACTAATTAACCTATTGGTGTCCCTACAGACTGGGACCCCAGACCATTTCCCTGGTTACTCAGGGTAAAATAGGCTCTATCAGCTGGAGTCCCATCCTGGAAGTGAAGGGACAGCCCCCCTCCTTGTACACTATGGCACAGGCCATGGAGGGCAGAATTCCCTTTGTCTGTAGGACCGCTGCAGCACCATTGCCTAGGACCTCTGCCTCCGGCATTACAGAAGTAGATGATGCAGAGTGAATGCTTGTGAAGTACTCAGAGGCCAAAGACAGATGTTACACTTATAGCGCTGTACGTCATCTTGTAGCACTACAGAAGTCAAGGAGCCAGCTGTCCATGCCCCCTGTGGCACTCCAAAATGGCAAAAGCACTACAGAAACATCCCTGGCCAAAACAAGAGCTTCTCTGTAGCACCTCATTTTCGAGTACCACATCTAACATCAGTCAAGTGCACCGTAGCCCTATGTGGGGTCTCTTGCTCCCCAAGCACCACACACTGCTCTGCTCTCTCCATCCCCCAAACACTCCCAGGAGGAAGAGTAGGGTGGACATTCACTGAGCATAACCTTGGAAGAGTGCAGCCTCTCTGCTCTCCCACTTGCTCACAGGGAGAAGCCTGGTCCTGGTCCCAGGCTCAACCATGTCCCAGGGAGCTGCAGCCCTGCTCAGGGATAAGCTCCTCTCCCCCAGGGTGCTGGGAGCAGGGCCAGGGTGCTGAGTAACCTCCCTATTGCCTCCAGCCATGGGGAGCTCTGCATTTGTGTCTGCACCTTGCCCAGCTACATTTTTGCTGCGTTTCAAAATGCACCAGTACTTGTGACCAGACACTACAGTGATGAGCACCATAAAAAAGCTAGAATTTAGTCTTACGAGGCTGAGACCTGTGCAGCATATTGGCATTTGAAACAGCTTTCAGTGCTGTTTTATTAGTTGGCAGAGTAATGGTTTCATGAGCAAACGACACTCTGGGAGTAATCTGGGTCTCAGACTGCCTGACAGTCTCAGCTCCACCACAGATAACTTTTGTGGCCCAGAGCAAGCCAGGTGTTTTAAAAAAAAAAACCCAAAACTTTATTCACAGGGATGTTGTGAGGCTACATGTCTGTGAGATGTTAAGATACTACAGTGAGAAACCTCAGTGAAGGCTCAAAGAACCATACTGCCAGGCAGATATTTTTGCTGCTTTGAATAGCTGCCTGACCCCAAGGCCCTCGCACAAGTGATTTCACTGGCAATTTTACATTTGTCAGGACTTTAACATTGGGCTTCGGATATTTCTGGAGAGTTAGGCAGCTCACACAGACCTACCGTCACTCCAAGATCCTGCTTTTGTTACAAAGAAAGTCAGAGCACCGAACTGTTCGTGTTGGGACGTGGCGTTACCTGTCGAAATTCCCCACTTGCTCTGGAAGGATGAAATATGCCGCAGTACAGAGGTCCTGTACCTCTGAACAGTAACCCTATTTAGACGCTATGCTGAGAGTTAGTGGTGGAAAGGGACCTTGCCAACGTCTTCTTCACTGGAGTGCATTAGCCTCTACATCCGTCCAAGCCAGTCCAAGCTACTGCCTGCAGGAGATGTCGCTGGAGCCAGAATAAGAGGACCGACTGATGGAAAACTCCATGCTTGCTATGACAGTGTCATTAGTAACTCTATAGTATGAGATGTCCAGTTAATGCTGGGATTAAATCCCTTTGTTAGGGCTTAATTAGTTAGGACTCATTACTCCTGGTGCATTCTTTCCACATGTGTATCACCACTTAGACAGTCTGGATAGCTGGAAATACATGTATGTTACTGAGGTATAAGAACAATTTATAGATATCTCAAATGGGTCAGAATTAAGGTCATTTGTGAAAAGTGCAGTGACTGTTTTTTACCTATTTATATTGTTAACTAAATGTACCATTTGCAAAGCACTAGGGCCTTTATATTGGTCACAGGAATGTGTCACTCCAGCTAGTCTTTAACCTTATTTTTGTTATTAAAAATCCCTCTCTCTGTTATGAACTCAATTAAAGATGATATTCTATGCAATTAAAGGCGATTAAACATAATTCTATGATAATAAAATTGTTTTTATGTATATGTAACTAACAACAATGTGTCATTTCAAAGCTCCTAGTGTTTGAAAAAGTAATCCTGCAATGCAACCTCTCATCTCATTCCTACCATCACATGGGGCAATCTCTGAAACGCACTGTAACATGTGGTTTTGATTTTGAAGTACTGAATGTTTGTACATAACCATCTCCACTGCCTTGCGTGAATTCCCCTTAACAGAGATTCCCCAGAGGCTCATGTACCTGAAGCTTGGTCTCGTCACAAGACACAGCCATATCCTACAGTTCCTGCCTGCTTGTATCAGCTTGATAGGGAAGAGGATAGGAGGTGCAGAGAGTGAAAGTGTTGGAGCAAGGCCAGGCTGGGCATGCACAGACTGCCCTTACAGGTGCAGAGGAGCATGTCCCAGGTAATGAAACCCCCATCCTATTTTAAAATAGGGCTTCCCTCCTCTGCTTCTCTCTGTTCATCCTTCCCAGTTGTTTTCTGCTCCTGGCTGCTGTGTCTGCATTTCCTTGACAGAAAGAAGCACTGAGTCACTGCTCCAGCTATGTGAAGCTTGTTGGTCTTTTTGGTTGTTGTTTTTTTGTGGTTATGACTCTGTGTGTGTGATCTTCTGCACGTCCCCTGGCACTCTGCAAACCTTTCTTCTAAACCAGAACTCACGTGTCTAATCACTTCCACTCTGAGCTCCAGAGATTGCATAAGAGACAATATAATAGCTGGTTTCTTCCAGGCTAACTGCTCAGTAAACTGGGGAAAAGTCCAGCCAGAAAACAGTACACAGAAGCTCCAGTCTTTCATCCAGCTCTGCTGAGGTTCAGATCCCTGCACAAACCTCTTCTGAGCAAGGCCAAGGTAGGAGTCAGGAGACCCTACGAAGGGAAGCTTCACTCTGTAGACGACCTCTCCAACCTGAACAACAGTTTGCAGCGATTAGCGCCAGGAGGGTAGATGGAGCAGAGAAGAGGATTTGTCTCCTTGTGTAGAACAGGGTTAGGATTGGTGTAATTAATACGCTTAGCAAATTGTACCTTCCTAATTTGAAAATGCTCTGTTTGCTGGTAACAGATGGATTTTCATCTTGTGCTTCCAATCAGATTGTGAACTCATCTGGACACAGCTGATCTCTTCTGTATGTGTTTGTACCAACCAGCCGCAACAGGACCTTGATCCTGACTGGAGTGTATTGCAATGCAAACTGTAAATACTGGTGCAGTAAAAGCAAATCATTGTAGGAGGGAATCCAGGGTGAAAGAGGTGATGTGTGGCTTGTGTTCAGGGTCAAGGGGAAAAAAGCTAACATTAATTTAGTCATCCACCTTGGGAACCATTGTACAGACAATGGGAGGACTGGATGGATACTACTCATCCTCTGTCCCATCTTTTTTCTGGACTTTCTTCTTTTGGCATTTCATGTGTCTCACTTGCACTCTATCCCACTGGGTTCAATGGGAGATTTACCTTCAGACGGCGCTTATTGTTCTTGCAGTTCCCACCCGAAATCTCATAAAAGGCAGCAGGCCCATTTCTGAAGGCCTGAATCTAAGGATTCTCTTCCCAGAAGCCCCTTCTAGCCCCAAGGAGGTCCCCTTTGATCTAAAGCTGAACAATAAAAGGAGCCGGAGGCACAGAGGGTGGGGACACTTTGATCTGTTCAAGGATGCTTAGAGCATTCCCCCAATGAATAGGCGAAAGTAGGGTGTGGGCATTAGGAAAGGTTCCTTAGGGCATATTCTGTAACTTATCTCCTATGCCTAAAGTAAAGGTTTTTCCATAACACCTGACAGATCATGTGCCACTCAGTCATGCTGTCTTCCAAGAAGTACCTTTCAACCAGTGTTTAAGGGGGAAAAAACCCACAACACCACTATGTGATGAGAACATTAATGCTTTGAGCAATGTTTGACCAATACAGTTCTCCATGGAACTGCCATTTGAGTTGTGCTAGACCCTCCCTATTCTAAAGTGCACTGGTTTTAAAATTGCATTGATAATTTATTGATTCCCCCTTGAGAATGTTTTGTTGTTTTTTTTTCATTTTAGGACAAGTGCTTGCTCACCAGAGGAAATTCAATGACTTTAGGACTGGACCCTTGGAGGGTTGGGAAAGATAGAGAAGGGGAGTTGAATATATATGTTGTTAAGTCTTTATCCAACGAGGTAGTAAAATACCCTTTGAAATCAGTGGCTGCTAAGGATGCTCAGCTTGAGGTTTTGTTAGGGCAAGTGAACCAGTAGGTAGAAGGGTGGAAGAAACCAGCTGTATGTCTCCTTTGGGCCACCAATACTTTGTGGTAGGATATTCTTGTACTCTCCTTAATTCCTTCTGCTTCAGAGAGGCATTTGCTGGGTTGGAGCCACTTCCTTCCAAGGCAGAGGGAACTAGAGGAAGGTCTTGCAGGAATAAATGCTAGAAACAGCCAAAAAGCTCAACAAAGTATAGCAGAGGATAATTGGTTGGGAAGACTATCAAAACTGCATCATGCATTATTCATGTGGTATCTGCCCATGCAAATAGGAATAGTGAATATCCAAAACAACCCCGATGCTTAAAGATATTGAATTCCCCAGATCGCTTTGTGGAATACATTCTTTTCTCTGAATAAGAAGAAATGCAAAGATCAGGACTGGTTCACAAGTGATTTTCTGGCAGATAAAGCTGAGACAGACTCGTGAAGGAAAGACACTTGCACCACTGGGTCTTTTGCTGGTTCTCTCCACTAAGCCAAATTCAACCTTAAACATGTGACTCCCTCTGCTTGAGACTTTGCTAAAAATCAGAGTCCTCCTGGCATCATGATAAGGAGGTTCTTTCACCGTAACTTTAAGAGGAGCTTTTAAACAGGTGACATTGAGAGGTCTGCGTAATGTGCAGGGATCCTGGTTTTCTCTGATAAAAAATCCCCAATTTTTGCATTAAAAAAGTAACCCCAAATTCACATTTTCCTGTGATTAAAATGAAACACCACTATATATATACACACACGCGCACACACACACGCACACACACAC
>NW_017728992.1:193415655-193441963 GCF_001723915.1 Gavialis gangeticus | reverse complement strand
TATATATATAGTGAAAACCAGGATCCCTGCACATCACCCAGACCTCTCAATGTCACCTGTTTAAGAGCTCCTATATATATATATAGAGAGAGAGAGAGAGAGAGAGAGAGATATAGATATAGATATAGATATTGAGATATATATATAGTGGTGCTTCATTTTAATCATGGGAAAATGTGGATTTGGGGTTACTTTTTTAATCTGAAAATTGGGGATTTTTTTAATTAGAGAAAACCAGGATCCCTGGTGATGTGGCAGCTCATGTGAATGTTAAAACCTGGCTGCCCCCTGACTGGAAGCAGAGACAATAGTCACCCACATCTGTATGTCAAACCTCAGAGCCCCAGCTCAAATAGCCCTGTTCTGCTATTCTGGCACAGGTGCCTGTTATTGAACGGATGTCAGCTTGTAAGCCCTCCTAAGAAGCTCTATTTTCCAGTCACAATCGTAACCAGAATTATGTATGGCAGATAATTATAATATTTCTATAGAAGCAGCCTAAGAAAATGGTCTTGCAGCTCAGCAAATTGAGGTCACTACTGCAGGTGCCCCCACCTGTTTTCTCAAAAGAGCCGGATGGCTTTATTAGAGCCTGCCTACTGCATTGATCCCATTTATATTACAAGCATGGAAAGAAAGCAGGGATATTCTTTTGTCAAGCATTTTCTCAACCAGATAACGAACCAGTGAATGTTGCATCATCATCATCAGACAGTTAATCGGTTCTTGTGCGTTGTGGGAAATTATTGTAATACTTATAATTATTTATATCTGTTTGCCTTTCAAGCCAACTTCCTCGTCATGTTTCTCAGTGCTGTCTTCCTGCTCTGTTACTGCCTTGTTCAGATCGTGAGCTCCTTGGGGCAGGGACTGCACGTTCTGTGCCTTGTACACCACTGGCATTGGCATCTGGCATTATAAGGCACGTGTGTTAAAGAATGCTGCCAAAGTCAGGTACTAGAAACAAGAGAAAAAAACCCCATTGAATAAATCATAAGAATGAGGAATCACAGATTTTTCTCTTTCTCTTCTCCCGGCAGCTAATATCTCAGTTTATTAGGATTAAATTCGCCTTAAAGTTTTCTAGGAGGCATTGGTGATGAATTTAGGCTTCAGCCTGTAGGATAATATGACCTAGGATATTAGCTGATATAAATCAGCATACAGCACCAGCTGAGAATCTGTCCTATATATTTAGCTATCGTATATTTGAATTCAGTAATAAAGCCTTGGAAACACTGCCTAAATGAAAATGTGATCTGGATAAAGTCCTCAGTCCTCAGTATTAAGACTAAGCGCAGTTGCAGCAAAAGAGCTGATACGCATTTGTATTTAATAAACCGTTTTACGACAAAATGGAACTGTACAAAACAAGACTTCTTTAAACTATGCAAACCAGAGTTATTTCTCCCCAGGCAATCTTAAACCAGCCCCGTACTTCCTATTTTACTTCCATATGCTACTCAAGACATGTGAATGAATGTCCATTACTATTGCAGTATGACAGCTAGGTGTGATTTTAACTCCTGAATAGATTACTGGTTTGGCTATGTTCCATTGTGTTAGGGACAATTTAAAAACAGTATGCATTTTGGCACACAGCTTTGGTTGCAGATATCTTAAACCTCATCCATTGTGTTTTATGCAGTAAGGGAATGGCAGTTTTAAGGGCTAAGTATAGTCCCTTGGATAAACAAACCATAAAACTGGGAATCAGGGAAACTGTGACATGACTTGGGACTCAATCTTCAAAGCAATCGGCAGTGATAAAAATGGCATCTACCCGGAGTCTCATAGAAGCAGTGGCACTCCATGGGCACATCTACATGGGTGCTTTACTGCACATTAGACTAATTTAATTTGCAATAAGGCATCACCATGTACACATGTGCCACAATTAGCATACAGTAGATTAATTTACTCCGATGTAGGATAGTCCCATTAGTAACAGGTACTATCCTATGCTGCAGTAAATTACTACACTTAAACTCATGTGTAGACAGTGATGTCAGGATTAGTTTACTTTGAGCCAGAGTATATTCAGTCGCATTAACTGCATGTGTAGATGTGCTCCATGACAAGGAAAAGGTGTGCCACCGACAGCATCTGGCAAAACTAGGCCTCTTGGTATGTGACCATGGACATATGAGTTTGACTCTCTGCAACTCAGTTTATCCACTGTTAAAACAAGGCAATGGGGGTTTCCTTCCATTTATAGGGCACTTTGAGGTCTATAGCCTATGGGCAAAATCATACCCCTTCAGAAATCAGAGGGAATTCTGCCTTCAGGATGGACAGGGATTCAACTGGCTCTATAGAGCTGGGAATATAATCGGCATAACCAACAAAAGGTTAAAATTATGAAATGGTAAAGTATAGATTAACAGTTGTCTAGGAATGGGATATTGCTTTCCATGCATCCAAAATGCAATAAGAAGAGTCTTCCTAACTATCACAATCTTGTTATGACTCGTGGCATTGGGGCATATTTTTAACACCTCATGAAAACATGTAAAGTAGCCAAAAGGCAACTTTTCCCTTATGCATTTCAAAATAGCCACCGTCTCCCAATACTCTCAATGGGGCTAGAGGCAACAAGATGGATGCTTTTTCCTTATGGAGTGTGTTCATGTGGATATTGAGGGGGCACTTAATAAAGGGGGCTGCTGCCTCCCACTGCTTCAGTGAGACTGAACCACTTCCCTCAAGCACAATGTCTGTGACTAGGGTTCAAGGCCCTATTAGGACATAGGGGCCATGTCTACATGTTCATTAATGCACTGTAGTTACTGCACGTTTAGCTTAGGATGCCTTAACGAAGTACTAATTGAATGTGCAGTAACTACATTTACTGCACAGTAGTCCCGGCACATGGGTCTTTTTGTGATAGTTACTGTGCAATAGCCTAATAACACTGCACAGTAGATTAGCATGGTTTTTGACCGGTTCACTATTGTGCAGTAACCATCTCATGTAGATGCGCCCAGGGATTGTGAGGAGCAGCATTCCTGTGGGGGGGAGGGAGGCAGAGGGGGGAGGGAAGTAGAAGCAGACTGAGGAGGCAGAGAGCCACAAAAGAGGAGACTGGAGCAGTGGAGATGGAGTTTGGACAGCAGCTCCCTGCCCAGGGGCAGTGGAGGGAGAGATAAATCCTTTCCAGCCAAAACTGCAGTGTGTTCGGATCTGTATTTTGGCTTGGAAATGCTCTTGAAATCTTTGGGAGCAGGGCAATTCACCTTTAATCCATAGAAAACAGGTGCAGAAAAACCCCAAACATCCCCTTCTCTGCCCAAAAAATAATCATTTGTAAAGAATTGCATATTTTCAGGGTCTTAACCATGATTCTTGAAAGCAAAGACTGGGGTTGGTGTAACAGGTTGGGGTCCCAGGGTGGCAGTGATGCCCCCAGGTGGCTCTGCGACCGTGCCTTGCTCCGCCTCTAGGGCACTCCCCCTATCTCTCCTGCCATGCTTTGATGGATCATATACAAATATAAAAGGGAGGCTGCCCTGTTGCTCGGCCACAGTTGTACTGGTCCCCAGATCCCTGGCTGCACCTCTATACTCCCAGGCCCCTGGCTGAGCCTCTGCAATCAACTGTGCCCAGCAGGGCATTCAAAGCTTTATGGGCTAATTGCATGGCACCAAACTATCCCTTTATCATGCCCCATGCCTCACAGGTGTTATCAGTATATTGTCCCTCTGTTGGGGGCCTCGGCCTCTGCCCCTCTAATTTAGCTAGGCCTACTAGCCTAGGTCCACTAAGAAGAACCTGGCTGCAAGGAACTAGCTGCCTTTGTCCCTTTTAGGCACCGAGCCCTTGGCTCCTATATCCCCTGCTCTCTCTGTGGCTGTGCCCCTCCCAGGCGCACAGAGAAGCCCCTGGCTCAGTAAGCCTTCAAGCCCCGAGCCTGCCCCTGGTAGGGCTCACGGCAATCAAATGCCCCCTGGACACTAGACAGGTTGGGGAAGTGGGGAGAGAGCAACAGGATGCAATTCAATAAGCACAAGTACAAGGTGCTGCATCAGGGAGAAAGAACTGCCATCATACCTATAGGCTGGGGGGCGACCGTCTCAGCTCCACTGAGGCAGAAAGAGATCTTGGAGTCACTGTTGACCCCAGGATGAACAAGTCATCAGTGTGATGAAGTAGTCGGCAGAGCCAACCGCACCTTGTCGTGCATCCGTAGGTACTTCACAAACAGGTCCAGGGAGGCGATGCTCCCTCTCTATGTGGCACTGGTCAGGCTGCAGCTGGAGTACAGTGCCGCAGTTCTGGATGCCGCAGTTCAAGCGGGATGCAGAGAATCTGGAGAGGGTCCAAAGAAGGGCCACTCATCTGATTAGAGGCCTGCAGGGATGGCCCTCCAAGGAAAGGCTAAGACCTTAACCTTTGCAGCCTCTCCAAGAGAAGGCTGAGAGGGGACCTTGTGGCAGCGTACAAATTCATAAGGGGAGAGCAACATGAGGCAGGCGACGATCTGTTTACCAGGGCACCCCCTGGAATGACAAGGAACAATGGCCATAAGATACTGGAGAGAAGGTCTAGGCTGGACATTAGGAAAAAGTTCTTCATGGTCAGGGGTGCCAGAATCTGGACTGGGCTCCCAAGGGAGTGCTCACCCCATCCTTGGGGGTCTTCAAGAGGAGACTGGACAGGAGCCTGGCTAGGATCACATGACCAGGGCTGGTGACTCTTTTCTTGCCTTCCAGGGGCAGGGGGTCGGACTAGATGGCCCACTGAGGTCCCTTCTGAATCTATGAATCTATGAGACCTTCACCTCCCCTATAGCCTCATCCACAAACCACCGGTAAACACAACATAAATACAAGCCTCTGGGCTATAACATAAATACCAACATGTATTTGGCACCAACATGTAACAGCCTTAGATTCAAAGATTGTAAGGGGCTGGGAGACACCTTGGAAGATCATCTGGACCAGCCCCCTGCACCGAACAGAAAAAACAACTGGGGTCAGGTGATCCCAGCAGGGCGACCGTCCAGTGTCCTCTTGAAGATTTCCAGGGTAGGTGATTGCACCACCTCTGGAGGGAGCTTATTCCACAATCTGGACACCCTGACTGTGAAGAAGTTTTTCATAATGTTGAGCCTGAAATGGTCTTCCAGGAGTTTATGGCCATTACTTCTGGTTTTATGCAAGGGTGTCCTGGTGAACAGTTGCTCACTGAGCCCTTAATGTACTCTTCTGACGTAGCGGTAAGCTGCTACTGAGCCCCCTCTCAGCCTTCTCTTTTTCAGGCTGAAGAGTCCCAGGTCCTGCAGCCTTTCCTCACACGGCTTGCTGCACAAGTCTCTGATCATACAGGTGGCTTTTCTCTGGACTCTCTCAAGCTTTATCATGTCCTTCCACCCCTACAAGAGTATAGCCCCTTACTAAGCCAGCACCCCAGACTCCCCAGGGCAGGAGCTCCTTCCCTGGTAGCAGCCAGGGAGAGACTACCCTGCTAGCCCCAGCCCTAAGTTAATATGCAGACCGGGCCCTGCCTACATCCAGGCATTGGACCACCTGCAGGTGCTGGCTAATTGTCCCATTAGCCAGTTGCCCTGGCTACCAGCAGCTGCGGCACCCTGCCTGTCTACAGAGCTCCCTGGCTGGGCTGCTTTCCTCTAGGTAGCAGAGAGCCCTGGGCTATCTGTTATAGTTGGCAATAAACAAAACCAGGCTCTGCCCTTCCCAGGATATCCAGTCTGAGGGTAGCAACTTGCTTTGTTTTCTTCAATTTGACCTTGGATTTAAGGTTGCCCAGGGTGCTTTAAAGCCTTTTTCAGTATGTCTGACAGGGTGTACTTTCCCTTTAAGGTAAAAAAGTTAAGTCTCAGTTGCCAGCAAGAACTGAAAGAGAGGAAGTGGTTGCAGATTAGCAGTTTACAGTTGGGAAGAGAACCCAGGCAGCTGGCTGTCCAGGGCCCCGGCTGGCAGCCTTAAACTATTCCTCCTCTCCGTCAAAAGGGATCCTGGGAAGGAGCACAGCTCCATGGCTACCCTGGGCATGATGGAAGCAGCCTCCTTCACCGAGCAGGACAGGCTGTTGACGGGGACGGAAGACAGCGCGTCCTGCGGAGAAGGAAACTGTTCCCTGTCGGTTGTGTGGATCTCGCCTGCCAGATCTCTGGGGAGAGGCTAGGTTCTTTGCAAAAATGTCTGCGGGAAAGAAACTCCCTACAAAGAGGATGTTTTGCTTGTTTTGAACTTTAAGACACGGTCTGTTTGAGAGTCTCTTCAGGCTTCTGCGGAGAGCCTGGTCTCTGGATAACAGCCTAGGACAGGGCTGCATTTGCTTTTCAAAAAAGCATAGGGGCTTGACTTCTGTGAAGGTTATTGGCCTGCCACACAGCCCTCTGGCATGGAATGAGGATAGATTTTATTCCCTGTATCTGGGGTGGTAGGGCTGAGTACAGAATTACACCAAAGATTTTTCTCCTTAGTGCACTGAACTCCTAGTTTGCACAGGGTTTGTCGTGGCACTTCCCAGCTTGAAGTCCTGCTCTTAAAGACTAGTTCAGTTAAGGCCTGTATGTATGAGAATGGTCTGGATCCTTCGTTACCCACTTTCATTAAACCCCCTCCTTTTGTCAGCAGGAGGTCAGCTGAGTTTGATGTCTCAGCTAGTTCAGTCTGATTTTTAACATATCTAACAAAGTGTGCTCTCAGCTAATCTGTGTCAGCAGGTGTTCTCCTTCATAGATTCACAGATTGTAAGGCTGGAAGGGATCTTGGAAGATCATTGGGTCCAGCCGCCTGCTGTAATCTTTCCATGGGTTCTGCCTCTCCTCTTTACTACTCTACTTGTTTCCTACTGTTGTTACTAGGCCTGTCTAGTGTATTGTATAGTGGCTAGCAGAATGGGACAAGGGCCACTACTGTACTGTAAATAAGAATCAACAACAGTGGGGGGGGGTGGAGGGGGAAGAAAACAAAAGAACGGCATAGAGGTTGATCTCAGATGGCTCCTGAAGCCTAAAATATACTGCTTCCCCTAAATTATGCACCCTCACATTCCTGGACTAGGAGTCAGACCTAGATTTGGTTCTTGGCTCTGCAACTGCAGTTGTGTAACTGTGGGCAAGTCATTTTACCTCTATGCCCCCACTTACCATTATATCTACTGCCTGTACAGCCTGAAAATGCCTCCAGTCAGGGACTGTTTCTTACTTTCACAGTATGGCAATAGTACCTTGAAGCTGCAGTCATGGGCTAGGGACAGGCATTCAAAAAGCTTGAGTCTGAATTGATTCAGTCTTTGCAGGTTAGTCTAACCTGTCGAGATTGAACCGGTTTGCAACTGTACAGACATTCTCTTTGGACTGAGGAAATTCAGGCACGTGCCTGCAGTGGCTCAAGCTAGAAGTCAGGGGGCACTAGAGCAGTCCTCCATTCCCTTCCATAGTGCTGAGCTGAGGAGGGTGTGGCCAGGCCCTAGCAGGGTGCTCTGATTAGAGAGGTGTTTAAAGCCCCACTCTCCCAGGCATTAGTGACTGGTGCCTCCCATGTCTGAGGAGGTACCAGCAGGGCACGACTGGGGGGCGGTATCCCCCAGTAGCCAAATGCAGTGACCGGGGAGAGAGGTCCCCCAGCAGCCAGTCACTGAGCATGCCATTTGGCACTTCTGCCACTGACATCCTGCCAGCAGAGCCAATTTCAGGGGGGACATGAGCGCTCTCTGTGCCCCACTACCAGCCAGAGTGCTCACTGTCAGGGAGGGCACCAGCACCCTCAGGTGGGGCATGTTCCCCACCTCCCATACCTCCCCTATGCATCCCCTATGATCCCAGGCTTTTCCCCACTCGTTGCTCAAGGGACAGGAGTGTTGCCAGACCCCAGACCCCCACTAGCACTATGAGGCAAAGGAGGTGTGTGGAGGGCATGCATCTGTTGGTGATACTGAGTTTTTCAATCTCCCTCTCCCTGCTTCTTCATATGGTCTGCAAACCTGACAGGCAAAGTAGCCAGTAGGGGGCTGACAGCACAGTGTTTATCAGCTCATCAACCAAGCAAAAGCCTCTCAAGCTCTTCTTAAACAGTTTTTTTCCAAGGGAGAAATGGAGGGACATTAACAGCTGACCTGTTGATTAGGTCCAAAAAGCCCCAAGCAGACACTGTTCTGTCTGCCTGTCCCAGTAAAATTCAAGACACATACACCTTTCAGCATTATCTAGCATACCACACTCCTAGGGTCTGTGGGGCTGGGGTCCATGCTGTGGGAGATCGGAGGGAGGGAGGGGGTGATCCATGCTTGAGCAGTGAGGGCAACCAAGCAGACCCTGCTGTGCTTGCAGTCTCCCCTGGAGCACTGGCTAGGGAGCAGAGGGCTGGAACCAGCCCTGTTCTCTGGAGCAGAGAGCATAGCTCAGCCCAGCCCAGCCCAGGAATGCAAAGCATCTGGGATGCTGGGGGCTCTGGTTTAAGTTAAACCAGGAAGGGGTCTGAGACAGACATTGCATAAACTAGTTTGACCCAAGTTAAGTCTGATACTACATTCAACCAGGTTTATCTTAAACCAGTTTCAGCCATTTTGAAACTAGTTTATGTGCACTGAACTCATGTTCTGTTACAGGTTGAAACCAGTTTCTGATCACTTAAACTGGTTTATGTGTAATTTCTGTCCCTAGCCATGATAGTTCAGTGATTAAAACATTAGTCTGGGGCTGGAAGTCTTGGATTCAGCTTCGTTCTCTACTACAGATTTCCTGCGTGACCTTGGGCTGGTAACATAGATGATGCCTGACTCCATTTCCCTTTTGTACAATAAGGATAATAGGACTTTCATGCCTCACAGGAATTTTGTGAAGATACATATATTAAAGCTGACAGATTCTTGGATGCTGCAGTGAAAAGAGCCATATAAGAATTTAAGATAGATAAATGGACCACTACTCTGCTTTACTGGGCACAAGCACTGAACAAAAAGACTGTTCTTGATTAAAGAATTTATCGTGTAAGTAGTGTCCGTATATGTAGTAGTATAAGTATAAAAACTGCCCAGCACAATGGACTTCTGGTTTCAGTCCAAGTTTTCCAGGAAATGATAATGAAGAATTGTGGTTTTTAATGACTAGGGGCCGTATTCTGCCATCCATACTCCTATCAGGTAGTATTTTAATGTAGAAGTGGTTCCAGTGAAGCCAACGGAGCTACTTTTGGAGTAAGGCTTAACTCACCACAAGTAAAGATGACGGAAGCTGGTCCCAAACAACTACTTAAATATCTCCATCTACAAAAGGATCAGCAATCTTTAGCCAACCCAATTTGGAGTTAGACTGAGACAGGAAATGTGAGAACAATGTTAAAGCATTAACAAGTTAAACCTCCTTATTTTGACCCCTTCAAGTACCACAAAACCATGTTTGTTTTCCCTCAAGCTTAAAGTAGGGCAGAATTTTCCTGTTTTAAAGGTTTTGCCTGTGAAAATGTAGGGCTATTGGTCTCTTTTTTGGCAAAGATAGAGGGAGCTGTTTTAAACCCATCATGTGGCAAACCTCTCCTTTAACAATGAAGAGACTATGCTTCTATATATCATTCTGGAGATCTAGAATACACATGTGCTCCACTATAATTCAAACATTTGCTGCTAGTCCAAAGTCAACGTATCTGCATTGCCTTAAACTCAAATATCAGTATAAAATAAGGGAGTCTGTGTGAAAAACATAATGGAAAACTTGTCTTTCTAATACTTAATGAAGGCAGTGATTCAGAACTCCTCAGCAGTTGGTCCAGAGCCATCCTGTGGCATTCAGGTTCAATAGAAAGGACTGGGGCTTTGACCTTTTGGTACACACTGTAGCAGTGTCCCATTCAATTGATATTCTACTTATCACTCTGTTGAGCATAGATTTGAAAATTCCCCAGCTGGTGTCTGGGCATGAACAGAGGTGTCGTCCCCCCGCCCCCCCGGCCTTCCCTTTCTACTTCAGCATAACCGTACAGACAGGGAAAGGGTTTTGTCCACCGTTAGGATTTGAATATATTATTTTCTGAATGGGAACAGAAATTCTGCACTTTTCTTTCTCATATAGTCATACACTGAGTGTAGCTTGAATTGGGCTTTGAATGTACTGATCCAAAGATAAACTGCCTGCTTTGCAACCTCGACTGTATTGTGGAATTTGGTACCAAGTTGTGCCCTTGCTCAGCAAAATCGAGCGATCGCAGACACGCTGCTACAAGACGTTTGTAAATGTCACGCTGCAACCCAGCAATTACACGTTTGGCCAATGCAACCTCATTATAACAAACTTCCACTTCTCACTACATTTCTCATTATTCCAGGGCAGCAAATTGACTAGCCCTGTTATAGAAAACACAGGCTTTTAACAAACTTTTCGTGAAGCCCCGTGGGGACTCGTTATAATGAGGTTGCACTGTATTGTGTTCTCTGTCGAGTGGATCCTAATTTTATTTTCTTCTTTTAAATTTACTCAAGGAAGAGATTCTTTGTATGTTGTATGAGACAGAACTGCTTAACAAAAGTAATTGTGTGGAGCGGGCACACCAGGCCAACTCAAATTTTGGATACTGACTTGCAGTAGACTTCTAAACCAGCTAGGGATAGAGAATTATACTTAGAAGCTGTTTGGTGAATAATTTTAAATAACAAATAAATGTGATACAATTCAGGCTGCTTGCAGACAACTTGTGCACAGACAGAAAGAGAGATGAAATGTATCTGATCAATTATTCTTGCTGCTCTGTGAAGTATGATCTACTGTTAACAGATAGGAAAACATCACAGAAAGGTCAAGTTACTTGTCGAGCCTCCCAGAACAAGGCACTGGTTGATCTGGGAAAAGGATCCAGATCTCCTAACTCTCGGTCAGCTGCTCTCACAACTACAATATTTCCCTTCATTATTAAGCATTTGGAAACAACTGAGTGCTGAAGTTCACATTGGGAAGGTTAAGCACATTACATGGAAAGACATCTCACTGGCATCTTTTCATCAGCTCAGGGCATGAGTTAATGTTTTCTATTTTGGCATTGACCTAGTCTGCAGGCAGTGAAGGAGCAGGAGGTCTCAATGCATGACTGAAGATAATATTTATTTTGGTTTTTGTTTTTGCAGCAAGTTCCACTAGCAAGGGGGCTACACCATATGAATTACCGACTTCTTTTTCAGGAAGTGCAGCACTTTTTCAGCAAGGAGTTAGCTTCATTTAAACATTTAACTCTGTCCTCTAAGGATGATTTGTATGATCTACTTCCCTTATCTTATTCTCCTACTTCTCTCCACTTCCTCTGTCTCAGCAGAGCACTTAAGAGACTCGTGTCTCTTTTCTCCAGTCCTGGAATTGTATCCCCTGAATATTTTCCCTCTGGGTAGAGTGACCATATGCCTTGGTTTGGCTGGGACAGTCCCAGATTTCATAGGCTGGTCCCAGGCTTATGGTGAAAATTAAAACAGAAGTCCCAGGATCACAGGAGTGTGGGATACAGTCCGGGAGAGGTGGCATGGCATGGTGTACCAGGCAGGTGGGTGGGCAAGCACCATGGTAGAGCACCGTTGTCTGCAGCAGTGCCGCCAACTTTGGGGGTGAGGGAGCTCACCCTAATAATATGCTCACCCTACCTTTGGGGTGATTTGGGTTTGCCTGGAGATTATACTAATCCATTAGTATATTCTACTAATTCTTAATTATTAAAGACTTGTTTTTCTGCTGTTTTACAGCCCCACCTCCACATCACAGTGCATCACTTCAGCGCTGTCCTTAAGGTTAATGCTCTGCAACCAACTAGCCATGGGGCCTTCTTATAGTTGCTGTTGACCTGCTGTCACTAGTTCTGTTGTTGCTCACCTGTGCCGAGATGCTAGAAGGCTCCCAGATATTTTCCTCTTTCTTTCTAACTTCTACCTCTTAGTCAATATTTTCTATATGCTTAACCTTAGCTACCAGGTTTACACTGATGGCGCACAATACATATCTTTTTTATGATGCTGGTTATGATTTATTATTTCTTAGCATTACTTTACCACCGAAGACTGGTGGTGGAACACGCTGTCCTAGGCACTGTACAAATGCAGAACAAAAAGCCAGTCCTGCTCTAAAGAGATTATGACATTACATAGTAAACCTGTAGCTTTGCCTGGGATTGACACCATTTCACATCCAGCCCTTCTAAAACTATCATCCAGGTCTCCATGTCCTCTCACTTTCCTTAACTCTGGATTGTGTATGTCACAGGTAGAAGAAAGCCTGTGAAATCATGTCATTTGCCTCTCTGCCAATACAAAAAACACACTCCTGTATTCCTCAGGGGTCTCAGTTTTCCAGAATTCAGCCCATGCAAAAATGCTTCTGATTATTTTCTCATGTGTCCACAGAGAAATGATTCCCACCCTTCACCGGACACCTCCAGGATGCAAAGTCCACAGATGTAGTCCTTTACAAAAACCCACCAGCATTTGCTCCAGCTTGCTGCACTGATCTGGTTTGACTGTTCTCCTCCTGGTTTCCTGTCCTCAGCTTGCACCTGTCTCCATTACCTCTCCATGCAGGTTTCCCACTCCCCTCCTGTGCAGTTCCATCATCCAGTGCAGCCTTCCCAAAACTTTCCACCTCGCTGTGGCTCTATTTTCAGCTTTCCATAAACCATCTTTTTTCCCCCTTCTGTATCTGGACCTCTTCATTTCTCCACCCAGCAGCTGTTGTTTTTATACTGTGCATACAGTGTCTCTCTCTAGACAGAGAAGGCTTCCTTCTCCTCTCACAGCGTTATAAATCAGAAGCCCGCTGAAGTAGTTGGAGTACTCCACTCTGGTGCAAAAACAGTGTCAGTGAGAGAAGAGCCTGGCCTGTAGTTTATTTAGAGGACATGACACAAAATGGAGGTGTATTGTGTTATGCTACTGTCAAGACCCTGAATGCTGACCTGTGCGTGTCATCTGATAGCACCGCTTAATGAGCCTGAACCGTAACAACATTTTTATAGTCAGCCTCTGAAAAAGTATGTGAGGAGCAAAGCATCGACAGTAAACAGCAACATTAATTGCAGTCACACACTTGAATTTTCATTGGTGATTACCAGCTTTCCATATAAAAGGTATTGTTGTACTTGAAACTCGGGGTCAAGCTGGCTAATGATTCATGCCGTTGTTTACTTTCTCGCAGGCTTGTCTAGCGAGATTTCAACCGGTTTCATAAGCTGGTGTCATAAAGCTAGTGCAAGACAGGCCCTATTGCTCAATCATGTCTAGATCATATTGATTTTAAGAAATAAATAACTGACCTATAGAACAATACAACTGGGGTACTAAACTGTATGCTGTTTGGAATATGTTTCATTTAAGGACAGCAGGCAAGATTTTGTTCTCTATTAGACTGATTTGACTTTGGAGTGAAAAGCATTGTCCAGCTGTATCCAAAACCTGAGTCAACTCCAGTGCTGGTATGTCTCTGGATTTCAAGTAATGCAGTTTGTCTGCTGTTGAGAGCAGTGGACTGTGATCCCGTCAGTGTTTCTGTCACCGATTTGTTCCTCAATATACACTGCACTGAAGTACCAGGAGTCCCCGAATGCTGCGATATGTTGTGCAGTGAACTTGCTCTAAGTAGTCTTGACTTTTTTTTTCTTGCCCATCTATGAAATAGGTGAAAAATAACTTTTTTTTAATTCCCAGGAGCATTGTAAGTAGACGTGTACAATAGCCATGACCTGATTTAATGAGAATATTTTTGTCATTGGATTTTGGAGACTTGCATTCCTAAAAGTTTGCCGTTCATAGAATTAGGAAAGATTGAATGGTGGGGTCGTTTTCTCCGAGTTAAAGCATTCTTGGGAAGTTCCTGGCCTTATTGCTTTAACCACAGCACCTTTTTTTTTTTTGTATTAGACACAGAGATTCATCCAGAAAAGTTCTATACCAACTTTAAATATGTGTCTGCCTGAAGGGATAGCTACATGTATTCTGCCTCTTCATGACCAGATACAGACATTACACTTTTTCCAGTGCAAGTAATCAGAAATCAGTCTGTACCTGTAGCAGAACAGAAGTTTGGCACACAAAACCAGTCTATACCCATAACAGAACAGAAGTTCAGCTCACCAAACCAGTTTATACCTGTAACGGAACAGAAGTTCAGCACTTGTGTCTGCACCCTGTGACCAGCTCCCAACAATTTTAAACCCACTTACATGTGAGTCATAGATTCTGTGACTCACACAAGTCATGTGAATCTATGAATTCTTTCTATCAATCTATGACACATGTAGGCTGGTTTAAAAATTGTAGGAGCGGCTCATAGGGTACAGACAGAAGTGCACATCCCAGCTGTAACTTGGGTGGACTGTTGTGAAGCGTTCTGAGTTACGGCGTTACCCCAGACCGTGCAGAAGTTCACTGCTGGTTCCAGGGGGGAGGGAAATCCAGTTGTTGCTGGGAGCCTGCAGCCAGGCTCCCACAGCAATGGCACTGGCCAGGGCTCTGCCAGTGCTCCCTGTTTTCCGAATGGGAGGGGGGAGAGGCAGCAGAGGGAGCTTATTCTTGGGGCTCCCCAGCCTGTGCTAAAAGTGGGGTGAGTGAATTCGAGCTCCCCTCACCTTGGGGGCTCCATACATCTGCCCCACCCTCCAGGGGGCCCGAAAACCCCCCAGACTGAACTCCCTCCGGTCCCCTTTCCCCCTCCCCTTCTTAAAACAGCAGCAGGCTGGGAACTCCAGACACAAGTTACAAAAGACGCTACATTTTGAAATGTCTTTATCTGATACCTCATGCAACAAAGGGTCAGATTTTCACCCTGTCGGCCATTTTTTAAGCTGTCTGCAGTTGTGTACTTCTGTTTGGTCACAGCTATAAACTGCCTTCTGTGGCCAGATTGGGCAAAAATTGTCACTTCTGTCTGCACCCTAAGATTTGTGCCCCCCACCCCCAAGGACAAATGTGTTTTCTGTTCACTATCGATCTAAACTACACCACTTACAGAATACCATATAACTTGGATTGATTCCACTGCAGGCCTTTTGAATGTCTGTACCTAGCCAAAAAGTCTTCAGCATTGTAAGTGGGGACAAATGTAGCCCAGTCTTGCCATACCTCTCTGATGAGGCTTGTTTGTCTCAAAAGAAAAAAGGGGAAAAACGCTTTGCAAATAGTATTTTTAATGACATAATTTAAATGTGTTTGGACATAAAGGTCAAGCTATATATAAGAGACCTTGGTATTAGGATCTTTAGAAAGAAAATCAATAGTCCAAATTCTGTTGTGAATCACCATCTGGCCAATCCTGTTGACATCAAGAGTCAGTGGCCTATAGCAAACACCGGATTAAACTTTTGCAAAGAAAAAATAAATTCATAAAAATCTTTTACAATACAAAGTATTCCCCAGATCTACAGAGAAAATGTTATCAAAACCCATCTCCATTTTAAGGAGTCCCTTAGAAGAACTACAAAAAGCAGGTTAACAGGGACACTGCTATAGGAGCTTGTTTGTATCCATGTTTGGCTTTGAAATGGACTCTGAGTTGCAGTGTGTTTTTCCACCTTGTGATTTCCCTTCTAGAATCATTCTCTCCAGTAGGATACAAAAGGCTTGTTTGTCTTAAAAAAAAAGGGGAGAGAAAAAAAAAAACCCTTTGCAAATGGCAATTTTAGCCAAGCTTGCTCATTTGAGCACCCAATGCAGTGCACAATCCAGGGCTTTGTGCAGATTTGCAGAAGAAAGAACATATGTGAGCATTTAAAAGGGAAATAAAAAGAAGTGCTGTCTCAACCACCCAGGAGCTGGGATGTTTATGGATCAGTTTCCTAAGCCAGTGCAGTGGCAAACAAGCAATTAGTACGTGGGTGGGCAAAATACAGCCCGTGGGTGGGATCCGGCTCGCCAGCTGATTTTTATCTGGTCTGCAGTTGGGCACTGGGTGGAAGCAGCCCCACCTGCCCAGCACCGTGCAGCGCAGTACAAGCAGAGGCCAGGGCCTGAACATGGCTCAGCATGGCTCAGTCACACCCTGCGGCATGGATCTGGGCAAGTGGGGCTGCTTCTGCCCAGCATCCCAGGCAGCTCCAGCAGAGGCCGGAGACCGAGCCTGAGTGCAGCTTGTCCAGCCTCTGCCCACCGGGGGTGGAACCTGGTCGCGGGCCTCTGCTGCCCCATCCCATCTTGCCCCACCATCAGGGCTCCTGGGAGCCACGGGGTCCCAATTAGGATTGCCAACTCTGAATCTAGTCTGGGAGGTTTCCAGAACACCGACGTGCCCATGACACACAATGCAGATGTGCCTGCATGCCAGTTACATCAAATGCATGTTACTATTACATTTTAAAAACTCACTGGACTACAGTATCAATCGAATTCAACTTTTAATTTTCTTTTAATGAATGCCCTATCATTTATCTCCCAAGTGACTCTCAGCCGGGGGAAAATTTATATCTAATTTCTGGATACTCCAAGGCAATCCCAGAGGGCTGGCAATGCTAGGGGACATGTGTGCCAGGAGCCATGATGGTAGGGCAGGACAGCATGGAGGCCCACAGCCAGGCTCAAACCCTGCAGGCAGAGGTTGGACCTGGCTGAGAGTGGCCCCTGTGCAACTCCCCCTGCTAGACTTCACCAGCCCGCTCTGCACAACCACAGCTGCTCTCCAGCAGCCGCCTGGGCCATCGACCTGAAGTAGCAAGTAACTGCCAGGTGCCTTCGAGTGCCCCAATTAGTACAGGGGATTGGAGGCCCCGAGTTGCAGCCAGTGCTGTGGAAAGGGGCCCTGCATTCACGGGCTTGGCCTGGCCTAGCTTAGCCATGTGCTTCAGCTGCAGATGTGGCCAGCAGGTGCTGGGCCTCGGGGGGCCAGGATGTGCTGCAGCCCCAGATGCGTTCATGCTCCCACTTTGGTGCACACCCTGGCCAAGCTGTGGGGAGATTGTGTGTGTGTGCATGTGTATGTGTATGTGTGAGCACATGCTTGTGTGTGTGCAGCCCTCAACAATTCACCAAAACCGGCTAAGTGGTCCTCCAGCCCAAATGATTGCCTGCCCTTGAATTAGAAGAAAATATAAGCAGCCAACTCGCACAAACTCTCAGTAAGAGGCCTGTACGGACATATAAAGGCAATCCAGGAGATGCTTTCACATAGATTAGGTCCCAGTGAGGATAGGGTACAAGCACAGCATAACCAGAAAAAATATGCCTTTTGTTCACTGAGATTTTTTTCTTGCAATATTTCCCCAAAGACAGAGGGTGGTATTGATATGTGGAAGTGTGTAGGCAAATCAGATGCACACACAACAGCAAAGGAGCTTTATAAACTGCTGTGGATACATTTCTGAATGTCCCTTGTCAATGGTTTGTCTTATGACAGCCTCTCACCCCCTTCCCCCCCTAACCCCAGCAAAGTGTGTGCTGCTGCCTTGGTTGTAATAAAAGAAAGTTTTGGACACTTGCCCCCTCAAAAAGTGACATGCTTTCAGAAAGGTTCATAATGGGAATGCCACTGAAAATAAATTTGCCTAAGTGGGTAATTAGAAGCAGCAGCTTTTCATATTGTTTCTGCTGTGGCCAGAAAGGTCTTTGTCTTGTATTTGCCAGAATATTAAGTAAACCGAGACACTCCTTTCCTGTCCTCTCATCCAAGCATCAGTGTCCACAAACCCTCCCAGAGAAGTTTAATAATCCCACCATCCGGAGCTGCTCCTTCCTTTCAGAGGATGCTAGTAGATGGACCAATCCCCCTGTCAGGGCCAAACTACAGAATTTGTTCCTCCTCATTCTCTGATGTAATGGTCTGTGCATGAGGTGGGAGACTACCTAGATATACCAGTAGGAACTGTCCATCACAACCATGTCACAATGCTGCTTTTGGCAATTGGGAGGGTCCTGTCATTAGGATTTCTAAAGAAGTTGAATTTGAATGAACTCGGTGTCCACACTCTGCCCAATTCAGAAATATCCCTGGTGAATGCTTGGTGGTTTTGAAAGCCTGGTTCAACCCCACTTCTCTGTAGGCTAATACGTTGCCAATTAAAAAGCATCTCAAAGCAAGACTGAGAAAAGCACGTTTGGTGTGTGTGTCTTACGAGTAGGCAAATTAAATCCTTTCTCTTCTGCTCTTGCCCTATACCTATTTTTAATCTATTATGCCATTTTTAAAATCAATTATACCATTTCTTAATCCCCAATTCATGTTAGTTTTGTAACAAGGGTTTGAAAAGTGCAGGGTGAATTAAGTACGATCTTATAGTTTGGAAAATCAACAAGATCAAATGATCTCAAGAGCCTGGGCACAGATTCTGCCAGGCCACTTCCTTCCTAGGTGTAGGTGTATATTAATTACTATTTGTTCTTCTTGGATGGATAAACAGAGAGTGCCACACAGCTTACTAAAGGTGGAGCATTTAGACAGCCCCTTAGAAAGCAAACCGCTGCCTGCTGTGCCCTAGACTGAAACATTTCTCTTTCCTAGTCCCTAGCAGCTGGCGGTCAGGCAGCCTCAGAGCTTAGCTGAATTGCTATGAATCCATTTGCGCTGAAGCATTTGGTGCTGAAGGATGCAGCGCCTTTGTTTTCTCAGTACATATACGACAGTTTTCCTCGGGGCACATACATCCTGCTTTGTTTTGGATTTTGAATTGACATTGTAAAACGCCTCTGACGTCGTATCTCTGAGTCAGTCTCACTTCTCCACTTTCAGATGTCACCAGCTTCTGCCGGATGCATCTACAACCTTTTGATTTCAGACTACACTAGTTAAAACAAGTCTAATCCCACTTGGAATGACACTTCCAAAACATTTGCTCTGCAGCAGTATTTCTTGCCCATTTGAGCAGGAAGCGGGAGGGGTGGGGTGGAGAGAAGTGTTCATTTAACTGGCTGATAGAAAAACACGGTCGGTTGACCTCACTGCCTGCCTGAAGGGCTGGGTTGAATTGGGCAATATTCATGACATGACTTTTTTTTAAAACTGCACCTTCCAAAATTAAATACATGAGGGCATATGATATCCTTTGTTCCTGAGAATGGAAGGGGCCTAGGTTTTTGTGGATGCCGGCTGTGGGAATTTGAAAGGGAATATTGAGTTGGCTACCATTGTATTTTCTGTAGCTTAGTTGCGTTCCCTTCCTCACCCCCATCCCTCTAACATTAGTCCCTTGCTCAGGCGATTTGTATTTCCCTACTGGCTTTGTCATCTTTTTGGATTCACAATCCTAAACATCTGCTAATAAAAACAAGGGATGGATGACTAGGTTCCCTGTCTGTGGAAGTCCTGTATGGTTTCAGGTCTTGTGTGTGGCAGAAGCTAGGTTGGAAGTGAGACAACAGAGCAAGTTAATCTGTGGCATCACATATCTACCAGTCATAAAGGATATTCCCAGGCTCGTGTGCAAGAATTACTACTACAAAGTCTATGAAATGTATGAAATTATAGACCCTGCTATGTTTGAAGCTTGGTTTATCTCAGGAATACTTGCACACCCGAGCCATTTTGCCTGTATGAGCACTTAGCATTAACAATATCAAACCTAATACAGCTGAGGTGTCTCTACCGGGTGCACAGAAGGTATGGTGCCCTCTGTTTGTGGCTCTTTCCCCTTCTGCAAGGAAGAGGAAAGGCCAGCTGCTAACAACATCCTGCCCATGATAAAGGGCTTGGCTGAAGGGACATTGCATCCTTTCCACTGTAGACTCTTTCCTATGAATCTTTCCGTGAGTCAATGCAACCCAAACAGAGCCGTGCAACCCTATGGACTTCTGTGAGTAGGAGGCATGACAATAACTGGCCCAAGATAATTGTAACAAGCAAAAGATTTGCTAAGATTTTTCCAAAGGTGCAGCACAAACGAGGCACTGCTCTCCCACACAGAGGAGCGCTGCCAGAGCTCCCTTCCGGATCTGGAGGACTGCTGACAATGAGGGTTTTTTAAATACCGTTCTGGGGTGAAGGGTTTCTCGTCCTGGCAAGGAATAGGTGGATGGCAGCTGCCGAGAATTGGGAAGCTTTCTGGTTTTTGTTTTGCCAGCTCCTGTCTGATGCACAGTGGAGGTCATTTATTATTCTGTTTCTTTTGCATTGGGACTTGGTATGAAGTCTCTCTCCTCTCTTCACTGACTATTCATTTGTTACATATTACAAAGTGAAAACCTCTCTCTTCACCCTTGCTTAAGTTACAGTTCTTACATAGGTGCCAAGTATGTGGAAGCCCGAGGGCTCTGGCTCCCCTTGGGAAGAAGGTAGGGTGACTCCCCCCATCCCTAATTGGGTGGGACAGTCCTGAAATGGGAACATCAAGTCCCGGTTCTGGGCTGCATGCCTCTGGGACAGCATTTGTCCTGAATTCCCAGTATCATGCAGGGATCCAGGTTTTCCATTCACAGCAGAAAATTGAAGAAAATGGTGGGTTTCCCCTTGCAGGCTGGCAGAGTTCCTGCCTGCAAGGAGCTTTGAGGAGTAGGATGTAGAGGGCACCACATGTGTGTGTGTCCACACATACACACAGCCAGGAATACAGCCCCAAGCAGTGGTGGAGAGGAGCTCCCCCAGCTGCCTGCAGGTAAGTCTGTGGAGGTGGGGGCAGATTGAGGCCCCCATGGTGAGGGAGGGAGTGGGGCAGGAGATGGGCCTGGGACCACTGTGCAGCCAGGGCAGTATATGGGGCCTGGGGCTGGGGCGGGGAGCAGGACAGAGCCATGGGTGGCTTGTCTGGGGGCATGACTCTCTGCTGTTGTGCGCACCCTTGGGGACGGAGGTATGGGGGCATGTGCCCCCCACCCCAGATTTCTGCATGGGGTGGGGTCGGATGTGGGCTGAGGGCTTGGGGATCTCCACTTTGCTGCCCTTCCCCTAGGAGCTCCATGCCAGCTGCATGAACATAGCAAGACATCTCCTGCCTGTCATGGTGGTGTGGCTGGTGCAGGTCTCCCAGGGGAAAAGCAGCAGGGCGGGGAGCCCTGAGCCTGCCACAGGCAACCGGCATCTGCCCTTGCCCCACTAGGCTCCACTCAGCTCTGCTCTGGCCATACCGCCAGGGGAGGGAGGGGCATCTTAGCCCCCAACCCCCACCCCCAGGCAAAAATAAAAGTTGGTACCTATAAGTGGTTACATTCTCTCCCTCCTTGCTACTATATATAATCAGTACACTATTAATTAAGCAATTTCGTGTCTTAAAGATCATCCAAAGCAAATGCAAATATAAAAGCCCTGACCCTGTTTCTCTTCCACCGTTTTTCATAGATTCATAGATTCAAAGACACTAGGGCTGAAAGGGACCTTGGAAGATCACCAAGTCCAGCCCCCTGCCCAAGGGTCAGGAAGTCAGCAGGGATCATAGGATACCAGAAAGATAAATGTCCAAATGTCTCTTGAAGGCGTTCAAAGTAGGTGCTTGAACCACCTCCGGCAGCAGTCTATTCCAAACCTTGGGGGCTCGGACACTAAAGAAGTTCTTCCTTATGTCCAGCCTGAAACAGTCATGGAAGAGTTTGTGACCGTTCAACTTTGTCATCCCTTGGGGCACTCTGGTGAACATACGTTCCCCCTTATGAAGAGTCTCTGGCTTGTGCAACTAATTTGAATCAGACCCTGTGTTTTAGATGCTTAGATTGTATAATTAGGAGTGCTAAATAAATGGAAATGAGCATTATTAGATAAGGTTCAGGTTTCAGCCTTGTAAAATGTTTCTGAAGTGTAAAATATGGAAAATTGAGGTGTTTTATAGTGTTGTCTCCCATACATTAGAGTTTTGCAGAGTAGAGTGACTTTAATATTGACCCAAAATAGTTATCAGTACAATTCTTATTATAATTTCTAGTGTATAGACAAACTTACTTTTGGAACAAGGGGAGAGGAAGCTGCTGCTCTGGAGTGCACAGCAGCTATTATGCTCTGTTACACGTAGGCCTGTAGCAATACACGTGAGCTAAATGCATAGGTAATGCATAGTGGGGATACAGCGGGGCACGTGCCCCCCCTGAGATTGCTCGACACTGCTGCCGGCATCTGCAGGTGGTTGCCACTTGCCACCCCACTCCCCCACTGCTGCCGATACCACCATGGCCACCTGCAGGTGGTCCCTCCTTGGCCCACTCTCACTGCCAATATCACCATGGTCACCTGCAGGCAGTCCCCACTCCCCACTGCCATGCCCCCACCACCAATGCTGCCGACACCTGTGGGCAGTTGCTGTGTGCCCCAAGCCTCAAGAGGCACAAGTTGTTCATGGCTAAATGGTTTTGACTTTGACCTTGGATGAAGCATAGTTAAAGTTAGACAGGTTTTGCTACTGGAACAGCATCTCACTTTCCCCTTTTGAAGCTGCTCCAAGTGTGAATTTGTCCATACCCTTATAGTGCTAAGTCTTTATGAATCAGCATGTGCTTTACTGATTTTTAAGAAACATCTGCAGATTATTTTATACCCAGCATTCTTAAGCCAGGTACAGACATTCACTTTTAGCAGTGTAAGTGATCAGAAACGGGTCTATTCCCATAACAAAACAGAAGTTTGGCTCACACTAACTGGTTAAAAATGGCAGAACCTGGCCTGACAAAGGGTATTTGTACCCGAAAGCTTGGAAAGAAGAATTTTTCCAACTATTTGAGTTGGTCTAATAAAAGGTATCAGATTTACCCAAAGAACCGTGTCTGCCTATATCTTGAGACCACCATGGCTACAACCTACACCCCTGAGAACCTGGTCCAAGATTTGGCCCCCCAACCAAAGGGCAAATGTGTATTTTGTTCACTACCAATCTAAGCTACACTGCTTGCAGAAAACCCCATAACTTAGACTGACTTCACCTCAGGCTTTTTGAATGTATGTACCTAGCCTTAGAAATTATAATATGCTTATGATTTTTGGTTGCTTATTTTATGAAATAAAATATTAGAAATCCATCACCCTGCTTTTCTGTCACCTTAGAATTAGCATCAAGTGTCATAGGAAATAACCCTAGGCTCTAAAACACTCAAGTGTGTATATGTAGATCTAAAATGCAGCAATATGTACTTCTGTGTTGTTTCCTGTGAGTCACATCTGTTTTCCCATGGAGCCCAGTAACTAAGGCCCCTTTAAAATTCTTTCATGGTTAGTTGATATTCAGCCATAAAGACATACATTCCTTTGCTAGGATATTTGATCGCTCATTATTCCTAAACACCGTGGCAATACTCAGAGCACGGCTCTCAAGCTACAAGTGACTCTTGAGCTTGTCCCCTACATTAGGTATGTCTTTCCTGCTATCATGAATGACACAGCTGTTCAACAGGAGTGTGCTTATTGTATAGTCTACCTGGCTGGATTTATGCTGTTGTGCCTCTTTGGTTAATACTGACTGCTCATACGACTCCAGAACCAGCCAGGGCTGGGTGTCATTGACATTATTTCTGTATATCGTGCCAGGGGTAGGTAGAGGATGTGGGTCCAAAATGTCCCATTTCTTGTTCAGCTGGAAAAAGGGCACTTCTGCTTTGACTAAGATGTTCTCTTTGATCTATGAGCAAGCTTCTGCAGCCATGGATCCCAAAGCACTTGTGGAACTAGCTGTGACTCACTCATCTTGGCTTGGGCTCTCGGAATATTGCTGGAAGTTTGACTTCTTGGTTAGAAAAATAGCATGATGTTTTGTGTCTTGTCACCTCTGTTCCAGTGTTACTATTTTTAAAACCTGAATGCCTCTGTCTGGTATTGTATGCAATAGAACCATGGTGCCCACCCTTCTGGCCCTGCAGGTCACATGAGCGGCACTGGGCCAGTCTGAAGGTGGGATCCTATGGGCAGGATTGGTCCCCAGGCCAGATCCACTGTTAGGTTTGTGCTCAGGGTATCCAGCACCCCGGCCCTGCCCCACCCCCCAGATCCTGCACCCCGGCTTGGCTCTGTACACTGGATCTGGCCATGGCTCAGCCCCACATGCTGGATCAGCCACAGACTAACCCCATGTGCTAGCCTTGCCCTGTGCGCCAGATCCTGATGCAGCCTGACCCCACACGTTGGCACTCCACTGTGCAGGGCGGTATCCTCCAGCCCTTTGGGTTCCCTGCAGGTCCAGCAATTTGGCAGTAGGGGAGCAGTGGCAGCATTAATTGCTGAGGCTCTGGAAACCACAGACGTTAATGCTGTCCTGCCAAATTGGTGGACCTGCAGGGAGCCCCACAGGCGAGATGATACAGCTCATGTGCCAGATCCAGTCCATGGGCTGGAGGTTGAGCACCACTGCTTTAGAGCCAAACAGATACTCCTGTCCAGTCCAAAATATTCGCTTAATGGGTATTTCTGTTTTGAATCCAGAAGCACAACACCAGGACTCCATGCTTAATTAAGGGCACATGGTTGCAGCTCTTGTTCATGTGGTCCATGCTGAGAATGCTAGGGTAACAACGGTAATAATTTTGTGCTTGCAGGAGTGTGGGTTCAAAGCTGCAAGCTCAACATTTATAGTACAGGACTTAAAAAAAAAACAACCCAGTCCGAGCTGTCTGACAGGTTGAAAATGTTACATGGGATGCCTATGTGATCCAGATTTTTTTCTTTCTTTTCAATAATCATTCCACGGTGCTATTGGTATGTAAATGTGAGCTCAGCCTTACAGCCTGGAGGGGCATGTACTTCCAAATGCATTTCCAAGCAACAAATACACATTATTATTCTCCTGCTGATGCTGGGCAACAATTGTATCCTTTTACTAATCTTCTTTGTCAGATCAAAGTGAAGACTGAAAGCTAATTCCTGCCTAAGTGCTCCCTAGTATTGTGGGTAGGCAGGCTTGTTTTGCCTGATTTTAACAGCCTTCAGTTCAAAAGTTCAACTCAAACTTACTGAGAGTCTATGTAGAAGAGACTGTCGCTGAAGAGCAGGGAGAGGAAGACATCCTGATAGATGGGTGTACCCATTCACCACTGCCTCTGTCCATACAGAGCTTGTGCCAGTTAGGCTTTGGATGGGAGGGTTTCTTCCATTTGCATCTGGAAACAGCAGCTCCCTTTTAGCTAATGAAACATATTTTAAAATAGAACTGGTAGTGGAAGGAAACTGTGGGTTTCAGCTGCAGGAAGAAATGATTTTGTGGAGTCAAAAGGTGAGAGAGAATCACAGAACTGTCCAACTCCATGAGGTTTATTCATCTCTTCTGCCTGGTATAATGATAGGTAGCAAAAAGTGATCCATGCACCGTGACGCTTATAACACTGCCTGCACCCAAATACCTACCCTTGACAGACTACTCATGCTCTGAATGGTCTAGTTTATCAGATCACACTGGAACACAGCATTCGGGACTTACTTTGTGGATCAACCCATCCATGATGAAGAAGGTGATTGAAAATTACTCCAGTGTACACGGAAAGGTTGAAAACAGAACCCTTTTGATTCATGCTATATTGTCTGTGCAGGTGAATAACATTTAATATCCCTGGTGTAATGCTGCTATAGTGAATTTTGCTCAGGGTGTTCATCTTAGCACTGATGATAGGTTGAGACATCTACATTGTATTCTCTGTTATGAAATCTGGTAAAATGACATTTACATTGTAAAAACACACATTTAAGCTTTACTCTGAATTGAGACTGAGGAGAAGAACTAGACGTTAATTAGCTACAAATCTACAGCCAATCCTCCCACTCTGTGAGAGAACCTGGTACCCATAAATCCCAGCTGGGCATATGCGAGGAAGGTATCCATCCATGATCAGCTACCCTTTTTCCAGCTTGTCGGGTCCTGTTGTGTTCAGCACTGTAGGTAGGATGGAGGGCTGTACTGGGGCCACTAGCTGGGCTCTGCTGAATCTTCTGCCCATCCCAATCTGGAAGACATGGCTTCACAAATTACCACAGCTTCAGAAGTGCTTTATATATTTTTTCCCCTTGAGAGCAGGATCCATGGCCTACAGGAGCCATGTTATCAAGGGGAAGATAGAATAGCTGGGGAGTAGATGCTAGAGTGGAAGCATAGGTTCCTCCACATGGATCTCCTTTGCTTCAAGTGAATCCTCTATGATCCCTACACAATTCATGCTAACGTAGCAAGATAGGACCGGTGGCTGGGGGTAGCAAGTTGACCCGGGACAGTGGGCTGGGTCAATGTTAGCCCTGGCCTCGGGTCTTGGGCAGCTTGGTCTCTGTCCCCTCCCGCATTGCTGCTCCCCAGAGTGGGCCTTGCTGAATGCCTTCCTGGCTCCCCAGACCACAGGTCAGCAGCTCCCACATGCCATATCTCCTGTTCTGGGGCCCAACATGTGCTTTCCAACCTCCACATTGAGGATCCCCTTTGGTTCTCATGTCATCAGTACCATCTATGCATGCATCTCCCGTGCTTTGCAGGTGTCCAGCTAACTATCCTGGATCCAGCATTGTAGGCTCCACAACTGG
>NW_017728992.1:193407840-193410655 GCF_001723915.1 Gavialis gangeticus | reverse complement strand
TCGCAAACAGATTCTACTTTCCAACATCTTCAGAGAAAGTAAATTAATTTTATGTTGATGATAAATACTCACACTGTAATATTTTTGTCTGCCTGATTTGATAAGATCACACGCAGTATGTATCAGAGAAACTGATTCTACTTAGACTGTTATCATTTATTATCTCTGGAGCAGCAGATTATAAAGAGGTGTTGCAATCTTACTGAAAGCAGACAGTATTCCAAACCTAAGATTCAGTCCAATGTTCACAAATGCAGAGTCTACAGACAAGGGAGACACTGAGGGATTTCTGGTGAGTCCCCTGTCCAGACCCTTTCCAGCACCTGGGGTCAGAAGCTGCACAGCTCTTCACGACCTGGTGCTGACCACGGCACAGGATGCCTACATTTTGCCTCTCAGCTGGGAAAAGCCAGACACCTGGGCTCAGGGGGGCTGGGAAACCCATGTGCCAGCGCCTGGAGTCAGGGGTGGATTGAGATTCATTGGGGTCCTGTGCCTTCCCTCCCCTCTCCCCCTTCCCCCCCCGCAGCCCAGTGCTCCCCTGCAGCAGGCCAGGTACTGTGGTCTTGTGTATTGTGATAAATTTACGTAAGAGGTGGGGTGAAAGGAAATGAAATGATTGTTCAGAATAATCCAGTCTGAAATTTGTTCCCACAATGTTTTATACCAACACCAAATGAGTCCCGTATTGATCATGACCTTGACAGAGTAGTGTGGGGCAAGCTGAACACACAGAGAACTGTATATAGACACTTCAAAACAACACTGTATAAGATGAACATCTTGGATAGCCCCTCGTGTGAATGTGGTATCCACAATCAGTCCAGCATTTAATCAAAAGCTGCAATCTTTACAAATCATAGAATCATAGAAAATTAGGGTTGGAAGGAACCTCAGGAGGTTATTAGTCCAATCCCCAGCCCAAAGCGTGACCATCCCCAATTATATCATCCTAGCCAAGGCTTTGTCTAGCCATGTCTTAAAAACCTCCAAGTTTGAGATTCCACTACCTCCCTGGGTAGCCTGTTTCAGTGTTTTGCTACCCTCCAGACGGGGTAGGTGGAATTCACACACTGAGCGTTAATACTAAATAGTGGCTCATAGCTTGTTGGAGAGAACAAGGGGAATTGGGGGGGGGTTAAAAACAGGGGCTTTGCTGACTCATCAGTGACAGCTTGGGGGCAGGGCCAGCCCAGCACTCAGGCAGACTACATGAGCTCTGCCCAAGGCCAGGCCGCCACCCAGTGCTGGGGGTGAGTGGTATGCTGCAAAGCCCCACGGGTTGCCAATAGAATGCAATATAACGTAAGTCGCGATGGGATCTGGTACCGATGTTCATTACACCACTCTAACCTACAGTGCTGAAGTCTGATACCACATCCATCCACTGTTATCTTAAAGTGGGATCCGCCATTTTTACCGTGTTCTATGTGCCCTGACTGTCTGTTCAGTTATGGCTGTGGAGCATTTTCTGTGTGCCTTGTGCACAGTAAGTGTAACTTCTGTACCTCGTCCCTGTTTCCAGGAGGACTTACTATGTCACAGTTATGATATCACAGGTTCAGTTCATGCCTTCATGATATCTAAATCACACCCAGCCTGACGCTTCTCAAAAGCAAGGTATGCTCAGATATATTAGGTTCATTCCTGGAAGTAGGTGAAAAGACAGAGCGATTAAAATGATGTGGTTTAAAGGCTTTGGACATATGCATAGGCTTAGCTGCAAGAGGGACAGCTGGAAACAGAAATGAGTGTGTCTACATGTGCATTTACAACACCTTAAATTTACTGTGCAGTAAGTTAATGCACAGTAAGTAAGAATATGCCGGTGTGTACACGGGGGGAGGGCTAGGGGGAACTGTCCCCCCAAGCTAGGGAGCACCCCCAGGGTTAACGCTCGAGGAGCAGGCTCCAGAGGCACTGGATCCCCCCAGCAGGGGAGAACAGGGGGTGGGACTGCTGGCAGGCACTTCCAGGAAGACTGGAGCACCTGATTGGCTGATTGGGGCAGAGGTGGGAAATTCAAACCGTGGCCTTTAAAAGCCGCAGTTTGACGTAGCCCCCAGCACTTGGGAGCCAGGAGCAGCGGGGAGAGGAGGGATCCAAGCACATGTGTGTCCCACACGCACACGTGCCCCCTTACCAGACCCAAGGCAGAGGTGGACGCAGCAGCAGAGGAGCCAGCAGCAAGGCCACAGCAGCTGATCCCCTTAAGGTAAGTGAGCAGAGGGACCAGACACAGCTGAGCCAGATCCAGCAGGGAAGCCCCCCGGATCCCTCTTAGCTGAGCCAGTAGGAAGCCGCGCTCCTGAGCTGCCCTCCTGATCTGCGCCGCGCGAACAGAGCGCACAAACTGTAAGAGCATGCTGGCATTTGCATAGGCATTCGCGCCGGCGGGCAAGCAGGAAGGGCCAGGAGGGAGACTCCTGCTAGCGCAGGGCAAAGGCAGTGCACTAAGTTAAAAACAAACAGCAACTCCTACGATGGTGTCGACACGGAGTGCTTCCAGGGCCCCTGCCTGGGGGGAGCAGCCTACCCAGAGCTTGTCTGAGGCCACCACCCAGACAGAGCCCATGGGGGAGCTGGCGTCCCTCCATCCCCCGGCCTGTGAGGGTTGCCCAGCAAGGCCCGAGGGGGCAGGGACTGGGGATCCCCACACCTGTCCTGCAGGTGCCTGCCTTAGGGCCCTGGAGGCACAGGTGAGGGAGCTCCAGGAGGAGGTTAGCAGGCTGAGGGGAATCAGGGAGGTGGAGGAAGAAATTGATGGCTATTTCCTTTCCCTGCAGGGCCACACATCCAAGGAAGAAGCACCTCG
>NW_017728992.1:193402503-193402840 GCF_001723915.1 Gavialis gangeticus | reverse complement strand
GGTCACCTCCAGAACCAGGGCTGCTCGCAACACAGCAGTACCAGTTCCTCCAGTCCGGCTGGAGAACAGGTACGAGGCCCTGGCAACACTGGAGGAGAAGGAAGGAGAGGAGGCAACCAGAGAGGAGGCAACTCCACACCCTCCACACTCCAAACAGGCCAAAGGAGCTAAGCAGTCCCGGAGGAGAAAGCGTCGAGTGATCATCATAGGTGACTCCATCCTGAGAGGTACAGCTAACCATCTGTTGCCAGGACCCCTCGACATTGGAAGTCTACTGCCTACCCAGAGTAAAAATTCAAGACGTGACAGGGATGATCCAGGCCGTGATCCAGCCCAC
>NW_017728992.1:193402211-193402492 GCF_001723915.1 Gavialis gangeticus | reverse complement strand
AAGGGTCAGGGAGGATCTAGTCAGGGAACTTCTGGAGGGTCTGGATGTATCTAAATCAGCTGGTCCAGACGATCTCCACCCCCAAGTACTGAGGGAATTAGCAGACCCCTGGCACGGCTTTATGAGCACTCGTGGTGCTCTGGTGTGGTGCCAGAGGACTGGAAGAGGGCCAATGTGGTTCCCATCTTCAGAAAAGGGAAGAAGGGAGACTCAGGAAACTATAGGCCAGTTAGTCTTACCTCAATCCTGGGCCAGCTTTTTGAGAGAATTATTCTGGCACA
>NW_017728992.1:193396829-193397211 GCF_001723915.1 Gavialis gangeticus | reverse complement strand
CATGAGGGGCCAGCAGGGGAGGTTATGCTTAGGGGCAACCAACACGGGTTCATTAAGGGCAGGTCCTGTCAGACCAACCTGGTGGCCTTCTACAACCAGATCACCAAATCCTCAGACGCAGGGGTAGCAGTGGACATAGTCTTCCTGGACTTTCGGAAGGCCTTCGACACTGTCTCTCACCCTGTTCTCATTAACTGGGGGACTGTGGTGTCAACGTCTACACGGTCAAGTGGGTCACCAACTGGCTGGAGGCCCGCACCCAGAGACTGGTGGTGGATGGGTCATTGTCGACCTGGAGGGATGTGGGCAGTGGGGTCTCCCAGGGCTCAGTCCTCGGGCCCGCACTGTTCAACACCTTCATCAGTGACTTGGATGAGGGGGT
>NW_017728992.1:193386446-193391829 GCF_001723915.1 Gavialis gangeticus | reverse complement strand
AGCACCCTGTTCAAATTTGCTGATGACACTAAGATGTGGGGGGATGTGGGCACGCTAGAAGGGTTAAGACTTCTGAGGGCCCACAGTAAGTTTGTCTTAACAGTGCAGTGGCTACAGTCATTGCCTGGGAAGTGTCAGATTGAGGCTTAACTATGCATTTTGGCTGATTTAGAGTAACAAACTGAATCATGGTCTCCCAGATGGTGTTTCAGGGTGAATCCAAGTGTCTCCTGATGGAGCTGTTCTTAGTGTAAATAACTGAAGAAGGAAATTCAAACTTGACTGTCCCACATCCCATACAAGTGCCCTAATGCAGAAACTGTTGATTCAGGCTCCTGATCTTTTCTCACAGACGTAGTGCATACATGAACAAGTGGAATCGCTCAGTTGGATAGAGCTAGGACAAGCAAGACCCTCTATGCTACCCATCAGCCTCATAGTTAAGGGACTTCTCTGCAAAGTGGGAGAGCTAGGTTAAGGTCCATGCTTCAAATTTGGATGAAAGGGGATCTCAAAATAGATCTCCACCTACCAGGCGAATGCTCTAACTACTGAGCTTTTGGCTACAATACACTGGTGCCCAGAAGTGTGCTTTGTGAGAAAGCTGAGACTCTAGAGGGGGATGGGTGCTGAAATCCCTTTGAGCCCTTGGGCTTAAACCCCACTCCTCTTCTTAAGTGGCTCCCCTCTCAGCTTGCTGATTTCTAGGGTCCTGACTCTCCCATGCATCGTACAAAGAGCCTGGATATCTCAGGCTGAAGATTTCATTATTAAGTTCCTTCGGGGATTCCAGTCTCTTAAGCAGCACAGCAGGCTGTGAAGCAGGCTTCTTGGTTAAATACAAAAAGAATTCCTGATGGACCTATTTATTTTTTCACTTAGTAAAAAAGCCTATAAAGGGATAGTAACCTGAATGATATCAACTGCAATGTTCAGCACAGGTTCCTTTTTTTTTGTAAAAGTTTCAGAAATCTGAGTATTGTTACAACAAGACACAGAGGATGACCTCACCCCTGCAGATACGTGCCTGCTGAATTAGTCAGACAAACCTGCTAGAAGCAGTTTTCAAATGGAAAGTAAGTTTTATAGTGAGTCTGACAGATCAGTCTGTGGAAGTGCGTGTGTGTGGGTATGGGTGTGTGTGCATGCGTGCGTGCATGTGTGTGTGTGTTTTAAATTGAGGTCAGTGTCCTTGATCCAAAGCTGCAATGGATGATTTCTAGAAGGACAATTGATCTGTGTGAATACATAGACAACAACTGGAAATTCTGTTACAGTATAATTCTCCATTGATGGGGTATGAGATCTGGTGTGGCACAGAAGAGGGGGTTTCATTTGACATGAACCAGCGAAACTTTAATAAATTGTATATAAATATTTAACTTACTCTCATCCAAAATTACAGCCACAACACTGTTAATAAGTACATGGAAACACCCAGCTATTCATGCAGTGACTAATCGCATCCACACAGCTTGAATTTAAACAGTATGTGAGGGTCTTTTTAATGAATGCAAAGATCAAAGGAAAATGCAATACACACCCATTTCATTCCAAACCAGCAAAGCTTTCCAGTTAGTTCTTCAGTCTGCTTGAAGAGGGTCCAGGACACAAAATTGAGATCCTGCTCCTAGTCAGAATTTGCTCAAAGTCTGAGTCTTTCTGATTTGGGATCTTGTACTTATCTGTGGAAAGGATTACTTCCTTCGAAAACTGGTCCACTCCACCTTCTCTTTCCAGTGTCTTTCTTGTTCCATAACTTTAAAGTTGAGTGACATCAGTCTTCTGGAATGACAATGGCCAGTTTAAAGGTCTGGGTTCAAAATAGGTTCAAGTTGAGAAGTGAAAGCATTTTGATGTTCGTTTCCAGACTTGAGTTTGAAAGAAATATAGAGCTGGTAGAACTCAATGTCTGATTCAAAAGGCTATGTAAAACACTTACCAAGCTGTCACTTTGCTGCTGACTTTTGGCCTTGGAGAGAGCAGGGGAAGGGATGGGGGAAGGGTTGTAGGGGGGAGGGGGCATGTAACATAATGCAGTTATGACCTTTGTATCAAATAAAGGCAATCAGGACTCATAGTAGAGTTGATACCTTTTATTAAACCAACAAGATTTTTGCAAAAAAAATTCTTTAATTGCAAACTTTTGGGCACCAACACCCTTCATCGGGCATTGGAGAAAGGATTGTCAAAGTTCTCCTGGATAGAAATGAAAGTTCATATTTCATAGGATTTCACAGAGGAGTCAATAGATGGAAAACTCCTCTGGACAGTCAGTTCATAGCTGGCATAGAGCCTCTCACCTCCTGTGAGGAACTGTGATGATGGAAATGACCTTGAAACAAAGGTAGGAGTAGGATCTCAGGTTTCATGTGGTCACAATTGCTTCCTGCTTGGGGAAATATGAAGATTGTAACAAATAATATTTTTAGGAGTACTTTTAACCCTCACAAAAACTTCGTGTGCAACTTATTGCATACCTGCATCCAGCTGGATTTCACGGTTTTAGTTATGCTGTTTCCTAAATATAATAATTCAAGTGAGGCTAAGACACCTTGTGGGGTTTTTTCCCCCAGAAGGAATATTCCCCATCCACTTTCAGATATGGGATACTTGTTAGCAGCAGCGATACTAACATGCATTTGAACAGTTTTACTGTCTAGCAGCAGTAGGCAACCATCGATCCTTCTGTATCATGGTATGTGTGAGAGGTCACCAGGACCTTTCACACGTATGCCTAGGCAGGAGTACGGAGGAGTGGAGGCTGCCCAGACCTTCCATCTCCACTTTAGACCATAGACAGTATGCAAAGGCCAGACCCAGTTCAGACATTCGGTGCCTTGATGGCTGTTGTCATATGTGTGTTCTGCAATCAAAGCCAGGTCTCCCACGTGATAAACAAGGATTCTAACACTGGACAACAGTTGTTTTGAGCAGCAGTAACTTGTACTCATACAAGCTAGCATTATTAGAGTTATTATTCAGATATACAAACTGAGTGAGCTTAAGGGAGTTTATTTCAGTACTCAGTTTAGAACGTATTGTCAGTCAGATATCTCACACGAGGACACGCTCTTCTGTTAGTAAGTCAGGTTTTGCTGGTGCAGAACACAAACAGTTTAAAATCATGAGTATGAGATTAGAGACAGGTAGTGCAGGTGTCTCACAACACATTAGAGAAAAGGGCTTTATACAAAAGTAGTTCAGACCTTTCACAAATTAAACCTACTCCATGGTGGATTTCTGTACATTGGACAACTATGATGTGGCATAACACAGGGTATAAGGTAGCAATCTGTATACAAAGCCCTAGCCTTTTAATTGTGTACTAGCAACTGAGATGACTATGGCAGAAGCAGTTTCTGTGAACACCTGACTCACCACTTGCAGCAGACGCAGCCCTGGACTCAGAAATCTGTTGCAATCAAATGCTGTTCCTTTGAAATTGGTTAGCATTTTACCAGTGATTTCTATGGCAGCATGTGCAGTATGTGATGTGTCATATACACACGATTTGTTTGGAAATTCCCAAATAGTTTTTCTATTAGTCTGGCTTGACTTCAAGTTATCCACATGTAATCATCCTTTTTACTGTCTACAATGAGACTTTGCTATTGCACTGCTCTTCTTAGGACTTCTGAAAACTACTGATCCCTGGGTCCTTTTGCAAATTGCCTCTGTATTCACTTTTGAGTAGCAAACTGCACAAAGTGGAGTCCTGCTGGCGGGTAAAGCATGGAGGAATAGGAACCCTGGCTCCAGGCTTCAAGTTTCAGCTACATCATTCTTTCACTGGGGAGTGAAGGGTTTTCCTGATTTTGATGTCCTCTGTTCCTGGTAGTAGCTACTGACTTTGTGAGAAGCCCTTGATTAGTTTCACAAGCCACCCAGCTCCAGTAGCAAAAGGCAGCTAGCTACATTAGTCTGAAGTCAGGCAGAAGGCAAGGCGAGGTGTTGTATGCTAAAGTCTTGTTTTATGTCACTCCAGATGAGGCCTCACCACTGCTGAATAGAGGGGAATAATCGCTTCCCTTGACCTATTGGCAACACACCTACCAATGCAGTCCAGTATGCTATTAGTCTTCTTGATAACAAGGGCACAGTGCTGGCTCATATTCAGCTTATTATCCACTGTAACCCCAGGTCCTTTTCTGCAGAGCTGCTGCCCAACCAGTCAGCCCCCAGCCTGTCCCGGTGCATGGGATTGCTCCATCTGAAGTGCAGGACTTTGCACTTGTCCCTGTTGAACCTCATGAGATTTCTTTAGGCCCAATCCTCCAATTTGTCTAGGTCACTCTGAATCCTAGCCCTACCTTTCAGCGTATCTACTACTCCCCCCAGCTTGGGGTCACCTGCAAACTTGCTGAGGGTGCACTCCATCCCATCTTTTCGGTCGCCGATGAAGCAGCAGCGCATCCAAGCAGTAGTGCTAAGTACGATCATATGGTAGCAAAGTTAGGATATTTTGCTGGAGGAGTGTCTCTAGATCCGATTAAATAATGCATTCGTCTATCATCCCACCACTCCAGGGGGATAATAGGAGCCCAGCTCATTGATCCCAGCCCAGCACCACACTGTTGAACTGGCTCCTGCGCAGTGCCAAGACTGAGGTTGACAATCAGCAACCTACACACCGTGTTAGGGTCTTGTCACATATTACATGTAGCAGTAAAACGGCAGTATGTATTACATGGAGCACGTGTTCACTGCACCTCAAATGGCAATAAAACACATGCTCAGTGCCACTATAGCACAGCAGTTAAGGACTCTTCCAGCCAGGAGTATCTCCAGATCATATTATTTAACCTGTGTTAAGCTAACATTGCCCTGCTCCATTGAGGTAAACAGTCAGGAGACTGGTGCAGCGCTAGCAAGGACCAACAAACAACTGAGTGCCAGTCCCAGCCCCCACAGCACGTGTGTCTTCAAGAGCTCTGGTGCTTAGGGCAGGTTTTATTTATATTAGCAGAGCTTCACCTTTCGGTCCCACTGGAGTAGTGCCAGGCTGCATTGGGCGCTGGGCGCCAGGCCCCGAGCTGCCTCCGCCCTCCCCCACACACCCAGATCGAGGCCCCACGCTGCCCCCACACATGGGGGTTGGGCGCCGCACCCCAGAATCAGCCCCCTGTACCCTGGATCAGGCCCTGCGCGCCCAGTGTCACCCAATGCGCTCCACGGGGCTCTTCGAGGGCCCACAGGGGAGCAGCCACCACTTTCCAACCTTTGCCTTGTGGCGAGTCACGACACCAGGGCCTGCGGGCCTCGAGCCCCAGCGGGACACGGCTGCCCCAAAACTCCCAGCCGAGCCCCGGAGGCCGTGGCTGAAACCTGTGCCAAAGCCCTGGGAGGCGGCAGCCCCCAGCGCCTGCCACTGGTGCCTGGC
>NW_017728992.1:193380735-193386144 GCF_001723915.1 Gavialis gangeticus | reverse complement strand
TCGCGGAGATCCGGGCGGGAGCGGTCCTGGTCCGACGTGCGCGCTGTTCCCGGCTGCCCCGAGTGTTGTTTTGGGGATTGCTCCCAGCCCCGTATCCCGCGCTGCTCGCATTTTTTTCCACCCAAGTCTGTTTCCCCCGAGCAGGAAGCCTGTGGATTTTGCAGTTCTTGCTTTGACAGGTTGTGCTTCCGACTTCTTTTTTCCCTCTTGTTTTTGAGCTACTGCCTTTCGGTTGTCGTAATTTATTAACCTTTTTTTTTAATTTCAGCCTTCCAGTTATAGTTCTCCTTTTTTTTTGTTGTTGTTCTTTTTTTTTTTTTCAGGCTGATACTGACCACACACAGATAGTTCCTTTTTAAAATTGGACGTCCTCTGCTTTTGCAAGCCCTTTAATTGCCTGCTTCCTGTTTGACCTAAGTGTAGCTTAAAAACTGGCTTCTCTTCCAGCTCGTTTCCAGTAGGGAGATGTCTGTTGCTGCTGTGTTAACTGTTTGTTTAACAATTACTAGGGAGGTGGCTGTAGGCAGTATTGCGGCATGAATCCTCGCACTCTGCTTGCGCTCAGGGACAACTCTTCCCCGTTGCTCTGATCCTCCCCCCATTTATTTCCAAGAGCGACAACTAGGGCAGCAGCTTAAATCCATAATGACCAGATGACTATGGGAAGGTACTCATCCCTAAATTCTGGAGATCAGAAAAGTGTTTCATGTCTAGTTAACTCACTCACACACTTGAGAACAACCAAGTACCAGGCAACTAAAATATCAGGACCAGCTGTTTTGTAGAATAATAATAAAGGGGGCCTCCCTTTAAAGCTCCTGATCTGCAATGCATAGCGAACAAGTGGACACCTACTGGCAAGAAATGCAAAATCAGTAGGAAGGGAGACTTGATCTTTCTGGTAATCATGTGCTGCATTTCTCTTAGAATAAGTTTATCCTTCATGAGAAACTTGTCTAGATGTAAAATTATCTATTTCATGTTGCTGTAGTTTTAGGGTATTAACTTGCTTTTTTTTTTTAAAATAAAATTTTAGAAGTACTCAGTCACATCTTATAGAGTTAAGCGTGATAGCTCACGTGCTTTTTCTCTGAAATAAGGATATAAACTAGTTCTACAATAACCCTTAACACTTCAAAGAAGCATTAGTCAAAACTTATTTGATTTCCTGTCCAGTAAAGTTGCATTCTTTCACTTAAAGAAGTTAACCCTGTTCTTGAAAGAGGTGATATCTTTTATTAGACTGACAAGACAGTTGCAAAAAAAGAAATTCTTAATTTTTTTGCAACTGTCTAGTCGGTCTAACAAAAGATGACCTTAGCTAGCAAATTTGAGTGCTTTCAACTACACACTTAGAGGAAACATAAAGGCCAAAGGATTTTTGCCTACACTTGAATCCCTTCGCCACATAACAAGGCAGTTAGCTGTGTCAGTCTCTAAGGTGCCGCCCTGTCTTGCCATCTGCCCGATTTCAGACAATATCTCATTCAGACCAATGGGTTTTTAAGGAACAGCCTACTTCATCAGATGCTATGATGTGTTCTTCCATAAGAAACAAGAGATTGTGCTGACCGTTTGCTTTCTACATGTTTTTCCTTTCTTCAGTTGCATTCAAACACCATATTAGTAGTGTTTAAATATTGCGTTAACCCTCACCTAACTGATGAAACGTCACGTCCGCTAAAAGAGTACTGGGTAGCCAGTGATTGTTGCTGTGCTGTAGCCACAAAAGAGAAAAACCAGACTTGGCTAGTTGCACAGTTACTTACCAGATGGAGCTGGATGGTGGGAATTGTGATTCCTGGTTTTTTTTAGTAGTCTTGAAGAGCATGATTGTGCTGCCAGAATAGGCGACAGAGACTGGATTCCAGAAAGGCATCTTGTTCTTTTAATCAAGACCAATGTCCAAAGCTTTTATGGTGGTGCAGGTGCTATAGCTGCTTAAAACTATGGTTTAAAAAAAAAATTACTCTGGCAAAGCTCATCAGCTGTGTCTTCCCCTGCATCCCTGCAGGCACTCAAGTGTTTACTTCTCAGCTCTTGGCTCTGTCACTCGCAGCCCTGTGTCACTTGGGCAGTTTCTTTGCAGTTGACAAGGGCGCTATATCTGATTTCTAAAGAAGAACCAGCTTGGCAGAAGTTAGGGACTTTCTACCAAGTCCTCATGGAAGAGGGAAGGGAGTATTGCATGGCCCAGCAAGTGGTGTGAACTGTCTATTGCCTGTTTCTCCGCTCTTTGTGGCAGAAGCTGTTTCTTCCATGTTGCAAAATGTCTGGCTTGTAACAAATTTCAAAGTGTAGGCCTAGCTCATAGCTCCTGAGTAGGGATGACCCCTTTTCTGACAAGCTGGCTTCTGATTAGGGCTTCTGCTGGCATCCGTTTGAGAAACATTGTATACCTGGAATAGGTACAGAGGGAGGGCTGCTAGGATCATCAGGAAAAGAGAGCCAGTTGAGGAGAGAGACTCGAAGAGCCTCATTGGTTTTAAGATGGAGCTTTTAGCAGTTGCCTGAAATGGTTGTAGTACCATGGACTCCATGGCCCCAGGAAGCCTTTGGTCTGGCTTCTAAGATGTCAAACTTCAAGATTTGCAGGCACTTGCTGCTCCCGGAAAGGAAAACGAGGGTGTGGTTTAGAGGCAGGTCCCTTCCTCCACCACCTTCTTGCTCACTAGTGTTTGTGTGCATGCTCTCTCTGCCTCTTCCTCTTCCCCAAGAAATGCTTCAGTGCCAGCTGCTGCCCGTAGTAGCAGACAGACAGTGACTTGATTCACAGTTGCTGGGAGGGTTTGAATAGCAGCTCTGAGCCCCAGTGGTGTCTTGTCAGTCCCACTGCCACTGTGCAGGGAAGTGAGCTTGGGAGGATGGTACTATTCATAGCTGGAAAGTTCCCTCCAGTCACAAGCACTTTCAGCCTTTCTACAGGCTCGAGTAGTTTTGCAGAAACTGAAGCCGTGGAGATCTCTACCAGAGTTGCCTTGGGTCACCAGTGCCCCTTTGACTAGAAGCTTTTGAAGACAGTACATGCTAACCAAATAATTTAGATTACAAAAGCCTAAAGTTATTCTCTTCATGCGCCTGACTAGGCGGTGTTTTGAATGGTGGTAGCAGAAAGAGCCCTGACCTGCAATCTTGGCAGGTTTTCCAGTTCTCTGCAAAATAACTTTATTTTTCTGAAATCTGTCAGTGGATGTCAGTGGTGTTTGACCCTTCAAATAGGCCAGGACCCATAGCTGTATCAGGAATAATCTTTTTAGTTAAGATACTGCTTTCCAAAGGTATTAATGTTGAAGTTATAAAGGTTGAAGTAGAGAGAAACTAGTTAATGCAGAGCTTTAATAGAATTATTTACATAGTGCTGCCAGCATACGTTGCTTAGGGTTGAAAGAGCAACTGATCTCTGTTCAGAGGAGCTCACTGTCTAAAGGCATAGATGGCATAACGTGGTCTCTGCCATGACGGGATTACTAGATACTACGGTGCTAGTCATAGTGCAGATCATATAGTTGGAAGAAGTAGTACAGCTAAGGGCTGCCTGGGGGAGAGCCTGGCACTTAGCTTCCTAACTATGAGGATATGATGAAATGTCTAGATTTGGCTGGAGAAATACTTTCCCATTAGGTTGGAATGGGTTGCACAATTCCAGCTGCTAATCAGCTGCTGGCTTCATGGTAAATGCTTATTTTCCTGTTACTTGGCCCAAGACTCACAAGTTGTCAGCTAAGACATTTTGCTTTCTTGATGAGATTTGATTAGTACCATTATACAAATCTAAATTTTAATATGACTAAAACTCTTTAGGCCTCTTTTGTTCTGGCTTTGGAAAAAAAAAAAGATTCTGCTATCATTATATACCTCCTTTTGAAATGCATTAAACACTTGAACTGGCAATTTTGCTACCATTTTAAACTAGGAAGCACATTCCTTCCTAGCTTGGCTTAGATTTTTTTTTTTAATGTATACATTACCAAAGAGACAGTAATTCAGTCACTACAGATGATACCATGTGGCATCTTACTAATACAGAAAATGGGGACTACACTGATCTCAGCCTATAAAAGACTGAGAAGCTACATGGTATCGGAGACACCAGCACACTAACATCTTACAAGCAGAGTTTGCGGATGTATTCAGCGTGCTGTCCAAAAACATTGCTGACTGTTGACCTAACGTTATTCACAACTGTTTAGAGAACTCATTAAGTGCACACAGCAGTGTCACGCTGCACTACCCGATTATGTATATGGTGAAGATGTACGGTTTTGTTGCAATAATTCCAAATGCATCAAATCCTAAAAGACTAAACTTGTGAATTTATCTGCAAAACAGCTGTAGTATAAATTGAACTTAAGAGACAGGAGCTGTTTGGGTAATGTAACTCCCAATTTAATGTCACTTCCTAATTTAGGAATAGGATACACTGGTTCTTCCACTCAGATTCACAGATGCTTACTGCTGGAAGGGGCCTCGTGAGATTGTTGGGTCCAGCCCCCCTGCTTGCAGCAGGAAAGACAACTGGTGTCAAATAACCGCAGCAGTGTGTGCATCCACTCTCACTTGGGTGCATTTAGTAGGGTTAGTTCATCTCATTTTGTTGGTCATTTTGTTTGTTTCTTTTTCAAGTTCAAGGTCATTGGAGAATTGACAGTGGAATAATGCAGTAGGCATCCTTGTGTTTGTTGTTCATGGACAGACTTGTATACAGCTCCATTTACTTATATGAATAGACTAACTGAGTATGTATAAAGTTAAAACTGTTTGTGCTCCCATGCATCTTCTTTCTATATCAGATGTTGGGTTTCTTTGCCTCTTGATGACTGCTTAACTTGGTTCTGACTTAACTAGTATTGAAGATAATCATTAACCTTTATGAACTATTGCAAATGCTTTTAGAACTTGAGTCTAATGGTTTTTTCAGCTTTATCTTTATTGTGGTTTTCTCTTCTGTAGAATGGAATAAGTTGGTACAGTTAATGAGCTGGCGGAGTCTGTTTTTTAATGATAAACTGTAGCTCAAACACTACCAGAATCTGTTGGGTTTGGAAAGGTAGATGCATGGAGGCGAGTCCAGAGCTTTAGCAAGCATCTGTTTTACAGATATAGGGCAAAATCTAGGTTATAGGAAATGCTACTCTACAGAGAATAGGGATGCCAGAGTCCCACAGTAGTAATTATCAAAAGGCTCTATGGAGCAACTGAGATCTCATAGCTCAACTTAATTGCATGTAATGTTGTTTTTCATAGTACTGTAGCTTTGCACTTCATAAGCCTTTAAGGCTTCAAGGGTGTGTGTACTGCCTGCAGCAGAAATGCTATCAAATGCATCTTAACACTTGCTGAGGTTGGCTGTGGTCTAAGTCAGTGGGTTTTCAACCGTTTTTGTACCAGGACCCATTAGTAAACATCAGC
>NW_017728992.1:193375218-193375735 GCF_001723915.1 Gavialis gangeticus | reverse complement strand
GTTGCCAGAATCTGGAATGGACTTCCAAGGGAGGTGGTGCTCTTCCCTATGTTAACTGTCAGCTCTGTATTCCTGAGGGAGCCCTGGCACCCAACCTGCTGGACTTACAAAGGGCTATTTCTTTCCCCCCCACTCCACCCCATTGGAGCCCTGACCACAAATGCTGTCATACTTTTCCCAGTGGAAGTCCTCTCCACAAAGTTTATGAACACTTCAGTTAATCCCCTTAAGTATGTTAAAATACTACAGTAAGATCTGAAAGTCATGCTAAGCTGAGGCTTATTCACAACAGCTGAAATAGAAAACACTGATGCTGACCTCACAGTGCAAGCATAGCTAGGCCACCTGAGGAGAAACAATGTGGTATCTCTTCCAGTTTATCTTCTGTATTCATAATAATTTCAAGATGGCTCCTAGGTGTCTGGTTAGTCCTTAAAACTTTATGGTTTTCTTGGTTGTTAATCAGTTTCTTGAGATCTTCCAAACCAGATAACCTCTTGTCACTGAAAAAGGTAAT
>NW_017728992.1:193374443-193375207 GCF_001723915.1 Gavialis gangeticus | reverse complement strand
GCTGGAACTCTGCCAGCCTGCAAGGGAAAAGCCACTGTTGCCCATTTTTTTTTCTCCTTTAGAGGAGAATCCATTTTTGAAATTTGTTCATCTGTTTTTAAAGCTTGCTAGCAACCCTTTCCTATATTCTTACAACCCACAGGTTGAGAAATGCTGGGCTAAGTAACACCTTACACTGTTATAACACTTTACACTGTTCATTAACACTTGAAATAGGAGTGATCTGCATTGTAATAGCTTTGGGTACCAGCAGATGGTTCTAAATTGTCTGTCTTGTGCAGTAATTGAGCTTTCCTTGGATTTCTTTTCACTTTATCAAGTAACTAGGTGAAGGTAAATTCTGCTCTTCCTTCCTGTTGTATACCTATCGCATTGACGCTTAAGTGCGACTTTATACTCAACTGTACTAAAGCTAAACATTTCCTGTAGCTATCTACAGGACAGTTCTTCTATCCGTTTTTTTTCTGTGGATTGTATTTCTTTGGCTCATTAACAAACTGGAAGGGGAGCTGGATGGTGGGGAGAAACCAAATTAAGCTTGAGCAGAAGCCTGGGCTGTCTTATAGTATAAACAAAGTGTCTAGTAAAAGCTCCCTTTTAAACTACATATTCAGCCATCTGATACTTACCCTGCAAGCAGGCTGGCCCAAATAATCCATTGGGGCTCCAGCTCTCCTGGTCCTGTCTTGTCCGTGCTCTACTATTGTGAAACCAAACCTGGAGGATGAAAGGAGTGATTTTCCCCCCCCCCCCCCCAAAAAGCC
>NW_017728992.1:193371207-193374205 GCF_001723915.1 Gavialis gangeticus | reverse complement strand
CATGCACTGCTTCCTGGGAAGTCCCAATGGGCTCTAGGTCCTTGCTCTTAAACCTTTGCCCAATATGTGGAGTAGTGCCATTGCTAACTGCAAATACACCACTACCTTTGAGGTTTGATGGCTATATCTTGCCAGTCATGAGGTGTGTAGGTGGTTTTGAGGCAGGCCAGTGTCTGCTAGTGAAGAAGTGATTAGTAACTGATCCTTAGCTGCTGAATTTAGGAGAATCTGAATGCTATGATCAGAGTTGATGAGACACTTTGCTGCAGAAATGATCTGTCTTTTTGGAGGTACCTTTCTTCAGTTGCTGCACTTGACCTGTCTTATCAGATGAATGCTTATCCTTGTCTAATAATCTGTATTCATAAGAGACTTGTAACGTAGATCCTCTGTTCCAGCATAAGCCTGTCTACCTTGATGTAGCATGTCTGTTCTTGGACGTCTGCCACAGTGCACCAGTTCCCTATCTCTTTGTTGAAGCCCTCATTGCAACAGATGGGCGTTCCTTTTCTTCTCCCTGAAATGCCATTATATCAAAAGACTGTTCAGCATTTTTTCTGCCCTTTCTCTCATCTCCTTCAGTCCTTTTTCATTCTGTGTGTTTTCTTGATTTGCTTCCTGCCCCACCTGTGCTCTCTGCCCGCTCCCTCTTTCACTAGGATGCACATTCTGCTTGGTTTCCAGTAATAACTGTGTATAACTGGAGCATGTGTTTTGGCCCATGTTAGAGTAGAAACACCTGAACAGACTCCTCACCTGTAGCCTTGTACAAACTGCTCCTCTGATCAGCTGTAGTATAGGGCTTGCCATCAGGGAAGGGAGGGAAGGTGAATTTGAACAGAATACGGCTCTCAGCAGTATATTTGCAGTGGAAAATGTAATGATCTCAGAGTCCTGCAGGCTTCCTCTCTCCCACTGCTTCTCCCCATGAGCTAGTCTGCTTTCTGTCCTCTAGACATTTACATACAACCTGTCTGAGAAGACTTTATGCCAACAATTAACATACATTTAAATCTTTAATTCTTCTCAATCCCAGCATGATTGTTAGGGGACTTAATCCTTTTAACATTGTAGTTCCATGCAGTTTATTTAATAGCCAGGTTCAAGATTGTGGGAGCCGACTCTAAATATGTGGGCAGGATATTCTATTAGTATAGACCCTGTGACCCAAAACCTGCTGAATTGGCCAAATTCAGTGAAAACCATGTTCCGTCCCCACCCTGAGTTGGCAACTGTGCCCTAATGCTTGAAAGTATAAAATAAACTTTGTATTTTGAGCACTTCAGCAAAAAAAACTCTTTGAAATTGTCTACAAAAGAATGTCTGTACGGTGTCTTTTTAGGAAAGTTCTGCGGTTACTTCGGCTGCAAGAGATGGTGTCACGCTAGAGGGCAACACAAAGCACCTATTTAGACATGATAAAACTTGTACTGAACAGGGGTAAAACAAAACCACTTTCCTCCCAGTCTTCTTGTCAGCAAATCAGTTGTGCTTACTCTGTGGTCAGGCACTGTTTGGACTCCAGGTTTTGTGAACAAGTGGCTTAGTGTTTTTCCAAATGCATCGGCAGCATTGGTTTTGTTGAGAATCTCTCCAATATTTTTGAGAACCTAGGAAGAAAACGTAGGGATGTAGAAATGTCTGATCTAACCATGTTGTACGGTTTAAAGATCTCCTGTATTTCCAGATGTGACATGCACATCTTGTCACGTGTAAATATTTACTCCAATCGCCATAAAAGCAATTGGGCCTATTCATCAGCACTTCCGAGCTTCAATTGTTTACTAAATGTATTGCAGGAGCTTTGAATGCATGGGGAAAACCATAGTTTTCATGCCAGAAGAGTCAGGCACGGTGTCTTCTTTTTTTTTTTTTAAATCCTTTCTATTAAGTGTGTTAACCTTTTTGGAAGCCTAAAATTATTCCATGTGAACAAAATTCTTACTCCACAAGCACCAATTCTATTGTGTTCCCTGAACCACTTTGTCTTGGAGCAGGGGTTGGCATCATATGGCAAGTGGGCCAGATCCTGCCCGTTGAGCTGGAGGGGCTTACAGCTGTGCCTGCGCTGAGGCCAGGGAGCAAGGTGCTGCGCCAGGGCCAGGCAGCTGGAAGTTCTGCCTGAGCCACTGCTGCTTTCTTGAGACTCCTACTCCCCAGCTGTAATATGGGTGCAGCTTCTAGCTGGTGGAGAGCTGTATCGCAGCAAGGAGGGTAGAGAAGTGGTTGCAACGAAGATGCCACTTCAAGCTGCTTGGCTGTGGCGCAGCTCCTCGCCACCTGGAAGCTGTGTCACGGCCAGGGACTGGGGAAAGTGGTGGTGAGGCAGGCACAGCTCTTAGCTCCCCGGCCCTAGCAAAGCTCCTTGGTTTACCACTGCATATTGTTTAATATTATTGTGCACTTCACGGTGCTTATCAAGCACTAGGTCTGACATGGTAGGCAGGATGGGTTTGCTTTAAATATGTAAGTAGGAAACCAGGATTTAAATGATCAATTTTTATCTTGTTTTGCCTTTTTTTTATACTCCTAAAGATTAGTTGGTAACCATAAAAATAGTACTGAATTTAGAGTAAAGATTATACTTTAGTTGCCAGTCAACATATTTTTAATCTGGGTTAGTTTTATAGATACACATCTAATTAAGAAATTATATACCATGTTTACTCAAATACAAGATGAGTTTGTTCTCCCCCACCCCACATTAGTATTGGGGGAGGAAGTCCTTCATCTTGTAAATTCATACAAGAAAATCTCACTAAATGCAGCATCTGTTAAACTGCTGTCAAAAGCAGCATGCACTTATCAATGGAAACCAGCTATGAATTTGATTTAATAGCAGCTAACACTGTGCATGACTCAAACACATGGCCTACGCTGGACCAATATGCTGATGGGAACCTACCACAAAGATTGGCTAGTGCAGCCAATTTGAATAAAATATATGGGAGTGCCCATGAAGTACAGTCAGCCTCACTGCTAACTCTTCGCCCCCCCC
>NW_017728992.1:193361554-193371197 GCF_001723915.1 Gavialis gangeticus | reverse complement strand
CCCCCCCCCCCCCCCCAGCCCAATTAACAATACAGTAAACCATGAGCCTGTAGCTTTGGATTAATATCACGCATAGTTTGTGTTGTATACAAGTAGGTGCCAAAGTGCTGCTCAAAAGTGTGTTTATGGAGTGCCTGTGCTAAAATTTACAACAGTTTCAAAAAGAAAAAAGTATCCATTTTCGATTAAGTGTATATTCAGATTGCTACAGCCATGTTTAACTTCAAGGTTATTGTTTCCAAATTTGCTCCTCACTTCCATGTGCTCAGGAAAAGCAGGATCTGACGCTAAGGAGAAAGAGGGGGGAAAAGTTTGGGGGAAGCAGAAAGCAAAGGGGCTACCTGACCTCTTCCCCATCCCCCCCCCCGCCTCTGCTGATTTTATTCCTGCTGTAGCAGTGGGAGGGGGGACAAGTTCTTTAATTAGACTCGATACCTAGAAAATTTATAACAAATTTATACATTTCTTCCATATATAGAATCTAATTATTGGAAGGTCATCCTATAATCAGGGTTGTCTTCTATTTGAGTAAATACAATAGTTACATGTCACATTTTCTGATATTGGGGCTTATTAGTTAAGTTTAACTTGTGATCTGTGTTAAGGTGTATTTGGATGAAACTGGAATTCAATTCAAGTGCACAAAAATACCACTTTAGATTTTTTTTAGTTATCTTTTAATTGGCTTTAACTCTAAAACAAAGGAAGGATTATTAATACCGTTTGAATTAACTGATTTTTTTTGTTTGTTTGTTTGTTTGTTTTTTCCCCCCTGGTTACCCCATTCTTCTGGATAGACCTCGCCTTTTTTATTTATCAAATACAAGTGGGGAAAACAAATGCTTCTGCTTCTCTAACTCCTAATCAGTTTTTCAGCTTTCAGTAACTAAATCATTGAAGTGAAGAAGCAGAATAAACTGAGGTTCTCACTGTACCTGTAGAGGAGACTACTGCTGTCAAGTTGGTTTAACATGTCTAACCAGCTCCGATTCCAGGGGTTTAACCAGTGATTTCCACCAGCGGAGAGTTCCTTTAAGACTTTTTGGAAATGGACGTGTACTGCTTGAATATTTATTAATCTTAAATCATTTTAATAATTAGGCCTGAATTAAGAATTTTTCTTAAATATATTAATCTTACTTAACATACTTAACCTACTGTGATAACAGACCTGGGAACAGAACCTAGGTCTTTACTTGGTCAGAGAGACAGTCTGTCTACATTATTCCTCCTCAGGGCAGTGGTGTAAAGATGTGCAGACTAGTCTGTGCTTACTCCCCATTGCTCTCAAAGGCAGTGAGAACTGCTGAAAACTGTCTTACGTACCTACAGGCTCCCAATGCAGAAATATAGCAGGGAGGATGTTCTGGGGATATGTTCCCTTCCTCCCTCCCATTGCTACTTTTCATCTCTTTCTGACTCTCTTTCTTGAGAGAAGCAGCTTAGCTGCATTCCTGGAGCATCTTCATCACCTTGTTTCCAGTTTGGAACCTGCAGAGTGGGAGCGATGGGCCAGGCTGAATTTTCAACAGCAGCCTTGAGGCAGTATAGACACATCCTTGTTGGAAAGCATTTCCTTTCCAAAGCCACGAACAAAGTGCAAGAATTTGGCTTCTCTCTTTTTTTCTAGCAAATAGTGGTTTATGTCACGTCCATGTCACAAGTCTATGGAAACCACTCACTTCCCATAAGTGACTCCAATGTGAGCATGACTACTTCTGTGCATCTAAAGGTCTAGGGTTCAAATGCTACAAATGAACAACAATTCTTCCTCAAAATTGGAAAAAAATCATGTAAAATTCAACTTTTAGGATCAATAAGCCTAGTGAGAGACTGTCAGAAGGATGTTTCTGTTTGTATAACCTGTGAAATTCTCAATTGTCTGCAAAATCAACTTAAAAAAAAAAGTTAGTAAAATACTGACTCCCGTGGTCCTTGCTGCCTCACAGCCTGCCTGGGATTGGAAGGTGCGGTTGATGTGGTGGCAGGAAGGGCCACCAGGGCCTCTCCACTAACCAGTGGCAAGAAGCGGGATTGCTGGGAAATGCCCATGAAATCAGCTCTTTGTGCTGTGACAATTCCTTTGTCTGGTTTTGTGAATTAAGTAGGTTCCTGGTTATATACAAAAGTGTTGATCCTGCCGCCTCTGGCATACGCACTCTGCTGTGGTCTTTAATGGCATGCCCGAAGGCTGCTTCCCCTACAGGATCTCCTGCAAACATCCTCGTGCCTTCTGAATGACACTTGATCATGCAGTCTTGAGTCTCTTAACTTTTTTGTTTTGCTTTGTTTCAGTGTATTTCTGAGTCTGTGTTTCTGAGAATGTTGAAACATGTCTTTTATTTTAGATTTAGCTGTGGGAAAGGGTGGTTTGAACCAAAAATGACGGGTAGTTTGAGGTGGTCGGAAGGTTAAAAATATAAGTTCCTTAAACTTCTTTTGATCTTTGCAGATACCGGTTACTGACCATGTCTGTGGAACTGCAGGATGCGGACCTTGCAGAGGTAAAGCCTCTGGTAAAGAAAGAGGAGGTAATTGTAACATTCGGTTTCATAATCTAGGACTGGAGTTGGAACTATTTTTATTCATATTTTAAGAATTGTTAAAATTCTCTCGAGGCTTTCAAGAAGAAAAGACATGAAGTCCCATGATAACTTTCTTGATGTGTCATGTTCTGTTTTCCTTAAGAATTGCCTGTGCAGCCTCGTATCTCTGTAACTGTTTAGAAATTACTACAGCTATGCTGGTACAGTTCAGTACTGTGGACATGGTTACACAAGGCTATTTACATGCACTTCAAAAATAAGCAATGTGGATGAAAGTGCCTTTAAAAGCAGTGCATAAATGGTGTTCAAAAAGGTTCTTAATTCTTACCTTTTGAGCCATATCTATAGTTTCCTCCAAAGATGTCATAAGAGTTTTTGCAGAGAAACCTAACTAGCTTTCTAACTTGTTAGCTTGAGTAGCACAGGAGGGTCGTTATTCTAGCCTGGCTTCAACCGGAACTCCAACACGCGCCAGGGATCCTAGGTAGTTTAGTGGGCAGCAAGCCCATGCTCAGATGTATGCTGCTGGGACAGAATGAACTGGCATTCAAATTGCAGCTCACCTAAATGATCCATGAAGCAGCAGCACTCTGATTGAGCAAAAAGGCTTATTAATCGTGGCCCCCTATGCATCTGCAACTGTCTGACTCGAAATAGACTGCATCACAGGAAATAGCCAAATCCTTCATGGACTGGCCAAATTTGCCCTGATATCAAAATCTGGTGTTATTTCTGTTGATCTTTTTCATGTATGACCATTGTTACTGACAACAGTAAATCTAAGCTGGAACTGTTAATTCTTGTATTTGTAATCTTCTCTCCATTTCCCACCCCTGTTGAATTAAGTTACTTGCATCAAAAATTTGGAAAAGCCTTTAATGTGCAAACAATTTCATTTCAGTTGTGTTAAATTATTTCTGTAATGCCCTTTACTCAGTATTAGCATGAAAACACTGTTTGAAAACTAGCAGGAACACTGTGTAAAGTTCCAGAAACAAAGATCCCGTTCTCATGCAAGTATCACTTGCTATTGCTGTTCCTCTGCTCTAACTAAGAAGCCTTTCAGTTATGTTTTATTGCAAAATGTTGGCATTTTAATGAGACACTGAAGAAATTGTGTGGGGTGTCTTATCATATGCAGAAGACAAATCAGTTGCATTGAGCAGCAAAAGATGTCTGCTCTTACTCGAGATGCCCAATAAGTAGGGGGCTATCTAACTCAAGGAGGCGGCTGGCTGATTTTTGCAGGCACCACCACCTTTTTACAGGCTGAGCGCAGCAGATCCCCCGTGCCTCTGAACAAGGGACTGCAGCATCATGAAGGCTGCTGGATCCCTCTGGGGAGCCAGCATTTTATTTTTAGTAAGTTTTGTCTTTTTTTTGTTTTTGCAGTGAGCCTGCTGTGTTTCATGGAGCCAACTCAAATGTTGCGGTCTCCATGAAAACCGCGCAGTCTAGAACTTGGTAGGCCCGTACCAATAAGCTTGTCTGTAAATTTTACACTAACCTGGTGACTAGCCACTCTTGCTGCACCTTAACTGCATAGTAGTTGACTTCACCATCAGGGGTCAGCACTGTAAAAAATAAATAAAAGTTCTATCTTGGGTGGTAACAGTGTAAACTTTAACTCCCAAACACTTCAATCTGATATCTGGATCAGCTGGTTGTGTATACCAGACACTTTCCAGATCCTAATAAATGTCATGGCTCTTAACATCTTGACTCAGACCTCAAGTCATTACGTCCTCATTTTTTTATGTCAGTTGATGGACCCATGACAGTTATTAGTTAAACATAGTGTTAGTCATACCCCTCTAATAATGTAACTTTCTTACCAGGGTGTCCCTTGTCCTGTTTTATCCTTCCCCTGGTATATGTTGCAGCCAATGAAATCTTGTTGCTTTTGCCTGTCTTATGTTAAGTTACCCTACTGAAACTTCTACCACCTGCTCAAGTTTTCCCACACATGGGGTCAATGTATGTAACTAGTCTTGATTTTAATTGATATTGATATTTCTAGCAATATTTTAAGTTGCAGCCAAATGTATGCTGAGGTTTTAAAGCCACTTGGGTTGGGAACCTGTGTTATATGCTTGCTTCTGCTGCATGTGCCGGACTGGCTAGCAGCTTGTCTGCAATGGTGAAAGGAGAACATGAGCTGAACAACACAGAATGAAGTCAAGTCCATTTCTGAGCTGAAGGTGAAATCCAGCCTACCTGGCAGATGCAATTAATCTAATTGATTTAAGTAGAAATGGGTCTCTGCTGCATGATTGAGCTGTTGGTGCTTAATGTCATGTTCTAATGTTGTATTTGTTTAGTCTAGAAAACCACTTGCACTAACCATTAGATGGCATGCACTTCTAAAGGAACGTGAATTAGAAGTTCTGGGTTCTGCTTGGAGTTATGAAGTTAATGGACAACTCAGATTTTTACTCAAATGAATATACTAGCTTCTCTGAGATGAATTGGTCTATAAGTGAAGCTAGCATTTATAAGTCAGTCATCTCTTGTGAGGTTTTGGCATCTAAAATATTTGAATCCAAATCTTGCACTTTGTTAGAGAAACTTCACTGACATCTTGATGTGATCTGACTACATTAGGACCTGTATAAATTAAGAAATAAATCTGTCGTTCTTGCAAGCTTTCACATGAAGTGTACACATTTTCAGGCTCACTTTGAAACTGCTTTGCAAACACTTGTACTAATATGTCTGAAATCTTTTCACAGGCAATCATTCGCCTCCTTCCAGAGTTTGATGCTCAGGCAAGTAAAAACCCTTTTTCACTTCCCTATTTGGTAAAACAGAGGTGAGAACAAGTATTCAAAACATTCAGCAACATCTGATCAAAAGTGTATTGAATCTTAGCCAATGTAACTGCAAAAGACAAAACTGAATATGGCTAGAAGTCTCTTATAACAGTGTGATAGCAGGAAATCCTTACAGATTGCTGAGAGATGTCTCGTCTTCAGAGAGCATAGCAAGCAGTTGTTTTTGCCAAATGTGACTCTTTGGCAACTTCAGTGAAGGTGAATTTTTTTTGCAGTATGTTAAAATATGTTCACTTCCTTCTGGGATATAGATAGTCCAATGTTTTCCATAATGGAAAACACGTTTCCAAGGTAATGTTGAGGCATGTGGGGAGGTGGTTAGCAGCAAGTTGTGGAAAACAGTAAAGCGTAAAGGAGTTGACAGGAGGTTTAGTGTCTTCAGTTATTTACTCGCAACGAGGCCATAGGTTAAATTCACAGCCAGTCCAAAAAATGGCTTCCCTTTTCCACTTAAAGGTTTATGAGCGCTAGTGAACTTACATTTTCAAAGTTTCTTGCCTTTCTGCCTTGATTTATAATCTTTCTTCAGTAGTATTGTTATGCAATGATACATTTGATTGGGCTAAACTAAACAAATATATTGGAGCAGTGCTTTTATTCCTGCAAAGACATATATGCAGGCTGCATGGAAAGTTTATTTACTCACCATTGTTTTGAGGTGACATCTTAATATAATACAGAAACATTTTTCCATCCAAGTTGTGGATGGAAAAGACTACCTCTTTTCTATATATCAACACTTAGCAGAGCTCATACATGTCCTGGTAAGTCAGAACTCCATTTCTGTTCTGGGAAGAGTACATATAAAAACACAGTTTTGTTTTTACCCAGCCACTGGGGGCATGGAGTGGCAGTTCGCCAATACTGAAATCATTGAATACGCTGTACCCAACTTTTGGTTGGGCAAATATTATTATTTTAAACATAATATTATTATAAAAAAAATAAACGTTTTGGGTTCTTGCATTTTATCTAACTTTTATATATGCTTAGTGCAATGATGTGCAACCTAGTTACTCCTATCTTCAGTACTGTATTCTTATGTTTCAGGAAGCCTAAGGGGCAAAACTGTCCAATGCATTTCCTTCAATTACCACTTTATTTACTCCATAAAAAATATTTAATTTCATAATGCCTCAAATCCACCTTTTTCTTTCTTGTGGGTTTTGATACTCAGTCCCTTAAATGGGATAAATCTACTTTGCCGAGGAATTGTTTAAACATAGATTTAATTTTTTGGGCAGCAATTTATTAGAATAAACGTGACAGTGCCTGGCCATGTGGGAGAAGTTGTGGGGCAGTTGGGTTTTTTTGTTACATTCAGATTTAATTTAGAACAGGTGATCAGTCTGATTCCCAGATTAAGGTTGCTAACTAGAGTACAGTACTGCAGTGGTTTTTAGTAAAAAGAATTAAAATGACCTTTTTGTCTTCTATCTCAATTCTTGAAATACTTTAAATATTGTGGTGTTAGCTTATAATTAAAAGCTAGATCTCTGCCTTCGAGATCAAAGTGAAGGAGAAAAAGATATGGGGGGGGGGAGGGGTTTTTTTTGCTGGGGGGGAGTACTTATTCTGATTTTTTTGTTTTTGTTTGTTTGTTTGTTTGTTTTGTTTTGTTTAATCCACTACTAATCAAGACCTGTGGATTTTGTCATTTATCCTATGATAACTTCATGCTGACTCTTGAGAGAGAGAACTTGCTTTTCTGGCTCATTCTTACAGTGTGTCTCATTTTATGTAGTTCTGTTTCTGAGTTTTACTTTATTACAGTTATTCCTCCTGAAGATATCAATTGATAAAACCTTCCTAGAGCCTCAACTCTGGAGGTCAGGAAGCTCAAAGTTTTTTGGTTTAGTTTTAGCTCCAAGATCCCTAGTTCAGCTGAGGGGTAGTCATTACATGTGCCTGTAAATAAGTAGCTTGTTTTTTCAAGCAATGCCAAGCGTCTCCAACTTAAAATTTAACATTTTAAGCGCTTAGTTTTCTGAGAGGTAATCATTTGTTTCATACCTAAATATGGACTTGGGTAAAAGGCAGGTCCAAGATGAACCTTCTAGTTGAGGTAGCAATTTGGAAAATGTTGTTTAGCCTTACTGAGGGCAGGCTCTGGAAATGGAGATGCTAACAAACATTTCATAAGTTGCTTTTGAGGGTATTTATATCTGCTTATTAAATATTGTAAAGTTTTGCAAGTAGGATTCAAGATGTCACTTGACAGGTGAATGGAAAGGATAACAGGACAAGGATGTTCTTGGAGCAATGAATGGTGCGTTCAGTATGTACATTGGAGGGTTTAGTATTCCTTGATATGGAGATGGGAGTTCCCTCTCATCCTGCCTCGGGGGCTTTTGCTGGTCACCTGTGGACACCAGGAAGACTTTTTGATATTTTTTGTCTACTTTGTGAAGTGTAGAATATTGGCTACGGCTGTAGATGAGAGTCCGGTTGTTTCTAGGGATACTTGAGAAATCTTTCACATCCTTGGAGTACCAAATTATATTTTCCCTCCAGTTCAGCTCAACAGGACCATGCTTTTTGTGCCTTCCTAGGCAGCCTCAGGCTATGATCCTTCTGCTGGGATCATCTAAGCATTTATTGATCTAATATTCTTTGCAAATGCAGTGGTGATGCTATCCTCATCTCCATTTGCCCTTTATCTGTGGCACACTTTTTTATTGTAGGGCTGATTTTTCATCCCTGTAAAATGCTTGTGGCTGTAGTATGTGAAAGAGGTTAGAATGGATGGTTTTTGTGAACTTTTTAGAGAAGTGGCTGCCTGTGAATGGACTTGGTTACCTGGGAATAAGTTCCAATCTAATGTTCCTCCACTTTTCCTGTGTGTAGTACTAGTTGGTTTTAGTGGCAATTACCCACAAAACCTGGATTATCGCTCGGATCGCCAGGTGTAAGTCATGAGCAGTGAGATATTCCAGACATAAGTCTCTAACTGTTTAGTCAATTCATCATAAATTCAGTGCAGAGCAGAACATTATCTATATAGGCCCTTTATTGGCTTAAATATATTTGACAAATTTCCTAAGCAGGTAAAAATTTGTGAACACAATTGCTGCTAGACAGGCACCATTAAAAGGTGCTGGCTTACTTTTTCTAACTGTAATCATACTTCCAACCCTCCCCCCCCGGATATCAGTCACCAGGGGCACTTTAACATGTGCCCAGCAATGCTGGGCACTTTAATTAGTGAGCCACACTAATTAAAAGCTCCCACATCACATGCACCAGCATCCCCGAACTGAAAAAATGGTGGTGGGGTGCTTTAAGCTAAAGCTCATGTATCTGTATTTATTTCAAAGCATGCCACTGCCACTTTTCCTGCGCGGGGAAGCTGATGCATGTGAAGCAGAAGGCTGCCGGAACGCATCAAGTTCCAGTGTGTCGGGGCGCTCCCCGCACATCTGTAGGAGCCCCAGACTTTGATTTCCTGAATAATCGGACAGAACTGCTTTTTGCTGCACACAAGCAGTAGGCGGCAGAGATGAGTTGCTATCATCTCGGCTGCCTTTCAGCCGGTTGTATTCATTGTTAAAATGATCATCTCTTCAGATTCCCCGGCTTCCTGTCTGTCAGAAATAGAGCTGCTTCACGACTTGACCTGAAGCAGCTCCCCTTCATGTAAGAGCGAGTCCCCAGCTGTCGTAAATTGTTGTTGTTGTTCTGTTGACTTCCTAGGTTTTGTTGCGTGCTTTTTTTGGAAGAAAGAGGTATGGGAATGTTGCCATTTCACTTATCCTGGCAAAGTACTGGAACCTGTTTACTAGTTAGGATGGGAAAAGGCACGGGCTAGAACTGTAAAACTCAAGTGCCCAAAATAGGCCACCACAACATATGTACTGTGGATATATCTGTATACTAAGTATATGTGACTTGACTCTCGGAAGCACTGAGTCAGCCTCATCATTTTTGAAGAGATGCTGTTCAGAACTGCTGAAAGCCCGCTACTTGAGCTTCCAGCTTCATGCACCTGAATTAGGGTTAACTTTGATTACTTACCTGAATACTGGTCTACCTAAATTTGGGACTCCAAGATTAAGCTTGCTCAAGTTCAGTTTTCCATACAAACCAAGATGAATTTGAAACTGGACCTTCCCCCCCACACACATATAGCCACCCCTGACTTATCTCCTTCATGTTTGGGTACAACGTGCACTTCTTAGCATAGGGCAAACGCACACACATATACCCTACATTACAAGCACAGTCACCTCTAATCACAAAGCCTGTGACATCCACATACATGGG
>NW_017728992.1:193352811-193356554 GCF_001723915.1 Gavialis gangeticus | reverse complement strand
CCCCCCCGCTGGAACTATAGTTTTTAGATTAGTGTTCCCTGAAGTATGAGAGAGAGAAATATTAAAATGCAAAGTTGGAGTTGAACATACATTAAATATTTTTTTTCAGTGCAGAGGAGAAGAGCAGAGTGAGAACCAAGGGTGCCTGTACACAAGCATGGAGGCTGCTCCAGTATACTGTAATTACAATGTGTCAGAGCAGACTTAATTAATTGAGTTCTCGGGAGCATGGCAATTGCAGCACTCCTTCAGCCTTGTGGAGTGTCAGTGTCCCAGCACCTAAAAGCGGTGGTGGGGGTGTTTTAAGTTCAAGTGCCCCCATCACTACTTGGAAGTGCAGGAGCTCTGATGCACAAGACACTGCAGTGTTTTAATTGAAACGGCTCTTCTCCTCCCTGGAGCATGTGTAAAAGTGCCCCAAGAGTCTAAACAGCAGTTAGTAAATTGGATTTTAAGTTTTCACTTTCAGTAAACTAAGGAATAACGCATCATACAGATCTAAAAGAAGCCTAAAGAGGGATTCTGCTCACATTATTAAAGTCTCTCTCTGTCTGTCTCTCCCTCTCCTTTTTTTTTTTTTTTTAAGTTGCCAAGCCTTTTCCTCATACTATCTTGGGGTGGTAGGGGTGACGTGTCCAATGGGTTCTTCATTTTAAACAAATCAAAACTAGTGTACCAAGAGGAATAGGGGATTAAGGATAATCTTATTTCAGAGAAGGCATTAAAATGCTCTTGATGTAGCTGAGTGTTTTGAGTTAGAAGACCAAATATTGCACTTTTAAAGCAGAATGCCTGCTGTTCCTTTATACATGGTGCATATACAACAAATTTAAAAAACAAACAAAAAAAAAAACCCACCCGCACACACAATCAATAGACATGTCCACACCTTATCTTCAATCCACCTCTTCTCAAATATCTTGGAGAAGATAGGAAACGAATGGGCTGGCTTTCCTGTATGCCAACCACATGCAGGCTGCTTTACTTTTCTAATCTTATGACTAGAAAAGAATTGTGTGACCAAAAAGCCCAAAGTTAAATCAAATTGGGTTTTTGGGTTTTTTTCCAAATGGAGATCTCCAAAATTGCAGCTGTTGCATGACCTGAGTGTTTATAAGGTGCTGAGCAAAGATGCGCCTCTCTTGAAACTAGAGACGCATGAACAGATGGTGGCATGTTTGTCTTTGTCCTTCTCTCGGATTAGTGTACCTTGGATTTCATTCCAAGATAGTGTTTTAATACAAATCAGTTGGTAAAGAGCCTCTTACTATCACATGGATGTTGATTAGGATGTGTTGCCATCTGTTTTTGCTGCCCTGCATTTTAAAGCATTGCTCCTCCCCATCATGTAGATGCATCCCTGTTGTATAACAAGATCAGTGGAGATGATGCAGAGCTGTTGGGCTGGTATCATTAAAGAAACTGTTTTCATTTGGCCATGTATATGGGAGTCTGACATTCATGACTAAATATTTACGCTTGTGGAAAATAGCCTAATCCAGTTAAAAATCCACAGCATCATCTCTTAGTAAAGATGAATGAAAAATTACATTAACTAGTAGAAGGGCAGTTTTATTTGCATCGGTTGTTAGAGTTGTTGTCCTACGAGGAGCACAATTTACAAATAGCTTAGTGACAGCTGAGCTTAAATTGAGATTAACTAGCTGAACTCCTGCCCATCTTAAACTACTTAGAGTGTAGGAGGCAAGCAGGATGTTGGTTACATATCAGTGGCTTTGTCTGATCTAAAAAGGGGTTTGTATCCAATATAGGAAAGGAATTCATCAGTTGTAAATGCAAACTCTAAAGCATGCTCTAGTTTCTTCAGTATACACTGAAAACAGTGCGCACCAGAGCATTCCAGTACATTAGTAGGAGAAGCCTGTTAATCTCTCTGTTCCTAAATAGGAAATATAGGGTATGCAAGCGCATCTAGGGTGGTGGGAGTGTTATGCAAAATAATATTCTTCTGTTGGGTTTTAATAAGTGCTAAATCTAGTTGCAGCCAGGTGTCTGGATGAGAAAGCGGGTTGTTTTCCAAGTTTAAGAAGTTAGCCATAAACAAAATATTAGTCATTTTGAATATTGTGGAGTGAATGTAACTAATAAATTTAATTTGCCTTCTAATGAATTGTGGCATGATAGATTTGGGAGACTTTACATGTCATTAATGTGTTCAGAACGGCCCTTTTGATTCTTCCCATATACAGAATAAGGGTGCTGTTTTAAAAACCATTGTGTAAGTTGAGGTTTTTATTTGAAACCTAATGTACCCATATCTTGTCATGAAAATACCTAGTTTTATCCAGGAGATGGTCAAACTTCAAGATGTTAATTCTCTTAAATATACAGTAATTTGATTTGGGGTTCTGCTGGGGTTTAGTAGTATATGTGAAATGTTAACAGGAGTTGACGCATGGCACACAAAACTAACTCTGTGAAAACCATACAAAAGTTTTGGGTAGACCAGGTGATCTGCATGGTGTGTGGTGGACAAGAGAGAAATGCAGCTCTCCAAGTTGTGCTGAAGAGGCATTTCTCCTGGCTAACCCCGACTCAAATCCTATTTAAGAATGACATCATCCTGAGTGCTGGTTGTTCAAATGGGGGAATTATGGGAGTTAGGCTTATGTAGAATAATAGCTTGTCTGCATACACCAGCTATCCACTAAGGCAGAGTAAAACCTTCTGCTTGTTTCTGCTTGTCGGTTGAATTGGCCACACTGCTTTGTCTGAAAATGGTGTTGGATATGGAAGATACTGCTTACCTGCTAACTGATGCAGTAAGTGTTTAGAGAAACTTTTAAGATGCTGCTTGAATGTCACTGGTAAATAGCTTATGTACTTGTTTTCATCCAGGCTCCTTTGGTGCTTATGGATCTTGATTATTTAGTGTAGTCAACTGAGAATTTGCGGAAATATCGTGACTAATAGCGGGAAGGAGAATGTTGCTTTTTATTTTAAGCTTTCAGAAATTGTTGTCTAAAAACATCTTGTTTTTTTTTAAAGGTCAACCACCCCTCCTCCAAATACTAGAGTGGGGTTTTCAGGTTTATTTTTTTTAAAATGTGTTTTTTATGGGTGGTATGATTCTGGATTGGGCTATATAATCTTACAAGTAATTTGATAGATTCAAAATGGTATTAAAAGTTAGCCTCAAAGTAAAACAGTATGAATTGAGTCCTGCATGTCTGGTAGGGGTAGGTTATAACTGTACTATATGATGCTAGAGGCTCCATTTCATGCAGTATGGGCGATTGAATATCTAGGCATAAAGTCTCTCTAAGACCTCTTAACTTTTTTTATAGCTTTTAATAATTTTTTTCCCCTATAATTGTTCCTTTTCTTTTGGTACTTGAATCACAGTGGGGTCTAGTTGACAACTTGATGTTGCCTGTTTCCTAAGGTGCAGGTGCCAAAAACAAATTGGGGTGGGTGGATGGGCTGGTTGGTTGGTTAGTTTTAAGTTTTTGTTGTTTTTAGAAAAAAATGAGGGTGCCTTTAATTTTTATTACAAGATTAGCTGTAAGTTAAATGTAGTTCAGTGACATCTGTGAACAGCAAGAAACGGAGGCTCTTGGTGAACTTCCATTGCTATAGCAGGTGTTGTAAACTTGAAATAAGTACAGCATGACTGCTAGTTCATGCCAGCTAACATGTGATCATACAAAGCGATGGCTAGCTTTTGTTCAGGATCTCTCTGAATGGATGAAGTATTAATCTGGCATGGGAATTTCCCCAGT
>NW_017728992.1:193336628-193347811 GCF_001723915.1 Gavialis gangeticus | reverse complement strand
ATGGGGTTAACAGTTTGACTGTTGGTGTGTCCTCTAATACCCTTAAGCAAATGGCTTTATCTGGTATGGACCACAGGCATGCGGATCTGGTTGTAAAACATGCTCTCTATACAATAACCAATTTGTCTGGAAGGGAGAAGATTGCAGTAACTGCAAGCCTCACAATATGATGACTTTAAGACAATTCTCAACTCTTCAGTGATCAAATTTAGTAGTAGATGGCAGGCACTTGCACACTGTACTATAACAAAACTCTCCTTTTTTTGGTCTGCTGATCCTCTCAGTCTTAAAAAAAATGAAGAGCTACCAAAACAAAGACAGAATCCCATGAGCAATGGGAGGTCATGGGGAAGGAAGTGCACGCACAACCTTATGGAGAAGGCGAATGTGACTCTTATCTGAGGGTGACATGGGTGCACAGAGGGCATTGTCATGGAGGAGAATGGGACGCTGGCAATGGAGTTGCTCAGACATTGGGACATGGGAGAGGCTGTAATGAGACTTTGAAACAGGCAGATGGGGAAGCAGGGTGTCAGGGGAGAATTTTGTTGAGGGAGCTAGTCTTGGGGTATTGTGAGCTGAGCCTATAAAAGTGTAAACCACTCATTTCATTTTTTTTAAGTTTTTAAAAATCTCTTGTAAATGCCCTTTCAGTGCTCCCTGTGCCTGTTCCATAACACAAAAGCAGAGATTAACATGTCTGTATCCTGTCACTGCACCATTCGAATTTGTCCTGATGGAGCTCTTTCTTCAAAGAGAGAGAGAATGCAATATTTAAATTGTGTTGATCTTTTTCATCTACCATAAATATATCCATGTTGTGGCTGCTGAGCTGAGCATTTAAACAAGTATTGCATCCCTTTCTTTCCAGGAGCAAGATGTTGAAACTGTGCATGGCTCCGTTCATGTCACAATGTGTGGGGTCCCCAAAGGAAACAGGCCCGTCATCCTGACATACCACGATATTGGACTGAACCGTAAGTGAAACTTGTAATGCAGCAGCTCAGTAATGGCCTGCTAGAGTAGCTGGTCACTTATTCTCATTTTAGTTTGCTAATTTGCACTTTATCAAGTTACATTGTCCAACCTGTTTTAAAGGGGTTGAGATGATGCTGATTCCTTCAGGCTGCACTGAAGGCGAAAGCCACTAATGCAAAGGAGCCCAGGTTTATTGTTCAAAGTACATGTGGGCTGGCTGTCGGTCAAGGGGAGGGAAGGGTGTGAGGAGGGTTGGTAGGAATCTCGCTATGAATTTTTGCCCGTGGTAAAAGGCATTGGGACTAATGACAAGCATGGGTGGTACTACTCTAACCGCTGGAGTATGGATGTATGACTATATAATAAAGTATACTGTATTTTCTTAGCGGTGTCATTCCCCATCCCTTACCCTTCTGCATAAAGACTTTTCTCTCTGTCTCCTTTCATAACATCCCAACACAGCAGCTTGTTTCATACAAAAGCTCTTGCCTCTCTAAACCAGTTAGTCTCTAAAGTGCCACCCTGACTCCCCTTTTGCCCATAATCTGGTTTACTTCTTGCTCTGTAGATTTTTCTCTAAATTTAAATACCATGTCTGTAAATAAATTAACCAAAGTTGAAAGATTCTTGGGTCCAAAGTAATCCCAATTTAAGTAACCATTAAATGATACCGTAAAAACCATCTGATGGAGAGTGTATTTGGAGAGGCCTTGAAATTGTATGTCTGATAATGATGAAAGGAGCTGTGTATGCAGGAAGCTGGCAGGATCCTCTTAATTTTTTTTCTAGTGCTGTTGATTGGTACTGCAAGTTCTGTCCGTTTCACTTTAACAAGGTGCGGATGATGATACCGTGTCAGCAGTAGTTTGGCTGGGGAACTATTTTTTATTTGTTGAGAGCTAGGTGACTTTACTGGGTTTCATAGATAAGCTCTGGTACCAAAATCTACTGTTTTGCCCCTTCCATCACTCCACACAATATAGAATATTTTTATTTTAATAATATGGGCCAGTTTAGAAGTCTAAGTACAGCAGGGATGTCTACACACAACGCTACACAAAACGCTAAAGAAAATACTAAATGACTGCGCAGTAACCGCTATTCAGTCGGGTACGCATGTAAACATGCCCCAAGGATACTAAGTTATGGTCCTGTCAATGTTGTAGCTTTTTGCCAGGTGCTTCAGAGTAGCACACTATCTTGTAATAGTTGGGAATAAGAGCAATGACTCCTTTTCTTGCATTTCCTGCTTTTTTGTGTTTTGGTATAACCCTGTGAAAAATAAAGGGAAATTTAATGGATGCTTAAAAAAAGAAAAGCAAACTTGGATAAACATTTGGTCCCAATTTAAAAAAAACAAACCAAAAAACTAAAAGTGTAGAGAATACGTTCCCTGGGATTTGTGAGCCATAAACACTGAGTGCAACTGCCAAAGTAACTAATGAGATAAAGCAAGCTGACAGTAGCTACTTTTGGAGCAGGATTTTGTTGATCACTTGAAAAATAAAACCGTGTTTATTACTTTGAGAACATAACTTAAACTGGGTGAACTAAACTGTAGATTAGTGAAACCCTAAATCCCCACAGAGATGACCTTAAGAAACCTCAAACCACATTTTGTTAAGACTGCTGACTTGAAACAAGACATTCCTTTTTCCATCTTTTAACTATGCTCCTTTTCCCCCTAAAGACAAAACTTGCTTCACTCCCCTCTTCAACTTCGAGGACATGCAGGAGATCACACAACACTTTGCAGTCTGCCATGTGGATGCACCTGGGCAGCAGGATGGAGCAGCACCGTTCCCAGCTGGGTGAGTTGTCGGACTTTGCTTTCAGGCTTAGCCTGTTAAATGGTGGGAAGTGAATTCCTTGGTCTGTTAATTTTAGCTCAGGTAACCTCCATGCAAGTCACGGAAGTTGTGCGGTATTTTGTGGATGAGCCAAGGTCAGATTGGGACTTCTTAAATTTACACTTAAGTATCTTGGTGTTTCTTTAACATAGCAAACAACCCTCTGCTCTTAAAGTAATTTTTAGGCAATGTGTACAGCTGTCAGTTTAAAATGAGTTGGCTAAATCTATGTCTAAGGAACTTTTTTTGCAGCTTTTTATTCCTGTTTCCTCATAGCTTTTTTTTTGTTCTCAGTAGAAGCAGAAGAAGAAATTGGTGGAATAAAATAGTGGTATTAACTGCTATGTAGAATTACCCCATTACAATCAGTCCTTTAGAGAGAGACAAGATGGAAAAATGCTAGTGAACAGAACTGAAAAGGCTAATATTAACTAGAAAATCTGAACTGCAGAATATTTAAGACAAATTGAGTTTTAGTAGAATGACCAGGTGAGGTTTTTGTTGACTTCTAAGCATGTACGTGTTAATCCTCTTGGAAGTTTTGGTCTGTTCTTGGATAAAGTCACGTACTAGTAGAACCTGCCAACATCTAAAAGGGACTGTGTTGGCCAAAATACGTTTAACATCTTAGTCAAATAACACAAGGGTGCCATAAAATTTAAGATTAGTCTTCAATAAAATTGAGTATGATGGAAGGAGCTGCCAAGGGAGAATGAGTAGCAGCTCTGCTATAGGAACCAGGGATGAAGGAAGGAGTGGACTTGTACACCTGTGGAGAAAATCAAATTAATTCCTTTCACTGGTGTGGCAGTGAGAGGTCATTGTAGAGTGTGTACCAGATTCTCAGCTTGTGTGCAGAAATAGCTCTGCTTCGAGTTGCACTATGGAGTTACAGCTGATCTAGTACAGGCTGTTTTCGTAACAATATCTGAGAAGTTCATCTTCTGCAGGTGTAATCTAATTAAAAATGGTTTGCCAGTGTGTCATATGCTAGTTTGGACAGCAAAATAAGCACATGTTTGCTAGTGTAGTATGTGATGGAACAAATGAATCTATACGCAGGCTTTAGTTGGTGTAGAAGAGTCTTCAGTATGTCCTTAAACAATGCAGCAAGGTTCCAGTGTTGACCTAAACCGGAGTAGCAGGTCTGCACTCTACAATGGGGTTGCTTTTTTTTCATTATTTAGGAAACAGCTATAATGTGAATCATGGATGGGTGAAAGGCCTATCCTTAGCCATTCAAGGAGATGGCATCAGGAACATTGCTTCAATCTCTAGCAGGGCTCCTAGGGTTAAATACTTAATTGGCATCTTGGCTCTTGTGTGTACTTGTCATTTTGTCATGTTGGGGAAGTTTTTTTTTCAACACTTCAGAGCTAACTTTATAAGTTTGCAATGCCCAGGTAGAGACACCTTTGTTCAGAACTTTTTTAACACTTAAGTATTGATCTAGCAGCCCACCAAGTCCCAGTGTTGATGGGGAATTTCTGGTTCCAAGGAAGGTAGTAAGCCAGATGCATCTCCCATAGCTTGCCCATTTTGCAAAAGTCCTGACACTGCACATCACAACTTCCCCTCGGGGTAGCAGGGGTTTTCTTTGTTTTCAGAGATGATGGGAGATACCCTGACACAAACATGCACAAAAATAAGACTTTTGGTGAAGTCTGTCCCTGTAAGTGAATGCAGAGCAGTAGTGTCTAAGAGTAGGGTTCCAGGTTCACTTTTTCTGTGCCACTGAGTTGACTAGGCAGGTGGGTCCACCCTTAAAGTTGGCCAAATTTTCAAGGATACAAGAGATGGAATCCAGATTGGTTCTGTGCCTGGGGGTATGGGAGATCCCATGTTGCTTGTGTTGTACCTTAATCACTGAGCTGTCTGCTAGTCTGGGATGACTCTTCCATCCTGCTCCCCCCTCTCACCTTCCTGCCCCTGCCCCCCAAAACAAATTTACGCTGCTGTATTTTTCTTTCTCCATAACAGCAAAAGCTTTAACTTTTTAATTGAAATGTTTTCTTGTTATCCCTAATTTATTCTATCCATGAACACTTTACCCATGTATAAAATCAAGGTAACTTATTGTACTGATGTGCAAGAGGCTCAGTTGCTGATATTTTTAAAAAAATGTATTGCATCTTTGGTTACAGTGAGCCCACAAGTATGAAATGTTGAATGTACTATTTAAATCTCTGGCCAGAATTGTAACTGACCCAATCTACTTCAATCCAAGGAAGCCTACGGGCCTGGAAAATGATTACTAAACTTTACAAACAAATATTTCCCATAGATACATGTATCCCTCTATGGATCAGCTGGCTGAAATGCTCCCAGGGATCCTGAAACAGTTTGGGTGAGTAGAGAATCATGCACTAACAATTGAGTCTGTTTTGATTCTGACTTATATATGGTCTCAAATTCATTTAGCCTATAACGCACTAAATAAACAGTCCTGAAATTGTTTGTATTTAATCATACTGTTAAACATATGAAGTATCTCTACATTAATCAGTTTTTAGTTTGAAGGAATCACTGTTGCTGCAGCACTTCTCCCCTTGTAGACTCTGCATTGTACTAGTCTCCCTCCTCCAAGCAACTTAATTTTAATGGCTGTGTCCTTGTTTTGAGAAGTTGTACTTAAGAATTTTTTTTAAAAGCAGTTCATTTGCAAACTCTCAGCTGTGATGACAAGACTATTTGTTCCATTAATTGCACTTAAATGGTTCAGAATATAAAGTAGCTAGTGCAAGACTTTGAATAGATCTATCTTTTTGTCTGGTTACATTTACTTTATTTAATTCTCAGCATCTTTCTTGTGTGAGAGCATGATGCATAAGACTATCAAACAAATTTTGAAAACATTGTAGTGGGTGGGGGGAACTGAGTTCCGCCTCCAGCCCCCCAGTTTGATGTTATTGATTTGAATAAGTGCACCTCCAAGTTTTGGGGTTTTTGGTTAAAGTACCATTTTGTTTTTGACATGGTTTTGTCTTGCCTTAGCATTCTCCTTTCTGTTATTTAATGACCCCGCTGTAATAAATCCTTTTCTCTTTTCACCAAATTAATATAGATGCATTCAGTGCACATTATTTCTACAGATCATTTCGATTTTTGGCTTGCTCTTGTGACTGAGTAGCCCTTACAGTATATGACTTTGTTCCATGTCACTTCACCCTTGGAGAGAAATTGGGGAGATGTGGTTTAGCAGCTACAAAATGAGGTCTCTTTTTATTTAGCCTTCAGAAGTTTCATGGCTGAGTCCTCAGTTTTCCCTGGCACTTCAAGTAGCTGTTTCACTTCCAGAATCGGAACAATACTTTTCTTCATCAGTATATTTATCTAAAGACATAGTTACTAGCCCTACACTAGAATGCAAATGGACAAATATCTGATGCATCTAACTTCAGCTGAGACCCAGATGGCATACTAAGCTACTCTGGGGTTGGTCCACAGCTTGTATAAATTGGTGCAGCCCTCCTGACACTAATGGAGAGACAATAGATTATACTACCTATGAGTCTGCCCTGTAGTAAAAGCAAAATGGCATGTTGATCTGAACGGGGACAATCTTTTTTTGGTTCGTGTTGGGTTTTTTTTGCATTTACTTTGGTGCACTTCTAATATACTTTATTTGTTCTGGGTAGGCTGAACAGTGTTATTGGAATGGGAACTGGAGCTGGTGCCTACATCCTAACTAGGTTTGCTGTAAGTTTTTCATTGCACTTTTCTTGGAAGCTAATCCTCCTGACATAAGCAGATCCTTCCCACCCTGCCATAATTACTGATTCAAGCAGTCCTGGTTTTAAGTGAAATAACAGGATCAATGTCCATTTGAGTCCTGGACTCAACCCAGTTAATTGAAAGTTGTTTTTTTAATGGGAGTTCCCTGTTTAAACCCAGGGTGGAGATGATGCTAATCAGTAATGCTTTGCATATACCAATAAAATTGTTTATGTACTTCCTGCCCCTCCCCAAATAATTCTTTAAACTGTCTACTGTTGGTTTATAAAGTGTCTGAGGAAGTCTTGTGTTCACACAATTTGCAGCTAAACCATCCAGAGATGGTGGAAGGACTTGTTCTCATTAATGTAAACCCTTGTGCTGAAGGATGGATGGATTGGGCAGCAACTAAGGTAAATGAATAAAAATCGACTTTTGTTATTTCACCTTAAGATGTGGAGCTGAACAATAGGTTAAGTGCTAATGATCAGTTAACTAAACTTATTTCGTTTTGTTACTAAGATGTGGCTTCAGACTGGAAATATGGATACTAATTGCTTTTGGTTCTCTTTTCATGTAAAAAGAAAAAAGTGCCTTCTGTAGTGTAATTGATTTTTACTTCTTTTAATTATAATTGATGTACCCAATAATGTCGTCATACTATAGTTAAGTGCTATTGTATATATTTGTCTCTTCAGGTTTATTAGCTCTCAGGAAGAAATAATCCAATTGAACCTAAATGTGGGCTAAATCTGAAACCCTTTTTTAAACTATATTTTCAAAACAGTATAACATCTGATTCCTGCTTGCCCGTGGTTTATCTGCTAACAGTCTGCAGTGAGAATTAGATTTGAAAAAAATGAAGTTTGCTAAAGGAGGTGTGTGTTCAGAATCTAGTAGGAACAGCATGTGCATGAACAAAAATAGTAAAAGTATGCTGTATTATAGGATTGCCAAGCATGTTGCCACTTCTAGCAGTGGCAGCTCCATGTGCAGGAAAAATCCTTGATATTTTTATATATTTTGCTACCTCCTAATCTGAAGATTAAAGGATACAAAAGTACATAAGTGGTAAGGAATTTAAGCTTCAAAAACCTTTCAGAGTTCCAACAGGTCAATAATAGGTTTAATATGATGTATGTCTGTCATATACACCATCTTTATGCACCATCTTATATATATAATTTGATCATAAACACATTTCAAACCTTCCTGAAAATGTGCTTCTTGTCCTAGCACACTACTTAAGATGTGTATCTATATCTTAATTGAGCTAGGACAAGAAGCACATTTTCAGGCAGGTTTGAAATGTGTTTATGATCAAATGCATGGGTGTTTCTTAACCACATGGAGAAGGCTTAATGGACAAATCCTCATAGTTAGAAAAATTCTGTGTAAGCTGAAAGAGATGTTTTGGATACTTGAAAAGGCAGCATCTACCTTTCAATATCAAGAAATCTGCTCTGGTTGTAAAGAGGGCTGTTGTATAGATCTTTCCATAGTATTGAGAGCTACAAAGAGGAGCTTTCATACCCTTTAATCTGGGAAATAGTCCCTCCTCACCCAAACAGACTCCCAGAAGGCATGGGATAACTGGTCTCTGAAATAAGTGGGTCACCTCTCCCAATATTCCTAGTTTGCTTAAATTCCCTTGTGGCCCTGTCCCACCTTTACTTACCACTTACTAAGGGTCATTACATTTATCAGGTCTCCAATGGTACTGTTGAATTGTGTGACCCTTTCTTAAATGTTTTCTACTTGTTCTCAGATGTATAGCTGCAGTTGTCTTGCAAACCAGCCTTGTGATCTTGACAGTGTTTGTTGGATCCTCTTTCACAAACAACTGTGAAAGATGGGGAAAACTCCCACATGCTTGTCACTTTTTTTTTTTTTTGTCCAGACATCTAGGAGGAATGATTATTTTAAGCTTAGGTGTTTTTTCTCTAACTGGTCAGTGTTAAGCACATTAACACAACACATACCTTAGCAGCCAGTTTTCACACTGCATAAGCTCCAAGGATGTCAAGAGTTGTATCCTATGGATATTCTCCCAGTTGGGTTTGTATTATGCTTTTGTGACACCTGGTAGTTGCAGGAGATTAGTTAGGTCAATACCTGACCTAAGCAGAGGGGAGTAGTCTAACCACTGCTAGTTTTCAGGCGCTCTTTTGAAATGTAAAAATAAATAAATAAAACATTTTATTTCATTTAGATTTCAGGATGGGCTAACGCCCTGCCAGATATGGTCATCTCGCATCTTTTTGGAAAGGTAAGTTGGCACTACTTCGTTTATCTTTCATAAATTGTGTTCCACGATACCTTCCTTCAATTTACCACAGAACCATTAATCATGTCTTATGTTTTAATTTTTCCTTATGCACAGAATACTTCACACTTTAGATATTTCATATTCCAACTGCCTTGTCACTGAAGCTTGATCTGCTGCCTGTAGAAGCAGTTGTGTGAAACTATATTGTGAAAAGGTCATAGTACAGTATGGATGCACATCTGTAAAGACTAAGTACAGTATAGTGACAAAATTAAAAAACTACAGGAGCAGTATTAATTGCTCTTTAAGATGCACATTGTTGAAATAACTGTGCTGTCAAGTTGTAGGCAAACTTCAGTCATTTCAGTAAAAAAAAAAAAAAAAAAAACAACAACAACAACAACTTTTTTTTAAAGTGATGGTATAGGAGCTGGGGTTTTTTTGGTGTTTTTTTTTTTTTTTTACATCCTGATACGAGAACCAGTATACAGGAGAGCAGCATTCCTAGTACTATAACAGTAAACTCCATAAATCTGGAAAACAGTTTACTGATCAAAGACACAAATTTTTAAAATGCTTGTCTGCCTTAATGGCAACACCTTTAATTTCATCAAGGTTTTATAGTGAAACTCTGGAACCATAATGTAAAAGTACTTGAAGCTTAGAAGCTCTTCTGAAACTGAATGCTGCACTGCATATACTTTTGTAATTTCAACCAACAAACCTAAGTTAGATAATGGTATTTGAGTGCCAAATGCTCTTTTTTCCCCCCTCAGTGTTCCCTGGTTGATTTGAGCCATGCGTAATTCTGATACATGTGTAATGATCTTACTACTAAAATAGACCTTTTTCAATGTAGGAAGAGATTCACAGCAACCCCGACCTGATTCATACTTACCGCCAACATGTTATCAATGACATGAATCCAACCAATCTTCATCTCTTTGTCAACTCTTATAACAGGTAAAAAAAAAAAAAAAAAAAAAAAAAAAAAAAATTAATTCTCTTGATCTTTGCAGTGACTTGTGTTATTTGCCAGTCCCTTGGACTGTTGCTTATTGCATGTTCAGTACCAGTGCTATCAAACAATTGCATGGGGAATCTTGGCTCCATCAGAAGATCATCTTAAGACATACTGCATTATAATGATTTATCTGAATGTGTATAGGAATGCGTATTTTCTTTTATGCAACTTCTTTAGATTGGCTCATTTAAAAAGCAGATTGATATTTCTTTATTTTGTGTATATATAGCTTTTTTGTCAATAAGGAAAATAAGTTATACATGACAAGTGTGGAAAAACATGAGACTTGCTGAATCTAACTATTTTTCAATTTATTTCTCTTCTCCCCCTCCAACACCCAATGCCCTAACCTATAGTCGAAGAGATTTAGAGATTGAGCGCCCAGTTCCTGGAGTAAATGTTGTTACTCTACAGTAAGTACCACAACTTCAGATGACAATGTCTTGGTGTTGGTATTTGTGAATCTATCCCAATTTGAGCTGTCCTGAATGATGTAAATGCTGTCACAGTAAAAGCCCATTGGCTGTCTTAAATGGTATGATAAGCTGGATATGCATTCTAAGTTAGCTATTGAAATAACATCTTCCAGTAGATTTTCCTGCTTGGTTTCAAATGCCTGCTGGTGCTTTTGAATACAAAAGGCTCTGGAAATACTTCCTGTAATTGACAGTCTTCTAGGAGGTTTGTGAACTGCCTCTCAGCTTTGGTTGATGATCTCATAAAGCATAGTGGTCTGTTTAAAAATTGTACAGAAAAAGAAAAATTGTACTCTTAAAGTAGTACAACTAAAAGCAATAAATATTTTTGCTTGTCTTGCTATAGGGAAGGCTGCAAGAACAAGTGATGGCTGTTTCATAGGGGAAGCAGTATTTATAAGGAAGAGGCTTTTTGACAGGGATTAGGTAGTAAAGAAAATAATTCTTATCTTGCCAATCTTGAGTTTTAAGTATGTTAAATTGCTTAGAAGATAGTGGTGGAGGAGATCTCCATTCTGTTTCAGGGGGACCATTACTTTGCAATTTTAGTGAACTTTTAAATAATGAATGTGGAACAAGTACAGTGTCACAAAGCTTCATCTACTGTGGGGAGACGTACAAGAAAAGATGAAAAAACATGGCTCGCCCAGTCATTAGAATAAAAAATTAGAGGTTTTTGTTTTATAAATGCTTATACAAACAAAATTGTGTAACCAAACTGTTACTTATTTTTCAAAATATTTAAAGCCTTAAGTTATTCAGGAAGATGGTTAAGATGGCCCTAGAAAAGAGGGAGAGCTAAGAATTCAGAGCAGGAGAAATGGACTCTACAGCAAGGTATGCCCCATAAATGGGTTGGGGGGGGGGGGTTT
>NW_017728992.1:193320518-193336495 GCF_001723915.1 Gavialis gangeticus | reverse complement strand
GGGGGGGGGGGTTTAGGCTGGGAAACATAACAAACTTCAAGGGGGAGCCAAGAGGGGGAGAGAAGCAAAATAAGGAAAAGAAATCAAAAAATGGATGTAAAGTTGTGGGAGATTACAGTGCTGTTGTAGTGACAAATATTAATCTTTTTTAATCCGTAACATGAAATTAGGGTACGCAATAGCATAGCAGCCTTCCTAAAGTTTCAGATCAATTTCTGGTCCTTTTAAGAACAGGTAGGTGATATCTCGAATAATAAAATGAGACCTCTTTGGGATAGCAGCTATAATTTCTTGCTTCTGATCACTTAACTTCTGGTTCAGTCATGCTGTTTATACCAAGAAACGTTTTTTGTGGATAAAAGTTGTTTAGGACATCTAAATAACCATTTTCTTGTAACTTTTTTTTTTTTTGCAGATGCCCTTCTCTTTTGGTGGTTGGTGACAATTCCCCAGCAGTTGATGCCGTGGTATGCATTGTAAAAGACTTAATGAACAACTTTTGGATTAATCAGCGTACAGGCTGGGAATTTAGATCAGCATTGGAGAAACATCCAGCAGTAATTGAGCATAAATGCTTGTCGTTCTTGGACCTGTCTTGTGTTCATGCCCTCTGTTTGGCCACATTCAATTAATGGCTACTGTTTTGCGGACAATGGCTATTGCAATGTTCAGACACAGAATGAGCTAGCTGAGAAAACCATGAACACAAACACTCACCTTTAGAAATGAATCTGTAGTCTATATTCTAGCTGTGTTTTAAATGGAGTTCTGCCTTGGGTCACTAGAAGCAGGAAACTTCATTTTGCCCTTCATAACTATCCTCAAATGGCTGGGTGACTTTAAACATTGCATCTTAATGAGTCTGTCCAGTCTTTTGGCATGTGGCCACTTGGCAGCTCACTTTCTGGGATTCTACCAGATGACCACAAATCACATGATAAACAGCACTTACTGCCAGTGTAACACAAGAAGCACAAAAACCTCTTTTTTTTTTCTGGTTAATGGGGTTGTTTATACATCTGGAAGAATAGACCAGCAGAGAGAAATTTGAATCAAACTATTTGTTTGAGCTACAAACAAAGGAGCCTTTAAGAAGTAAAATCCAAGGTGCACAACTTCTAGGGTATATTAAACTGTCAGACAAGAAGATGCTATATAATGATTAAGGCAAACAACTGTTCATACTTCTGATCCAGTAGTTTAGAATTATTGTGAACAGGAGTCATGCTGACACTGCTGTTCTTCTATGCAGGTTGAATGCAATGCTAAATTGGATCCAACGAAGACCACACTCCTGAAGGTAATAACCAATACATTCAGATTACAGATCCTATCTTTTTTATGGTTGCAGTGCTAGTGGGGTTAAACATAAATGAGCAGATGCCAAGCCAACATAGTGTAATATCAGGATATGGTGCAAATATAAATGCCTCTTATTCAAGAGAGTATATTCTTTGAGTTAGAGCAGTCAATACTATTCAATGAGACGGTCAGCAAATGGAGAAGAGAATAAGCCAACTGACAGCGTTGGAATATTCACAGAGAAAACTTTTTTTTATCTTTGTTTCAAACCTGGGGTAGGGGAAGCTGGGCTATGGGGCCAATTTCACCTTCTCTGCTTTTTAGGAGTACAGGCCATATTTACCAATTGTATCTACACACGGTACTTTGATACACAGAACTTTTCACCTATGGGTCATCAGGCATGCATATAGGGTAAAACCCTGGAAAGATGAAGGTACACAGCCAGTATGCTTTTCTGAACATTTAGAAACTTGGCTCTGAACAGATTTTTTTTTTTTTTTTTTTAAATTGGTACTTGTTAGGATTAGAGAGGTCAGCTAATGGGGGAAAAACAGCTTTTTTTTTTTTCACTAGTAACCTGCTGTTCCAGTGAACTTGTTGAGCTTCTTGTAATGCCAGGACATCAGCAGAAGTGTTACTGATGAAGAATTTTGTTTGGAATTCCTTAGGTAGACTTTTTTATTTTTGCTGAACACAGTCAAACCAAGTGAATGAACAGCCATACTGTACCAAGACCCAGGGTAGGTGATGCAGGTCACATGAGCAGCATCATGCTAAGAGTTCACTTGTGGAAAGAAACAGACTTAATCATCACTTCAGTAAGGAGGAGAAGGTTGTTTTTGTTTTGGTTTTTTTTTCCCCCTACCAGATACAGGTCAAAACCTGCATGGAATGACAGAGTGGCTTGTACAAACCCAAATCCTCCAAGGAGGAGATGCTGAACAGCTGGGCTAAGCCCTAATCGGATCCTGTTAATCTCTATTGAGGGAACGATTTCTGCAATAATGCCTTGTAGCTACAGTTTTGAAGCCTGAAATCAGCAGCTTTGTTCTGGTCCCCAGTTGCACTTCTATATCTCATGCAGTTCCTCAGTTCTTTGTAGTATTGCTGTGAGCAGATGAGGTATTCACATACCTCTTGTGCTTAAGAACAGGGCTAGTAGCATGGAACAATTTATTGTGCAGAGCATCCACACTTAAATGCCCAGCAGGAGTGGGTTTTCTGCTCTGTTCCCTGCACCTGTATCGCTTCCCATCTTCAACTGCAAGAGAGAGTAACAGAATGTCTTCAGATCAGGTTGGTTCTGTTTCTGCCTGCTGGTCCAAAGTATTAGCTTGATGGTTACAAACCAGTATAGAGCAGTGGCACCCAGCCTTCTAGCCCTGTGGGTGCCACTGCTCTATTGATCCGTGTGGTCTTGGTTTGTGAGCCTGATTCCCTCGTGCCAGCCAGATCTGGCCACAGTTCAGCGCAGTGTAGCACACAGTGCCACATTACCTGGCCCACAGAGCTCTCTGCACATTTGGAAATTTGGCAGCAGGGGAGTGGCAATTTAATGCTGCCACTGCTTCCCTACTGCCAAACTCGTGGAGCTGTGTGGAGCCCTGCAGGCTGGACGAGGTGGCTCTCAGCAGGGTGGATCTGATGGGTTGAGCACCACTGGTATGGAGGAATCTGATGAAACTTTGTTGCATTCCACTTCCCCAATTCAAACCTGTTTGATAAGGCTTACTATCCTAGAATGGCTAGAATCTTATTTGAAAAATGTCACCTCCTTCAGTTAAAACCAGATTCATTGCTAACCATTACCAATTTCATTAGGAATTGAATAGAAATGAAAAGCATCTTACAAGAGTAGAGTCTAGCTTCCAGCTAAAACTGAATCCTGATTGGAACCCTTTGCAACTGATGCAGCAGATACTTATTATTTGTAGAAACCCTTCAGTGAATTTTTGAGAGAATTCTTTTTTTTTCTTCCCTTCTGTTTCCACATCCTACAATAAAGCTATCTGACAAGACGGCAAATGATCTGCTTTTCATATGTTGTCCTACACCTGACCTGCTTTGTAATAAGTTACTTTCTTGTGGATATCCTTATTCCCAAAATTTTGATGTAGGGGCTTTCCAAGTTGTCAAGAGTCTTCTGGGAGGAGTGTTGGATCCTAAATCGCTGTGGAGCACATCTCCTTGATTTAAGTTTTTAAAATTCAGTGAGCCAGACTAATCTGACTGGGACTCTACTGGAACGCATGCAAATGCTTACTGTACCACATAATAGGATACAATTAAAGAAGCTGAGTGTTGTAAAGCAGTGGCAGCTCAAAACGTGTGTGTTTTGCCCACATTGAATGTTAATGTTATGTGGCTGGATTCCAAAACATGCTCCTGGAAAATTGCTCCATGTACAAGTTGGCATTTCCAGCCCTTGGCCAGCTGGAAAACGTCTTGCATAACCAACCTTCACTGAAGCTGAGGTTATGAATTACGTTAGCTAGCCTAGAAAGTAAGAATGGTGTTCTACAGTCGGATAATTTTAAGTAGGGCTGTGGGCTTCCTGTAGTTCATAACCTGACTGTGCTAGTTTGTAATGCTTATTAGACTGTTTTTGTTGGGTTGCCTTTGAAGGGTGGAGGGATGAGAATAATGAAATGCTTCAAAACTTTTACATGTGCTTAGCCTTTCTGGTAACTGGCTTCCTCTGCTTCCCTTGGCAATTAGACCTGCTGCTGGGGTCCTCCATCCTCTCCACTAAAACTTTCTTTAACTTGCACCTTTTTATGTGGTAGGATCCAGATAGCAGAGGTGCAATGGTTGCAGAGGTTGTTTGCCACCTTTTTTCAGTGCCCAGGCACATTTTGAAATCTTGTATAGAGCTAAAAATCAAAATTTGTAGCTAATGCATTCAGCAATTGTTGCTTTCCTTTGTGTAAACTTCCAAATTTTGCACCTTACCTCACTTTCTCCCCCCACTCCTCTGTTTTAATTAGCTTGTATAACTACTGGATTTGACGGGCAGGGTCTGAGCACAGAATTGTAATGCCCATGCTCCAGACCTAGCTTTTAGATGCCTTTTGACTAGAAGTGCTCAAGGCTTCACACAGTTGCTTAAGGTTTTCACACAGTTTAAGGTTTCACAATTGTGTAGTGGATAGAAATCTCTCTCTGAAGTACTTGTATAGGTCAGCTATGAAGTAACTCGGTTATAATACCTGAATACAGAAGTGAATTCTCCTAACACTTTCCATCTTCTTGTAGATGGCGGATTGCGGTGGCTTTCCTCAGGTTTCCCAGGTATGATTTTATTGAAGGCAAACTTAACTGGTGCTATTTTTTGTGGAATATCGGAATATGAAGGATACTCACTATTCCTAAACATTAGCCAAGTGGCTGGTTTGATTCATGAATAGTGATGTCACTCAGTCATCCAATCTCTTCCTTTTAAAGACCAACCAAGCACAAAATTAGGATTAGAAAGGGATATTATTTTCACTAATTAAGTCTTAAATGTGTAAGGATTGGAAGGTGGCAGTGTAGAAGCATCATCTGCTAAACTAACAGGGATTACTACTCCTGTGCCAGCATTTTAAAACCATTTAGTTCTCTGTGCTATTTATACTTCTGATCAGAAAGGTGGGAGCAGGGAATAACTAGCCTGGTATTTTTTACATGCGTTTATCTAGCCTAACAGAATGAGCTGGAATTTTTGAAGCATGTTATGGTATAAATCCTGAGGCATGTAAAGGTGTAAATTCTCTAGCAGTGCTTCATTGAGGCTGACCCATAAATTCACTTTTAGGATATACCTTTTAACTGTTTGTTATGAGCCAAGTGGGTGGGAAGAGCAGGGTCCTAAGTCTTCTATTTTAGTCTGAAGAAACTGAGCTTCGGCAATTGAGGAGTGTTATTTTAGCACAACTCTGAGTAGATAAAGTGTGTGTGTAATGAGAAAAGCCTGTTAATAGTGTGAAGAGATTGTGCCCAAAAAGTTTAGTTTGCAGAGTAGGGGTGGAGGAAGACTTTGCCCTACATTATGGGGAGGTGTCCTTGGCATGAGTTCAATAATACACTGTTACTTATTTGTTGGTTGAGTTACTGCTTTGCCCAAGAGCATATGAAACTGTTCTCTTGCAGTCGTAGCACCTCTAGCTTTTTATCACTGTTTTCAGTGCATCTATTGAATTATGCTTAAACATGGCCAGTTACTTACCTGTTCCTTTTTGGGGTGGCAAATGAACTGTGCAAAAAATGGAGGCAAAACTACAACTAGTCCAAGTGGTCTCACAAATTTCTGATCCCTATATTGTTCTTCACTTCTTGTGAGACCAACTCTAACTTGGGCCTTCTATTAGTGACTGTTCTAGTAAATTTTGGGCCTGACTCAGTCCACTTGACCTTAGTTAAAGAACTGACTGCAGTAATAAGTGGTGTGCATTAATCTTAATGTAAAATAAGTATTATTGGGAGAGTTACTCAAGTAAAATAGACATACTTCAGATGTCTCAAGTAAAACCCAAGGTCTATACCAGAGGTTGTCAACTGGGGGTACATGTACCCCTGGGGGTACTTTGGAAGGCCCCAGGGGGTACATGGCAGCACCACAAGTCACCGGCACTTCTGGTTTTTCTTGTTGACTGACTGTTGGGGACCCCCCCGCCACTGCGTATCAACTAGCTGCCAGGGGATTCCCTGTTTCTCAACTGGCCACCGGGGGTACACTGATCAAAAAAGGTTAAAAACCCCCTGGTCTATACAAAGCATACTGTAGTGTGGCTAATTCAATAACTACTACATTTAACATTTTTTTTAATTTCCTATTACAGCCTGCAAAGCTTGCAGAAGCTTTCAAATATTTTGTCCAAGGAATGGGCTATAGTAAGTATATTTCCTTATTGAAATAGAAAGATTAGCTGCACCTAAAAAGCAGAATGAGCTAACAAAGGAATCTATTGTGAATTTTTAAATTTCTAGAGTCACCTTGTGGCTTAAAACATCTACTCTCTCCTCTTACCACTAGACTGTATTTTAGATGAGGATGTATAGTGCTTGAAGGAAGGGCTTGCAGACCTGGATCAAGTTAGAATAGCAGAGTAGTGTGGGGAGCTTTGAAAACAGTTTTTCTGCTGCTGATAGCGCTCACATGTATTGGCATATGATGATATCTGGTATAATGTGGTTTTCTTATAATTTTTTTTACTGTGTCTCTGTGTGGTGGTTATAGTTAATGATGTGTTTTGTCAAGATAATCTAAGACACAAACTACATGCTATCCTGCTGTTTATTGAAATTAGCTGGCCTCACTTTTTTTACAGAAGAGTGACTAGGGTTTTCCAGAGACATGTTTGTGAAGTGCTCTAAAACCTATCCAATTCCAACCAAAGACATGTAGTAATTCTCTTGTGCAATTACACTTAATACAGGCCTAGTTCATCCTCTGTAAAAGTCCATGCCTGGAACTTGCTATAGCATTGCTGGAGAATTCTTGCCTGAACTATGGGATCCCCTTCGTGTCCTCAGCTTTCTTACCTCATGGGCTGGAGAAGTGATTCTCACATTACTCAAACCTGCACTTTCAAAGCTTGACCTTCAAGCTGAGCATGCAGATATGGGTCACTTTACCTGCCTGCTGGAACATGCAGGACACTTGCAGGCATCTGGTTTGTCTGTACAAGTGCCAAGCAGGTGTGTTGCTACCCATCTCTGTGTACCCAGTTATAAATATGCATGCAAAATTGTACATACCTTTGTATTATGTGCATATTTCATTCCCTACAGCATGGCTATTTAAATTGAATATTAAAAGTGGAGGAGGAAACTGAACCTTCTGTGAATGCTGGAATTGGTAGTAAAGCTAGTGCACATTATTTACAAGATGCAGTGTTTATTATCTGTGGTATCTGAATCTGGTTAGACTTCGTGTTTCAGGGCTTACTATAATTTCATAGATTTCACAGACATTAGGGCTGGAAGGGACCTCAGAAGATCATCGAGTCTAGCCCCCCCGAAGGGCAGGAAGTCAGCTGGGGTCATAGGATCCCAGCAAGATAAGCATCCAACTTTGCTCTTGAAGGTGTTCAATGTAGGTGCTTGAACCACCTCTGATGGCAGGCTGTTCCAGACCTTGTAAAGAAATTCTTCCTTATGTCCAGCCTGAAACAGTCTTGTAGTAGTTTATGACTGTTCAGGCTTGTCATCCCCTGGGGCGCTCTGGTGAACCAGATACTGGTGGTCACCATCAGATCACCCCTGAGTCTGCGCTTTTCCAGGCTAAAGAGCCCAATGGCTCTCAGTCTGTCGTCGTAAGGTCCGTTTTCCTGACCTCTGATCGTGTGCATGGCTCTCCTCTGGAAATTTGTGAAAAGCAAACTTGTGGCATGCAAATCAGAACTGCTGAAATAACAATTAAGCTAATAGCCCAGTCTGCTTTAACCAGTTGCGGTTACTGTGTTTGGGGTTGGGGCAGTGTGGGGAGGGCGGGGGTGGCATTCTCAAGTATGGTCTGTCCCATTTGTTCAGCGTGTATTCCTTTTTTCTGTGTACCTTGTAGTTGCACAGCAGTGCAGGTTGCTGGAAGAACCAACCCTGCAAACTATCACACCTGCTGAATGTTGCACCCTTTGCATAAAGCAGATGTGCTTTGGGTGGTCAGGGTCAAGCTTCATGTTGTTATGAGTGCCGAATTAAAAGCCTAGACTTGCTTTCAAGCACCTTGAATTGCTTCACAGGAAGTCATTAACATAGAACTCTGCTTTCAGTGCCTTCAGCCAGCATGACCAGACTGATGAGATCCCGTACAGCATCTGGCTCCAGCGTGACCTCTTTGGAAGGGCAGAGGAGCAGATCCCATACTGGGGAGGGAACAAGAAGCAGATCTCACACTGGCGAGGGCACCAGGAACCGTTCTCACACAGACACGCGCATTGAGCTCACTCCTAACTCTGCAAACAATGCTGAACAATCCAGCCCCAAGTCCATGGAAGTCTCCTGTTAAATACAGTTTTTAAAAGAAAAAATATCTGGTTGTAGTCGGAAAAGTTAAACTTCAATGGCTGCCCACTGTGCATTGCAAAACGTAACTGGCATTAATCTCAGGCTGTTCTGTGAGATGAACTGTTTTAGAGTTTGATGGGGACCAAAGAAAGTAAGCATCTCAATTGCTAGATCTTTATTTTAATTGATGGTTGCTGCTATTGTGCCCTCCTCCAACTGATGCCAAATTCTAAAGGATATTTGCCAAAAATTCACATGGCTGTAAACATGGTAAATTCCCATTTCACCAAATCTCCTTTCCAAACAAATATTGGAAGCAGATGTGCTCCTGCTTTCTATGTCTCATTTACTCTGAATAAACTGACCCAGTTTGTGGCACAGGTTTGTTTTTGTTTTTTAATATCAATGAGAAAATCAATGCATTATGGGTGGCTTAGTTACAGCCTCATGTTGAAGCTGGAGTTAACACATTGTACATAGTTTAATTTCCAATCACTGAATAACTCAACTGCATTGTGCATTTTATAGGCCTTCTAATTCATTAGTACTCCAAGCCCATCTTTTTCCTAAGTACAACTATATGCTACAACAATAGGCAACTTAATGTGACTTCAAGGGAAGCTAAATCTTTCTAAGTTTTTTGTATTTCACTTTTTACTTTGAGATTTAGTTCCACTCTTTTTCCCCCTTTTAGTACCTAAAAACCTGCTTAACAAGGTTTAATTTTTGTAAGTGAAGTAGCACTTCCTTTTTGGTGGGATCTTGGATGATGTGGCAGAGGGTTGGCTTGCTTATAGTACCTGGAGCAACTGCACATGGGCAATGAATAGTTGTTGGAAGCAGCTTGATTACCACTTCATGTGAGGTTTTTTTCGTTTGTTTTTAATCTTTGCAGCTTGAGGGGGTTTTTGTCTAGCAGAAGTGTAATAATTCTGTGAACAAAGCCAGTTCCAGCTGTTCTAGATCCAGAACGATGAACAACTGTGGGATGGCTTGTAATTACTGTACATTCCACAGCCACTAATTACTAGAGGGTTTTTTTTAATTTCTGATTAGAACTTACTGGTGCTCAAAAGTACAGTCCACAACGTGGTGGAAGGGGCAACACTGTAACTGAGAAATCTAGTGGTTAATAACTGTAAATCTAGTGATGTGCTGATTTCTGTATCTCTTAACGTAACCTACTGATAGCTCTCAGGTTATGTTCTTTTGAAAGTTGGTGGGTTTGGTACCTATCAACTGCCCACTGTTTTTTTTTCCTAGGTGTTGGATGTTCTTCAGTCTATCTTTTTTCCTTCCATTCGTGTATTTGAACAGGTTTTCACTTGCTTTGGTATGCATTTGCTACATCACAATTATTACATAGACATGAAAATTCAGATACTGAGCAATTAAATAGCAAGTGGTAATACTTTTAATACACTCAAGTATTTTGGGTTGCTCTCCATGTTCAGAAGAATGCAGTTTAGGTTACTTCACATCTAACTAACACTTGTGCAGAATTTCCATAATGGCTTGTTAGGAGGAACAGGCAAATTTTTAAAGAGAGAATAAAGCTACTGTGTAAAGTCTATCCAGAAAAGTTTCTTAATGAAGTATTTGTATTTATTTAAAAAAAAAAATAAATTTGTAACTTTGCAATGTCTTGTGTCTTCATCCTGCATCTCAAGCACAGCTGTCTTCCAAGACGAGTGAACTCTTCTGTGCTCTTTCTCCATGCTGCTTCTCTGGCTATGTTGTACAGTGCTTGCTCTCTGAGCAATCCCTCAGTTCAGTGTATATATAGTCTAGGCAGGTGATGTATTGCAGTCAATTTTTTTATAAAGCTTCTGGTAAAACACTGTTATAACCACAGCCAGGCATGTTTCCACTTCTGTACTGCAGGGAGGCAGGAGGGTGTTGGGGATCCCTTGTCTCTTCTGCTCCCTCAAGATCTTCTCTCCCTTGGGTAAGGGTAGAAGAACACGTGCTCCTGCTCACAACCCAAAGGGTTCTTCAGCCCCTCTCAGCACCTAGGGGCACATCTACATGAGATGCTACAAATTGTGACACTGCTGCTGTGCAGTATAGTGAGAAACAACCCATGCGGCACCAAAAGTGTGCAGTCTGATAGACTTGCCCTAGGAGCAGTAATGATGTGAGGCAACATTTTAAGTCATCCTCACTTTTTTTTTTCCTGCTCTCCTAAATGAATGCCTTTCCCTCTCTCCTTTTCTATCTAATCCATAAGAATTGCCATTTACTGGGTTAGACTGTAGGCCTGTCAAGCCTAGTCGCTGGGAGAGAGCAGAGGCTAAGGGGGAGAGTGAACAGGGTATGTAGAGACTCTTCCACTTGCTGCTCCTCTCCCACTTTTAGCTTCCAGTATTCAGTACCCTTTAATGGTGGCGCTTGCATGAGCTTGATTCTTCACCCTATGTGGCATACTACCCCTTTCCTGGCTGTGCAGAAGTCCTGTTATCCAAATGCGTGGGAGCCATGGGACCTCTCCACCGGCTGTATTGTACGTATTGGCATTTCTAGCTGCCTATGATGGAAGCATTCAACATCAGTGCTACTGGGAAAGTTAACATGATTTTGGAGAGTAATCACCACTCTAAAAAATGGGTGAACTGAGATGGAGGTTAAACTGCTTGGCCAGCAAGTTCCCTGAATAAGGTTGAGTAGGATGCAGTCCCTTGTCTGTGCCCTCACATCCAGGACACCGGCATCCTCCCACCTTTGCCTGCAAAAAGCACTGTGTATTTGGCAGAGCTCAACGGCAGCATCGTCCAGGCTCCTTTTAAGCCTTTCATGTTGCATCAAAAATCATAAAACCTGGGGAGGGGTTGTATGTTTTGTGTTGTTTTTTTTAATCTTACCAATGCATACACAACTCTAATTCAAGCTAATGGGAATTGCATCTATTTTCCTAGGATGCTGACCTTCAGCATGTATTTAACGCCTTATGCTAGCTAGGCTACTACAGAAAATACTTGGACTGGAGTTGTGCACTGCCCCACACCACCCTGGACTGCCATGCCCTGTACTCTGAGTACAGCAAAATGCAGCCTGTTCAGCAACGGGGTTCAAAGTCGGTACATTTAGGGGAGGGCTGGGGGAGCTAGGAAAGTATCACTCGGGTTCACTGCACAAAAACTGCTAGGAGAACTGAGGCAGATTAATAGAAGTGCACAGATGCCTGATTTGGATAAAGGGAGCTTAGCAAGTACAAGTGGTATAAATTGAACTGTCCTTACAAGGGAAGCAATTGAAGGGATCAGAATTTCCAAGAAGAGGTGGATTTGCAGCTTTTCTCTGACTCTAATTTGGACCTGCCTGGTTGCCTTCTATGATGACATGACAGTCTCTGTGGATGTGGTTTACCTTGATTTTTAGCAAGGGTTTTTTTGGTTGTAGCCATGTTGGTCTAAGGGCACGGACAGATAACGTTCTTTGGGTAGATGTGATATTTTTTTATTAGACCAACTGAGTAGTTGGAATAAAGTTCTCAGCAAGTTTTTGGGCAAAGTCACCCTTCGTGAGGCATAGGGAGTCTCTGCTGAGACTGATGAGACTTCCTATGCCTGACAAAGGGTGACTGAGCCTGAAACCTTGCTAAGAACTTTTTTCCAACTACTCAGATGTGATTTATTAGACCATCTGAAGAAACTTGCTTGATTTTTAAGCAAGGCTTTTGATATGGTCTCCCACAATGCTCTCACAGGCAAGCTAAGGAAGTACAGGCTTAATGGACTGTAAGGTGGATAGAAAACTGGCTGGAGCATTGGGCTCAAAGGATAGTAATCGATGGCTCAATGTCCAGTTGGCAGCCGCTATCAAGTGGAGTGCCCCAGAACCAGTCCCAGGACTGACCCTTGTTCAATATCTGTGTCAATGACCTGGAAGGTGGCATAGTTTGCAGCAAGTCTGCAGATGACACCAAGCTTGGGGGAGTAGTAGATATGCTGAGGGGTAGGTCATCTAGGTCACTGAATCCAAGAATTGGAGGACTGGGCTGAAAGGAATCTCGTAAGGTTCAACAAGGCCAAGTGCCATGCACCAGGCCAGGCTGGGGGTGACTGGCTGGGCAGTAACTCTGCAGAAAAGGACCTGGGGTTACAGTGGCCAATAAGCTGAATATGAGCCAACAGTGTGCCCTTGTCAACAAGGCTAATGGCATCCTGAGCTGCATTGGTAGGTGTTAGCAGTAGGTCAAAGGAAGTGATAATTCCCCTCTATTCAGCACTGGTGAGGCCACATCTGGAGTCCTGAATTCAGTTTTGCCCCCCCCCCCCCTACAGAAACTGTGGAAAAATTGGAGGGAGTCCAGTGGAGGGCAAAAAAAGTGGTTTGGGACTGGGGGCCATGACTTGCAAGGAAAGGCTAAGGGGACTGGACTTATTTAGTCTGCAGAAGAAAAGACTTGGTGCAGGATTTAACAGCAGCCTTCAACTACCTGAAGGGAGTTCAGAAGAAGATGGAGCTGGACTGTTCTCGGTGGTGTCAGGTGCACAACAAGGAGCAATGGGCTCAAGTTGCAGCAAGGCAAATTTAGCTTAGATATTAGGAAGAATTTCCACACTAGGATGGGTGTAAAACACTGGAACAGGTTACCCAGAGAGGTGGTGGACTCCCCATCCTTGTAGGTTTTTTAAGACCTGGGTAGACAAAGCCTGGGCTACGATAATCTAGTTGGGGGTGAACCTGCTTTGAGCAGGGGGCTGGACAAGATGTGACCTCCTAAGGCCCCTTTCATCCTTAACTTCCTATGACAATATGTCCTCCGTCTGCCCCCAACACTCCTCCTTCAGCTGTCTCCCCTAAATTCAGAACCATTGCACTGGGCAGGGGAAACCCTCCTGGCATGTCAGAGCAAGGGTTTTGACAAACCCCGATTTGTGCAGCTATGTAACCAGGGTTCCCTGAAACAGCAGCTGAAATCCTTAAGAGGAGCTTGACTGAAATTCCCTCTCAGCTCTGGTGGCTGGGGGCACGGGCACCAAAAGAAAAGTGCAGCAGATTATTGTTTTCTTAACTGCCGCAGGCTGTGGTCAGCCTGTTAAGCAGTTCATTTTTCTTGCTGAAGAAGAACAGGAAGCCATCCAATCCCTCTTGCCATACAAAGGGACCTGCTGGCACTTCCTGTGTAGCTTGTGGTTGCCAGGACGAGTGCGTGGAAGGTTTTGGCGAGGAATGAGGTGTCCCACATAACCAGCCGGCTGCCTGCGGTACTAGGGAACAGCATCTTCATAGGCTGCAATTAAACATGAAGGTGCTGCTCAGGCTAGGGCTAAACTTTTCCAACTCCTCAATCAATCCCTACGAATCCTCCTCTCTTTACAGCTTGTATCACATTCGCTTGCTCTGCCTCCTAGTCTCTGCTGCTCACTTGGACCCACGGTTCACCTGGTGAGTCTAGGCTGCGCGGGTCATGGGTCTAGGCGAGACCTGGTGAGTCTAGGCTGCAAGGGTCATGGGTCTAGGCGAGACCTGGTGAGTCTAGGCTGCAAGGGTCATGGCATGGCTGTGCTGGATCCTGTTCTCTGAGATACCTATTGCTAGTCTCTGTGTTAAAAGCTTCAGCACCTCCTAGAGCGGCGGTCACCAACCTGGGGATCCCAATCTACAGGTAGATCCCAGAGCCTCTCTTGGTAGATCCTGGGCCTGGGGGACAAATGGGCATGCATGCATGCACACACCCACCACCCCTGCCACTATCCAAACCTGCAGATGAAGGTCAACCACCATCCCCTACCCCAGGCTATGGGCATCTGCTGTACGAAGGGGTTAGTAGATGTCTGCACAGCTTTCCCCTCTCCCCTGGCTCAGAGCTGCTCTGAGCACAGCAGAAGAGGGGGCGTACTGCTGCCATTGCCCTTCCTATGAACGCAGGAGACTGCACCGCTGCTGAATCCACCCAGCCCGAGGCATGTGGGCACTTGCGGCACAACCAGAGCACTCATCTAGATGTGGCTCTTGTGGTCCCCAGCTGCGCTGAGCGGGAGAGCACAGTTGTGGGGAAAGCTGCTTGCTTTGCTCCCCATAATTGTAATCCTCTTTGTGTTGGGGTACTGTTTTGCAGCCAGAGAGCATCTGCCACAGCATTAGACAGACTTTCAGGAGGCTTTGTTGTTGTTGGCTGCACCGTGCACCATGCATGTGGATAGGCTGTGACCTGGGCTTGTGTTGCCACACTCTGCTTTACACTGTGAAACATCACTGCCATTCTCTCTACAGAAGAGGGGCCCTTCTCCAGAAGAGCTGTCGCTGCCGCGGTAGGCACAATTTTAATGTGCGAGTTGAGCTTTTCCACCAAACCAAGCAGAGGCTCTAAACTAAACTCTCAGGCATCATCTTTAACTCCAAGAAAGAGGGTAAAGATGTATTTGAGAGTGCAGATCCTCTCATTCAGCCATAGTCCCACAGCATTTCTGGTTATCCTATTATTTAAGGAGTACAGCTGACAACCTGTGTTTAATGCTAATTATTCACAAATCGATACAGAAACCAACATGGAAAATTGGGGTTGGAAGGGATCTCAGGAGATCATCTAAGTTCAATCCCCTGGTTAAAGCAGATCCAGCCCCATCTAGATCATCCCAGCCAGGGCTTTGTCTACCTGGGTCTTAAAAACCTCCAAGGATGGAGATTGCACCACCTCTCTGGGTAACCGGTTCCAGTGTTTTACCACCCTCCTAGTGAGACAATTCTTCCTAATATCTAACCTGAACTTCTCTTGCTGCAACTTGAGCCCATTGCTGCTTGCTCTGTCATCTGCCCCCACTGAGACCAGTCCAGCTCCATCCTCTTTGGACCCCCCTTCTGGTAAAGTTTACTATTAAATCCCTTCTGTCTCCTCCTCTCCAAACTAAATAAGCCCAGTTCCCACAGCCTCTCCTCATAAATCATGTCCCCCAGCCCCTGTGCCATTTTCATTGCCCTCTGCTGGACTCTCTCCAACTTGCCCCCACATCCTCTCTATAGTGGGGGCCCCAAAACTGGACACAGCACTCCAGATGTGGCCTCACCAGTGTGGAATAGAGAGGAATAATCACTTCCCTCTTCCTGCACATTTGGATGGTTTAATGTTCCTGTGTCCCCAGTAAGGTTTCTTTAAAGTACAGCCAGCTCTCCTGGACTCCTCTCCCCCTCAGACTGGCTTCCCAGGGGATCCTGCCCATGATTTCCCTGAGCGAGTTGAAGTCTGCTTTTCTGAAGTCCAGGGTCCTTACCGTGTTGCTCTCCATCCTTCCTTTCCTCAGGATCCTGAACTCAATCATCTCGTGGTTGCTGCTGCCTGAGTTGCCATTCACTACTATGTTCCCCGCCAATTCTTCCCTGTTTGTGAACAGCAGGTCAAGAAGAGCCTGGCCTCTGTGAGCCTCTTCAACACTTGCACCCAGAAGTAGTCCCCAACTCTCCAAAAACTTCCTGGCTTGCCTGCGCACTGCTATATTGCCCTCCCAGCAGATGTCAGGGTGATTGGAGTCCCCCCATGAGATCCAGGGCCTGTGATCTGAAAACTTCTGCTAGCTGATTGAAGAACACCTCATCCACCACTTCCTCCAGGCGGTCTGTCACAGACCCCCACCACAACATCACCCTTGTTGCTCTCCACTTTGACCTTCATAGTTTCATAGTTTCTAGGGTCGGAAGGGACCTGAGCAGATTATCGAGTCCGACCCCCTGCAATGGCAGGAAAG
>NW_017728992.1:193306195-193320398 GCF_001723915.1 Gavialis gangeticus | reverse complement strand
GTCCAAGTCACTGATGAAGATGTTGAACAGTGCGGGCCTGAGGACCCCACTGCCCACATCCCTCCAGGTCGAACATGACCCGTCCACCACCACTCTCTGGGTGCAGCCCTCCAGCCAGTTGGTGACTCATCTAACTGTGTGGGTGTCGACACCACAGCCCCCCAGCTTCTTGGTGAGAACGGGGTGAGAGACAGTATCGAAGGCCTTCCGAAAGTCCAGGAAGACTATGCCCACTGCTACCCTTGCGTCTGAGGATTTGGTGACCTGGTCGTAGAAGGCCACCAGGTTGGTCTGACAGGACCTGCCGCTAATGAACCCGTGTTGGTTGCCCCTAAGCATAATCTCCCCTGCTGGCCCCTCATGGACATGTGCCAGGATAATTCTCTCAGAAAGCTTACCCAGGATCAAGGTAAGACTAACTGGCCTATAGTGTCCTGGGTTCTCCTTCCTCCCTTTTTTGAAAATGGGAACCATGTTGGCCCTCTTCCAGTCCTCTGGCACCACACCAGAGCACCACGAATGTTCATACAGCCGTGCCAGGTGTCCCGCAATGACCTCAGCCAATTCCCTCAGTACTCGGGGGTGGAGTATCCCTTCCATTGGATGTGTGCCTCCGTTTTAGCTAGGAGAAGTTCCTGGATGTTTTGGTGAGACATGGGGATCTTTGCACCCTCTTGTCCCCTTTGGTCCGTGTTGGGATTACCTCCCTTTGGGCTTGGAGGATTGTCTCCTTAAGGAGCGACCACTCTTCTTAGACACCCAACTCCCCTCCCCTCTGGGGCCTCAGTGCCTCCCTGACTATTCTCCTAGCTCATTGAGCTGATCACCTTCACCATCTGCCGTAAAGCTGGCAAGTCAGTCGGCAACACGGAAGTCCTTGACTTCAGGAAAGCCGACTTTGACAAGCTCAGGAGGCTTGTCAGTGAGGCCTTAAGGGACCACGACGCCAGGGGGAGGGGAGTTCAAGAAGAGTGGTTGCTCCTCAAGGGAGCGATCCCCAATGCACAAGCTAAGTCTATTCCATCTCGGAGGAAAGGCAGCAAGAGGGCACAGCAGCCCCCCTGGCTCTCCAGGGACCTAGCAGACCTCTTGAGGCTAAAAAGAAAGGCCTACAAAGGATGTCTGGAAAGTTCAGGTCCCCCATGATGACCACGTCCTTTAACCTAACTACCTCCATGAGCTGACTTAAGAATTCCTGGTCTAGCTCTTCCCCTTGGTTGGGTGGTATGTAGTAGACCCCCACCGTTAAGTCCCCTCGACTGCCTTGTATTGTAATCTAACCTTAATCCAGAGACTTTCAACAAGCCTGTCACCAGTTTTCTACTGGAGCCCCGAGCAATCGAGTGGCTCTTTTACATAAAGTGCAACTCCTCCTCCTCTTCTCCCCTGCCTGTCCTTCCTGAACCGTTTGTCCCCATCCATGACAGTGCTGCAGTCATGCAAGCTCCCACCATGTCTCTGTTACTCCGATGGTGTCATAGTTCATTGACTGTGTGAAGACCTCCAGTTCTTCCTGCTTGTTTCCCAGCCTTCGTGCATTTGTGTATAGACACCTGACGTGACCAGCTGATTGTCCTGCTTTCTCAGGATGAATGAGACCTCCCCTGCTGTCCATCTGCTTTCCCAGAGCTGAATGGAGTCGAGAGGAGGCTCAGCATCTGTTGGAGCACCTTCAGGGAGACTTCTATCACCTGAAGAGCTGGACTTGGCTGATGGTGGCATTTGCCATCTCATGCACGGTCCGTCCAGGCCATAAAGACCAACCACAAAAGGGTAGCTGACAGCACCATCTCTACAGCATCTCTTTTCAGCTTTGATCCAGTAAAGTGAGCAGCACTAGGATGGGAAATGTATGATGGACTGAGGAGGAGATGCAAGTTTGAAAGGCCACACAAGGCTTTCACATACTCACATGGCCTCCTACAGCCTTTTCCATTTCCTGCAGCTTCCGTTTGCACCCTGGCATGTTGAGAGGTACGAAGAAAGAGGAGGAGAAGGAACATGGCTTATAAATATACATATGTGCGCACACATTTTCTTAAAGCTTCTGAATAAGGAGACAGTTGCATAGTACTTCAGTGCTGAACCATTTCAATGGTTATTTATTACCTTTGCTGCATAGCTGTATTAGTCTAGCCATAAAGCCAACATCCATATTGTATGAACAAGTATCATACTTTGAATTACACAAGTTTTTACATCTCTTAGACTTCCCAACCCCAGGCTAGTTTGTCTTTCCAATAGATTGCTATATGCTTCAGAACTTATCTGTTACAAAAATGGCTCTGTAAGGTGATTTAAATAAGAGTCACAGTTTGAAATGATATGTGTATGAGTGAGGATGTCCTTGTATTTAATGAAAACACTAATCATTTGGTTCCCTTCATTTTCATGTACTTCTCTTTTTAAAGTACCTTCTGACTTTTTATCCTCTAAAAGAAACCGGGAAAAATATCACAGTGCCTTAATTTAAAGGACTGCATAGTGTTTGTGAACTCTGCAGCCTCCCACGCTACCTATATATTGAGAACAATACTTAGGATCTTACTAGCAGAAATGTAATAATTGGAGTACAATGTGCTTTGTTCTGAATAATAATTCTCAGTGTTTTAAATATACTCGACTCGGTGCAGAAGCACCTCGTTTTAATATACTTGAGACTTTCTATTCTGCATCAAAGGTGCATGTTGCTTGTAGAGGTTCTAGACCAACCGTCCTTGATCTTTCATCCCGACTGAGGGAAAGTTCGCATTGAGGGGCTGCTGCTCCAGCCTCTGAGCCGCGTCTACACTAGCATGGGCGTTTGCTTTCCTGGGGCAAGAAGCAGCAGCACACCTTGACGATCTGCTCACGGACTTGATGATCTGCTCAGGTCCCTGCTGACCCTACCAACTATGAAACCTTGAGCCACTGCTACTTGTCCCTGGGGAACATCTGTGCCATGTGCCCGCTGGGGTGCGGCAGGTTAGCCCAGGTGGGGTAGGGGACTGTGCTGTCCCCAGCAGCCTTTGCAGGTCCCCAGGGCCCCAGAGGTGATCTCTCAGGGTCAACCCCCTCCCCCCCCCAAACACTGCTACCATGAAGCACAGGGAACACCTGAATGCGCAGTGTGTGCACAAATCGCACACCTGAATGCGCAGTGTGTGCACAAATCGCACACCTGAATGTGCAGTGTGTGCACATATCACACAGCATTACTTATCTGGACATGGCCCTTGAGTTTTGCCATTGCCTTCAGCCAGAGTAGTTGCCAAACGTAAGTGCATTGAGGTCACTGTGCAGAGGGCAGCGGTTCTCAACTTTTTTAGGCTTGGTGCATCCCTAGAGAGACTCAAGACACCCCTCGAAAAATGACAGCTCTTAGTTTTCACTCTTTTTTTGCCTATGGAAAAATGGTACAGCAGCTTTTCTACTGCAGAAAATTCAGAAAGACTAAAACTATGGATTTCTCTCTGAAATCTCTGGGGTTATTTGTAAGTCATGTTTGCAAAGCTACCAGTGCTAACATTGTGTGGCACCCCACGGCACCCTTGAAGGCACGCCAGGATACTGTGGGACCTTGGCTGAGAATCACTGGCGCAGGATAAAGAGGATTTGGGCTGCATTGTCGTGCTTTAGGATGGATTGCAGAATAGCCACCTTGCTTCCCCTCACAGTATCCTAGTTCCAGCCTTTCTCTAGCATCAGATCTGGGCTCTCTATTTCCTCCACTGTAAGTTCATATTACTGTAGTTGGCCCCAGTGGAGGTCAGGACCCCTTGTAGTAGACACTATGCATATAGAAAGAGATGGACCCTGTCCTAAGGAATCTATACTCTTCTGCTGTCAACAGGCATTGCACTTCTCCTGGGAAATGCCTTTTGTTCTGGGATCCTTCAGACCTTTGCACCCATTCTGCTTCAAGGACCTGTGAAATATGCCAGATAATACGTGCTAACGCTCCCCCTGCTATGTGGGGGTCTGTGAATTAATTGTAGCTCATTTAACTTAATTGTTGTTCATTCCAGGGACAAGCTTGGCAGGTGTGTGCTCTCCCTTGCCACCTACCCACTGACAAGGAGCAATGCAGCTGAGCAGGGCTGTGCATGTAAAGGGCTGCGCCACTCCTGTTTGGATCAAAGGCAAAACCTGGGCAATCAGGGCAGCTTGAAATGAGACGTCTGTCTGCAGCCTATGTAGGATGGACAACCCATGAGAGCATTACTGTCCTATTGTAGGTACTGGACCAGAGAGCTCAAGGGCCAAAATTCCCGGGAGTTTGTTGCAGAGCCAGGAAGTGTCCGGAGTCGCAGTCTGCTCTGCTAGAAACAAAGCACAGAATCGGCTCGAACAAAGCTCTGCAGTTCAAAGGCATTTACTTCACTGAGCACAAGTGTCTGCTAGAGCTGCAGGTCATGTGCCTGTTCACAGTGGCTTCTTTCAGCTCGTGAGGGAGGCAGTGCTTGCTGGCCTCAGCCGGGACTTGGTCACAGTGCTGGCAGCATGCAGCTAGATCACAGCATTGAAGACGGTAAGCAAAGGCACTGTCTGGCATGACTCTGGCTGAGGTCTACCCAGGGGCTGTGTTGCTTTGTCATGTTCTTCACTAGGGCATGTCAATGTGACAGTACATCTATGGCCAGGCCGTATGCACACAGGTGTGATGCAGCGTATGTAGGGACGTGTGGACTCACCAATGCACACCCAGGAGCACATCTATTGCTTTACCAACCACCCTGAACCAAAGCACTGTACACAAGTGCTCCCAACCGCCGGGGAAACCAAGATCCAGGTCACTGAGTACAGGGGCAGTGAGACAGGGAACTCCAGATACTCATTGCCTCCCACTTAGATCCACGGTTTGATGTCTGTCTTCAGGCCCCTTTCTCTTACTGAATTTTTATGCCGGTGTTACGGAGTTTCGGTGGGCCCATGCTTGCTCATGCAGGTTTACAAGAGATCATTTGGGGTAAATCAGGCATGGCCTTCAGACCCTTCAACGGGGCCACAGACAGCTGCAGCCTCAGCACCGTGAGGGCCTTGTACTCCCCGAATGCCAGGATTTTGCATCTTTGCCTCCTGATCTTATGTGGGTAGAGGCAAGGCAGAGAGTGAAGCCTCTTGCCCCTGCTCCCTGACTACAGCAGCCCATCTACCCTGTTGTCAGAGATATCAGTGAAGCATCCCAAAAATCTAAATAAGAAACACGAAGGGAAGCAGAGATAAGTGATGATCTGCATCTTCTGATACACACAAAATGGAAAAATCCTGACATCCTCGCCAGGACAAAAGCCCTACTGAAGGGCAATGAAGTGCCCAGGCATAAGTAAAAACCAGACAGCAAAGCCTCAGCTGGTGTGAACTGTCTAGCTCCCTTCATGGATTTGCAGTGATCTCCCCACAGTCTCTAGCTGGGAGATGCAATAGGCTGGGTGGCTTCCAGTATAGTCTTTCCACTACTCTAGGCACTGGGGAGACTAAACGGATAACCTTGGTGCTATGGGCAGGCAGGGGGAGAGCTGCAGAGGCAATGGGAATGTACAAAGGCCAGGTCTGAAACAAATGGAAAATGAGAGCTGTGGGTCTGTAGTGAGACGCGCTTCAGCTAACAATGTATAGTGCAGAAAATAAAATCTCTCCCCTGAATTTTTGTCTATGAGAAAATTTCATCCCCATTTTGGTCATGCTTAGGAACAACCTCTGGAGCCCAGTTTACCTTCAGTAGACGTGTGTAAGGAATACATTTATCTATGTATATTTTACATAGGAATTTGGGCTTCTAACTACTTTTTCAGAATTTCACATAGAATTTTACTTTATTTTTTATCCAACAGCCAGCACCTGATGCTGTGCCCTAGTCAGCTGGGCCCTAGCTTTTCTGCTCCACTCATCTACACTCTTCAGTGGAGCAGATAACAAGGCTGCGGGTCACACTTCCATGAAGATTACACCTACTCTATGCTGTGGAAAAGGGCTTTCAATTCCACGTAGCATGTGGATGAGAACCGGGCTTCAGAGACTAGCATTGCCTGTGGGTAATAGCATGGAGAAGGGGCATTGAGGCTTCCATACCTGAAGCTGACCATCTCTGGAGGGAAGGAAAGGCTTACCAGACCTCAGTGGTACTATTCTGCTTCATTCCTCCCTGGTCTCCATGTGCTTGCTCTATGGATCTGACATGGAGAAGACACACACGCTTGCTTTCCACAGCTTGGTGAAGCTCTCCTGGGAGCAGAAATGAAATGCAGCGCTGTATTATCTTCCCTGGAGAGCCACTATATTGGCGGTGATCACCTTGGATTCAATGCAGCCAGATTGCTAGGGATCTGGGGCTGAGATCAGAAGTAAAAGGGCTTTAAGAGGACCTCCTCATGGCTTCCTAGCAATCCAAAAGAGCTCTGGCAGGCCCTGCAACTAATTTAAGCAATAATCATTGCATAAAGGGTCTTGGGGCTGGTCGGTGGCATAAGGTGAGAGAATCTCCATCTAGGCAAGTTGGAGAAATGTCGTTCTCTTCAAGTCCTTCCTCCCAGGGATTTAACCATGTGGTGTGATCCAAACAGAAGTAAAACGTGATGTTCTTTGGGGCGATCTCAATTATATTGGCTTTGGCTTGAGGTTGGCAAAAATCTGGGCCAAAGTGGTGTTACCCATTTTGCATCTTGGAGCAGGTTTCCTTTAGAGGACACTGAAAATCCCCGAGCATAGACCACTGGTTAAGCTGTACCATTGTAGTAAACCCACATACTTATTTCTCTAGTGTAGATGCACCCTTCGGGAATTAGTTTCTTTACTGCGCTTTTAATATTGTTGCCATCCACAGCAGATCAATGCTAACACTTGTGTTGTATAAGTCATGGGATCTGAGAAACATGGTTAAGTTTGATTACTTGGCGTGCTGTTAATGAAAGGGGGCTGTGGCCATTGTTAACAGAGGGAAGGCTGCTACTCTGCACTTCTAAAATCTCTACAAAATAATAATAATAATAATAATAATAATGTGCTGAGCAAAGTGGATTTTACCTTTCCGCTTGGAAAAACAAAATGTTACATTAGCACCGGATGAAAGATTTTCTTTTTTCTTTTATTTTAAAACCTCTGTAAAATCAGAGCAATGGGCCATTCCAGCATTCAGCCAATTTAATTAGCGATCTCGGAGTAATCATGGTAATGTGCCAAATCAGCAAAGATGTCATTGGGGTTCTTGCAGTTCAGGTTGCAAAAACAAGCGTTGATCCACATGATTTTCCAGGAAAACCCAGTTCCACCTGGGCACTCAAAACTCACTTCAATGGTCTTTGACTTGTAGGGTGTGCAACACCTGTCGTCTGTGCAGACCCCACAGTATTTTGGTCTGTATGTTTTTGTGCTCACGCAGCCTGAAATGGTGTAGTTCATCGGCTCATCAGCTCTATAGACAGCCAAGCATTTCTTCCCAGGCTAGATCAGGGCAGGAGGGCAGAAAGAGAGACAAGGATTAATTTCTTTGCTCGTGAATCTTAATTGTCTTTTTCTATTTGCCTCGGCTACCTTCTTCCAAGCAGCTAGCACTTCCTTTATGTTAACAGTAAATCCGGTCAGAAATGTAAATGTAAATGGTGAAAAACAATGACATTTCTGACTTGCTTCCATTTCTTCGGATTCAAAATGGGATCCATTTGCATTTATTTTTATAGAATATATTTCCAATTCTTTTTTTGTTTTGAAATGTCATTCCCTCCCATTCTCCTTTTCTATCACTGAGTGCAATAACATGAATAAATAATATCCAGGGTTAGTATTTTTCTCTTTTTTTCCCTCAGTTTGTTTAATTTCCAAGTTCAACTTTGCAAAACTTCCCCAACTTTGGCAAAGTCATCCAGTGGCAGACTTTTCTTTTTCCCTTTGCCAGTTAATCTTCTTTTTTTCCAAGGTGATCAGGTTGGTTGAAGAGTTGGAGCAGGAAAAGATGAATTAAAAAAAAATCCAACCAACCTGTGGACATAATTCATTTTGGAGGAACAAAGCATGTGTTCTGAATTTTGAAAACTAAATTCAATGTCAAATCTTAAAAAAAAAAGAAAAAAGTTTCACTTAATAACACTTCCCTATCAAAAATTGTAGGAAAAAATATTAAAATGTTGTTTTTCCATGACACGTTCAATTTCTGATAAAAACACAATAGAAAACCTTCACCCAGCTGTAATTAGCAGTCCTCATCTGTTTTATTAGGTTAGCATTGTTACACCACATTTCAGCCCAGCTTGAAGGTCCAAAACAAATGTGTATGTGCCACTTAAATGTTACTTACAGCTTAATTTCAGCCTACAAGGACAGGTATCAGCAGAAAGATTGCACGGCTTTGGCCATGTTTCTCAGTAAAACACAAGCTCATTTTTGTTTTGAGCCAATGTAAGACCCCCCAAATCTTGCCATTCTGAAATTATTCACCAAATGACAAATTTAGCTTAAGGGCATTGATCATTTACTATGTTGCATTGTGGATTCGAGAATCAAACTGATTCTTCAGGGAGGAAAGGCAGCAACTTTTCAAAAGAAAGCCGACCAGGGAAAAATATTCGAAGTTCACTTTTGTCAGAAGATTGACCTCATTCGCACAAATCAAAGCAAATGAAATCCCCCTCCCCCCCACAACCACCACCCTACCCCTCCTCTCCCTTTAATTTTCAGGACTTTGAATGTCATCAGTCATAGACTACTTTACACAGCCCTCCTTTGGAAGGTCATATGGATTTATGCACTTGGAAATGTACTTGCCCCATCCTTCCCCTGGTTGCAGGCAGAAGGTTTCCACAGTTATAGCTACATAGAAAGATGCCTCGCAGCTTCCCATCGGGCTTTTTGTTAGCTGAGTTATGGGCGAATCTGAACTAGTGATTGGCACAGGTGCCTACGCTGCTGTCACTTGCAGCGGCTCCTAGGTGGCTTTAAGCAATCCTCCCACAATGGGAGCTGTTCATATCCAGGATATGAATAGAGTTGCTGGTGGTATGTGGAGACATGCTGACCTATCCCCCCCCAGCCAGAATGCATTTAGGTCAAAGCATGCATTTGCTAATCATGGCATTCCCATCACTTTTGTTTGCAAAAGGTCACCATCACGCTTTCCAAAGGGCAGCTCTCCCAGGGCACATTCACAGCATGTTTTTGGCCAATCAGTGACCTGGAAGAGAAGCTGGGACGTGGTCCTACCTTAATGTGTTTGGTTATATCCACTTCACACGGCCGCAAGTTGCAGAGGCGACTTTCTTTCATGAGCTGGCACTGCGGGTTATCATTGGAAATTCTTGTTGCTATCCCCAGCCCGCAGGTCTTCGAGCAGGGGCTCCAGGACGAGGTGTGAACAATGCAGTTCTTCTGCCAGGATTCATTCTCTCCCCCATAAGCTATGGAACAGATTAACATGCATTACTCATTGAGACAGGTTTCCACACACTTGTCCCTTCTAGGTCTCTCTCTATAGTTAGGCCAATAAACCAATGAATAATTACATTGAACGGACATAGAGTCCATGGGGCTGGATGCAATGCATCCAAAGGTGCTGAGGGAATTGGCTGATGTGATTGCAGAGCCATTGGCCATTATTTTAGAAAGCTCGTGGCAAAAGGGGGAGGTCCCAGACTACTGGAAAAGGACAAATATAGTGCCCATTTTTAAAAAAAGGAAGAAGGACGATCCAGGAAACTACAGGCCAGTCAGCCTCATCTCAGTCCCCAGAAAAATCATGGAGCAGGTCCACAAAGAATCCATTTCTAAGCACTTGGAGGAGAAGAAGGTGATCGGGAACAGTCAGCATGGATTCACTAGGGCAAGTCATGCCTGCCCTACCTCATTGCCTTCTGTGGTGAGATGACTGGCTCCATGGATATAGGGAAAGCAGTAGACATACTATACCTTGATTTTACCAAGGCTTTTGATACCAACTACCACAGCATTCTTGCAAGCAAGCTGAGGAAGTATGGGTTGGATGAATGGACTGCAAGCTGGATAGAAAGCTGGCTGGGTTGTTGGGCTCAGTGAGTAGTAATCAATGGCTCAACGTCTAGCTGGCAGTCAGTATCATGTGGAGCGCCCCAGAGGTCGGTCCTGGGGCCAGTTTTGTTCAATATCTTCTTTAATGATCTGGAAGATGGGATGGGTTGCATCCTTAGCAAGTCTGTGGATGACACCAAGCTGGGAGTAGTAGATACACTGGAGGTTAGGGCTAGGGTTCCGAGTGACCTAGCCAAATTGGAGGATTGAGCCAAAATAAAGCTCATGAGGTTCAACAAGGACAAGTGCAAAGTCCTGCACTTAGGACAGAGCAATCCCATGCACTGGTCCTGGCTGGGGCTGACTGGCTGGGCAGCAGCTCTGCAGAAAAGGACCTGGGGGTTACAGTGGACAATAAGCTGAATATGAGCCAGCAGTGTGCCTTTGCTGTGAAGAAGGCTAACAGCATCCTGGGCTGCATTAGTAGGGGCGTTGCCACCATATCGAGGGAAGTCATTATTCTGCTTTATTCTGCACTGGTGAAGCCAAATCTGGAGCACTGTGTCCAGTTTTGGGCCGCCCACTACAGAAAGGGTGTGGACAAATGGAGAGAGTCCAGCAGAGGGCAACAAAAATGGTTCGGGGGCTGGGGGACATGGCTTATGAGGAAACGCGGAGGGAACTGGGTTTATTTAGTCTGCAGAAGAGAAGATGGACGCGGGATTGAATAGCAGCCTTCTACTACCTGAAGGGGGGGATTCAAAAGAGGATGGAGCTGGACTGTTCTCCATGGGGGCAGATGACAGAACAAGGAACAAACAGTCTTAAGTTGCAGTAAGGGAAGTTTAGATTGCATAAAACACTGGAAGAGATTACCCAGAGAGGTTGTGGACTCTCCATCCTTGGAGGTTTTTAAGACAAAACCTTGGCTGGGATGATATAGATGGGGATGGGGATGGATATGATGATAGATGGGGATGGCCCTGCATTGCGCAGTGGGTTGGACTAGATGACCTTCTGAGGTCCCTTCCAGCCCTAATTTTCTGATGCTGTGATTCTAGAGTTATAGAGACGTAGAGCTGGAAGGGACCTTGAGAAGTCATCTAGTTGAACCCCTGCCTGAGTCAGGATCATCCTTAACCAGACCATCCTATACAAATCCATTTTCTAACCTCTTAGCAAATCTACACCATCAACCCTGACACAACAGGTGACATAACACCCTAATCTGCCACTGGTAAAGCAGGGGGGGGTCACAGCAGCCAAAGTCCTGCTGCTGCAAAGGTTGTTAATATACTCTCAAGGCCTAAGAAGAGGTCCACCTTCTGCTTGACTCTGCTTTTCTACTAAACTCAAGCTTTGTCTCCTCCTCATCTCCACACAGTGTCCTTCCTGATACCTAATTGATGGTCTCTGTGGGGCAGGGACTGTCTATTTTTCACCTAGCACAATGGGCCCCCTTCCTTGTTTCTGGCTCCCAGATGCAAACATACATAAATAATTGAAGCTGCCAATGCAGGACAGAGATGAGACTGGAACCACTGGAGATGGTTTAGATACCACTGATTCTGCTTTAAACAGGAGTTGGCTTAGATGGCCTTCTGAGGGCCCTTCTAGCCCTGTTTTTCTATGAAGTTTAATTTTTCTGCTGATTTATGATTGATAGTCCATGACTAAGGGCTTCATGGCTAAGGGATCTGGTACGCAGTTAAAGCCTTTCAGGCAGGGGAGTACACATTGGCACACTGAATTGGAAGGGGCCTGCAGCCCATCAGGCCCGTTCCCTGACCTGGCAGACAGCCATTTGTCCAAAAGACACACAGGAGCACCTATTCTGGTTCCTCTTGCACACCACAGCTGGAGAGGACCTTATTCAAAAAAGCCCTGTGTCACACAGGAAATAAAAAGCAAAAGAGATGGGAGCACTGCCGGTGCACCGGGCATGGTGGTGAATAGCTCACTAGGAGCCACTCAGAACCAGGCTGGTCTCAACTTGTAATGCAGTCACACACTGTAGTGCAGGCTCCCACAAACAGATACGAAGGGATGGTCCCTATCCTGAGGAATGTCTATTCTAGGTAGACAAGACAGCCAAAGGAAGTATTATTGCCTCCATTTTACAGGTGGAGAACTGGGCCGCAGAGATTAAGGCCAAGCTCCTCCAAGGAAGCCAAAGTAAGTTTAGACATCTAGGTTTCTTGGAGGATCTGAGTCTACAGGACTTGCCCAGAGTTATACAAGGACCTGGAGTTAGGAACTGAACACCAATTGCTTGAACCTGAGTGCAGGGCCTCACCTGCTGCTTGACGATGACGAAGGACGGTCCAGGGATCCGGGCACCAGGACCTGGCAACACTAAATTCAAGTGCCCCCCCACCACTGACATCCAACAACACTGAGTGAATCACTGCTCTGGCCTCAGTCCCTTTCTGTACAATCATGATAATACAATTTCCCCTCCTCACTAGCTTGCATGAGCATGCATGTACATTAAAACATACATGTTGTACGAGGTTGTGGGGGGGCATATAAGTACGTACTTAAGGGGGGGAATGTACTGTCCATGCTCTCAAGTAAACAGGGATGATACAATGTACCTGAACTCCACCTTTACATTGAAATACTCCCGACGCTACATAGAGCAGCTGTCACAGAAATGGTGATGTTGGAGTATGCAGTGACACAAGAGCGGTTTGAAACGCTCTTGGAAGTAGAAGTGGGCTCAGGATGGCAAAGGTCAGCTCCAACCTGTCTCCAGCTTTTGGGTTGCTCAGATTCAGGGTGATAGAAACCAGCCAAAAAGCCTCAATCCCAGTCCAGTTTATCTCAAAATTCAAAGCTGCCTGGCTTCAATTTGGGCCCCTCTCTACTTTGGATGCCCAGCCCAGAAGGGGACAAAAGCAAAGTTAATGGGACAAAAGCAAAGTTCCCCCATGCTAAAAGCTATTCCTTTTAGAGAGGCCTTTGCCCACCTAGCTCTGACTGATGAAAGTGTCAGCAGCACCTACGAGTTTTGGATAACGCTGTCTAGCATCTCTGCGGATGGGCTCGAACGCATATATGATGAGCACTGCTGTATAATGCACACTGAGACTTCTCTATGGCTGAGCCACACGGAGTAGGAGTCTGCTACAGCAGCCAGGTAGGCTACCAGCTTCTTGGGTGCGTAGAGTGGAGACTCATGATTCAGGTTTTAAGGTCTCTGGGTTCAATTCCCAGCTCTAGCCAAGTCAATGCTTGCTCTGTAGGCACTATACCTGCAGAGGAGATGTGTCGTGGAGACGTCTTCCTGACCCTCCTGGAGTCGTCGCAGATCCACTGCCCACAGCACTTGCCTGCCACCTTAATCTGCTTTGGGTTCGGGCACCAGACGAGCGGGGGGCGCGAATTTACGCACAGCGGGATGCAGCCCACGGCCCCATTAATGCACGTGCAGTTGTACTTGCAGTTGGGCTGGAAGGAATCTCCATTCCTGTACCTGATGCCATTGAGGAGACAACCCACCCCTGCAATTTCTACGAGGAAGATGAGAAAGAGAGAGAAGGTGATTAAAATAGCAAACGGTTACAAGTAACCAATCCCTTTAAGTGGGCATTCTCCAGCCTGACTGGACCAGCATTTAAAGGTGCCAGCATCACACGATCAACGCAGTAGGGAGAATTTGAGGCCTTATGCTCAGAGCCGAGTGAAACTCAGAGTTTTGCAGGAAATTCGGCCCTTAACAGATCCTGTTTCCATTTTGAATTTTAAAAAAATGAAAGCAGAAATTGTCAAGTATTTAGGTTCCCAATAACATTCCTTGTTTTGAAATGGGATTTTAAATATTTTTAACATTTTTATACTTCTCTTTCTCACACAGTGTCATGAACTGTGAGGAGGAACAGTACTTAACATGACATATCATATCTTTTGGGGGTCACGTGATGATGCACGGTAATGTGTCACCTTGCCAGCAAAGTGCAACAGTTTGATTATTATGTATTTTTTAACATTAATCCATTGACCAGGTTCATCCCCACACAAGCAGGGAACACTTGGATGTAGAGACTAAAAGAAAATGCTTTGTACTTCACTTCAGAGCAGCTTTCCCATTTTGCAAAACTGGCTCCGACGCGGCAGTAAGCCTGCAACGTGAAGGCTGCAGTTTCATAGCCCGTCACAGAGAGGCAGCATGCTCACATCGCTACTGTTAGGTTTCCCTGTTGGTTAAAGACAGGGCTGAGTCAGAGCCCGCTCTAGCTGGGCAATCAGC
>NW_017728992.1:193283510-193301195 GCF_001723915.1 Gavialis gangeticus | reverse complement strand
GAGTAAAAGAAAATGCTTTGTACTTCACTTCAGAGCAGCTTTCCCATTTTGCAAAACTGGCTCCGACGCGGCAGTAAGCCTGCAACGTGAAGGCTGCAGTTTCATAGCCCGTCACAGAGAGGCAGCATGCTCACATCGCTACTGTTAGGTTTCCCTGTTGGTTAAAGACAGGGCTGAGTCAGAGCCCGCTCTAGCTGGGCAATCAGCAGAAACTTTGGCTTCTAACACTGGAAAAGCCTCTTCTCTTACTAATGAATTGAACAAACCTCCCAAATTGAATGGCCTTCCTTCTGATAAATTGGAGCAGCTTGCACTCCAAACGGAGAATTACATTTCCATGGCCTGTGCCCATCTGCAATTCTGACCTTGTGCCTTGTCTTTGGTTTTGTCACACTGGGCAGGCATCTCCAGGGACAGATCCAAAGTAGGCGCACCTCCCTTTTCGACTGTACGGGGGGGGCACAGCAGCCAGGCGCTTGTTTTAAGTGCCCGAGGCAGGTAGGAATCCGGCCCCTGTCACGTCTACTCCACAGCTTGCAGGTTAGGGCACTGTCCTGGGATTTAGGTGGCATGAGTTCAAATCCCCTGACTCTGGGAAGGACAAGGGGACTCAAACCCAGCTGTTCAATGTCCTGGGCAAGCGCTATAACCATTAGGCATTTTACAGAAGATCAAGATCCTGCTGCTATCTGCTGCCTGCCTGCTCAGGTTTGCAGTCCTAAGACGCGTGTGACTTCTGCAGCTGGGAGCAAAAGGGATTCAGGGTAGACAGAGGCATCTGAACACAGGTTAAAAGTCCCCTCTGAATGACTGGAGACTCACGTCCCTGCTGCAGAACTAAGGATGGGTCTCTGGCGGTGTCCAAGCGCTGTCCATTGGAAGTATAACATGCCTTTGCACAGGCAAAGAAGAACGTCTCCCTGATTCTGGCTGTGCACATAAGGACTTTGCCAGGAGCCACACCGCAGTCACTGAATAGATGAAGCAGGATTTGGCCCCAAGCGCACTCAGTCCTCTGAGTCCTCGGCCCTCTTCAGGGTCAGGACTCAAGAGTGTGGGCTGAGACCTTCCAAACAGGGGAGCGAGGAGTCAGGGGACCGCAAAGGCCTCCCGAGAACCAGCTGTTTCCCAGCTCCTTTGGTCAGGAGATTCCCCAGCCCCTATTGCCCCTGCAGGGCCAGCCTGGGGATCCCATACAAGAGCAAGACCATCCCTCGCACGAGGCAGGAGGGAAGGAGTTAGGCCACAAGCTCACTCCTTTCTCCTGCCCGTTCTCCCCTTGGGACCACGCTGCCGGGGATAAGCAGAGTCCCACTCACAGCGCAGGTTTCCAAGCCTTTGGCGCCAGCTTTGTGGACCTGCTGCCTAGCGATGATCTTCCTGCACCCTCCTCCCACCAGCCAGTCACCAGAGCAGCAGCTGCTGTCCAGGCACTCGCAAATCCAAGGGCAGGATTACGCCTTCAGGTTGCTGTTTCCTTCTTGCCCTTTGCAACCGCCGGCTCACGGAGCAAGAACCCTTCAAGCCACTTCCCAGCTGGCTGAACCAACAGAGAGGTCTGGTGGGGGCTGGCGGCCTCACAGCTAATGATCTGAGTAAATCAGTCTCCGTTTAGACCGATGGGAGGTGCCAGTGCTGGAAAACAAAGTAAAAAATATATGTACATCACTTACGTGCACACACTCCTATTTCGTACCTAGGTCTGTCTCCGCTGTAGTCACAGTACAAGCCCCTGTGGAAGTCGCAGGTGTCGGCTTCGGTGCAGTTCTCCCCGACCTGCTTGGCGCACACCTTGCAGCATTCGCAGCCATCTGTGACCAAGCTAACCCCTCTGGGACAGCGAGGTGGCAACTTTGGGCACTCACATGGCCACTTGCAATACTGAGTCCTCGTGTAAGCCTCTGTCACAGTGGAGATGGTGGGGGGCATGGTGGAGGGCTGGGAAATGGCCTGCAAGCAAACAGAGGAACAAGGTTTGCAGTGCCTTCAGGAAATGCTTTGAAATCTGCACTGACTGGCCAGGAACCAACCCCTTCACGATGGGAACAGAAGGCTAACTCCAAAGTACCATTGCCCATTCAAAGAGTACCACGTCCCTTTGGTGGCACAACCTCCCTCCCCAGCCAGGGGGGAAAGGACAGCAATTGGGGTCAGCCTCCAGACCCCAATTGCCAGCCTGGGACATGTCCTCTCTCCAGCTGGACTCATTCCCCATTTAGTAGCTAGGGAAAAAACCATCCAGGCCAGAAATCCCCACCCGATCCACATGGTCTGAAACTCCGGAGCCTGCTATGCTGAGCAGGGCACGCACAAATTGCCTCTTCTAGTATCGCAACACATTCGGTTGCAAATCTGATCAGACCAGAAAGTGATAGGGAAAGAGCTGCGTTTATCAGCAGCAGCAGGTATCCAGACTGTTAGCTCCTATTTTATCAAGCTGGTTCACCCCTCCCTAGTGCAAGTTTCTAAGCTCCCCCCACCCCCAGCCAGGCCCCAGGTTCCCAGATCCTAGCAGCTTGGTTTCACTTCCGTGGTATTTTGGTGTTGGTTAACCTCAACAATGCATACTTACTCTCAGCAAAATGTGATTGAGATGTATCCACCCTTTTCCATATCAAAAACACAATCTACACAGCAAACATGACCTCTTGGGATCTAGAGCAAAATGATGTGGCTATCACAACGGTATGTCCATTGGTGATAAGCCCTTAATATTCCCACGCTAAACAGTTCTTGCAAGACTGCCTTGCTCGCTCTGTCTCACTCTTCTGACATAAGGTCCAGAATTTGCTGTGGGGACAAGAAAGCAGGGATCTGCTACCTCAGCCTCTTGGCACATATTTCAGTACCCTGCAAATGGTTCCTGTGAGATCTGCAAGTCTGATGGGTGAAAATGAATATTTAACCCTTCTAACAGCCAGCCTGAGGTTGGACACATCAGCTTTCTCACATAGGAAAGAAATGATGGCAGAGAAGAGGTGAATAAAACAGCTTAAGGCTGCTCCAATGAGTACATCGTGCTTTCTCATTACAGCAATGCATTCACGTGCCACCAAGCTGCGATGTGACGTGATCGTTTAAATACAAGACAGGGCTTCCAGTCACTAAATGTATTCAATCTAATCTGTTAAAAGGTGGAAGATCACTGCCCTGATACCTAAGGCTGAATCCGCAAAGAGTTCACAACAAAAGGTTTGTGCTGGAAAAATTAAACTTTGAAAGAGTGATCACCTATGGTCCATCCTGGCCCACTCTTTTATGGCCATTTTATGACAAGTAGGCTGCATCTGATATTCGCTGTCACTGGAAACCTTTAATCACAATGATCTCCTTGAGCTTTCTTCTCTACAGAGGACCAGTTCTGCCACACAGTCTGTAGTAGTTTACAGCTGAACTGTCACAGGATGGATGTATTGAACTATTGGCAACTTTGCCTAACATTTCCATATTCCAGCCATCCCGCTGGATAAGAAAGTCTGTACCTTTGGGCTATGCTTCGTCACTTGGCATGGCTCCAGGGCTTGCTGGCTGTAGCCGGTTACCATCACAAGCATCTTATTGGTGTCTGCCTGCCCGGGTCTCTTCTGTTTCACTGCCACCGGCTGCAACTTTGCACAAACTTCTCCCAGAGATGGACAAATGCAATGGCTCTGGGGTGCCCAGCGGCATCTAAGCTCAGCCACTCATGCCGCTCCACACACACCTTCTAAGCAGCTCCACATTCATGGTGCAGGCACAAGAGGACTTGTGCCCATACTTGGGCAGGGACTTGTGTCTAGCATAATCCCTGCCCAAGCAGTCTTCAAAGACTGGACCTCCAACAACCTCTCAAGAAAGACTCTCCCCTAGCCTAACACCTCTTTACTAGGGTCTTTTCTGTTGGAGTCAAACCAAAACTTCCCTCACATGGCATTACTTCATGTGGACCACCCTATGCTATTTCAGCCCATCGTTGACCAAGCCTTTCATTGTTTTGGAAGGGTTGCTTGCTAGCAATCTCAGGATTTATTAACAGTCTTGTAAACCCATTGCAGAAACATGTGAATTTATATTTAACTACCTTAACAGACAGTTAAACTTACCACTAACCATTATCAGTATTTGCAATATTTGCTACAATTCCCATTTCTCCTAAGGCCCCTTTCAGGCCAGCCTTACATTATATTTAAACCCATACAAAATATAATTCATTCCCAGTTTAAGGCCACTGTAAGGCCCCTAAGCACAAACAAAATAAAGCAAACCCTTTATTTTTAATATCATTCATTTCAACCCCCATTATTTTGTTATGTGCGGCAAGCTGTTGTCTAGTGAGAGAAAGATCCTTCAAATGAGATCAATCTCTTTGCTTGACTGTTCATCGTTAGAAGTATTTTAATGACCAACTCTAGCTACAAAACCCAGTTATGCAGCTATTTAATGAGTCCATTATTGCAGCATAGCTCTATAAAGCAAATGGATTTGCAATGACTGTTGCCAAGTTATTGCTGATCTGGACAGGAACGAGTGAGCGGGTTGGCTGAAAAAGCTTTCGTCCTCTGTAGTACAGAACAAGATCAATATGTTGCAAAAGGGGGAAAAAAATCACAGCCTCCCTCGGCACTTGATTCTAGTTCATAGAAGTCAATATTTATGGTTTGCTGCACACCTACTGTCGCGGAGCACAGCACTTTTGGGGGAAACTCTGCCTTGGGACATATCAAGAAGGAGCCTTATTTAGACTCCTTCTCCTAAAGGATCCCCTAAGTCAGCCATGACATGGCTTCACAAGGGGCAAGCCTCTGGCTTTGAGATCCTGGCTCTTCTCTGTCCCCAGCTTCCCTGAACCACTGGTCGTTCAGTTTTTAAAAGAGGGAGGGATGTGACAAATAAAGCTAAGTGGGCTGAGTCCTAGCCCACCGGTCTGGTGGGAAACGCTATGGGGGCTCAGTGGGAGGAAAGACAGAGGGAACTATGGTGCACAGTCAAGACTGTTTGGAGTAGAGCTGTCTACTGTGCTATTTGGGACATTGGCACCCTGCCCTCCCCTTTGAAGAAGAAAACACCCCCCTTCACACATACTGCCAGACATCCCTCAGCTTTGTCCCCATATTTTGATTTAAACAAAAAAAATAAAATAAACCACAACATTATCGGCTACATGGGGTTTCAGGAATTATGTTGTTCAAGTGCCAGTACATCCCCTGTTCAAAGGATTGTGTTGCAGAGAGATGCGAAGACAGAGATGTAGGCTTAGTACAAACTCTCCAAGTGCCGAGTCTTGGTCAAGTATACTTCTGAAGGGCAAAAAGCAATTTCTGCTTTGGAATCATCCGCTCCCCACCACCAAGTTTCAATAATTAACCTATTTTGTATGATTACTCCCAAATGACTTAGCCTGGGAATTTGTCAACTTGGATGCAGAGTAAGAAGTAATTGCTAATTATTTATGAGGTCTAATCCTCTGTCTTCCGGATTGCCGGCCTGTGTTCCTGCGCTGAAAACAAGGCCTTTCTTGCCTGGTAAAACAAGGCCTTTGAGCCTGGTAATTCTGTCTCAGTCACTCAAGTTGTATTTGGCAGGCTCCAAAAGGGTCTGCCGTTTGCACTTGTGGAGGGTAATATATCTCCACCAAACAAAAGCCAACTATTTTCTGTGTTTGCATTGCTACGAGGGGGAAAAAGAGAAAATAACAAATGATAGTCTTGGTCATAACCTCAGTATTAATAACAGCCCTGCATTTTTGTGCAAATCTTACAGACATCAGGCAGAGGGCAATGGTTCAGGGGTGTTTCTTACATGCTGGCAATGTTTTTTACCAGTTCCCTAGGAAGCACTGTTATTGTAAGTCTGTTTTATTTCTGAAACTCTGCAAGTCCACGTGATGGTACTGAAACTGCGGAATAGCTTGGCTTTCAAATCTAAAGCAGAAATGCTAGTGTGTTTGCATACAGGATAGAGAGGCACCTCCCAGCTTCAGTTTTTTTGGTTATCCAAGTCCCAGTGTCTGGAAACTGGGATGTAGGTGGTCCTGCTAGACACCCAAAGCATGGATGCAGCTCTGACTGGTTCCCCAGGCAGCTGGGAGTATAGAGGGGCCTGGCATTAGCACTGGATTTGGGAGCCATAGCCAAAGTCAAAGCAGCCAGGAGCAAAGCTGTAGACAGAGACTGGGTAAACTAGGATCACAAACCAAAAGCTAAAGCTGAAGGTTGAACAAGAAGCAAGAGCTGAGAACCAGAATCAGGGATCGGCAAGGGTCATATCAGAATTGGAGCCAGAGAAGCAGCCAGGAAGCAAAGAGATCAGGAACAAGTGCTGTCACCTTTGCGTGGACAAGGAGCCTGCGGGCTGGGCCTGCCTTTGAAAGGGTGGAGCAGGTGGCGCCCACTGCCTGCGGCTCAGGGGGTTGGTTGCTGTTTGCCTCACTCAGCCCAGCTGGGACCAGTGCGCTGCTCTGGGCTTGTCCCAGGGATGCCTTGCTCTGCTTTCTTGACTGGGACCAGCTGGGTCCAGGGGTCTGGTCTAGCCTCATTGCACGCAGGTTATTGCATTAGAACTCAATAGTTCTCAGTTGTTAGCGGTTTTTAAATCCACTTTATTAGCTGCATTGTCCTGGAAGGATCTTGCTCCGAAAGCTTTGGTCTGTCCTCGAGTGTCTCTTAGAGGTGGGCTTACCCCAGGGGTATCAAATTCATCTAGCTCCAGGGGCAAGATAAGGAGCATGGGGCCAGTCCACAGGCCAGATCAGACCTGCAGACTTGTCCTGTGCATGGCATGCATGCAGTGAGCAGGCCGGATTGGCCCCTCAGACCACATGTAGCATGTGCGTTGTGCGCCGTGTGCAGCGCAAGTCGGATCCAGACCAATCCAGCACACGGGGCCATTTTGGCACACACTGCATGTGGCCTGCAGGTCCACAGGCTACATCAGGGTTGGGCAAAATGCAGCCCTCGGGCCAGATGCAGCCTGCCAGGCCATTCTATCTGGCCCGCGGGGGCCCCTAAAAAAATTTAGAAAATTAATATTTATCTGCCCTCGGCTGCCTGTCATGTGGCCCTTGATGGCTTGCCAAAACTCAGTAAGGTAAAACAAAATAATTGCCCGCCCCTGGGCTAGATGATAGGGCTCAGTAGGCTAGATCTGGTCTGCAGGCCACATCTCTGACACCCTGGCTTAACACAAACCCTGGGATATGTGGGAGGCGGGGGTGATATAAACTGTCAGTCATATTAACAAGGAAGGGCTCTGTAGATAAAGAACATGAATACACGTAATGAGTCAAATCTTAAGATAGTTTCAAATTGGGCAGCTCCAAGTATCTCATCCTCTGTGTGTAGCACCTGTACAGATGCCTTTAATCCAGCCCTGTAACACAGCCAGGAGGAAGACAGCACTTCAGTCAAGGTCATGCAAGAAGGTATTGGCACAACTCAATAGCTCAGCCCAGCTCTTCTGCCATAACTGCATGGGCATCTTTTGTCCTCATTGGCTTCCCACTGTCATTTTATGCTGTTCCAACATAGGTTAATTAAAGTAACTTTATTTGCTTTTACCTATCAAGTTTGGCTCATAGTCTGTCAAAATGGTCTTTGTCTCCATTTTACAGATGGAAAAACTCAAGCACAGGAAGGCTAATGACTGGTTTCTAGTTACCAGATCACTGGCAAAGCTGCGAGCAGGGCAAGGGAGAGCTGGCTGGCGGCGCCCTGTTTAAACTACAGCAGCAGGTCTGCTCCACTTTCACTCCTTGGGAGGCAAATATTAATGCCTCCCCACCCCAGCTTACTGATGTGCTCTGGAAGATATAGTGCATTGCCCTATCACTAGGTGTGTGCTATCAGAGGGAGCTGGCAATTCAGTAATGACTAGGGTTAGGATTCCCAAACTGTGCTCAGTGCCACACTTGCTTCTGGTCTGCAGAGAGCTGGCTCTTTGTATGGTACTGACTCCTTAACAAGGTAAAAATATATTACATCGCCCACATTTCCTGTATAACCATTTGCTGTAGTTGATAGAGGGAAGCCCTGTGACTGGGAACACGCAGGGAAATCACAAGCAGCAGACAGCTGCTGACTGCTCTTCCTTTGTGATGGTCGATAAAAAGTGTCAGTGGTTAAAAAGTGACTCCTACAAAGGAGTTTGAGATCCCCAAAAGAGGCTTTGATGGACTGGAATGATTTGGAGCCTGTTCCCACAAGCCCTTTCATGTGCAAAACTGGTTACATATGCCCAGGCCCATGGTATGGTTTAGAAATTAATCTCTATCCCTCCTAATTTGCTTTTCTAAATAACTGTGGAGGAAATAAGCATGGGAGTTTCTACCATTCAAGACAGCAAAACGTCTGAAAAATCAAAAAAGGGGCCATCTTTTCACAAGGTTTATATGCTAGCTAACACATCCCTATTCAAGTGGTTCCATCTAGTGGTGCAAAGTATCCTAAACGACATGTGCATAAGTGTTAATAACAGCTCTAACGAGTTGGGCATCGCTGATTCAGAGTCGCTTCAAAAGTACCATGTTTACTCGCCTAGAGACTCAAGTCCACTCTGTATTCATCACCACGCAAGCTTCCTATCATTGCCCTGACTCAGTGCTCTTCTAGAGGAATCAGTCTCTGACTTGTTAATAATGGCAGGTCCCAGTACTTGATGGTACAGTGTTTCCAGAGCGGTTTTGGCATGTTTCAAGACAATCAGAACTATTAAACCCCCCTGAGAAAGCAGTAACATCCAACAAGCAGTCCTGGTATATGCTGCTGATGCCTAAAATTTCTAGCATGCCCATCCCCAGCCTGTGCCCATCACCAGCCTGGTGATTGCCTGATAGATATGGGAGGGCAAACACCCCAAACTTCCCTGTGATGGCTGGTGGGACTCCATGGGACATAAGCTGTACAGCTTATCTGTACCATATCTGCTAGCTAACACATCCCCGTTCAAGTGATTCCAACTACTGGTACAAAGTATCCTTAACGACATGGGCATAAGTGTTAATAATAGCTCTAACAAGTTGCACAGAAGGGCATCGCTGATTCAGAGTCGCTTCAAAGGAGCATGTTTCCTTGCCTAGAGACTCAAGTCCACTCTGTATTCATCCAGCTTTGCACCCAGCTACCAAGAGCCCATTGAAATTTGTGCCAAGAATCAGAGACCTTGGGTCATAACATGACACAGGTCATGCAGTAAAGGAATATACAGAGAAAAGCGTTCAGGTTGCAAAAGTACCAAAAGTTGTGTTAGAGGGACTTTGTTGACTGCAGACTGTCTGATCTTTCTGTTATCACAGAATCGGGGAAATCTGGCACAGTTTTAATGAAGAACTACAAAATTGGGAAGCAACAGGACTTTTCTGTATCTTAATCAAGACATTTGGTACCAAATGCAGATATTTTCAGCCCAGGATGGAGATTTTACAACCGCTCCAGCAAGCTTGTTCTAAAGCTTAACTTGGCTATTTCGTTGCTGATCTCAAAGCAGCTGTTCTCAAACAGCAAACCTTTAAAATCCAACTTCAATGGGAAATTGCAGAACAAGAAATCATCCACAAGCTGGCCTGGGTTAAGTATGGTCTAAATAGAGACTATGGATTCTTACCCCGTTACATCACTTAGCTTTCATGACCCCCTGCCCCTCAATGTGTTTCTTGGTTTTTTTTCTCCATTCACCTTTTCCTTTCTCAGCAGTGCCCCTCTCCTTCCTCCCCTTTCCCTTTACATCCACTTCCCTCCCTCCCTCTCTGTCCTTTGCATTTAAATCACTCTTTCCATTTTAACAGCTGTTCCTTAGAAGTCCTTTCATGACATCTGATGAAGTGAGCTATTGCTTATGATCTCTGCATTAGTCTAGAAGGTGCAACTCTATCTTGCCTTCACCCTCATTGTAAGAAAATTCTTCCTAATCTCAAGCCTAAATTTCTCTTGCTGCAATTTAAGACCAGCGCCCCTTCCCCTGTCCTACATGGCTGCAGAGAGCAGTCTATCACCATCCTCTTTATAACCGCCCTTCAGGTATTTGAAGGCTGTTATTTAATACCCCCCTCAATCTTCTCTTCTCCAGACTCAATAATGCTAGCCCTTCTAAACTTTCTTTGATGTTTCTCAGACCTCCAGTCATTTTTATTCCTCTCTGCTGGACTCTTTCTAGGATGCCCACATCTTTCTTGAAGTGTGGCGTGCAAAGCAGGACACCGTCCTCCAGGTGAGGCGTCACCAGCTCTGAAAACAGCAGAAGAATCTTGTCCCTTGACTTGGAAGTGACACTTTTAATTAATACAGGCCAGTATGCTATTGGCTTCTTTTTTTTCTTCCCAAAAAGAGCCCACTGTTGAGTCATATTCAGATTATGGTTCACTCTACTCCCCAGATGCTGAACACTTGTTAGCACAGCTCTACAGTTTATTACCGACCCCCTTGGCTATTATTAAATTACAGGCAATGCTGAATGCAAGATATCTCGCTGGATTCGTGTGCAAGCGTCAGAAGGAACAGACCATTGGAAAATGAACTAAATGGCAAGGATATGTAACGGCGATGGGAAAATATAGTGCTAAGGATCTGATGCTCTTGGAGACATGTGAGCCTCTGGGGATCTGCTGAAACATGGATCCCAGACACAAAATCTCTAGATCAGTCACCCAGCCAGCAGGAGTCAGCTTTATAGCACTGCTGGACTGGAGATACCAACTGGAATAGTTTTAGCTATGCAGTGTCATGCTGAGAAGCAGCATTTAGACTTGGTCTTTTTGAGCCTTTTCTTTTTCAATAGTCTGAAAAAATATAATTGCTTTATCAAGCCATGCATTAATATGTATATGGCTTTGAGAGCAACGCGTAATTAATTTCCAAAAGTGCACTCTGGAAAAGATATCTGTGGGAAGAATGCAGGCAAATGTTTAGTGTTTTCATCCCTAGCCTAATTTACCCAATTAAAAAGTAAGGATTACATATGTTCATCTGTTTGCCAAGATGTTGCTTATCCTGGCACAAATGCTATAGCCTCAAATTTCCTTGACATTTTCCCATGAAAGTATCCCGGCATATTTTCTAACTTGTCTATTTAAAAGGAGAAACAATGCACCATACAGGCCAATAAATTAGAGCCTGCTTAAAATAGCGTCACCTAAAGTTGTGCCGCATCATCCACAAATTGGCAGCTGCACAAAAGACCCCACTAAATGTGCATCTTCTATGTACTGGGCGAATATTTATATGTCTAACCCTGCAGCTCTGCAGTTTGTAAGCTTGTAAACTATTTGTTCTGCACAGTTCATGAACCAGTGTGACTTTGATAGAAGCAAATCAATACAGTCTGGAGAAGTAGAGAGAAAAGTCTCCAGCAGGGATGGGTAAATAGCATAGAAAATATAAGGAATAAATCATCAAGACCTGGGAGGTCAAGGGGAAATTAGCCAAAACTCCTATTCAGACAAAAAAAACCAAAGCCCATTGGTAAAATTTCATAAATTCATGTTGGTTTCAATGAACCACTTGTGTCAAAAGCATAAACAAAAGCCCTCCAAACAATTCATGCATTTCATTTGGACATTTTTAAACAAAACATATTGATTTCATACCAAAAAAAAAAATTGAAAATTTCCATTGATTTCAAAAAGATTTTTTAAAAACCCTTAAAAATGCTCAAACTTGCAATGAAATATGTAGTTTCAAGTCAACCAAAATGGAGACACATAAGGAATTTAAAATTGCAGAAATTTTGCAGCTGCAGAATGGGAGGAAATAGGTTCATATTTAGGGACTTAGATGCCTAAAAGCTACATGGGAAATACCTTAGAGGCAGAATAGGATCTGGGCCCTTGTGGGTATCTATACATGTGCTCAGGAGTGGGAGGTTGGGGGGATGTGTTTTAATCAGAGCAGCTCCTGGACAGTCACTCTAATTAAAATTAGAGTGACTCCCAGCGCTGTCACATGTATGCAGCATCCTGCCTTTCAAAATGGCTGCACAGGCGCTTTAAGTAAAGCTCATCGGAGGAGTTTTAGTTAAAGTGCTCCCACTGCCATTTTGAAACATGGGATGCTGATACATGAGACGCTCCAACAATTAATCAAGCCTGCTCTGTGTATCTGCGCCGTGTATATGGGCGTGTGACCTGATGTCATTCCCTTGCCGCCACCCTCCCCTCCCCACCTTGGTTATTCATGTTTGGAAGAGAACTAGACAAAAAAACAATTGTTTGCACAGCTCTGAAATCATCAAGGTTTCCTGGGTAGGATTGTTATCTTTTTCCCTAGCTTCCATTGCTGTTCAGTTCACTCCAGCCCGGGTTTCCTAAGTTGCCACCATGGTGCTTTGCTATGGGTTGCATACATTCCTTGTTAGGAGTCCATGCACAAGACAAGGAACTCAATTTGAGTGTAATTTAACTATTCAGCCTCCAAAGGAGACAGCATCAGGGAAAGTCCTGTCCCCTCCTCTTCCCCACCCCCCCAGTCTTTGAACAGAAAGCCAAATCATAGACCCCAAAAGCATAGCCACAAATAGTTAAAGATACTAAGGTATCTAGGCCCCAAGCAACCAACCACTCGCCTTGAACAATATCATCTGCCACCCATGTCTTCTAAAGACCAATAAAACAATCTTTTTCTGTCAAATCACACAGTAGATTTTGTTCATCTGATTTTATAGAGGCAGAATAATTTTGTCTTGGGTCATTCTGGTGTGAGCTGACACTCCATGAGCCAAACTTGATAGGTAAAAGCCAATAAAATTACTTTAATTAACATATGTTGGAACAGCATAAAATGACAGTGGGAAACCAATGAGGACAAAAGATGCCCATGCAGTTATGGCAGAAGAGCTGGGCTGAGCTATTGAGTTGTGCCGATACCTTCTTGCATGACCTTGACCGAAACTCTGTGCCTCTACCTCCCAGCTGTAAGACAGGGATAACGTTTCTCTACATTGCAGAGCTGTTGAAAACCAGTCCATTTTTATGACATGCTGCTCAGGTATTATGGATGATGGGTGTCATATAGGAGCCTATCGGGAGAGTCACACTTCTTGGAGAGGACAGACTGGATGTCACACACTAGCTGACCAAGAATTTGGCACAACTTTACTTGCTGCTTCTCCCCTGGTTTTGATTATGGGATAACAGAACAAGGCCTACACATTAATATTACGCCAAGGTATGTGTATACTGATGCTCCATGCTTGCTAGGCACCAGATACATTGATGTATGAAAAAGACATAGAGGAACTTGTGCCTGGCACAGGCTCTGGAGAGATGCTGTTGGAAAAGAAGATCCACTCAACAGGTGTGAGCTGGCCCTGCTAGGACCTAAACCTGCTTTTACCAGGAGCTGGGATGATGCTGAGAACTAGTTTATTGTCCTCAACACCTACAGAAAATGACACTCTCCCTTTCCCACTGTATGTATTGCTAGCCACAAACTTTGGGACTGCAGAATGGGCCTCATCATTTCAGTAAGAATGGGAGGTGTATCAGACCAAAGACATATGAATCATAAAACATCGCTGTACACCACTATTAACAAGCCATTGGAAAACATACAACATTGGCAAGTCAGACAATAACAAGGAAAAACCTGAAAAGCATAAAGGAAAAGGGAAAGGAGGCTATTGTAAAGGATTACTTCTTTCATCCCTGCTTTCAAATGCCTAGCACTGGAGTTCTTCCATAAAATATAACTGCAGTTTAATACCATATTGGGCTGCTACACCAGACACATCTCAAGAGCTTGGACCGAAGATGCAGAGTAAGATCTGCATTTGCCAAGCCCTAGTGGGCATAAAAACCCAGGAGTCTGCGGCTTCTAATTGAAAAAGCAGTGGCGTCTCTGGGCAGAGAGATGAGGAGCGGAAAGCATTCAGGACTGAAGTATGGCATGTTCTGGTACCAGCAGCACAAACATCAGTCAAGCTCGAGCCGATAAAGGGAGGAAGCGAGGAGGAGCATGAAAGAGGAATGCAGGTCAGCACCGCACTCAGCGCCCAGATCAAATTCCACAGTGGTTTGTACATCGAGAGGACCTGAAACTAAGTCAGAGCCCGACTGCATACCAGCATGACCCAGCTTGGAAGTACATGCCTCATGCTGTCCCATATCAGGCAAAAAATATGGCAGCAGCCTCTACCAGCTGAACTTTATTAACTGCGTGTGCAAAGGGATCAGTAAAACTGCATTAATGTGTTTGAAACAAGACAAAACAAAGGCATCCACACGGACCTCTCTGCCAGCCTGAACATCTGATCTGGACACAGTCTGGCCCCGGTCCCAAGATGAAAGCAGTTTGCATCACAGAAATGTGGAACTCAAATGTTAAGCCAGTGTCCAGCTGGTAGCTTCGGCTAATAGCTAGAAAGTGAAACAAGGGATGCACTGGAGGTGAGCGAGTGCACTTGGTGTCTGGGACCCAGGAAAAGGGAGTGGGTTAACAGGGGTTCAGAGACTGTGGGTGTGATTCACTATTGCCTTCCACCCTCTGTAGTTGTATACACCTCTGCCTAGTGCTGTGACCAAATGGCAAATGGTTCATTGCTCAGAGGAAGAAATGACAACATTAGGTCTACGACAGTGGAGAAACCAGTACTGAGTGATCCCACACTACAGACCGCTTGGTATTGCAAAGGCACAGGGCCCGATTCTCCTGTGCTCTGCTAACATACACAGGCCTCAAAGTGCTCATCAATAGGCCAGACGGGGTTTATTGCAAATGAAAGGCAAGTCAATGGCAAACAGAAAGGCGTCAGTGCAAAATTGATCAAAGGCATTAATTGAATGGAAGGATAATTTATGACAAAGATTACACGAGGTCTGTACAATAGGTGTAGGTCGGCTCAGGAATCCTATGCCACCGTCTTACAGATACATGACAAGAGAAACCTCAAGGAGATAGAGGAAGTATTGAAAGACAGTATAAACAGGGCTAATGGAATCAAATTAAATGAAGCAGAGGAAAATATAGTTTGAAGATCATGATCTACTTCCATGTAGTGAGAATATAATCCAGTTGAATAGTCTCCCACAGGAGGCAGTGGAAGTGCAAATGCTAGAGACGTCTAGAACAAAACAGTATCCAAACCTGTATGAACAGGAGCAGAGATATAGCCAGGACTTTTAGTGCCATGAGCAGCGCAGGGACCAGGGGAAGCCAAGCGCTAGGGAGCCTTACCTCCCGGTCACGGGCTGCTGCTGCTGCTGCCATGAAGCAGGCTCCTTAGAGGGAGTTACCGAATGGTGGCTCCCAAATTGGTGCCTGGGCCTTGTGCCCTGCTTGCCCACACATATTTTACTACTGTAAGTCACAGGACATGACTCCACAGTACATTCAGCACTGGTCAGCCTTCTCCTGAAATACTGGTTTGGACACCACACGTCAAGATGTGGACAAACTGGAAAGAGTCTCCAGGAGAGCAAAAATTATTTGAGGCCTAGAAAACATGAAATGTGAGGGAAACTTGGAAGAACTGGAATTATTTAGTCAGGAGAAGAGAAAGATGATAGGCACCGGCGATGCATAGGGGGCGCACACGGGTGCACATGCACCCCCTGAGATTGGCGGTGCTCCCCCTGAAAGAAGCGCTGGTGACACTGCCGGCAGGCAGCTCACCACCCCATCCCCCCGTTGCCGCCAGCACCACTGGCAGCATCTGCAGATGGTCATCAACCACTGGTCAGCACTTGCCACCCCGCCCCCCACTTCTGACACCATTGCAGCTGCCTGCAGGAGCTCCCTGCTCACCGCTGCCATGCCCCTGCTGCTGACACCACCGACTCCACTTGCGGGAGGTCGCTGTGTCCCCCCATCATCGTTCATGATGATGGGGGATTTGAAACCAATGCAAAAAAATGTGCTTGTACATGAGCATGGAGGCTGTTCTGATGTGCTGTTATTACAGCGTGTCAGAGCAGACTCAATAAACTGAGTCTGTTGGAGCATGGCAATTACTGTGCTCCCACAGCCTTCTGCATCTCATGTATCAGTATCCTTCAAAATGGCAGCAGGGGCACTTTAACTAAAGCTCATCGACCAAACTGTAGTTCAAGTGCCCTCACCGCCCTTTTGAAGTACTCTTGGAGCCGCTCTAATTAAAGCACCCCTCATACCCCTGAAACAGGTGTAAAAGTGCCTGTTGCTAGTAAGTGGAGGAACAAAGTTTGCTCTGTGTCCACAGGGGATAGGACAAGAAATAATGGACTTACACTGTGGCACGAGAGAGTCTAGTAAGATATTAGGAAACGTTTTCTCATTCCAAGGTTAGGTACTGGAACAGGTTCGAGATTTTTTCTTACTGGAAATGTTTAAGAGCAGGTTAGACAAACCTTTGTCTCAAGGCACAGACAGAAGAGCTGCTCTGGTTGTTACTCAGCAATCTGCAGAAAGTGCTCTGAGTTGCAACACTCCCCCAGACCCAACAGAAGTTCACTGTTTGGTCCAGGAGTCGAGGATTCCCACTGCTTGCTGCAAGCCTGCTGTCAGGTCTCCGCAGCAATGCCACAGACCCCTCCCAGCCCCAGTGCTGTTCTCACAATGGAAGGGGGAAAAGGGAGCAGCGGGAGCCCCCCCACACCTCAGCAGAGCTCCAAACCCACCTGGCCCACCCTCCGGCATCAGCTGAAAAAAACCTAGACCGAACCCCCTCTGCTCCCTTTCCTCCCCTCCCATTCTGAAAAGAGTGGCAGGCTGGGAGCTCTGCAGACACAAGTTACAGAGCGCGCTCCATTTTGGAGCATTTTCATCGTGACCCTCATGCAATTCAGCATTCAGATGTTTGTGGGATCTGGCCCTTTTAAAGCTGTCTGTAGTCATGCACTGGTGTTTGGTCACAGCTGTAGACTGCTTTCAGGGGTGAGATCAGGCAGAAATTTTCACTTCTGTCTGCGCCGTCAGATGATTGCAACAAGTAAATGATCTCTACAGCTTCCCAACCCCCCGGGGTATCTCTATCATGGTTCCTCGGTGCTGAATACCCTAGTGTGCCCATGTAAGAGGAAGTGCAGACCACGCACAGCGTGAAGTGGCTGTTACACTACTCCCTTCCCGGAGAACATGTATTCCTGGATTCCTTCAAGACACTATAATCTTCCTTGTCTGCTCTCTTGCTGGGTCTTGTAACCAGCCCTTGGCAGTATTAAATAGCTGTCCACCTCAGACAACAGCTTCTCAAAGCCTCTGTTGCAGGATTTAAATTAGGATTTTTGCTTTGGTCATCAGGATGTAGTGCATGGCAGCATGCAACTTTTCAAAGGGACTGTGGAGCCCTATGTGATGATCCTGATATGAGAGAGCTGCAGCATGCGAAGCCTGCAGACCTCTGAGCATCCTGCCAGAGCAGGCAGAGGACAACAGCTCCGGGGAGCTTGGAGTTAAGGATTTGCTGAAAACAGAGGAGCGAGCATGGGATGAGGACGAACACCTCCACTCTCCCCCTTGTGATGCTGGGCATGTCCACATGAAAATGTCAGGTAGCAACATCCTGGGACACACCGCTCCTTCTTGCTGGCTACCTCTGGAGCTGAAAGCAGTGTAGACACATCCACAAAATGCTTCAGGTGAGCTAATTCACCTAGCTGAGTGAAAGGGTTAAGTAGGGGCACTGAGCCTGGACATGGCAATGCTCCTTCTGGTTTAAGGTGGAGGCATTTAGGTGGGGCAGTGGGGCACGTTTGAGGGAGCTGCTGTCCGGCATTGTGAGTCTATCGTGCTGTTTCTTCCCTGC
>NW_017728992.1:193271520-193283372 GCF_001723915.1 Gavialis gangeticus | reverse complement strand
GTTGCTGTCCGGCATTGTGAGTCTATCGTGCTGTTTCTTCCCTGCCCTGGTGCAGCTGCGGGACAAAGGCGCTCAGATGTCCGGTCTGCCTATTATTGTCCCAACCATGGTCGCTCCATGTTCTGCTCTGCTGTACCCCAGCTAAAGCAGAAGGCAGTCTAGTCTCCTTCCCATTGACCGCTGGCAAACTGACCACTTTGGCATGCTGAATCGTTGCTACAACACGTCAAAAAACTACAGTGAGATCAGGGTAGAAACACACTGCCGAGATAACCCTCAAAACATGCCAGCGTGGGCATCATGATTGATTGCAACCATGTCTCCCTTGTCTTTCTCCTTCCCATCTCAAAAAGCTAATCAGCTTCTAGATGTTAGCAATGAAGTGACCTGACTAAGAGAAGTTGTTATCTCAGTGTATTAGGATTTAATCCCTACCTGCTGGGAGTTGAGTATGAGATACATACTGCAGTGATTTAAAGTCACGCGAATAAATTATTTGTTTTTTCTTTGAAAGACTGCGCTGTGAAAAGCTCGTTTGATGACAGGCAATATTGCTAAGTAGCTTACAGCAAAGGATGGCTGTCTGTGGAAGCTCAGTACTGCAAAAAGGCCACCTGTGACATGGAAGGGTTATCTAAAAGCCAGCCAAATTTGGAGCCATTTATAAATACCTTGTGAGAAGCAAGCCCTGCTCTAAAGAGCTTACACCCAAACAGGCAAGGGCTGGAAAAGGAAAGCATCATCTCCCTTCTACAGGTGTCAGGCTGGGGCACAGAAATATTCAAGACTGGAGGCGCAAAACTGATCTCAGTGGGAATTAAGCACCTAAATACCTCTGAGGATTTGGACCTAAGTGATTTACTGAAGAAAACAGAGGCGCTCCAGGAACCCACAAGTGCCAACATAGCACTTTAACCACAGGATCAAACTGACACCAGGCCGCTCGTCCACCAGGTCAGCCTTGCCCGGGGACCGAAAGCAAAGAAAACCGTTCTGCTCCTTCCTCTTGGTTCTTTGGGGATTAATGAAGATTGTTTTGTGAGACTGGAGCACTGGAAGAACAACTCAAGGGACAATTTCAGCAGCAGGGAAAACCCAGTCGTGGAGCATCTCCGAATGAACCTTTTGAAAATCTCTGTCAACTGCATCTCAGAGAAAAATTGCTCCATCTCTAGGCTAGGTTCCCACAGGAGCATCTTTGGTGGGAAGTCCTCTGTGGAAGAGCATGGCCTTTGAGGCACAAAACCTTGTGCAGTCTCATTAGTCTCACTTTGCAAAGGAGAAAATAATTTGCAGGTAGGGAAGACATTAGCTATTCAGTTCTTATACTACCAGGGGATAGAGGATCATCTCTCTCCCAGTTTGTAACTCAGAAAAGCCAAAACATCTGAGAAAGGGGGAAAAAAGATCTAAAGACTTACTGGGTTTATTTTCCATTAACACATGGAGCTACTCTATTTTGATGGGAGCCGCTAGGTACTACAACAATAGTGCAGAAGTACCTTAATAGGAAGGTGAGCCAAAGAAAGTAACTTCTTGTTCTCAAGCCAGTTACTGCAAAAGGCAACTTTCCACTCCAGTGAAGATCACCCATTTCTTCCCACGGACCAGGTCCTGTAACTTTCTTCTGGTCCCCAGAAGGAATACAATTCCAGGACATATTGAATACAAGGATAAATGTTGTTGCATTGCCATAACGGTACTGTTAACATATGAGCGCATCAAATACTGAGGCTAATATAAATCCGCTGATTTACAGAGTGAAGTAAATTCTGAACTGGCCAACAAATAAAACCTGCAAAGAGAGGGAGTACACACACAGTGACCCTGAATGTTTCCCAAACTTATTTCCTGTGCTACCCAAAAGTGATAATTTCCACAGCTCAGGAACATGGAGCTTGTCAGACATTCACTGGCACCAGTGGGATTTTCTGCACCAACTAGACTACACAGACTCGACTTGACTATTCTCATATTTTCAATGTACTGTGTGGTTGGCAAAAGTTAGCTGTTGGGTTTGAACCCAGCGGCTGGTCCCTATTCCTAGACGGTAGACAGGGGCAGAACCAGGAGCACGGCTGGCTCAGATTGATCTCTTCCTAGGGGACAGGAGGAGGACCAGGAGGAGAACCTGGCAAGAACCAGTCCATGCCCACAGTCGACCCACTGAAGCAATTTCTGGATGATAGTCTTCAAAGAGAAGATTGTGGTCCTCTAGTCTGACTTCCCCTATGACACTAGCCAGACAACCTCAGCCAGCTAGTTCAGCAAGAAACCCCTAATTTCTGTTCAAGCAATAACATATCCTGGAAAATACCCAGTCCTGAAGTCCAAGGACTTTAAGTAAAGGACAATGTGCCTTGTCCCCAACTAAGTTGAGTCACAGGTTAATTATCCATGCCGTTTGTCTCAGAGCACTCAGGTGCCCTGCGACCGAGAGCAGAAACGGCTTGGGAGAGACCCCTAGTGGCGAGAAGGGGGAGGTTCAGCTGCCAGTCACCAGGACTGTGCAGGTGCTGGTTGCTAGGGCAACCAGTGAAACCTAGAGACAGGAAGGGGCAGGGCTTAGCCCTTCTTAAGCCCAGGCAGGAGGCCAGGAGGGCAGTTTCCCTCCAGCGGCTGAGGGAGGAGGAATTCAGCCAGTGCAGACGAAGGGGAGCACTCTGACGGCAGGAACATGCCCTGGTTGCTGCTGAGGTTGGTGCGCTCTCTCTCTGGTAGGGATTGAGTCTTGTTTGACCGGACAGTCTAGCTTTTATGTTGTAGCCCGGGGGCTTTGTGTTCTTGCATTTATTGTTTTGACCGGAGGACCGGGTGAGGCTATTAGGGGTTGGAGGAGGCCTCATAGGGACACCACAGTAGCGTGAGGGTTCCTGGGGCCGGAGAGGGCACAGCATTTTTGGGGTGCATTGGCCCCAGCCCTGGAGCTAGGGGGAAGTGAGAAGCCCCGGAGCCAAGGGAGGCAGCAAGGAGCTCCAAGTGAAGGGGGCAGCGAGGAGCCCCGGAGCGGGCACTGGTGAGAAGTCCTGGAGCGGGCAGTGTGGGACAAGCTAGAGGGTGCCGGTAGGGGTGCGGGCTGTGAGATGAGCTAGAGGGCACCGGCAAGGGTGCAGGCTGAGAGACAAGTCGGAGACCGTCAGCGTGGCGTGGAGAGTAGAACAGACCTGAACAGCATCAGATACATCTGCGAGGCTTGGGCTGCGGTGTAAGGGGAGGAAAGGAGCCACAGATAGTGCCTCAGGCACTGAGACAGAAAATAGGCAGCCTCCTGCTTGATTAAAATCTTCCAATCAAGCAAATACCAACCAGGCGTGGCAGGTTAGAAGGCAGGTGGTTGGCCCTTAATCGGTGTTGCGGGATCACTAATAGACGGCCCCGAAGAGGCACAAATGTCACACCGTTAAAAACTAATCGTATTTCTCAGCTGAATTTGTCTGGCTTCTATGTCTGGTTACAACACCGTGCGCCTTTGTCTGCTAGCTTATAGAGCTGTCTTGCTTTGAGAAGTTGCTTCCCCAGTTGCTTTTGCAGACTACATTCAAGTCACCTGTTCACCTGATCTTGACAGGGTGACTAAACCAGGCTTCTTTAGTCTCTCCCTGAGATGCAGGACTTCTGTCTCAGGTGAGTCAGTCATGTTCTTCTTTTTCTTTTTAAATACGTATTTTCCAAAATTTTAAAATTCTTTACAAAGGGGCCTCTAGAACTAGTTTCAGCATGCCAGTAATGAACCACCAGCAGTGTCTTCAGAGAGAACACCACTCGTCCTGTCCACTTAATACTCCCCTGCTTATACATCTGAGCTTTGCTTTCTCATCTCATCTATAGCACCACACTCGTTGGTCAATTGAACTTCTACCATTACCCCTAGAAGGAGGAAGCAGAACAAACTGGTTCAGTGGATAAAGAGCCGTGGGAAGAACAGACATTCATTTCTGGCTCCTGTCTCATAAGCCTGTCTATCCCTTCCCCTACCAGCACGGGGCTTGATAGGCCTTCTCTCATTTCCCGCCCTTCACCCATCAAAACCAATGGTGGCCACTGCCGCTCCAGAGTTGAGGGAATGAAAAGTGTATTTCTTTCTCCCTCTACTCTGACTCATCCTGCCCATGACTTAATCAGAGCAGCAACCCCCACTCCTGACTACAAAGAGGAATCAGGTGCTGTAAAGTGAACAGGTTATATCAAATAGAAGTGTTTAAAGAGCCACCCAGACAAGGGGGGGCAATGCACAATAACTCCTTTGTGTAATGATGATGGGTGCTCTTCTGCTAGACTTCCCCCCGCCGCTAATTTAATGAACTTGAGCTGCTAGTAGTGATGTCCATTCAGATTGTATGGCCATCATAAATATTTCATAGATTTCATACATGTGAGGGCTGGAAGATCATCGAGACCACCCCCTGCCCAAAGGGCAGGAAGTCAGCTGGGGTCATAGGATCCCAGCAAGAAAAGCATCCAATTAATAAGCATATTAATGATCTGTTAGATGAAACCTGAACTAGTCCATAAGAATACATCCCAAAATAAGGAGTATGCCCTTTACCCACCCAGTGTGTCTGTACAGAGAATACCACCATATTGGCGGACCATCAGTGGTCTGCACAAAGTTAGGTAGAGGCATCATTTTAGTCTTGTCCTTGTTCCTAGCAGACAACAGACAATACAAGAAGCTGAATGTTTAGCAAATAAACACTCTCTTAATGTACGCTTTTTCATGTAAGCACCAGTGTGAGAGGAGATGGCCCCCACCAGTGTAACAGGAGGGGAGGTACCAGTAGGACAATGCCTCTATCAGTTAAGATGTGGGCTGCTAAAGGGAAACTTATGAAATCACCTGAGCTACTTTAAATAACAATGGGTGAATCTACACATGCCTATTAATGCACAGCAGCAAGCTCCAGAGTAGCTTATTGCTGCTGGGTGCGTGTCTACACATGTGCCCAGGATCGCTGCATGCTGAGCCAAGGTAGAGCAGCTCTGGTGGGCAGGGGGCCCCAGGGGTCAGCCTGCTAGCCCGGGCTGCTCCAACCTGGCTTAATGTGCTGTGGAGGGGCTGGCTGGGGCACAAGGTTGCTTCAGTGTAGGGCTAGACAGCTGGCAGTCCCCACATTGAAGCACCCATGTGCCGAAGCCAGCCAGAACAGTGTCTACATGTGCTACTTCAGCATTTTTAAGAAGTATTGTATTTACAAGTACTATCCTGCCGTGGAGTAAATTAGTTTACTCCAGCCTAATACGGGCACACGTGTAGACCCCAAGATGTTTGCTGCACAGCTAATTAGTCTACTGTGCAATAAATGTACCCAATAATAACAATTGCTTTGGCCTAAATCCTGTTCAGCCTGTTAGACAGACCTTCATGTCCAATGTGGCCACTTAGCCAAAAGAAAGTGATTCTCCTTTCCCGGATCCTACTCAGCACAGGGAGGCACCTGGCTTTCCCACGTCCCTGTGAGCAGCCTTATACATTTCCATACAAGCCTGAGCAGGGAGCTGCCAACAGGAAATGCTAAGCACAGGCTAGTTCATGGACTTCCCCCTCATCTGTCTGATTCAGGGCTGCACAATACATGCCTTCATTATCTCAGGATCCCACTCAGCAGGAGACAGCAGTGCTTAAAACCCTGTTCATGCATTGTATTAATTGTCATTGGATACACCACTATGGAAACAGGGGCCAAATCCCAGGGTCCCTTCTCTCCCACGTAAGTGCCCTTCTCACAAACAGGCTCCCCTTATTGCTTTTTCTCTGGTCCCCTGTCTCTTGAATTCCTTTCCATTCAGCAGTCCAGCTTCAACAGGAGGGATGGAGGATGCCCTCTTCCCTGTCCAAACCCTGGCCTAGGTGTCAGAGCACTTCTCTGGGAAGGAGACAAGAGGGTCTGAACTCCCTTACCAGCTGAACAGGACCTAAATCCCAGGCCTCCCACAGCTTAAACAAGAGCCCTACCCACTCAGCTGGTAGGGAAGAAGGCTCTTTGATATTTTCCCTGCTGCCTTCTCTGATTTATGAGCTTCAGGCATATTACTAAAATAGAGGTGCTAACTATCACATCAAGAGGCTGCAACAGGACTGTGCCTGCAGGCCAAGAGACCTACAACTGGCTTAAACTCTACTTAATGTTTAATAGGTAGAACAGGATCTGGGCCTTTTTGTGTCTGTGGCTATGTAAACTATATGCCAAGCAAATTACAGTGAGAAATATCTCTGTGTTAGTACACAAGCACTGACATTAGACCTTGAATTCAAACAGCTAACGTACATGGGATGATCTTCAAAGGTTCTCGGTTGGCTTTAACAGAAACAGGCCACCAGTGAACACTTTTTAAAATTTCAGGTCGTGGAAGAATGCAGGTTTCCCCCCACAATACATCATTAGAATGGCTTATTGTAGTGCCCAACCTTCATATCTCCAGCTCTAGGCATCTCAGCCACTTCTATCTTCACAGCAATGGCAGAAACAACACGGTAGGTAGGTTGTATCCAAAGTGCTCATGCCACCCACGACTGGTCTCTGGGGCTACCATAAGGGCATTGTACCATCCAGGAAAACAGACACAGCCATAATCAAGTTCCTTCTGCTACGACGAAAGGGCCATGAGATATGGCTGAATAACTTTTCCCCCAGGAACAGAACGCCATTAAGGTACGAGTTATGAGTGGTGTTTAATTATCGGACAGATTGCAAAAGATCTTGTGCATACCGATTGGGGTTTTGAGCCACTGTAGGATGTACCAGGTATAGGGATGTGTGAGGAAAGGAAGGGGAAAAAGGGACTAGAGGCAAAAGAAGTCACTTCATGAGAGAGCCCCAGGATAGCGATGTAGCAAAAATGAGAGGGTAGGACTTTCTCTGATGTGCTTTAAGCTCACTAAGGTGCTCAGTGATACAGCTATATCAACAGGAAGGTGGGGTCTGGAATCCAAACCAGATTTTAAAAATTGTCCATCTGACAAAAATAGACCATTAAGGTTTCAGAACGAGATCTGAACCGGGGTGTATTCTGTACCTATGCTGGGGCGGAGGGGTGAGAGTCTCAGTTCAGGGTTATGGCTTTTCTACACCAGCGTTGGATTCCATTCCCTGGATCTTAACTAAAACAGAAATCTTAGTACAATTCATGCAAGGTTCACACTATGGGAGTTTACTGACCTGGGAATGATTGCCAGACTCAGAGTCTACTGGAGGCAGACCCAGCCAGGCCATTATATAACCACTTCTATGTTGCCCCTATTGAATTCTGCAGGACGCTTGCCCAAGAGAGAGAAGGGGAAGGATCTGTCAGCTATTTAGAAAATAAACATTGCACCCATGTAATAGGGATGGCGTGGATTAGTATCAGACGGGCCAAGCTGTCAATATTTTGCCACGAATAGAGTTCCCAGTGCTCGCTGTCATTGACTGAAAGAGGCATAGCCCTTTAAAACTGATATAAATGGTATTTTGCCTTGTCCATGCTAGCTGCATCCAGGAACCCAATGAGTTATATAGAAGCTGCTGAGAGAGGAAGATTCTTGTTTTTCTATTTCTGTATAGTATTAAAAAATGTTTTGCTGGTTTAAGTGCCGGCATTATATCTTGTATATCCGTCAGGAAGGTAATTATTCATAGCAAGTAAAACATCCCATTAGAATTTTATGAAAGGGAGTGAAATGCTGCTGGCTCTTATTGGATTTATTATTCACCGCTGGCTTTGTTTTGGAACAATCAAGATACGGACTTTATCATTCACCCATATGACTTCGCATATATTTGAGATGAGTGAAAACGACCAAAGTTAAAGGATCTTAACATTTTACACCTGGAACTGCAACCCCGTGTTCTGTTCACACATCATGATTTCAAAGTATTTCTGAAGCTTGTTGCACTTTCAGAGCATCCTGTGTTTAACCTCACTGTTAATCAAGACCAATATTCATGGGATGCTGACTTCAACAGGCTCAGGGGATTAGTAGGGGACACGATGTGGGACCAGGGATGGAAGGTGAATGGGGTGCACGAAGAGTAGTGGTTCCTCAAGGACACGATCCTTGAAGCACAAAAGAAAACCATTCCCATGAAAAGGAAAGGTAGCAGAAGGGCTGATAAGCCTTTCTGGCTCAATAGAGACATCACGGTCCTCTTGAAAAAGAAAACAGAGGTGTAGACACAGTGGAAGCTAGGGACAGTCCTCACGGGGGGGCTGTACAACAGTGGTCTGCACTTGTAGGGAAATGGTTAGGAAAGCTAAGACAGCAACTGGGTTTAAGTTGGCCAAGGGAGTCAAGGACAATAAGAAGTCCTTCTTTAGGTATGTAGGGAGCAGAAGGGAAGCAAATGGAAGTGCGGGGACCCTGCTTAACACCTCGGGACAGCTGGAAATGGACACTGAGGAAAAAGCTGAACTCCTGAATGCCCACTTTGCTTTGGTATTTCACCGGACCAAGGGGAAAGACCAGCGAGATAAGGATCACAGAGGGCATGGTGGGAATGATAGCCTTCCCACTGTGGATGCTGAGCTGGTGCAAAACCAACTAGAAAAGCTAGACATTTGTAAGTCAGCAGGACCAGATGGGCTTCACCAACAAGTGCTGAAGGAGCTGGCTGAGGTCATTGCAGGACCCCTGGCAAAGCTCTTTCAGAAATCGTGGTGCACAGGGGAGATCCCTGAGGATTGGAAGAGTCCCAACATTGTGCCCATCTTCAAGAAGGGGAAGAGGGAGGACCTGGGCAACTATAGGCCAGTCAGCCTAACCGCCATCCCAGGGAAAATCCTGGAAAAGCTCATTAAAGAAGCTATGTGCGATACGCTGGTTGAGGGTAAGATTGTGAATGACAGGCAGCATGCCTTCATCGCGGGTAGGTGTTGTCTTACCAATCTCATCTCCTTCTACGACCAGGTCTCTCACCACCTGGACGCAGGAGAGAAGGTCGTCATTATATACCTAGACTTCCAAAGGGCTTCTGTTCTTGTATCCCACGATATCCTGGTGGAAAAATTGGAAGATTGTGGGCTTAACAGCTCAACAGTTCAGTGGGTGGAAAACTGGCTGCATGGTAGGATCCAGAGAGCTCTCATGAACAGATCTGTGTCATCCTGGCAAGTGGCTGGTGGTGTTCCTCAGGGGCCCGGACTTGGACCACTGCTTTTCAACATCTTTATCAATGATTTGGATTGAAATTGAGATGAAAAGCTCACTGGCCAAGTTTGTGGATGACACCAAGTTATGGGTGAGCGTGGTCATGCCAGAAGATAGGAGTACTGCATCCAGTTCTGGGCACAGCACGTCAACATGGAAAAACTTGAGAGGGTCCAGAGAAGAGCCACCTGTATGATCAGGGGCTTGCAAGAGAAGCCATGCAAGGAGAGACTGAGGGACTTGGGCCTCTTCAGCCAACAGAAGAGAAGGGTGAGAGGGGACCTGGTAGCGGCTTACCACTACGTTCGGGGAGCACATCAAGAGCTCAGTGAACAGCTGCTCACCAGGGCACCCCTGGGGAAGACCAGGACCAATGGACATCAACTCCTGGAAAGCACCTTCAGGCTCAATTCCAGGAAAAACTCCTTCACAGTCAGGGTGTCCATACTGTGGAATAAACTCCCTCCAGTGTGTTGCAGTCACTTACCTTGGACATCTTCAAAAGGAGACAGGACAGTCACCTTGCCGGGGTCACTTGACCCCAGTTGTCTTTTCCTGCCTAGGGCAAGGGGGCCGGACCTGATGATCTACAAGGTCCCTTTCAGCCCCTACAATCGATGGATCTATGAATACACTGCCAAAATGCGTGAGAACAGAGCGGATGAAGGTTACCTCATTTTGGTGCCTTTAATAAGGAGGAACTAGGAGCCCAGGACTCCTGCATTCTCTTCTCCCGGTGCCATAGACCGCTCTAGAGACAAAAGCCATTCTGGGTCTTAGTTTATCTATCGATTCAGGTCCCTGTCCTATTTGTTTTTCTCAAGCAAGTTGCCTGTGAGTATGAAAAGCAGGATGTGGTCCAGAATAAAGCCTGTTTTCTATGGAGAACATAGGACTAGAAGAGGCTTTCTGGGCTGTGCTGCGGATCACTCTGCATTCATACGTTGCCTATGCTCCTACATACGTGCTATCGCTGTACTACCAAATAGGAGACACGCTTACTTTCCCAGTGAGCTCTTTCAAGGTGAAGGGCTACTTTCTATGCTGGGCAAGATCGTGGTCTCAGAGGCTGAGCCAGACATTTGATATCAAATGTTGGGTAGCTCCCCATGCGCAGGGCTCTTTCAGAACATGCAGCAAACACAGCTGTGAAAATGCAGGGGAAGCAGTAGTGGTGCGACACTTCGAGCATTTCAGATCACAGGTCTGTGGTAAGCACCTCTTGGGGGGTAGCGATAACTAATGCGATGGAGGGCAGCAGCACAGTTTGTGCCGTGGTTTTCTAGTAGCAAGGACGTAAAGAGTCAGCGGGAGAGACAGAACAGCCTGTTCCTGGCACAGAAACTACAAAGAAGCAAACAGACAACAGGAAGGAGGGAAACGGAGAAGAAGCCAGGCCAGGCTGCAAGTCTCTCCTTTGCTCTGCAGGACAAATACTATCCCAGATACGGTCTGAGCTGGGATCCTAGTATAGTGGGCAACAGAAAAACCCAAACTCCTATAAAAGCCATCCAAACTAGTGAAAGCTGACACATTATAGCGGGGGGGAGCAGAACTGTCGAATAGCCTTTGGCTTGGACAAGGTTTTTTGGATAAAAACAAAATGCTTTCAAGTGAAATACAATGGAAATTGCTAGCAGGGAACTAGAACGCCACCTGGCATGAATCTGCAAACAAGCAGCAAAAGTATTAGTCTTGGAAAGTTTGCACAGCACTGGGGCTCTGATCCTGCTGTGGAAACAGAACCGAAAGAGGGTACTGATATAAAGAGGCGCTGGATATCAGATAGCCCAAAATAAAAGGCGCTTGTACCAGGGTGAAGGTCAAGATGTAGCTGGCCTCCAAAAAGGACCGTGCAAAAACTGAGTCACTAAAGGACAGCATAGGACTTTATACTTGCCTTAGTGCAAATCCGTGGTGACCATTTCAAAGGGCGCATTCTTCTTATCTGTAAGCCAGGGAAGCATCACGTATCCCTAATCTATAGCAGTGGGGAAACTGAAGCACGCAAGATGATGTGACTTGCCTACAGTCAGACAGGATGTCTGTGGCACAGCCAAAAATAGAGACCAACTTTGTTGCTCCCACATTGTAACTAGAACACCAGGCTGCTTCCCACGCAGCTGCAGTCACATACGCCGTTCAGTTCCATCAGATGCAGAAGCAGACGCTTCTTGCATGCAAATTCCTTTCTATTTCAGCTTTTAATCGAGCTCCATGGGGTTTACGTGATTCAGGGGACTAGCATCTTTTACCTCTACGGCACTAGTTCCACTCCTACACAGTTTGGCAGTAAGGCAAGAATCGCAGAATCATAAAAAAGGAGGGTTGGAAGGGGTCTCAGGAGTCACATCTAGCTCAACCCCCTGCTCAAAGTAGGACCACCCCCAACTAGGTCATCCCAGCCAGGGCTTTGTCTACCGGGGTATTAAAAAAATTCCAAGGATGTAAAAAACTCCCACCACCTCTCTGGGTAACCTGTTCCAGTGTTTTACTACTCTCCTAGTGAGACAATTCCTCCTAATATCTACCCTAAACTTCCCTGCTGCAACTTGAGCCCATTACGCCTTGTTCTGTCATCTGCCCCCACTGAGACCAGCCCAGCTCCATCCTCTTTCAAACCCCACTCAGGTAGCTGAAGGCTGCTATTAAATCCTACCTCAGTCTCCTCTTCTCTAGACTAAATAAGCCCAGTTCTCTCAGAAGTCATGTGCCCAAGTCCCCAAAC
>NW_017728992.1:193228806-193266520 GCF_001723915.1 Gavialis gangeticus | reverse complement strand
TCTCAAAGTAGGACCACCCCCAACTAGGTCATCCCAGCCAGGGCTTTGTCTACCGGGGTATTAAAAAAATTCCAAGGATGTAAAAAACTCCCACCACCTCTCTGGGTAACCTGTTCCAGTGTTTTACTACTCTCCTAGTGAGACAATTCCTCCTAATATCTACCCTAAACTTCCCTGCTGCAACTTGAGCCCATTACGCCTTGTTCTGTCATCTGCCCCCACTGAGACCAGCCCAGCTCCATCCTCTTTCAAACCCCACTCAGGTAGCTGAAGGCTGCTATTAAATCCTACCTCAGTCTCCTCTTCTCTAGACTAAATAAGCCCAGTTCTCTCAGAAGTCATGTGCCCAAGTCCCCAAACCATGTTCTTTGCCCTCAAATTTGTACTCTTTCTGTAGTGGCGGACCCAAAACTGGACACGGTACTCCAGATGTGTCCTCACCAGTGCTGAATAGAGGGGAATAATCACTGCCTGTGGTCTGCTGACAACGCTCCTACTGAGGCAGCCCAGGATGCCATTAGCCTTCTTGGCAACAAGGGCACACTGCTGCCTCATATTCAGCTGCTTCTCCACTGTGACCCCCGGGTCCTTCTCTGCAGAGCTGCTGCCCAGCCAGTCAGCCCCAGCCTGTACCGGTGCATGGGGTTGCTCTGTCGTAAGGGCAGGACTTTGCACTTGTCCTTGTTGAACCTCATGAGATTTCTTTTGGCCCAGTCCTCCATTTTGTCTCGGTCACTCTGAATCCTAGCTCTAACCTCCAGCATATCTACTACTCCCCCCAGCTTGGTTTCATCTGCAAACTTGCTGAGGGCGCACTCCATCCCATCTTCTAGGCAGCTGATAAACATACTTAACAAAATCAACCCCAGGACAAAACCCTGGGGCACTTCGCTTGATGGCAGCTACCAACTAGACATCAAACCATTGATTACTACCCTCTGAGTCCAATGCTCCACCTAGTTTTCTATCCACCTTCCAGCCCATTCATCCAGCCCGTACTTCTGCAGCTTGCCTGGGAGAAGGTTGTGGGAGACCGTATCAAAAGCCTTGCTAAAATCCCAGTACACCACATCCACTGGTCTCTGCATCCACAGAGCTGGTCATCCCATCAGAGAAAGCAATCGAGTTGGTCAGGCATAACTTGCCTTTGATGAATCCATGCTGACTGTTCCTAATCACCTTCTTCTCCTCCAAATACTTAAAAATGGATTCCTTGAGGATCTGCTTCATGATTTTTCCAGGGACTGGTCTATAATTCCCTGGATTCTTCTTCTTCCCTTTCTTAAATAATAAACTATGTTTGCCCTTTTCCAATCATCTGGGACCTCTCCCAATCACCGCGAGTTGTCAAAGATGATGGCTCTGCAATCACATCAGCCAACTTCCTCAGGTGCATCCCATCCAGTCCCATGGACTTGCACACGTCCAGCTTTTCTAAACAGTCCCTAACCTCTTCTTTCAGCGCTGAGGGCTGCTCACCTTCTCCCCAAACTGTGCTGCCAGGTGCAGTAGTCTGGGAGCTGACCTTGCCTGTGAAGACTGAGGTGAAAAAGGCTTTGAGTGCTTCAGCTTTTTCTGCATCCTCTGTCACTAGGGTGCCTCCCCGTTCAGTAAGGAGCCCCAACACTTTCCCTGACCTTCCTCTTGTTACTGACTTACTTGTAGAAACTCTTCTTGCTACCCTCCACATCCCTTGCTAACTGCAACTCCAATTGCACTTTGGCCGCCACGCTTGCTAGTCTTTCTGTGCATTGGGATGGTTTGTTCCTGCACTCTCAGTAAGACTTCTTTAAAGTACAGCCAGCTCTCCTGAACTCCTCTCCCCTGCCATGTGGCTTCCCAGGGGATCCTGTGCATAAGTTCCCTGAGCAAGTTGAAGTCTGCTTTTCTGAAGGCCAGGATCCTTACTCTGCTGCTCTCCATCCTTCCTTTCAGGATCCTGAACTCGATCATCTTGTGTTTGCTGCTGCCCAAGTTGCCATCGACTATGACATTCCCTACCAGTTCTGCCCTGTTTGTGAGCAGCAGGTCAAGAAGAGCACGGCCCCTAGTTGACTGCTCCAGCACTTTCACCAGGAAGTTGCCCCCAACTCTCCAAAAACTTCCTGGCTTGCCTGAGCACTGCTGTGTTGCCCTCCTGGCAGATGTCAGGGTGATTGAAGTCCCCCATGAGAACCAGGGCCTGTGATCTGAAAACTTCTGCTAGCTGATTGAAGAAAGCCTCATCCACCACTTCCTCCAGGTGGTCTATCGCAGACCCCCACCACAACATCACCCTTGTTGCTGTCTCCTCTGACCAGAACCCAGGGACTTTCAACAGGCCTGTCTCCAGTTTCATACTGGAGCTCTGAGTAACCATACGGCTCTTTCACATGAAGTGAAACTTCTCCTCTTCTCCCCTGCCTGTCCTCCCTGACCCGTTTGCCCCCATCCATGACAGTGCTCCAGTCGTGCGAGCTCCCACCACATCTCTGTTATTCCAATCACGTCATAGTGCAATGATTGTGCAAGGACTTGCCCGATTTCTTCCTGCTTGTTTCCCAGGCTCCACGCATTTGTGTACATACACCGAGGTAACTAGATGATTGCCCTGATTGCTCAGGAAGAATGAAACCACCTTCCCTGTTGCCCCCTCTCGTTTGCTCTTCCTTAAGGTCACCCACTTCCCCACTTACCTCAGGGCTTTGGTCTCCATACCCTAGTGAACCTAGTTTAAACCCCTCCTCACTAGGTTAGGAAGCCTGTCTATGAAGATGCTCTTCCCTCCCTTCATCAGGTGGATCCTGTCTCTTCCCAGCAATGCTTCTTCTTGGAATACCATCCCATGGTCAAAAAAGCCAAATCCTTGCTGGCGACACCACCTGTGCAGCCAGACATTGATCTGCAGGATGCTCCTGCTCCTGCCCAGGGCTTTGCCCTTTACTGGAAGGATCGAAGAGAACACAACCTGAGGCCCCATCCCCTTCACTCTTGCACCCAAATCTCTGTCGACACTTTTGACCTACTCAGGGTCAGGGTCTCCCTTGGCAGGATTATCAGTGCCCACGTGGATGAGGAACATGGGGTAGTAGTCAAAGGGCTGGATGAGTCTTGGTAGTCTGTCCGTGAGTTTACAATCTGCTGGCTGCGTCAGGCAAGGTAGGTGGATGCAGCCCATGTCCTGTTAGACATTCACCAGTTTGCATTCAGGAACCATATATGTAATACACCGGCTGATAAGAAAGCATCTCGCTTTCTTATTTCTGTATTAAAATGTTTTGCTGGTCTAATACCCAGCATTATAACCTCGTATATCTGGCATCTACCAGTTTGCTCAAACATGCCAGCAAAGACCAGGAGACAGACTTCCCTTCACAGCACACTGATGTGATGAGTATGGGACAGTCCCTTAAGTGAACATTACTGATTCCAGAAGAGCCGTGCTAGTTTGTACCAGTGAAGAAACTTATCCCAAAGTCACCTCTCAAGTCAGGGCTGCAGCACATTGGCACATCATGTGGATCAGCTTGCTTAGACTTTGCTGAGTCTGATCACAAGCAGCTGTCTTTAGCAAGCACTATGATCGTATTGTTGTGACTTCTCCCCTGCCCCGATCAGCCACATTCCTGTCGCATGGCACCGTCTCAGCACTTTTCCAGTTAATGTGTTCACAAACTTTCCCAAAGAGCAGGCAACAAGGTGCTGCTATCCAGGCATGTCTACATATGCTATTAATGCAATATAGGCTTACTACACAGTAAAATATTGCACAGTGAGCCTTCCCTGGGAGCACATCTACACATGCACCCTGTAGGAAGCAAATCTGCTACTAAGGGGAGCAGCCAGTACAGCGCTAGTCCTGCCCTGCTGTGGTCCCTTGCAGCAGCCAGGCACATGGCCAGGGGCACAGGGGCCAATACTGATACACCCGGGGCCAGGAGAGCTCTGCTGACTTCAGCAGCTGTCGTCTCCTGGCCCCGTGCACATCGGGACACACAGCTGCCAGTGAGCCCAGTGCCCAGTGGGGCTTCCCTGCCCAGCAAGGGGCTCACTGGGAGCTGTGCTACTCCTGGGGCAGCTGCCTGCAAGCCCTTGTCCGGGCAGAGATTCCCTGCCCAGGAGGGGGCTGGCCAGGAGCTGTCCCACAAATGGGAGACACGCAGTGCCGGGAACCAGGAGCCATGCAGCGCCAGGATTGGGAGGGCAGAGGGCAATCCCATCCCAGCAGGAAGCTGGTTCGCACCGGGACTGGGGACAGAGAACTCCCCTGTCCTCTGTGGCCTCCTGCTGGTGTGGCTGCCTGGGAGCAAATTTGCTTCTGGTCAGTGCCTACATGAGCAGTACTGCTAATGTACAGTTAATCTACAGCTTGTATTTCCAGGTAGTAGAAAACCATGCATTAGCCTAATTTACTGCACAGTAGCTGCTGCACACAGTTACATAGCGCAGGAGATTAGTCTACTGTGCAGTAAAGCATCTCATATAATAGATGTGCCCTCTATAGTGCTGTCCTAGCCCATTAAAAAAGACTTCCTAATTATGCAAGTACTGGGATTTTAGGGGAGCTTATGTATCATTGAGTCCCATTGCATAACCCGTAGCATACTGCCCATTGCATAACCTATAGCATACTGCCATCATTATAAATTGAGAGCCTGCGTACGGATACAGTTGGCTCGACCACCACAGCCCAAATTCCTTGAATGATCATCCTTCACCTAAACGCAAGGGGGCAATATTGAGGCAGGAATGAGGAAAGCTAAATCATTTCTTCAGCGTGCAGAGTTCATGTGGTACAGTCTGATCCATGGATGCAGATCTTTGTACCAAAACAGCTATATTAGTTAAGATGCAGGGGGGAGGGGACTTAGATTTTTTTCCAGCCAAAATATTTCTACTGGCACAAATCCTATTATGGATGCAATAAAACCAGAATGGCTTATTTCCTTTCCCATATGGAGTAAGCTGCACCTATATCAAGCCACAAGAGATGGGGTAGGGAGCGGTGCTGCTTTCACTACACTTGCGTGGATAAAGAGGTAGCACTTTCTAGTGTAGGGCAGGTCTTAGGGGATTAGGTTTTGGCTGTGCAGCCTGCATGATCTTCACAGTCACCTAACGCCCCAGCTTCATTCACTTAAGGATCAGGATCATAGAGCACGCCGTGCCAGCATGGAAAGTAGTTTGATCTACTTTTAAAAAGTCAGCCAAAAATAAGTCATGAGTATGGACTCGGCTGGAAATCTACTGCCCATATTACTGGTTCATATATATCTTAATATAGATCTTTAATATTTCTGAAGCATCCCATCTGTAAGAAGCATAAGGTTTACAGCTGAACCTGTAGGACAGAGGATTTCATGATCAATCCAGAAATCAGTCCACATGCACGGAGGCCCTTGACAGACAGAGTCACCAGCCTCACCCACACCTCTTGACACTCTCTCAAGGGACTCCCAGAGCAGAGGGATGGAGGGACCATGCTGAATAAGTTAAATACCTTGGGGTTATGTTTGGGCAAGACATGCAGAAGTATGCACCCCTGCCCGTCCTGGGCATCAATTTCTTGGCCTACAGATCCACAAGGAGCCATCCCTTACAGAAAAGCCCTACAGAATTGTACAAAGATTAAACATATAGGATGGTATCAGTATTATCCTATAGCAGTGGTTCTCAAATACATTAGACTCAAAGACCCCCCAGAAAATGCCAGCTCTTGCCTGAAGAAGGGTGATTGCGCCTAAATGCTTGCTAAGAACATTTTTCCAAGGACTCAGGTGGTCTAATAAAAGATATCACATCTACCCAATCAGCCTTGCCTCCCAACGTCCTTAGACCAACATGGCTACAGCCAAAAACCCAGCTCTTCACTTCCATTTTTTGATTACGGAAAAATAACAGCAATTCTTCTGTTACAGAGTACTTAGAAAGACCACAACATCTTGCACGTTTTTGACTCAGTGGAGTCCTATGGGAAATCATTGCACTTATCTTGGGAATCGTGAAGGTGCTCACACACCTAACAGTGCTAAAATTGCCCAGCACCCAGCAGCACCCTTAAAAGGCTCTCAGGGCACCCCAGCCTGCCCCGGCACCCTTGTTCGGATTCACTGCTCTAAAGACGCAGTGGGAGCTAGTGCAGAAAGACCTCCCTCAAACATCCTAAGGCTTCAAACAGCAGAGATATTCCAGAAGAGGCTTCATAACATTTTTCCATGCGTTAAGAGCAGATGGTAGGGAAAATTCTGGCATGACGAGCACGGGACCTGAACCCGTCTTCTCCTTACAGAGCATCCATCACTCCGTGCCTCGATGGTGAAGATACAGCCTGGCCCTCTGGGTCTGTCCAGGCACTCAGACAAGCTAGCCAGCTGAAGATTTCTTGATGGCATTTGTAAATAGCCTGTTAAAGTCCAGGCTGTGATTAATGGACCTTTTCCTGATTTTTCAACCCTTAAGTCAAAAAAAGCCTAACCCAGTAGGCTCACAGTGTAATTCCTTTGGACGTTCCAGACATTGTGCCCCTGGCTGTAGTTTTGTGGTTTGGTCCTTCCTCACAGCAGCTAAAACAACCCAGCTGTTCCTCGGAGGCCTGGACATCTCCTTTCCCACGGCTAGCCAAGTACATCTACCGGCCGTCTTGAAGAACACTTAATGTTTCCCACATGGATGCAGATTTTTTCTGTCTCCTTATCAAACCAGAAATTCAGCAAGTGTAGAAAATTCCTTTGGCTGTAGCAAGTCTGCCTCGGTGACTGCCGTGCAGATGCAAGATAAAAATCATTTATTTGTGTTGCACATCCAGCCAGGGTTGGCAGATGTTTAAAAAAAAAAACACCCCTTGGGGCGGTTAAAAAAAAAAAAAAAAAGAGAGAGAGAAACAAAGTTGTTGTCAATCTGGTATATCGTAGCTGCAGCGGTGCTGGAAATATGCACTGCTTGGAGCATTACAGTACTGCTGGTGCTAGCGTTTAGATGCAATAAATGCAGAGCCCGCTCCCGTGGCAGGTGGAGCTAGCTAGGCAGGCACGTGATTCCAGGCAGTGGAAAACAGTGGGATATACTAATCAGCCAGCTCATTGCAATGTATCTTAATGGAAAAAAGACGCGGATTATTGCCAACTAGCCAGATGTTACAGATACTGAATTCTCCCTTTCCTCTACAATCACTTAGGTTTGTAGCTGGTCACCATTTATAAGATTGCGTTGACACTTTAGAGAGAAAAAAATATTTTTTTTTTCTTCCCCTCAGCTTTATCTTGGCTGTAACTCAAAAAAAAAAAAAAAGGGTAAGTCTTAAACACCGAGCTTGTATTCGAGGAAACGGGTAACAGTGCATGGAAGCAGGAGTTTAAGCAATGCAAAAAATAAAGTTTGATTCAGGTGTGTGAAGCTTAGCAAGGGAAACAGTGCCGTCCTGCCCACATCAGTCAACGATTGCTACATCTGAGGCAAAAGCCATCGTCTCTCTGAGGTGCCTGGTGCAGTTTATGTCTAAACTGTTTAGTCTACTTGTAACATTGCTTGCAGGAAGAAACATGTTTTTGGGTGCGTTTTATATAGAAATAAACATGCTGTGTTGCTTAACCAAAGCATTCAGCGTACACCGCCCGTGGGAGCCTGGTTCGGCTAAAGCTAACAGAACTGCTGGGCAAACACAGTTAATTTGTTATATACTGGCAGGGACAGGTAGGATCGCTGCTTCAGGGCCAGTCCATCTGGAATGGATGACCCATGAGCCAAGAAAATAGACAGACCTCACTTAAAATATTCCTGATCTTTCTACGAAGGGCAGAGGCCAGTTGGTCTCGGCTCTAAGACATGCATACAAACCACCCAGCCCACTGCTGACTTGGCTACTTCAGTATAAATTAGGGACTGTACCACACCCCTCTGCCATACCCCGCAACCCTGAGTCACCTTTAATGGCTCTTCCAAAGCACTGTAGAGATAAGCTCTTGTGCTCACGTCTTGGCAAGTTGCTCCATGACAGCAGACTTCTGTGCCCACGTGCAGCTCATACCAGTATGGGATCCTTAATGAGCTGAGCAGATTCAACCTTGGTGCCCTCCAGGCCCTTCAAGGACTTTTGAACAGACCCCTTGCTCCTCTCCTTGGCTTTGTTGCAAGACATCCCACAGGATGTGAACCAAGGTCTTCCCCTACTCCTTTCTCAGTTTCCTTCCCACTGAACAATAATGACAGACCCAGACAAACACTACAGAAGTCTTCTGTAGGACAGTGCTTTTCAACCAGGGTGTTTGGGTGCCCTGGGATGCCGCAAGATCCTTCGAAGGGTGCCACAGGAAGTGCAAGGAGCAGGGGCAGGCTTTCCCTGCCTGCCTGTTGCCCTGCCCAGCTGTTACTACCTGGCTCCTTTTCGAGGAGGTAGGCACTATAATCAATAAACACATTTTGGAAATGGGTGCCATTCAGTTCCCAATAGTTATGGAGGGTTGCCTTGGGTCTGAAGATGGGTGCCTAAAAAGGTGCATTGAAAAGGTTGAGAACCAGTGTTGTAAGATAACACAGGGACCGAAAGCCGGTCCTAATGACCACGCCAGGTTGGCATGTGCTAGCAACCCAACGACTGGAAATGCTCAGGTTTTGTGGGTAGGCTTATCCTTTTTTTCTTGAAGCTGCTCCAACCTAGGGGCTCCCTTCCCCTTTCCTACTCATGAGGATGATTATCAATCAAACTGTGCAAGTCATCGATGCATGGCAAAGGTGGCACGCTCTTCTATTTCCCCTCTTCAACACTGGGACCAAGGGAGGGGGAGAGTCAGTAAGAGTTTGAAATGGGGAACAAGGGGTTTGGAGACTCCTGGAAGCCATAACTCAACAACCAGAATAGGCAGCATCCAGGATCTCAAGGATGAAGACTTCCAGCGTCAAGAAAAGGAGGTGGTAGCACGAGTCCTCCTTGAAGGGAAAAAGTTCTTCAACCATTGTGCATCTCCAACCAGGGCTTCCTACCCAGTGCTAGCAAGAAGCCAGCAAGGGATAGATCGAGCACATAAAGGCTTTACAGTAAGAAGGTAGTCTCAAAACCTTACAGCAATGGCTCCTCTTTATAAGTAAATCCATGTTTAACTAGCAATGCCCTAGAGCTAAGCAGAACTGAATGCATGCCTCTGGTTTGACTGCAAAGCTAAAAGCAGTTCTCCACCTAGCCTATCTTTGGATGGGAGACCACCTGCAGAAATCTGGAGGCTGTAGATACAATCCTAGAAGTTGCCACTGACTTCTTAAAAAACATTAGACCAGAGAGTGAGTGAATACAAACTCTTTATTTAACCCCTTGGTTGCTGCTGAACGGGTAGATGGAAATCAAGTGGAAGGCTGTTGCTGACCCAGACCCTCCATTTTGCTTTCAGTACATACCCAAAGCAAATGAGGACAAGGATTGCTGCCACAATCAAAGCGGGAAGGGAGCATGTCTAGTGGAAGAGCTCATGGCTGGGTCCAAGGAGATGCTCATTCTGTTTTGAACCAGAGCATCACCTTGCTGCGGGCCCTGGCCAAATAAGTCACAAAAGAGATGCATTTTAAAAATAAACCCCAATTTCAGTGCCCATCAGAGGATACCTGGAGGACTGGGTTCTCAGGGCTGCTGAGTGCCACTTGCCTTCAAATGAAGCTTTCTACTTCCCTGAAAAGTAATTAAGCTTCAGGGGCCAGATGGCCAAGACCTTCTGGACCACTTCTTCAGGAGAGTTAATCCTCGTTCAGAACAAGGACCCGGTGGACAAAGACGCTCAGGACCCAGCAAGCCCTGCTCGGATACCAGAGCATTAAGAAAGGTCAGCAATCCATGCTCCGACCATTTACTGTGCTTCCTACGTGGGGAGCACCATCACGAGCCTTCAGCTGCGGGGGCCTGGCACTTCTGATGCATCCATCTCTCTTTGCTGAGTCAGGGCTCTCAAAAAAAATTGGACTTACCTGAGTCATGTTTAGGGGCGTTGACCTTTTCATGCCTAAAAGTATCCCATTTGGCAAATGGTATCAGAGGAAGTGGTGTGGCTGGGAGCATGCTAAGCAAGTGTGAATTGTTTTAATTCAAAACAGTGACAGACAGTAAGATCATACCTTTGCTCAGGGAGCTCAGTAATTGCACTGTTCACAGAAAAATGAGACACGCAGAGCCACGGGCCTTGCCCGAGAGGACTTCAGCCAGTGGCAGAGCAGAGAGGTTGGTGACTCGGTGCACTGCACCACACCGTCCCTCTGAAGAGAGCTGCTCTCTGCAGAGACTCAGCTGCTCCAGACTAAAAGCAGAAGGCAATCACACAACCCCCAAACCTGGGTGCCAGGATGGCTGAGCCGTTCAGGCTGCAGTCTCTCTGACAGAAGACGTTTGGACCCGCACTCCTGCTAGGAGGGTCTGCAGCTGACCTGTTTTGGAGTTTGGACCGGATGACTGTTGAGGTCCCTCCCAACCCCATGATTTTGCAGCAGGAGTTATGCACCAAAGGCAGCTGCTGCTGACATCAGTGGAGATTTGCATTGGCTGCAGCGCTTCCAGGACTTCAGCTTCAGCGTAGCAATTACTGCCTTGCATGTGTGTGTTTATGGGAGGAAATTGCCAAACCCGAGGCAATTTAAATTGGTGTTGATAAATATAATGCAGTTCGGAAGCCTGCGTCAGAGCGCCATTTCCCTTCAACCACAGCACATACATTTCCAGGGCAGCTATGTACATTGGACCAAGTTCTCAACTGGCACAAACCAGTGTAGCTTCACTGGGAGCCAAATCCATTTATAGCCTGCAGAGGACCTGGGCCATTGCAAAGAGTGAGAACATAACTAGGAGCGGTCTGCACCAAGCATTAGGAAGTCTGTGACAATATTATGTGATAATATCTTCAGGAAGGAGAACAAGTCAAATGGTTCACACCTTGATTACAGAGTATACACAATTATCTGTGTCTCAGGAACGAATCAGACTGGAAACTCCTCCGGCCAATGTACCGGTGGCCAAAACACCTCTTCCTGAAATCCATGCACCCCCCCTCGCCAAATGAGCGTAAAGGTCCCTGGAACGCACAAAGTCATTTAACACTGGACAAACTGCCAATGAACAAAAACCACACCATTATTTTTTTGGTTCAAGCCTGGTCAGAGTGTGGTTTCCTTCATAGGAGGCCAAGAAAACGTAATCAGTTTTTCCTGCCACCAAATCCAAATATTTTACAAATGAAAAAATCCTTGGGCCCAAATCCATGCCAGTAAATCACACAAAAAGGAGAAGGAAAAGCCACAGGGTTTTATAACTACCTCCTGCACTGTCTATGTTAGCCCGTAGATTAGAGCAGTGGCAATGATAATGAAGCTCTAGGGAGGGAAGGGAGCTGACATATTTGTACAGAGCTAATCCTCCCGGTTCCCCACATTCGAAAGCTGTAAGGCCAGCAGCCAAATTAATGTCCCCTTTATTTCCTCTGCTGTGTGCAAATATCCCCTCCAAATCTTGAGGATGAAGATTGATCACAGAGGGCTGAATGTTTCCTGCCAGGGATCAAAAGAGGAGAAAGGGAGAGTTTATCTTCCAGCAAGATGCAGGAGGTCCCTGAAAGGGACCAAGATACCATGCCTAAAAGCTGCACATTCAAATGCAACGGTGGTACAGAAAAGCCTCAGCCTCATTGCAAGTCAATAGGACTTTTGCTCTCAAGTGAAGAAGGCTCTTTTGGAAATTTGACTGTGTGTGTAAAGAAAAAAAAAATCTATTTAGGAGAACATTTGAAAGTTTAGGTTGGAAGGATCCCTCTCTCTCCCCCACACGCACGCTCCAGCCTTTACACTTCTACCCCTGGAGCTAAGAGATTCTGGTTTTAAAAGCTTTTATATATATATATCCCAATAAAATATTTCAGAACTCACTAAAACTTTTATGAGACAGCATAGACTGTAACACATTTGTAGAAGACCCCTACTGCACTCAGTATGTGATACCCAAGGCATCCAAGGCTTTCCTAAAAACCCTGTATTCACCATACTGCTCACAATATGCACATTTATATATATCAGAACCAGAAAGCGAAGTCATCCCCACCCTTGGGTTTCCCAATGCATCCTGCTTCCTCTTCTTCACACCCCAGTTCTGTAAAGGAGCAGATAGGCTGAGTCCCGGTGAAATTGTGGGGATCTCTGAGACTGTGGCCATCCACCTTCACGCAAGCAACTGTGGGATCGGCAACGTATGGAGCCCGGCTGCTTTGATTTTTGTGCCTTGATGCAAATGCATGTTAAAATAAGGTTATATATAGCAGCTAAATGTACATAAAAATACCTGGCAACATGGTGCAATGCAAGGATGGCTTTGACACTTATTTGGCCTGATCTGTGCAGGCTTCCTGAGGTTTTACATGAGAGTGCTATGCCAATAAAACCTTTACAGCATCCCTGAGCCCCCTCAGACATCCCATCCCTCCTCTTCTGCAGCGTAAGGGACATTAACACTCCCACACACCTCCTGTCTGTCCAGCTGCCAAATTCACTAGCTGACCTGACTGTGACCCATTCTTTCCCCTTCAAACACTACATCCAGCCTGTTGGGCCCCTGAAAGAGGACCACCCTGATGGGGCGATCTTCTGGGACTTTTGGGACACGGCTGCTTGCAACGGCAAGGGGATGGGCTCACTGACCTGGCAGGTCCTGTCCGGTCCTATGGGCAAATGCTCTCCATCACACCACACCTCCCAAACTCTTTGCTCCGAAAATCTTATCTGTGCAGAGATCCCTCCCTCCCCACATCTACCAAACCCCTTTTCCAGTCAAGACCCTCTTTGTACATGAGGCCAAAAGAAGCCAGTTCGTAAGTCATTAAAAGGAAGACCTCACCCTCCCACCCCAACGATACCATGTGCAGTATGGTGGTCTACCTGAGGGGCCGGTCCTGCAAGCCAGAGACTCAATGATTTCAATGGGAATCTCACAGGCTCGGTGCTCTGCCACCGGAAAGAGCCGATGGATTCCTGTTGGGCCTGATGGAAGGACCAGAGCCTTGACCTGGAAGCTCTCCAAGCCAGGGGTTTACTTCATTTTCCTGCGTGTACATCAGGCTGTTATGGGCAGCCTTTCAGCATCAAGACAGTGGAGTGGAGCAGGCCTAGCATTAGCGCTGGGCAATTATTTTGGCTGGAGGGACATTTGGTGAGCTGCTGTGGGCTGAGGAGGTGCTGTGCTAACCTGGCCAGGTGTGGCAGGGGTGCAATCGGTCCAATCTGGCCGGGCCCATCTACCCCACACCCATTGCCGGGGGCGCCAGACAGAGCAGATGGGTTGGATCTCCATGGATCTGGGACCCTCGTGGGCAGGGCATGCGTGGGCAGGCAGATGTGATGGAGCCATGGGCAGGTGTGGAGTAACTGCATAGGGCCAGGGCCCGGGGCACAGCTGCAATCTGCTCCCTACACATCCCTGAGGTGGGTGCTTGTTCCAGGGGTAGGGGTAGGGGTAGGGGTAGGGGTGTGCAGGGAGTGGATCACAGCTCTGCCCCAGGCCCCAGCCCCATGCTATGACCACCCTACAATCCTGGCCCTGGCCCTGAGCCCATCCGACTCCAGGACAGCACTTTCTGCCCACCCATGGCTCCATCCATCTGCCCATCTGAGTGCGCCCTGCCTGCAGGGATCGTGGGCCAGTCTCCATGGAGGCCCTGCCTACCCAGCCGCCTGCTCTGTCTGGCACCCTGGGCAGTGGGTGCGGGGCAGATGGGCCAGGATGCCTGGGTGCCAGGTCAGCTGCAGCAGAGACCCTCGCAGCGGCAGCCAGAAGGAGCTACCACTGCAAGGACTGCCAGAAAGTGGAGCGGGCTGCCCCCTGCACTAGGGCTGGGTTGAGGGACCTGACATCGGCTGGACAGTATCCCTTGAATCCAGCCCACGGGCCATATTGTACCCACTCCTGTCTAAGATCTGTACGGTACTCGCCCACACCTGCCTTGAAGAGGATGGAGGGAACTACCCTCTTGTGCCATTTCACCAGCCTGCAGAAAAGGCAGTGTTTGTGCGATTCTCAACCAGGCTGCCATGGCACCCTGAAGCATCCTGACATCCTTCAGGGGCGTTGGGGGGTGTCACACAACGTTAGCGCTGTTAAGCCAGCAAGCACGATTCAAACAATGATCCCAGCAATTTCCCATAGAAATCCATAGCAGTAAAACCGTTCCTGCCCTGCTGCGGTCCTTCTGAGCTCTTTGCAGCAGCAGACTTGCTCTTGTATTTTTCAGAAGTAAAAGATCGCCTGAAATCAAGGAGCTAGCATTTTCTAAGGGATGTCTCATGTATAGCAAGGGGGCCCTTGAGCCTAAAGCGGTGGGACCTTCTGCAGCAGTTACTTGCTTTAGAGGATCTGGGAAGTGCATGTCTGCTTCGAACGGACACTGCATCCGTCTAGCTGTCCTTTGTATCTGGCCACTGAACTTAGCGCCTGGTTTCCCACGAGCACGTCTAAGACGCTGGGCCACCAGCACTTGGGCAGGACAGCTCCATGCGCACGGACCCCGCACCCCAGCACTTCCTTCCCCGTCCCCCCGAGCCATCCCCTCCACATCCCGCGAGCGCCACACAGACCCTGCTCCACAATTTCCCCTTCCTGAGCGGCAGCTCCCCTCATGGGCAAGAGGCAGGGGGTTGGTGGTGGCTCTCACCTGCCTGAGCAGTGCTCTGCCCTCTGGCCCCAGAAACAGGCATTTAGGGTCCCTCCCCACGTGAACCTGAAATTTGCCCCCTTCGCAACCCGCAAGGGCTCCGAACCATCACTCTGTCCTGTGCCTGCCACAGGCAGGCATCAGCATTTGCAAAGGAAAGCACAACCCCACCCAGCAAGCACGAGCTGCCCCCAGCCCCCCTCGGCCCAGCAGCCTGCCTGCACTCATTGCTACAGAGCCAGCCTCAGCCCCTCTGCCATATGCCCACCTGGAGGGGCAGGGTGCTGCCCAGGGAGCCAGCCACCCCCTGGCACTGCCCCCCAGGCAGGCTGCTGTGCCTTTAAAGCTTCCTTCCCTTGCCATCCCTGCCTGCAGCACCCACGTCCTCCAGCCTGGCCACTGCCTCCCCCTCCACCCAGATCTCTCCTGCTGCCACGTGTGGTCTCTGCAGATGCCCTGCTCCCTGCTCCCTGCCCCCTGCCAGCAGATGCTGCTGCTCCTGTCCCGCACACACTTGCCTGTCGCCCTCTTCCAGATCCTTTTACTCCCCCCTGCTCTGCTCCCTTTCTCCTCAACTGGCTTCCAAGGGCTCCAGTGATGTTACACAGGCAGATTTCAACTGGGCACTTGCATCTGCTACTGCTTTTCTGGGCATAAAAAAATGGGTCTCAGCTTTGAAACAAAAAAAAGAGAAGAAAGGTGAGGGGTGAACATCTTCCCCGCTCCTACCTCACCTCTCCTGCCCTTAGATTCTGGGCTGTCCCCAGCTGGTTTCCTGCCCCCCCCCCGGAAAGAATAAGGCTAAAATCCTCACCAGCTGCACAAGCCAAGTCTTGCCTGCAGCTCCCAGACTCACCTGCACAACGCTGCTTGCTGCTACAATCCAAGGCAGAAGCCACCTCATCACTGGAAGCCAGGATTAAATGCATTGATTGAACCCAGATTTGAAGCTGCTGTGCACAAAAGCCCCCCACTTTGGGACGGCGGAGCAGTCCTGAGCTGGCAGCCTCGCTCAGGCAGATCTGCCTTTTTCTCTTGCCTCTTTGGGTATTTTATTAAAGACACATCTGACGTCAGGGTGAAGGACAAGCCCTGCATTTTTCCTCTGGAGAAACTTTTCCTGCCTTTACTTCTTCATTTTTTTTTTTTTTGTTGTTGTCCCCACCTCCTGCATTTCTCTGTATTGCCTTTAGCCAAAAGAGTCTTAAAGGGAACGTTACAATGCAGCAGGGCACCACGCTGTAATCTGAACACTGTTTAAATGCTCAGAGTTTCTCCAGAATTACGGTGAAGGGTTTTTGCAGCCTCTCAGGTTAGGGAGCATAGGCATAAGCCTCTGCACTATAATGTCTTTCCTACCAGTAAACGAAACAGTTTTTAACACAAACCGCAAAAGTGCCTTTAAAAAAAATCTGATGGGTTTTATGAGACAGAGAAGTTCTGTTCCTTCAGCCTTGCAAACACAACTTCACGAGAATTAAGCAAAGTTTGATGGGATTTGCCCAGATAAAGTTATCCCACATAGGAAAGCCCTGGAAGAGATCGCTCTGCTAAGCCAACCGTATGCTGTTGCTGCTGCTGCCTTGGTTTCCAGGTGCGGGACAGATCTAGCAGCACAGAGCGGGTCTAATGCAGCGTGTTACACTTGTTGTTTTGCTGTACCTTAGAGCAGCCCAAGTTTATTGGCATGGCAAGCTTGCATAGACAAAAAGAAGCTGACCTTGGGGTTTAATGGGGGTGCAAGCCTGCTTATTCAGCGAGCAGTATCCTACTCCACAATCAGCCAGTCCCACTCTCCAAGGGGGCTGCAAAAGGTAGGTGCAGTGGCAAAGACTGTGCCAGAGAAGGGACCATTGGCTTGTGTGACCCTGACATAAGTGAGGCCACAACAGGCAGATTTGGATCAGAGCTCAGGAGAAGCGTCCTAACTGGAAGACCTGCAGGACGATACGGTAGTTGCAGACTCTTCCTCCCTGGAGGTCTGCAGGAAGAGGTTGGGTAGTCACTGTCTGGAATGGCTTAACCAGCTCCAACTCTTCCCCCGTCCTGACATGGGGAAGCCAAGGCACATCACTGATGGGCTGGGTAGAAAAAGCATCTCGTCAGTGATACAGGCAGACATGGTTCATAGGGTAAATCCGGTATCTTTTATTACACCAACTCAAATAGCTGGAAAAATTCTTCTTAGCGAGTGTGAAATTCTTCTAGGCAATCTCCTCGGTGACTGCTCTCTAGCCTATTTCCGCAGACCTGCTTCTAACATACCGTCCGTCCTTCTACCCGTGCTCAGCCACAGGCTCTTGTCCTTCTCCTGGTTTCTTTTTCTGTTCTCGGTGGTCTTCTCCTTCCTTTCCTCACTTCTTCCTCAACTCCTTCATCCTGCCCTTCTCCCTCTTGCTGTTGCTTTACCTTTCTGTTGCCAGCTCTCACTTCTGCCCTTTTCCCCTTCTGCTCCTCCGGCTCTCCTGCTTCCCACCCCCTTTTCGCGTTTTCCCAACTGCATTTTTCATGCCTGACTGACTCAAGGCAGTCTCGTGCCTGATGCCGTGAGAGACAGTCGAGAGGAGTCCAGTATTCAAGCGCTGAGGGTGGAGGGGGCATCATCATCTAGCACTGCCTCCTAACAGCAGTACCTCTCTTTGGTTCCCAGTGGGATCAGGACAGGGGCAGTGTCACCAGGGATGGCTGAGTAGATGCAGCAGCACTGAAGACCCGACTGCTGTTTTGGATTTCAAAACCGGCACGGCGAGGGAAGAACTGCTCTTTGACAATGTAACCAGAAAGCCAGGGCAAATGCAAGAAATCGGACCAGGCTTTTCTGAGGTGTTTGCTCCTTCTGCTCATTTCAGGCCATTCATCCTAAGTATTTCGTTCTCCTGGGCCATTTCTTAATTTGCATCTTTGGTGAGGCTGCCGGGGAACGTACGCGCAGAGAGCGTGGATTTTGCTGCGTGGGCGCCAGTCACTGGGAACTCAACAATTCTGCACGTGCAGGCCATGGGATTGCATCATGTGCTTTCCCCTTTTCAATAATAGCTTTGAGTCGCTATCAATTTGAAGAGGATTAGACCTAGAGACTGCCTTCATAGTCCTGTTCTACATTCCCTAGGATGTCCTCCCTCACCAGTATTCCTAAGTGCCTGTAGACGTGCACCCATGTGTTTGCATGCGTGTGTGCGCACAACTGTTTCGGTCAACATCAGCAGTTAACTGGCACTGTTTATACACTAAAACTTAGAGGATGATGGAGAAATTGAAGTTCTCATTTAGCAGTTCAGAGGATAACAGGAGGTGTGAGATAGTTTTCACACATCTCAGGGCCTTTTAGTTTGGCCTAGTGATGAAGTTGTACCTGGTGACTCTTTGAGCCTATTGACTAGTGGCCATGCCTTTAGCAAAATATTCAGTCTTCATTTAAAGGCTTCAACTGATGGAGAATTGACCCCACTCTATGTAGCTGCTTCAGCAGCTTATGACCTGCACTGATACAAGTCTACATTGGACTTCCTGTTGGTTTGACTAGCTTCAACTTCCGGTTCATAGATCCTGGGTTATCAGTGTCTGCTAATCTACAGAACATCAAATATCTTCATTGAGCGTGTGTACAGCAAAACTTGACCAATCCATATGTCTACCTTGATAACATGAGTAGACTAAGCTCCATATAATGTCCCACTGTTAGGCAAGTTTTCCAGACCTTAAATCTGTCAGGTAAAGCCTCTTGCTCCTCACCTCCCACCTCATTTAAGGATTACAACTTTGAACTCATCCATCGTTCTGGATGTCTTACTTACAGTGAAATGGAAACAGGTAGCTAGTGGGTAGCACATTTCACAATATCTCAGATCCCATTTAAACTCCACGGGTGTGCCTATACCATTCCCCCAGCAGGAGCACTCCTAAGTGCATGCCACCCACAGACAGGTTGCCAAAGGGTACGTGAGTAGGGCCACTGGGTTTTGTATGTGTGAGAAGGAGCAGGTAGGTGCAGCATAATGTGAAACGACCTTCCCAGGACATGCTGGGGGCATGGTACAGATGCATCTTATAGCATTAACCACCCACTCCTCCTTAAATATGTTCCTGAGCCACACTAGACATTTAAAGATTCAATTATTTCTTGATTTTTGCTATATTTTACAAGGTTCCCTATTCTAAGGGGGGGATCTACTAGATGATATAAAACAGGGAGGAAGTGAGGTGTATCAATACTGACTGATCATTCAAGTGTTTCTGAACATGGCCCGGAGTTGACAAAAGGAAAATGGGGCCCACTGCCAAAAAAGATGACTCTCAGGGGGGAGAGATCATGGCTTGCTATATATGCGTAAGTCGGTTTGCTCGCCTAGTACAGAAATCATTGTGGTGCTTGCGGCCAAGTGTCAGCTGAGGGGTTCTGCCTCTTGGATCCGTTGCAAAGAGCACAGAGAGGAATAGAAAGGAAAGGAGAAGTTAGCCCATGAATAAAAAAAAATCATGTAATGGGACATGGAAGACTGTGAGTTTTGGTGCTCAGAGATATTCTTGGGGGCTAAGAGACAAGTGTGTGAAAAAGCCACCACTGATAACCGCATGCATCAGACTCTCAGCAAGCACCACTCCAGCATATGTAAAGGTTTAATTTCAGCTCCTCTGTGATCCTAGCTATCTTCGCAGATAAGACTGCATCCCAAGGCAGGCAAGGAGCTGAAATATAGCAGGAGGGCTATACCATCTGCCTTTAAAACAGCCCCATGTGACTGACTGGGAACTTGAAGGACTCCTCTTTTCCAGTCCAGACTCCCTTAGTGACATGGGCTCCCTCAGTGGCCTGGCTCAAGTTACTTAAAAGGTGATGTTTAAAGTGGTATATGTTGAACTCTTCATCCGACCACAGTCAATGAGGGTTTTCCCAATTACTTTTGCGGGGTCAAGGTTTTACTCCTTGGGCGAGACGCTATGTGGCCGTAGCGATGAGCTATGGTCACCACAGCTCAGTGCTACGGCGACGTAGTGTCAACAGGCACAAACCATGATGCGGATGCTCCTGCACAGCAGCGTGGGAAAAAACCCGTGCAGGATCCAGACTGCGCGGCAACACCAGTTCCTGCAGAGTCATTTAGTACTTGCTAACAACTGCGCAGCCTGGCGCACGTGTAGACGTGCCCCTTATCCATTAGACATAATAAAGGATGTTTTGTTTTCCAATAACACCTTGTTTGCTTGATTTTGACTACACCAGATTCTCACGACCTTCCTTCTGGAAGGCTGTGGAAATTAGGTCAAATTGCTACACGTAGCATGAACACATAGAGACAAAATCAGAAAGGCATAGGAAAAGGAGCTAAAACTAGCCAGGAATGTAAAGGTAACAAGAAAACAACCCTTCCAAGAGTACTACTAGGAGTACTACCAAGAGGAAGGGCAAGGCCTACTTAGGGCAGGCCTCCGTCACCACACCTGCAGGAAAAAGCATGCCAAGTCTTAAGACGGCAGTCAGGGGGGAGCTTGTAACACATTTTTGAGCCTGCTTTAGCTTAGCTAGTCTGGGTCCCAAATGCCATGAAACCATGGCAGCACAGATTCAGGCATTGAGTAATCAACCAAAAACCAGGGAGGGCTTTTCTAGCCTGCCCTGAAGCTCACTGCTCCCAGTACTGGCTTGAGTAAAGCTAGCTCCGGTCAATCGTGCTTCCTGACTACAGTGTAAGTGGCTTTAATATCTACATCCCTCTCCCCATCAAGACCCAATTCTCTTCGCATATAACAGCTGTTCGATCAGGAGCGACTCCAACAAAGTCAACAGAGTTGCCGCTGGGCCGTTCTAGGAAGCAGGGCCCTCGGCACTGAGTTGATTCCTGTAGGCAAAACTTCATGCCTCTTGTTGTTATTTCCTAAGTGAAACCCACTTGTCCCTTTTGATGCCCTTTAAACAGATTCAGTCAGTAAACTAGATTTTCAGCTGCTATAAATCAGTTCAACCCCACTGACCTCTCTAGCATTTGCAGCAGCTGAGATCTAGTCCCTTATAACTGGAAACAGCCAGCGTCTTGCTCAGCGCTGACTTGTGAAAAAGACACCACAAAAATGCCCACAAGTTTCAATTAAGAGTAAAAGAAGGAGGGCAGTGTGGATCCCTACAGTAATCTGAATTATCTGTGTGGATTCAAACCACTGCTGGGTATTCATGAAAATGCTAGCAGTTCTCAGAAGTTTCACAAATGTTAGCACGAATAATTACTTGCCCAAGAATTTACCATGGAAATTCCTGATTTTCTTGTTTTAAAAGTTTCAGGCACAAATCAAGAGCAAAAAAGATCTCACATGGTTCAACATGAACAAGCGACAGATAATGAATTCATAATAGTCATGGTGATCAGTCCACAAGGAATGTAAAATAATTTGTCCAAACTCTGAGGAATCCTCACAATTATTTTTTTTTGTAACAACAGTTATTTGCTAACCAAAAATGGAGCTGTGTTAACAACAAAGGCTGTTTCAGATACTCAGCTGATATAAAGCTGCCCCAGCGTGCATGAAGTCAGTGAAGGTTCACTCATCTATACCTCCTACACGTGTGATACATCACTCAGAATAAATAGATCAACCAACTAAGCAAACATGGTGGGTGTCCAGGGGAAGAATTAGTCAGGGTTCATCTCCCATGAAAGTATTTCTCTGTTCATAGGGAAAAGGAAGGAAAGCTATGATGATTAATAGACTCGGAAAAGATAGAAAGCCAAAAGAAATGCCAGCAAAAAATGAACGTGCATTTGGATCTGTCAGTCCGCTGCAGAAGCCGGCTTGCCTGGGGAACACGATTCTAACATCCACGCTCCAAAATCTGGCTTCACCCACAGCATGCCATGTGCACATATTGGCATCCCCATGTTGCACAGCAGCAAGCACAGAATTACAGTATATTACTTCATCTGGTCCTTTTCCCTTGCATCGGTGCAGGAATCTGCTTTAGGCTTCGGGCTGAATTTGAATCTCATTCCACGGCACTTTCCTTCACGCTGGCTGAGCTCCATTGGCTTCAGCGTAGCTGTTCTGGTTAACCTCAGGTGAGACCACAATCAGGTGCTGTATTTTCAAATGGTTTGCAGAACTGTAGGCCAAGATTATTGCCAATGCAGCTGTGCCAAATGAGAGGTGTGCAGTTGCAAGGGCGAGTTAGATTCCACTTATCTTGATGGAATACTAATGTGATAGCAGATGAAGCAGAAAAAATAGCAGAAGTCGCCTCTGATCTCTCTAGAGCTTGGTTTGCCACTTAAAAGAGTACCCAGATTCCTTTTAGTTTAAACTGACTTTAATGTGTATATCATGTATATTTTATTATTTAAAAAAAAGCAATGTATAAACTCAATGAGTGAAAATATAGTGTTTATGTCCCCTCACTTGCTTTCAGAAACAGTTTTCCAAAATGTATAAATGTAATACACAGAAAATAATGATATCATCATTTTGTGGGTACTTATCCATGAAGTCCTACACAGAGACTAATGGACTACAAACAGCGTTAGAGCCTCCCAACTCAACTGTTCATGGGAATTGAAATGGGAACCCACAGACATTTGGCTTCAGCTTTGACTAGGAAATATTTGGGGAGCCTTTATCCCTCTCTAGCCATGTGTCCATGAAAATAGTAGACTATTCTAATTCCAGTGACTTATTTCTTTCACCTTCATCTGTGATTGCTTAGTAAATGCAGTTCCTCTCACAGTGGGTATATCCCCCTCCCCATCCCTGCATGCAAAATTATTTTGCAGTGTTGGGGACCAAAATACCTTCTCATTCTCACCTTTTTTCCTTACCAGCATTTTAAAAATACCTTTCTGCCACCTCCTCCAAGGCTAAATATTTTTCTTGAACTTGTCATGGTGGTAGAAGCAAATACAGTGGAAGCAAAGGAATCCATTTTCACGTGGTGATTTTGAGAAGGAAAAAGTTAAAACCGCACAAGCACAGCCAGCTCCAGTTTCTGAATGTGACATAATCCAGCAGGGCAGAGTTAGCACATGCTTCCTTGGGCTCATTTATTCAAGGGCAGAAGGCACTTTCCAGTGGGCATGCACTGGTTTTGCCATGGGACCTACAGGGAGAAAAAAAAAAAATCACTGAATCTGCATGTAGTGATCATGGGGTTGAACAAACACAAGCAGACATGAATAAGAACTAAACAGCGAACTTTATTGTAGAGCAGTAGGCAACCTCTGAAGACCCTTGGTCTGTCCCTAACTAACCTAACTGAGGGGCTATGTCAAAATTCTCAACTTCTGTTATCTTCTTAGTAAGGAAGTGTCTCTAAATTGTAACTTCTACTGCTACACTGCATACATACTCATATATACTTTTATTAGAGTAGTACCTAAAAGCCCCACCTGCGATCAGGAAGTCATTCTGGTGGGGTTTGCACATATGGAAAACCATTCTACCCCTGTGGCATGAGACAACACCAGGAAAGGGCATGAGAAAAGATTTTACCACAGAGATTAAGGGTCAGATTGAGTAAAGGACTTGGATTCTGTAACTTTTAGGCCTCTGAGAGGAATCTGGAAGCCTTAGGGAGGCACGAGGCCTCCCTAAGCAGTGCAAGAGGACAGTTTGGGCTTGTTTACACCATGGCAGCTGCAAGTCCTGGCAAGGATGGTCTCAAGCTCATCTATGATCAGACATGTGCCAAACCTGGAAATCCATCTGTGAGGCTACTCTGGGCTTGTCCCCATCAGCCTCTCTGAGGTCTGCCAGAGATTCAGAGCTTAAGAGCAGGTGCTGATGGATGAGTCTAGAGCAGCCGCATTAGTAAGCTCTGGGTTTGGAGTACACCTGCAGGATGGGTGAGCGGAGCTGTCCTCCAGTGTAGACACCTCCGAATGAGATTCATGACAGCCAGACCGGTGAGCAAGGGTCTGAATAAACCCAGCATGCAGCTCCCTAGATCGAACCCACAGAGACTCTTCTCTTCTGTATGATTTGCTTAAATCCTGTCCCTCAAGCACTTTTCTCAGGGTTTCAGTGAGGCATCTGCACCCACCCAGAAACCCCAGGGACCTTTTCCAGGAGAAAGCACCCACAGCCTTTCTTGGAAAGAGCTGAGCAGGGCAGACTTTTCTTTTAACACATTTCTGGAGGAGGAATGTCTAGGTCATGACTGGGCTCAGTCTTGTCAAGGCTGCAGCAGGTCTGGACGTGCACAGAGGTACTCGGGAAATGTTAAAGTAAAATAGTCAGGAGTTAGGGTCCCTACAGGGGTAGGCAGCAGCAGAGCAGGGGTTTTCATTTTGAGGCTAGGGCCTGCATTTTGCTTAAGTCCCACTTCAAACAGCCAAGCCCTTTCAGTATCTGCCCTTTTATGACTCGCCATAAGGCATAGAGGACCTCTGTGGTCACGTAGTAAGCTGAACCCTGACCTTCTGGACCCCAAACCAGTAGCTTATCTCCAGAAATGGCCTTTCACTCCAAGACAGACCTTGTGTCAAAAGAGTTACCCTGTACTCTATACTGCAACCCCTTTCTTACCATCCCTCATTACACTGTTTAAATGGTATAACATTATTGAACAACCACGTAGGTGGGAATCTGGGGCCTTTCCAAAAATACTTAATATGCCAAGTTTTTAATATGGCAAGAGTGAAGCCAGGACCATATTTCTGTGACCTGTACACTTTCCATCACATTATTCATTTTGAGGCAGCGCTTTGGTGCCACAATTTTCTTGGGGGCTTGATTGTACTGAGCACATTACCAGGTAAGAGATGACACAACACTGGGAAAAGATAGACAGGTGAAGGGACATGCCCTTGAGCTAGTCACTGGCAAGGTCAGGTACAGACTCCAGATCTGGATCCAGCCAGGCCCTGTTCATTGAACCATGCTGCCCCTTACCTAGAGGGGAGGGAAGAACAGACCTTAAAAGGGCAAAAGTACAGGATGTGTACAGAAGCTGCTTTTTGGCCATTTAAAATGATTTATCGCCATGACTTAACAGAAGTGACAGTTCTACAGCACTTTAAAAATGGGTACAGTGCTTTAAATTAACCCTTGTTAAATGAGGTATTAAATTTGAAGTGCTGTATTTTATAGCACTTTAGCAACTTACAGCACTTTAAATAACTTCTGTACACTGGTCACATTTCTGACCAGTGGCAAAGGCCCAGACTGCAGAGCACCCCCTGACTCCTAGCCTAGATAGTACAGGGAGTCTCAGAGGCATCCCCCCCGCCCCCTGCCCAAACCAAGCACTGCACATCTGTCATGTTTAAAAGTGCTGTCACTTTATAGTGCCTAATCACCAGGCTTCCTGGCCACCTTCTCTCTGGGTTGTGGAGCCCTGTCCCAGACAAACTGCTGCAGAGGGGTTTCTACAGTCTCCTGAGAGAAGGCAACACACTTGGTGGGTGGGTGGGTAGGTATGTGCTGGCATGGGGGGGATGGTACATGTTCCTCCCACCAGCAGTTTGAAGCATAAGGAGCAAGGGAAAGGAAAGATGGGCTCACTCAAATTTTGCCATGAGAATAATCAGATGGAAGGAGGGTTTGCTAATGCCTGAGAGTAGATTTCTGCTGCTCTCCAAGTGCCGGCTGTGGCCAGTGACAGAGAGGCTGGGAGCAACTCCAGTACCTGCCCGGGAGCAGCCAGCCTCAACCAAATGCACACACTAACACTTCTGTTCAAGGGAAGAAATAAAACTGGGTCACTGAGTCTGGCAATGGCTCTTCCCTTTGACGGATGGAAATGTGGCCTCAATCCACCTCCATCTAATCGTTTCATTAGGTCCCCCTTGCAGCTGTTTATCCACGTCCTTGAACAAGCACATGACTCAGCCTGCCCAGAATGCCGACCCGGGAGAGGGAATTCCTGGGCTCCTGCAGGTGAGCATTCAGGTATGAGACATGCATAGAGAAGGGCTAGGAAGTGTCCAGCATCTGCTTGCACTGTGTTTGCCTCTTGCCAGCTTCCTAGCATCTTTAAGCACCAAGACACTCACCCAGAAGGGAAATTCTTGCATTACCCACAGTCTTCGAAAACAGTGGCCAGTTAGTTCAATAAATGAGTGGGGTAGAAAGCAAATTTTACCAAAGTCAGCTTCTGCAAGGTCCTGGGTTTACTAGATGAATTGCACAACAGCCAACACAGCATTCAGAACAGTTTCTGACATTAATAAAATAACTAGATAGGCTAGGGACAGACATTACACAAACTGGTTCCAGTGATCAGAAACTGGTTTAAAACTGCAACAGAAGTTCGGTGCACATAAACTGGTTTCTAAATGGCCAAAACCAATTTAAGACAGACCTGAAGGAATGTAGTATCAAATATAACCAATTTAATTAACATCAGTTCACTTTATCAGTTCAATCTGTGCATTTTAGAGAAACCTGTGAAGACTGAATCGATTCAGCCGATGGCTTTTTGACTGTCTGTACTTAGCCATAGAAGCCAGAAGTGAAATCTTTTACAGCACTCAGGGACACGGCTCTCTGCAAAAATAAATCTGCAAAGCCACTGCAACACCCCTTGAAACTCCCCTCTTCCCTAACACCCACAACCTACCCCACAGCAGCTAGATTTACAGAGCCAAAGGATGATTAGTTTATCTAGCCAGTGGTTTTCAATCGTTTTCGACTCAAGGCACCCCTCATTAGACTCAATCACCCCTCAGAAAGTATCGACTCTCAGTTTTCACTTGTTTTTTTTGACACCAGAAAAATATAGCAATTCTTCTGTTGCAAAGATCCCAGAAAGACCACAGCAGGTGAGAAAGTTTTGACACTAGGGATTCTTATTTGAAATCTCTGGGCTTATTTTGTGACTTGTGTTTGCACTGCAGCACCCACGACATCCTGGAAAGGATCTCATGGCAACCTATGCTGGCTTAGCACCCTGGCTGAGAATCACAGACCTAGTGCAACCTGCTGCATATTGCAGGCCCTGGGTGGGCAGCTGGTCTTCTGACATAAACAACTAATTAAATACTATGGGCTTGGCTCACTGGTTACCTGGTCCTGCCTGCATTTGGTTCACCCACCCACTGCTACTGTGCCATACACAGACTGGAAACTCCCTGGGTAAAGGACTGCTGCCTGTTTGCACACCAACAGCTTACAGTGGGGGTTCAGACCCTGATCTGGGTCTTCAGGGAAGAAACACAGTAGACATCATACTGGGTGTGCTAAAGCTGACTCTCCATTTCCTTAGCTTCTTCTGGGCTCTCCCCTCCCACGCACCTCTCCTTTGCCTTTTAACTCCCACTCATTCATCCATTCTTACTCACTGCACTCTATTCAGTCTGTTTGAAAGTGCAGCCTACCTATCTAGCCACCTCTTGAGGGATCCACCAAAAAACCTGCCAGGATTAACTGCACCAGCTCTAAATTTGAGGGAGGACACTGGAATTTGAAACAAAAGCCCTAATTTGCAGTTGTCCTTATCTGGCCCAGGCCCATTGTCTCCCTTAAGCTATCTGAGCCACTTGCCTTTCTAGCCTCTCCAGTATCCCACTAGCATGACCTCCTTTCCCTGGTCCGTGAAGACAGGCTCTGTGACCGGCTGGCTGTGCTCCCAGGACCTCACGAGTCTATCATTACAGCAAAAAGCAGTTCAACACACTGCCTATTTATGGTCAGCCAGGAAAGTGCACTTTTGCACCTCACTCCTGACTCACCAGAACTTATACAGGGGTGGGAAGTGTTTTTTGATTTAACTTGACCAAGTTCCTCTCATTTAGTGTAGGTGAAGAGTACAGCAGGAAGGTCATCCTTCCATTTGTGCACAGCAGTATCCCCAGGTGGCTGCAGCAGCAGAGTAGTTAAAGGCATCTTCCTATGGCTACTCCTGTCTGAACCTGGGTCTGGACTTGTGCCAAAGGCTAGCCCTGGATAGCTGAGCTGCAAATGGGTGCCTGGTCATTCAAGGCAGCTGGGTGTGACACTTTGCTGGTGTGCAACATCACTTGCACCAAGGGCCATGGAAACCAATAGCCCTAGGCACCCTGCCCCAGCGAGCCATCAAGGCTTGGCTACTCCTTTCACAGAATTATAGAACCATAGAGAAGTAAAACTAAAGCTGTACCCAGTCCTTTGCAGTGGGAGTGCATGCTTTGATCCATTTGCCTGGGATGACTCCACCGCTACATTGGAATAGATTCTAGTTTTGCAGCTATAGCAGGAAATTATATGCCTCCATTCAGGATGGGGCCTGATCTGCTGGAAATAACTAAAAAAAAAAAAAGAGGAACTTTTCCTCAAGTAGAGCACTGCCCCTTTGATTTGGTGGACTAGGGACATTTTGCATGGGCATTTGATAATGGACACTAATAAAGGCAGGCTACCAGATTTGATGGACTGATGATCTGATGGACCAATATGTTTCCTACATTGGAGAGGCAATTGGAAACATATTGCTAGATCTACCCAGCATTATTTTGCTGCCATGTTCCCTCACTTTAAACAAGATGAATCTTGATGTGGTTTTGGCAACAGTGTCAATAATCCCTAATAATTCCTGCAGCATTTCCTCTGGCAAAACCCAGTAATCTTGAGGTTAAGAAAACACTGCTTTATAGATGAAGTAATGATCTGGACCTCAACACAGGCAGTAAAACCATGCCCTAGTTTATTGGGAAGTATTGCCCTTACTTTATAAAAAATGGTGTTGCTGCATAGTATATGCATTAGCACCCTGGAGCCACAGAGAGGAACTCGTATTACACCATCACGTTGTCGTGTCATTAGCAAGAATCTTAGGGGTCACTCCCTAAAGAAATATCCAGATTAGAGAAGTAATGGGAAAGAAATAGCTAATGCAGAGAGAGAGAGCTACTTAACTACCAAAATTAAACTTTTCATCTGAAAAAAAAGCATGCAATGTAAAACCCTGTTCAGCAGAACTCTTTAACGTGTTAAGGATGCAGATGGGACTGAGGTGTGCACAAGCGATTCACCGAATTATGACGACCCAAGCACAAGATCCAATGTTTCTTATGCAGGCATGTGAAATAACAGCAATTTGAATATGCCCCGTCGGCACTGTGGAGTGCTCTCCCCAAGGCTGTGACCCACAACCTTAGGGAAGGCTCCTTCGACTCCTAACAGTGCCCCTAGGCCTCTCCATGGGTGTAGACATCCATCCCCACAGTCTACTGTATAATCTAATCCTAAAGCCATGTCAACATTTGGATTTTTCTAATAGTAATAGTAATTGCTATTATTAAATAATAACACTATTATTTAATTAATTACTATTATTAAAAAGAATTACTATTATTAAAAATAATATTTTTTCTAATTTTCACGAGGAAAATTCCCCACTGTTAGAACGTCAGGGGTGGTGGTAAGCTCTGGTGAGCGTGGTAATGCAGACACAGCACGTGATGTGCCATTTTACCAAAGTTAAAGCCAAGTGGGCTGGGAGCCCAAAAAGATAGATCTCTTTCCTCCACGGCTGCTGTGGTGAAAGCTTTCCTTCCTATCTCAGGCTTCCTTGCGGATCACTAAGGGCATGCCTACGTGGCACAATGAAGCCCTGAACAAGCTAGTTCAGGTCCCCAAACCTGGTCCTGTCTCCATGCTGTTGCCATCCCGTGCTGAGATAGTAAAGCTAGCTCAGGTCCTGCAGTCATGGGAGCGGAGGTACATGCAGCTGTGTAGACACAGAAACAGGCCTGAATCTACTGACCCACTGAATCCCACCCCCTGCATTCACAAGCAACCACTTACTCAAGGAAATCCCAAAATCACAGAGGAGATGAGGGCACTGCCAAAGTCCTGCCAGTTCAGTGACTGGCACATAGTTGATTAATATATGCTCAGAAGATCCCTGGAAAAAGACCATGTCCTGCATCACAGAAGAAGGCAAAACCTCACACTTTTGGCCAGTCTCACTGAGGCAGAAAACTCATCTGTAGTCCCAGATTTAGCAAATTGGGATGACCCAAGTGAAAGAGCAAGGTTATCTGGGCAGGAAGCTCTGAATTGTCTAAGTCTTGGCAAGAGCATCAGTACTCCATCAAAAAACCCTACCGTTAGCTCCAGGCGAGTCCCCACACTCATCCTGAGAAGCCAGCAGGGTTCACAAAGGGGCAAAATGCTTTCCTGGCCCCTACAGGCCACCAACAATGCCCTGAAGTGGAGGATTACCAGACACCTACCAGACTACTAGAGAGTTACCAACTCGGCTGGGCATAAATAGGATGGGGCAAGGCAGGCACCAGCCCCAGGTGCTGACTAGGAGGGGGAGCCTGAATCATTTGGACCTTTATCTTGCTGGGATCCTTTGACCCCAGCTGACTTTCTGCCCCTGGAGCAGGGGGCTGGACCCAATGATCTTCCAAGGTCCCTTCCTGCCCAAATGTCTATGAAATCTATGAAAACCTCTGGGAGTTTTGCCCAAGAAGGTAAGCTTTCCTTTCCCTTCACCCACATTCCCACCTCTCTGCTGACAGTGGTTGCATACCTCTGTGCCCCGGCCCTGGGCACTCAACGAGATCTCTGTGGCTCTGCCAACAAGGGGACTGCAAAGACGTGATTCAACATATCACGTACAGATCTCCCTGTCCTATCACACCATCCCTTCTATAAAGTCATCCAGTCTACACTTAAAAGTGATTTAGGTTCTTTGCCACCACTACTTTATAGACATTGCTCAGAGCAGACCTGCATTCAACAATGTTGAGTGGATCTAGCAATAGATTGAGTCATTAACTGGATTAACTGGATCTCCAATGTCGAACAAGTCATGGGATTGCATCAAGTCTGCTGTAATGGAGATCCAGCTAAAGACTACTTTAGCCAGGGTTGGCTTTGAGACATCAAGAAAGGATGACTCCACTGCTTCCCTTGATAGTTTATTCTAGTGGTTAATCAGCCTTGCTGTTAAAAATCTGTCTTAACCTTCAGCCACGGTTTCTGATGAGCCCTTTAGTGCTTCGTTGTCTGTCCGCTATGGCCTTTATTCTTGTTCAGTGTCACTGCTTAGGACTGAGGAGGTACTCCAGGAGGCGCATCCTTGTTCTGTAGGCCTGGCTGCACTCTTTGCCCTTTGCATTTAGCTACACTGAATTTGCATCCACAAAGTTTATCAGCACTGAGTTTAGATCTCCTTCCAGATCACAGATGACATCATTACACAGCATCAGGATTAGTACCAATCTGTGAGGAGGCTTACTGAAACACTATCGTTACCACTTGATAATGATTTCCCATTGATGACTACTTCTAGTTTTAAGGACTTACCAATTAACTAGCTCCGAATGCATTTAACATGTGTTTTGATGTTGCTCAGTGCTATTTTTTAAGGAGAAGTTTGTGCAATATTATGGAAACTACTTTCAAAAAATCTGAGTACATTTCATTGGCATACTAATCTTTATCCCCCAAATTGCCATCATGTGATGAATCAGGTTTGCTTACAAGATCAACTTTCCATCAAACCAGGTTGTCTGGCATTAATTATATTTTCATCCTGCAATTCTTCATGGAATTAGCTCCCAGGTCAGTTTTTCTATTTTTTTTTTTGAGAGTAAATGTTTGGCAAAGAAGGCTATAGATAGGTTGTCTTACTTGCTCTTGTTGAATATTGGCAAAAGATTAGCATTCTTCCCGTCTTGTGGATTTTTCCTGGTATTCCAGCATTAAAGATGAACGTCCACGAGGCACAGATTTCCTAAGAGAATTGCACAATACCACGAGGCAGTAGTACAGTTGATCTGGCCATGCTGATTCAAGAATGTTATTTCATGTCATCCTTAGATGTTAATGGACTGGAAAGGAGTTTGTCACCCCACCATGATATTAGCACATCATTCTGCAACTTTCCAAACACAAAGCAAAAAAATATGGACTGGAATTTGTATTTCTGTCTTTGCTGCCTTCTTAATAACTTTACTATCCTCACCTACCTTTGGACCTATGCTATTTGCTAGGGTTTCTTTTGTTCCTTTCTTGATGGCACCAGAAGTAGGACTTTCATGTGTAGATGAAATGGGGGCCCTAAATTGAAGCGGTGGGTTTTAAAAATAAACACTTCAGTTTAGGGCTGATTAAACCTCGGTGTCATGCACACCCCCCGCTGACTTACCTGCCTCTCCATTGGCGGGGAGGGGAGGGCAAGCTGCCAGCGGGTGGAGCGGTCCCTGGACTGTGAGGGGGGCTAGTGCTTCCCTCCACAGCAGTGGCAGCCCTCCCCCCCCCAGGTGGCACCCGCCCTGATTTCTGTCCCTAGCCCTGCCGGGGGTGCAGTGGCTGGGAAAGCAGAGGCAACAGCTGCTATTCTGGCACCACCACAAAGTTGGATCTGGGGCTGGTGCCCCAGTCACCCTCCTTAGTCTCATCACTACGTGCCATGTTCGGGGAACGGGGGAATTTCCAGGCAGATCTGACAAGGTGCTTTCGCTCCTCCGCACCTGCAGCTTCCCCCACCGGTACCAGTCACTCCCAGCGTGCTGCTGCTGCTGCTGCTGCTTTAGTGGGGTGGTGGGCACAGGTCTTTAAAAAGTTCACATCCAGTCATGTAGGCTGGGCACCAGCGAGTTTCCTGAAAAACAGGAGAGAAGGGAGATGGTGCATATGACAACTCACTACACAGGGACCTTGGGCAGAATTGCGGAGTGAAGAAAAGATAGTCCTTTGGATCCCAGGCTCTCCCCAGGCCCTGGAAAATTTCAAAGGCCTGCTGAAAAAAACCAGAAGCAGTGGAACATCTCAGAAACGTCAAAGGAATTATTTTTCATACAAGTCTTTGAGGAATACACTAAAAACAGGAGATATCACCAGCTCTTTCTATTGTCCAAATAGGATAAAGTAAACCTCTCGTTTTTTTCTTTCTCTCTCTCTTCTTATTATCTTATGCTGGGCCCCCATCACCAGTGTCTGAGGCTGTGGTAATATACTTAGCAGATGTAAATGTAATGCAGAAAGACAGAGAGAGCAAAAGAGGGGAAACATAATTCTCTGGCTGGCTCTCAGGGAACAGTTAATTTAGAGATGAAGGAATTAGCTTTTGGCCACTGCCCTCTTATAAATCAGTCCCTGATTGATCCTTTGTCAGCAGCGTCCCTAGCTGCCCTCTGCCGTGCCGGAGCGCTCTTTAGGAAACTGTTCGAACGTGTGGTTTTATAGTCATTCAAATTATTTGGATATCTAGAACCATTTGTATAGGAAACCTAAACTCATGGGTGCATTTTAACTGCAGTTATTATTTCTGTAAATAGGAGTTGGCCTTAGGACACTGGAAAAAGTGTGTCTGTTGGAAGCTCTGTCCAGCAGCTGTAAACAGTATTTCATCCACTCAGGGTCCCTTGACCATTTTTATGCTTTGTTAAGAAGTCATGTCAGATTTGGTGCTTTTTAATAAGAGTATCTCTTGGGAACTGGGCCAGTAGTCTATTGATAAGCGGATATGCCACATAAGACTTCATAGATTTCACAGACATTAGGGCTGGAAGGGACCTTGCAAGATCATCGGGTCCAGGCCCCTGCCCAGGGGGCAGGAAATCAGCTGGGGTCAGTTCACCCCGGCAAGATAAGCATCCAAAAGCTCAGAGACTGGATGGGAAATGTTCACGCCAACTCTCCTTATTTCACAGGAATAACGCCAATTCTTTAAGCATTACACTTGCCTTCTTTCCACTCCTCCTTTGAGAATCTCACATAGACTGGACGGGAGTCTGGGACTGAGGTGTAACAACTGGGTCTGAGCCTTGAGGCTAAGTACAGACAGTCAAAAAGCCCGAGGCTGAATCTATTCATCTTTGCAGGTTAGTCTAAGCTGCACAGTTTAGATTGAAACAGAAGTGAACAGACTTTCACCTTTGATTCAGGAAATGCAGCCACATGCCTGCAGTGGCTAAGGCCAGAAGGCAGGGGGTGCTACAGCATGGCTCTGGCTGTGTTCACTTCCTGTTCCTGCTGCCCCGGGGGTCGCTGGGATTTACAGTCCAGGTTTACAGCAGCAGGACTCTGCAGGGTTGTTCATTGCTTCTTCCTTCTTCCAGGCGCCTCTGAGATTTGTAGTCCATAGTTGCAGCCAGCAGTAAGTTTGAGCAGGGGAAGGGGTGTGTAACTCTTTCTCTAGCCCCAGACCTCAGCCAGGGGTGGTGGGGGGCAGTCTCCCCCCACCCCTGCAGACTGGGCTGTATCCTCAGCTAGGCTTGCCTCATTCCTCCTTGTCAGCCAGCCCTCAAGGGAGCAGAGGGGCAGGACCAGCCCTGCTCTCTGAAGCAGACAGCCCAGCCCAACCCAGGGCTGCAAAGCATGCTGGGGGACTATAATTTAACTTAAACCAGGAAGGGGTCTAGGACAGGAGTTTCATAAACTGGTTTGACCCAAATCAGTTAAGTCTGATACTACATTCAACCAGGTTTATCTTAAACCAGTTTTGGCCATTTTGAAACTGGTTTATGTGCACTGATCTTCTGTTCTGTGACAGGTTTAAACCAGTTTATGTGTAACTTCTGTCCCTAGCCCAAGTGACAGGAGGGGCTAGGCTGGCTGTAGCAGTGGTTAGTGTTCCTGTAGGTGCCCAGAGCTGTTGCTCTAGTGGCCCATGACTCTCATTATGCCACTGGTCTGGAGTCCCAATGATCAGCCTGAAGTTCCCCCCTGCCTTGAGGGCCTTTTTACTCTCTACTTTTGCCAAAGCATCAAAATTCTTGCACATCCAGAATTAGCTACCTCAATCCACATTGAAGATACTGAAGAACTGATTTGATTTTCCAGCTGCACCTTGTTGCTTGAGAATATACATCCATAAAAGGTAAAAGTACCCTACAGATCCCAGCATACTGCCAAGAGTGGAAAAACAGCTGTTATTATCACTACATGTCATGCAAATTCTACTCGAGATACATCATCCCTTTCATATTCTGCAAGACCATCCAGTAGTGTGGGAACCTCATCAGTGTCTTGGAACGAGATCATGGGACTGAAACCACAAACTCTATGTTCAAATAACACTGTGGAACTGGCTATAACCAATGACAATAAGGAAAGAGTCAGAGGGAAGGCCTCCACTTTACCCTTAATTTACTCCATATTGTCTGAGTGTTGCAGCATGTGGCATGAGCTGTATGTAAAATGGGATCACCCCGGTTTTGGAAAGCCTCTCTGCACAGGCATTCTGGATAAGCTGGTAACAGTTTTAGTCTTAACTCTGCGCTTCATTATTCTTGTGGGTTTGAGCAAAGTCCTTAAAGTTATTCGAACGCTGCATTTTGCATGTGATTTAAGATGTTTTGTTTTCATAGAAATTAAAAAGACGTTCTAAGCAGAGGGGGTCGAGATTAGCAAAATTATGGGGGTTTTGATCACTCAGTAAAGAATCTGAGAAAGAATGAAGGTGGGCCTTGTTACATGATAACTTTAGGCAGCTTCTGGGGCTCTTAACCCAAGGACTGTCTGCATATTAACACCTTTTAAGTGGCTTAAAGCATTCTTTAATTGGCTTAACATTACCCCACTCCACGGCAGGATTATCTCCAATCTGCCTAATTTTGCTCCTGTTTTATTAATTTGTAGCCACTCCTCTGCATCTTTTCCACCCAAGCTGAAGTCCTCCTGGAGGTGGTGGGTCCACTGTGCTTCCCACCACTGCTCACTCCAACTGGCTGTCTCCTGGTTGGGTCCAAGGGGGGCAGGGAACCGCGTCCCCACTGCTGCTTGGACCCAGCTCTGCTCACCACGAGGAGAGGAGTCAGCTGGATCCGAGCGGGGGAGGGAACCACGTTGCTCCACTCCCTGCGGTTTTCTCCCCTGCATGGATGCAGCTGGCCCTGCTCCCAGCAGGCGTAGAGCCAGGAACAGAGCAGATCAGGCAGGAGACACCATGGCTTCCAGGAGCTGGGGCTCAGCCCCGAGAGAGCAGGGAGCCTGTTCTTCCCCACGGTCCTTGTCCTGTCCCTGCTCACCAAACCACTAGTAGCAAGTCACAGCCATCCAGGTGACAAGCAATCAGAGCAGGTATTTTGCCTTAACTTGTGACCGCTCCACTAAGCTGAATAGCACCAAGCCAATTTACATTTGTTCGGCTTTCAGCATAAGGTCTGACCAGGCCCTGAAGGTTTTCTAGTGAAGGCACCCAGCGGGGACTCTCAGTGCTTGCACTCACCACATCCCTTTTCCATAAGATCACAGCATGACTTCATGTCACTGGTGACTTATTCAAAGGTGTTTAGTAGGCACTTACCCTAATTCACTGCAGTGCCCAAGCGTTAGGCTCATTGCTGCAGAGGGTGATTCAACTCAAGTAGGCCAGGTGCTTAGGGCCCCTATATGGGCCCTGGTGGAGGCAATGGGCTCTATATAGAGAAGGGGGAGCAGTATGTACCTCCAAAGAGGGAGTCACAAAGACTGTAGGCACGTAGAGGCAGCCAACAGGAACCATTAAAACATGTGAGGAAGTCTGAATTCTGGCCCCTTCCAAGAGCTTAGACGTCTGACTCGCACAGTCCTTCAGGGGACTTCATCCCTCTGCAGTTCCTAATACCCAGTCTCACTTCTTGCCTAATAGTTTCTGAAGAAAGCAGGAGAGGGGATAGCAGCATCCACCTACCGACGGCTAGTACCGGGGTGGTTAAAGAACTTGCTTAGAGACTGGGAGGCCTGGATTCGAGGGGGATTGGGACTCGCATCTTGTCTTGGGGAAGGGACCACCAGGCTAAGGGAGGACTTGTATGTAAGCTGGTCCACTGGCTAAGTAGGAATTCAGAAGAGAAGCAGTAAGAGGAAGCCGGACGGTCTGTAGCCTAGTGGTTAGGCGTTCCCCTGGGAGGGGGAAGTCCAGACTTTTGTCCTTGCTTCCCAGCCGTGCAGTCAGTTTATATGCTGAATCACTGGTTAAAAACAGCAATAACCCTGACAACAGAGACAGAGACATAGGAAGCAGGTCTCCCGTGGGAGTGCTATAATGACTAGGTTCTTGTTTGGTTGTTTTCCTTCTGACCCTGCAACTCCCAAACCCTCGGCTGCCTGGCTTCAAGAGGTAGGTGGGCAATGGCCCTCTCCAGCCTGTTCCATAGCCTCGTGGTTAAGGCGCTCCCACGAGAGAGGCAAATTCACACCCTGCCAGGCTGATGGAAACCTAGAACAAAAGGCATCCACTCCCTGCTCTAACAGTCAGGGCGTTAGACACGGAGGGGATGGCATCGCTGTTGTCTGCAAGATGAATGTGACCCGAGTTGGTGGGGGAGGGATTCTGCCAACCCAGGGAAGCCTTTCCAGGGATCCAGGTGCCTCTCGGCAGTAATCTGAATCCTAACAGAGCTAATGGGGAAGGGGGACATCTCTGTGCCTGAGCACCCCACCTGTCTCATTGAAAGCGTATTCAGAGGGTCTAGTGCACATACTTGTAGGGAACTTTGCAGCTAAAAACAGAAGCACCTAATGAGCGGCCAATTTCAACCACTCTTTGAAATGTAGACACCTATAGTTTCATAGTTTGTAGGGTCAGAAGTGACCTGAGCAGATCTTCAAGTCCGACCCCCTGCCATAGCAGGAAAGAGTACCAGGGTGAAACGACCCCAGCAAGGTGATTGTCAAGCCTTGTCTTAAAGACCCCCAGGGTAGGAGCCTGCACCACTTCTCTTGGAAGTTGGTTCCAGATCCTAGCTGCCCTGACCGTGAAGTAGTGCCTCCTGATATCTAGCCTAAATCTATCCTCTGCCAGCTTGTGACCATTATTCCTGGTTACTCCTGGTAGTGCTCGGGGGAACAGGGACTCCCCCAGTGCCTGCTGGTCCCCTCTGACTAGTTTGTAACAGGCCACTAGATCCCCCCTCAGCCTTGTGGATGCTGAACAGGTTCAGGTCCTGTAGCCTCTCCTCATAGGGCCTGCCCTGCTGCCCCCTGATCATGCGAGTGGCCCTCCTCTGGACCCTCTCCATGTTGTCCACATCCCTCCTGAAGTGTGGCACCCAGAACTGGACGCAGTACTCCAGCTGCGGCCTGACCAGTGCCGCATAGAGGGGGAGGATCACCTTGGACCTGCTTGAAATGCATCTGTGGATGCACAACAAGTTGCGGTTGGCCTTCCTGACTGCCACCCCACACTGCCAGCCCAGGTTCATCTTGGCATCAGTGATGACTCCAAGATCCTTTTC
>NW_017728992.1:193222422-193228512 GCF_001723915.1 Gavialis gangeticus | reverse complement strand
CCCACCGTTAAGTCTCTTTCCCCGTGACTGCCTTGTATTATAACCCAGAGCACTTCCATGTGCCCCTCCTCTGACTGTGCAGTTCCACGGGCTGGTCTGGCAAGGATGATTAAGCAGTGACCCTCGCAAACACACTACCAGCTCTTTTTTGTCTGAGCTTTGTTACTCTCTGGTCTCTCCTCTTCTCCTGCCATACTGTATTGCCAAAGCCACCCCTAGGGGTGTGTGGGGCATATCAGCCTGCGTGGGGAAGTGAGTGGCCAGAACACGAAGCATGTGCCAATGGCACTATCCGCAGGGCCTGTACAGCGCTGTCCGTGGGGCCCAGGGTGGTCACCCCAATTTGCCACCCCAAGGGACAACTCTGTGTATTGCACTATTACTTTTCTTAAAACCTAAAAACTCTGGGCAGTTCTTCCAGCAGAAGGGTTTTCAAAGCAAGCATACATATCAAACCAAGACAGCCTTACCTCTTCAAGAGCCAGAATCATCTCTCCCCTAGAAGCCCAGAAAACCTCACTGAAGATCAGTGCTGTAGCTTAGCCCTGGGCAGTAGCAGGGGCTGGCCTCACCTAGAGTATTTCCACAGGTACAGAGGGTCAAGCCTGGAGGCAGCCCTGGGTTGCGTCTGCACAGAAATGACTGCTGCATAGGTTAGAAATACTCCAGCTTGCCTGAAACCAGCTAGAGCAGGGGCCAGCAGCATAGAGTTCAGCATAGGCTGGTCTTCTTAGCACAATCACTTATCCTGCTACCATTGCTAGCTCACTACCAGGACCTGGTAACTAGTTCCTGGAAGAAATGCGACTGCCGTTACCATACCTTCAGACTCACAGAAATCAAGCAGCCTCTGCATTTGTCTGACACCCAACGTTATCCCATGGCAATTCAGGGGTTACATAGTTATTATAAGATATACTGTAAAAGGCAGGCAATCATTTCCACCAATGTGTCACTCAGGACATGTGAGGCCATCATCTTGCCGCTCAGCAGCAAAGTGGATCATTTTGTTCTTTGGGCCCAGCTACCAGCACTGACATTACTGCAAAGCAGTTTTTACTCATTTTCCTCCCTCACTGATTAAAGAAAAACAGCACGTTGGGTAAGATGCTTGGTGGGGAGATGGGACATCTGTGTCTGAGGAGGGAGGCCATGCGCTGGCTCAGAGACAGCGTGGAGCGCAACTTTTAACTAGCTGTCATCTTTCAACATTTCACAGCTGTTCCCCAAACAGGATGCAGCCTCCTTTCACAGCACGTTCGCAACACAGCTTGTGGTGCTGACACAGTCTGTGCTCGGGGATTTGGAGCCTCTCTTCTTTCAGGGCAAGATATAATCAAAGTCAGTCCTTGGTTCACTTTGGCCTGCTCAGCCGTGGGGAGAAGCCCAGCAGCATTTTGCACTGAAAGAGGGCCTATTAGATGCTGCCTGATGTTTTTTAAAATATTCCTGATCGTCTGCGTGGGGGTGAGCTCCAGCTTCCAAGCAGGGGTCTGGATTTTACATAGACCCTGGTCAGGGGATGAGCACAACCAGAGGTTTGATCTGCTTGAAGAGGCCCAAATTTGCCAAATGCAAAATTGGAGTTTACTGCACTGTTGAACCACGGCCTGCTCGCCAGCTGTAGGATCACGTTTCTGATCTCCTGTGCAGCTACCAGGACGGAGATGCCAGAAAGCCTGCCTCTTCAAGCAGTGAAGGAAAGTTGTATTCATGCATGCATGGGAGCTTTTACGTCCCTGGCATCACTGCCTCTGCTGTCCTCTAGTTACTCTCCTAGTCCCTTCTCTCTTCCTGTGGTGCTAGCAAAAGGCTTCCCATTTTGGAGCATCACTGATGTCATAACATGGCCCATATCACAGTCATTCCCATGCCTAATAGCCTTCCCCAGGCTCAAAAGCCCTTCTTCAGACCACCCAAGCAACAGCCTTCTGGCTTGCCTTCGAGCCACCGCAAGAGTCATTTGATCCTCCTAGACTAAACAGTCCCCAGAAGGGACATTGATGTTGCAGTGCTGAGTATTGCATCCCCTAGCACTTGGGCACCCCACTGCCTGCTGAAACCTTCGGCCCCAGGCGAGCACCGGAGCTCCCCCCATGCAATGCACAAAGACAGCCAGAGCCGGATTCCCAAGAGGCAGCTCCTGCTCAGGGTGTTGGCTACGTCCTCTGATAGGAGACCCCAGGGAGAGGGCCAGAGTTGGAGCCCTGCCTCTCTCAGGCATTTAGTTAAGTCCCAGGACTTGAGTCAGCTGCGGGCCCTGTCCTGGAGCCTAGCTGTTTCCACTGAGGAAGACATGACAACACCATCCTTTCTGCCTAGCACATGGGTGATTCAAGGACTCATCTGGGTGGGGGATTACCTAGAGCCAAATTGGGCAGAGGCAGAATCTGAACCTTGGTCTCCCATCTTCCAGCTGAAGGCTGCAAGCAGTGGAGCACTACCATATTGTCTTGTCTATAACCTGCATTCCCCTACAAACCCAGGTAATGAAAATTGAGGGGCACATTATATGCAAGCAAAACAGATCCCCATGGGTCGATAAACTTGGCAGCAGGGGACCAGCTCTGGGAGCCATGACAATTAATGATACCACCACTCTCCTGCCACCAAATTTCCAGACTTATGGGGAGCCCCCTAGACAGATGATATGGCCCACATGCCAAATCAGGCCAGAGTGTGGGGTGGGTCCATGGCCAGACCTGGTGCACAGCCCTAAAGCCAGTGCACAGGGTCCACCTGGCCAATGGCCCGGACTTGAGCCATGATCCCAGACCCACTGTGCTAGATTGGGTCACAGCCCCACCCTGCCACTCAGGACTGGGCCAGTGCACAGGTTTAATGCATGATCCCCATTCAAAAGGAAAAGCTAGTGGTGGATCCCCCTGGACGTAGGCATTGCATACTTGGGGCCATCCGTTTCTGGACAGCTTTGCAAATATCCACTGGCCACCAAGGGAATTTAGGCACTTACTGTGTTAGCAGTTGAGGGAGGAGACTTAAAAATCTCAGTGGTGTCCAACTCCGTTTGTGGAGTCATCCCCTAGCCCTCTTCTCTCTCTGCAGAGCATTCCCCCACCGTCACCACCACTTGGCACTATCACAGTTAATTTGGGAACTTCTTCTACTGAAAGCTCTGACCACTGATCACAGGCTACACGAGTTGGGGCCAGCCTTTTTGGCAGGCAGGTCACGAATTAGCCCCACACCCCAATTGGTACTTCGATCCCCTTCCCCTGCCCCACATCCTTCTCAGCTCACTGCCCCTTGCCCTGTGCTCTCTGCTGAATCTGCTGCTCTGTTTTCTGCTTCCTGCCCTGCCTGCCGCTGTGCCACTCTAAGTCTGAATTTCCCAGCTTCGCGGCTCCCCAGGCTGCTTCCTACTATCAACCCATCCTTATTCTTCAGGGTTCACCAAACAGGTCATTAGACCCATTTTCACACCCACCTCTGGGTTTCCCCTCCAAAATCTCCTGATCTGCCTCCAGGCCTCTCTTCCCTGGTCTTTCTCAACACAACCAAAGAACTTTCCTTACATAGACTTGCACATGTTCTTTGGCCTATACATCTCATCGGTCCCTAGAGACTACATCCCTTGTTTTGGGCTGAAACTAGGGTTGCATGTAGCTTATAACCTCTCTTCAAAAGACACCAGCATTTGCTGTGTCACTGTGTTTTGAGATAGTCTAGATCAATGGTTACCAAATTATGGCTTGAGCAATACTGCTCAAGGCCACAGGAAATTCTGCTTCTAGCAGATACGTGCTACTCTAGGTTGGCAGTAAGACCAAAGTGTAATGTTACCTGCAGTGCATTACTGGATCATTGTCATCCATGGGCTAGAGAAGCTGGGGGACCATTGATGTACACATTTAAGCCCGAGTAACCTATTACAATTGCAGCAAAGTTTCATTTACCTTCAAGGATTAACACAGTGAACTGAATCATACTAAATATAAGCCATTGCAACAAACTCTGCTCATCTTTTTTGGAGCAGAGATGCTTCTAAAGCAATCGATCGCAGTCCTTTGTATGTATTCTGAACTCCTGCTTTCTCCTCTACAAAGCAGTTTTCAGAAAAACTAGCCACTAGGGCTTACTCTTGTCGGGTGTTGCGCCTAATGCCCTGATCCAGCAGCGCACTGGAGCACAGGTGCAATTCCTTTGAGGTTAACAGGAACACTCAATTTGCATGAAACAGTCATTAGATAAAAATGCAGAAGCAGCAATGCAGCACAGGGGCCAGAACCCAGGATACCCTTCTTCCTAGGACTGTGCCCTCCTCAGCCACATAGGTGCCTTTATTTTGGCTCTCCATTGGGCCCTGTATATCTTCGTCCTTGGCTGCACTTTGAAATGAAATAAAGAGATAGGGCCATAGGGTGTCTGAGACCTGGGTCTCCCCCTCCTAGACAAGTGCCCTAAGCTATTGAGCAGAGGGGTTCCCACCCAGGAAATGAACCCTAAATGCACTGAAAACAGGCAAGAGGAAGTAATTCTTTCTGACCTGCCCAACCCTGCAGCATTACAACCTCCCAGAACGAGCAGGACCTCCTGAACTGTTGGCAGACAGCTTTCTGAGGGTGCTGTTGTCCTTGGCCCTGATCCAGAGACAAGTTTCAGACTTGCAGATCCCTGCGGGGATGCGAGCCTGTACTATTACTTCTGCGCTTAATGACAGGCAAGGGATGCTTAGCAAACAAAAAGAATTGAAAACAGAATCCCCAGGGCAGGCAATATATGGCGTAAATACATGAGTGTCTCCTTTATGAAGAGTAAGTAGAGGGACAAATGGGCCTTACAATGTGCTGGTGTTGCAGAGTGAATCCTTGAGGGCTAACCTGGCCATGTGATAATGGTTCTGGGGAAGGGAAAGGGGATCTAAACTCACTCCCTATCTCTGCTATGAACGTCCTGCGTTTTTGGGCCAGTCAGTGAGGGCCAAGCTGTATTGCACCTTTACCTGCCTGCACAGCATTTATCAAGCCATGGAAATGCCATTTTGGGCACTCAAGCACAGTTTAGATTTGATTTGTACTATGTAGCTATCACGAATGATGCATGCCCTCGGAGGTTTGTGGGGGCACAGCAACCGCCTGTGGTTGGTGGCTGTGGTGGTGGCAGCAGGGGTGTAGTGGCGGCGAGCAGGGAGCTCCCATAGGCGGCCACAGCAGTGTCAGCTGTGGGGCTGGGGGAGGCGGCGACCAGTGACTGCCCACAGGCACTGCCGGCAGTGCTTCTTTGCGAGGGTGCACCCCTATGCACCCTTTATGCATCGCCAATGGTAGCTATACTCACCCTGTCTTCCCTTCTGAGCAAGCTCAGCAGGCTGCCCTAGGGACATGTAGGTTGTCTATAGATGTGCTCATTCGCTTTTCAATTAGAACGCATTGATTAATTGAGTCTGCTCCATGTTCTAATTAGTATGCTCCAGTGTCACCTCACTGTCACGTATATTAAGCCCTCTGCATTTCAAAATGGCTGTGGGGTCACTTTGACTAAACCTTGTTGAATGAGCTTTAGTTAAAGTGCCCCGTCACCATTTTAAAATATGGGGGGCAGGGCTTGATACGCATGACAATGACCTGTTTTAATTAAAGTGGAGGTCTGGAAACCACTCTAATTAAAATGTCTCCCCCAACCCCACCTCTGATCACATGTATAGGCAGCCTTAGGTGCATGGGTGGGATCACTCAGGCACACACATAACACCAGGAGTCCCCAGACTTTAATTGCAGAAAACATCATAACTAGCAAGTGTTCGAAGGAGGAGGAAGGACTTCTCGCCCTTAGCCCTACTGACCAGTGGCCAGGGCACTTGAGCAGGAGAGCTGGATCCTAGGCTGCTCTCAGCCAAAGAAGAACCTGCTTCTCCTACTAACCAGCAGGCTGCAGGTGAGGCATCGACCAGATCTTGCTGCAGCCAACAGGGAGCTGGGACCTGGTGACCGTCTATAAACTCACTAGGGGGGACCAGAAGGGTTTGGGGGAGACGCTGTTTCCCCTAGCGCCCGCTGGCATAACAAGGAGCAATGGGCACAAGTTGATGGAGAGGAGGTATAGATTGGACATCCGCAAAAACTACTTCAC